>NC_053493.1:389564236-390211236 GCF_905171775.1 Rana temporaria | reverse complement strand
GTCCAGGTTGTTGCCAGTTGACTCTTTCGGCTGGCGTGAAACATAAGGAGTTCTGTTTTTGAACTGTTGAGTTTAAGATAACTCTTAGTCATCCAGTTTTCTATCAAAGAGAGACATTTCTCTAAACTGAGATGATGATCCTTTTTGTTGCAGATGCGAAAATACAGTTGCGTATCGTCTGCATAAGAGTGATAGAGTAGTTCTTGGCTACTGATAATATCAAAGAGAGGGCGAAGATAGATGTTGAAAAGCACCGGTGACAGGGGGGATCCTTGGGGGACTCCACATGACACCGTGCGCTTTTCCGACGTGAAACAACCCAATTTAACTGTTTGTGATCGGTTTTCAAGAAAGGAAGAAAACCATGGTAAATCACCTTCTGCGACTTCTGCTACCTTGGCTAGTCGCATCAGTAACAGTTTGTGGTCTACCGTGTCAAAGGCTGCGCTTAGGTCCAGCAGAACCAGGAGACAAGATTCTCCTTCGTCTGCGGCCTCGAGGGCATCGTCCCATATTTTGAGTAAGGCCGTTTCTGTCCCGTGTCCGGGACGGAAGCCTGATTGTAATGGATCCAGTAGATTGTGGGTATCTAGATGCTGTTGCAGCTGTTGTACCACTACTTTCTCCATTATCTTGGAGAGAACATTAAGGCCTGTTATGGGACGGCGGTGAGTTGGGTCCTTGGGATCCAGGTTAGGTTTTTTCAAGATGGGCTGGATTGTGCCCTCTTTCAACAGGGATGGCACTGTGCCTTCCTTAAATGACTGGTTTATAAGCTGTGTGATGGGTGGTGCCAGGATGTCGGCACATTCCTTCAGCAGTTTGGTGGGGATGATATCATTGGGCGATGTGCTGTTCCGCAAAGCACCAATGATATTTTTTGTGGTATCGATGGAGATCGGTTCCAGAGTGAACTTTGTTGATTGTAGAGCGTTTCTGTGGGTGTTTTGTGGTTGATTGACGGTGGGGTTGAGGGGGGTATTGTTTTGCATGATGCTTTCCCGGATTCTTTCAATTTTGTTGATGAAGAAATCCGATAGTTCATTGCAGAACTCTTGGGTGTCTGAGTTGGGGACTTCAAGACATCCTGGGTTCATGGTCTGGGTGACCATCTTGAAGAGTTCGCGGGGGCGGTTTAGGGCGCTGTTAATCGCCAAAGAAAAATGATGTTTCTTGGCTTTGAAGATTTCTTTATGATATCGTGTTGTTATTGCCTTGTAGATGATGAGGTTATCCTCTGCAGGACTTCTTTTCCAGGCGGCTTCCGCCCTTCTGCGCTCTTGCTTCAGAAGCGACAGCTGGTTGTTGAACCAGCCGGACTTTCTTTTTCGAATGCAGGCTTTGCGTTTCGGTGCTACTAAATCGGCTGACTGTAGCAGGGCTGTGTTTATGGCGTCCAGTGTATCTGCGGCTGTTTGATGTGGATGGATTGTTTTGATTCTGTTTCCCAAGGTAGATTTGAAGAGTTCCGAATGGAGCTTCTTCTGAGATCTAGCCCAGTGTATTGTCACCGGCTTGGGTGCTTTTATCACTGGGGGAATTTTGGAGATTATGAAATTAATTGCATGGTGGTCTGTCCATGGCAATGGTTCATTTTCTAAAATGCTTATTTTCAGATTTTGTCTGAAAATTAGGTCGAGTGTGTGACCTGAAGCATGTGTTGGCCCGCATATAAGTTGCTGTAGCCCTAATCCCTCCAGGTGATCAATGCAGGCGTCCGCAATGGGATCCTGTGCGGAGTTGGCCCACAGATTAAAGTCCCCGAGCAGCAAAAGGTGTTTGCTGTTAAGGGTATAAGTGGATATAAACTCCGTTAATGATGGCAAAAACTGCGATTTTGGCCCAGGTGGCCTATAGCAGAGGAGAATGTGAACAGTCTCCTGGGGGGAAGTTTGAAGTTGAAGAGTAAGGGTTTCCATGAATGGAAGAGGATTTTGAAGGGCTGGCTTAGTGATTGTAATGCGATTCTTGTGGATCACCGCCAGGCCTCCTCCTCTTTGCCCTATTCTGTTTTCCGTTATAATGCGATAGTTTTCTGGCACCAATTCTCCGAGAATGGTGTTGCAGTCGTCTGAGAGCCAGCTTTCTGTAATAAAGAGGCAGTCTAGATCGTTTTGTAGTAAGAAATCGTGGATTTCTAATCGGTGTTTTACTGCCGATCTTGTGTTGATCAAAGCACATGATATGTGCTCGAGCTGGGTTAAATAGTTAAAATTTTTGATGGTCGATCGTCGATCGAATCTCAAAAGTTGCTCTATTTTTAAGGCCTTTTTGGTGACGGCTGGTAATGCTGTTGCGAATTGTCTCAGACCCCGAATAGAGTGCGCAGAGTATCGCAGATTAGCCATTGTCGCCAGTCACATTGTCATCAGTCTTTCCTAATTGCGGCGGCCGCGAATGAGGCCTGGTCTGGCGCGGATGCGGGAAGAGCCGCGAGACGCCGGACGTGATGGGTGGAAGACTGTCCAAGTGAGCCGTCACTCGTTGAGTCTTCTCTCCCCGATTGGTCCAGAGGAAGGCGAAAAACCCCCGGCGTGCTGTGCCAATCTGCAGCGATCGGGGGAAAAAATTCCTTCCTGACCCCTTAACGGCGATCGGTGCAACCCTGGATCAATTGGCTAGGGGGGTGTGGTGGACCCTGCCTGGCTGCACTATCCCTGGGGAGAGCCGACTCGTTTGAGAGCGTCCTGCTCTCACTATCCCTGGGGTGAGCAGACTAAGATGAGAGCGTCTGCTGCACCGCTGAATCTATATAGCAAGAGTTCCAACTTTATTAGCTGCAAGCTTGTTCTGGATCAGTGATTGAAAAAAATAATGAAGACTCCTGTCTTACCTCCTGTTTCAAACTCCTGGTTTTTAACTCGCACTTTTGATCAAAGAATGCACTTTTGATCAGAGAGTCCACATGTGAAGCCACCATCAACTGGGAGCCAGCTCCTCTGGGAGCTTGTACAGCCACTTTAATACTCACCTGTGAAGACCTGTGAACAAACACACACCTGTGAACAATTAAACCCTCCCCTTAATTAGCAGAAAGGAAAAAGAAAAAAAAGCTGTTTATAAAGTGTCAGAGAAAAAGAGGGGAAAAAACAAATCTGCAAGCAGAAGCAAATGATAGCCAAATCCTGGTTTTTAACTCGCACTTTTGATCAAAGAATGCACTTCTGATCAGAGAGTCCACATGTGAAGCCACCATCAACTGGGAGCCAGCTCCTCTGGGAGCTTGTACAGCCACTTTAATACTCACCTGTGAAGACCTGTGAACAAACACACACCTGTGAACAATTAAACCCTCCCCTTAATTAGCAGAAAGGAAAAAGAAAAAAAAGCTGTTTATAAAGTGTCAGAGAAAAAGAGGGGAAAAAACAAATCTGCAAGCAGAAGCAAATGATAGCCAAATCCTGGTTTTTAACTCGCACTTTTGATCAAAGAATGCACTTCTGATCAGAGAGTCCACATGTGAAGCCACCATCAACTGGGAGCCAGTTGAAGGACAATTGCGCGGTCATGCAACACTGTACCCAAATAGAGCTTTCTTTTGGTGGTATTTGATCACCTCAGCGGGTTTTATTTTTTGCGCTATAAACAAAAGAAGAGCGACAATCTTGGAAAAAAAACACAATATTCTTTACTTTTTGATTTAACCACTTAAAGGGTCACTAAAGGAAATAATTTTTTTAAGCTAAATGGCTTCCTTTTACCTTACTGCAGTCCTGGTTTCATGTCCGCATTGTTAATTTTTGCTCTAATCCTTCTCTGTTCTGAACACTTCCTAGTTGTCTGTTTCCTGATGAAAGCAGGATAACATGCAAAAACTAAACTGAAACTGTAGGTACTGTATTTTCCGGCGTGTAAGACGACTTTCTGGATGCAAAAAAATGCATCCAAAGTCGGGGGTCGTCTTACACGCCGGTGACAGTCTCCGTGCTGCGAGAGCGTCAATGATTTAAAAGCCGATCCTTCTCCTCAGTGTGTCCTGTGATAGGCAGAACACAAATTTTCCCAGCAGCGCCTCTGTTCCGTGTTCCTCCTATCACATATGCATTCTCATCCTTGGACGAGATGAGGAGACATCCGTGATAGGCGGAACACGGAAGAGAGGCGCTGCTGGGAAAATTTGTGTTCCGCCTATCACAGGACACTCTGAGGAGAAGGAGCGGCTTTCAAATCATTGACGCTCGCAGCACGGAGACTGTCACCGCCTGGAAGTCGATTCAGAAAAACGTGAGTGATTGCACTGTTCGCACAGTGGGGGGGGCAAGTTCAGGCACAGTGGGGGGGGGCAAGTTCAGGCACAGTGGGGGGGGGGGCAAGTTCAGGCACAGTGGGGGGGGGGGGGCAAGTTCAGGCACAGTGGGGGGGGGCAAGTTCAGGCACAGTGGGGGGGGGCAAGTTCAGGCACAGTGGGGGGGCAAGTTCAGGCACAGTAGTGGGGGGGGGGGGCAAGTTCAGGCACAGTAGGGGGGGGGGGGCAAGTTCAGGCACAGTAGTGGGGGGGGGGCAAGTTCAGGCACAGTAGTGGGGGGGGGGCAAGTTCAGGCACAGAAGTGGGGGGGGGGGCAAGTTCAGGCACAGTAGTGGGGGGGGGCAAGTTCAGGCACAGTAGTGGGGGGGGGCAAGTTCAGGCACAGTAGTGGGGGGGGGGCAAGTTCAGGCACAGTAGTGGGGGGGGGCAAGTTCAGGCACAGTAGTGGGGGGGGGGCAAGTTCAGGCACAGTAGTGGGGGGGGGCAAGTTCAGGCACAGTGGGGGGGGGGCAAGTTCAGGCACAGTGGGGGGGGGGCAAGTTCAGGCACAGTGGGGGGGGGGGCAAGTTCAGGCACAGTGGGGGGGGGGGCAAGTTCAGGCACAGTGGGGGGGGGGGCAAGTTCAGGCACAGTGGGGGGGGGGCTAGTTCAGGCACAGTGGGGGGGGGGCTAGTTCAGGCACAGTGGGGGGGGGGCTAGTTCAGGCACAGTGGGGGGGGGGCAAGTTCAGGCACAGTGGGGGGGGGCTAGTTCAGGCACAGTGGGGGGGGGCTAGTTCAGGCACAGTGGGGGGGGGCTAGGTCAGGCACAGTGGGGGGGGCTAGTTCAGGCACAGTGGGGGGGGCTAGTTCAGGCACAGTGGGGGGGGCTAGTTCAGGCACAGTGGGGGGGGGCTAGTTCAGGCACAGTGGGGGGGGCTAGTTCAGGCACAGTGGGGGGGGGCTAGTTCAGGCACAGTGGGGGGCAAGTTCAGGCACTATTAGGTAGATTCACAAAGAGTTAGGCCGGCTTATGTACAGATAAGCCAACCTAACTCTGAATCTAAGCTGACCTATGTTTAAGTGCATTCTCTAACAGAGATACACTTAAACATATCTAAGATAGGACGGCTTGCGCTTACCGCTAGGTGGCGCTTCTATTGCGGCCGGCGTAGATTATGTAAATGAGCTTTTACGACGATTCCCGAACGAACGCGAGCCTGCCGCAGTCGATTAACGTCGTTTCCGTAAGGCCTCAGGCGGCCTAAAGTTATTCCACCTATGAGGTGGAATAACAATGTTAAAGTGTGGCCGCCGTTCCCGCCGCGAGGTTCGAATTTTTTACGTCGTTTGCGTAAGTCGTCCGCGAATCGGGAGTTGCGTCGTTTACGTTCCGCGTTGAAATCAATAGGCCTGTAAGGCCTACTTAGCCGCAATGCACACTGGGAAATGTAGTCGCCCGGCGCATGCGCAGTGTCAAAAAACGTGAGGTCAAGCCTCATTTCCATACAACACGCCCCCCCTCCAAGTCATTTGAATTAGGCGCCCTTACGCCCGCTCGTTTTAGGCTACACCGCCGTAGATTAGCAGGTAAGTAGATTGTGAATCACTACTAGCCTAACTAATTTACGGCGGTGTAGCCTAAAAAGGCTAGGCTACGCCGCCCTAAAGTTAGGCCGATGTGTGTGAATCTACCTAAGTGAGGGGCAAGTTTAGGCACAGTGAGGGGCAAGTTTAGGCACAGTGAGGGGCAAATGATGGCACAGTGAGGAATGTAATGTAATGGCACAGTGAGATTTGAAAAAGAAAGTTTCTGTCAGGGGTTCTGGCTACCCCTCAGCTTCCAGAAAGACTAGTAGGAAGGGGGTAGTCTTATACGGTGAGTATATCCCAAAACCAACATTTTTCCTGGAAAATTAGGGGGTCGTCTTATACGCTGGAAAATACGGTACATTAAATGATTGATTTTTATCTATTTTTAAAAGGAATCGGTTAACTTTTATGTCTCTATACCCTGTAAACAGTCATTTCAGCAAAAAAAACATTTCCTTTACAACTCCTTTAAGGACCTTGGGTGTCTTTTTAGATTTGGTGTTTGCAAGACTAAGGCCTCTTTCACACGGAGCGGACCGTTTTTGTGTCCGCTTCGTGTGTGTCCGTCGGCTCAGCGGGGATCCCCGCTGAGCTGTTGGCGGACAGGGCGGTCCCCGCACACAGTGCAGAGACCGCCCTGTCTCTCCTCCGCTCTCCCCTATGGGGAATCGGATGCAGACGGACCGTATGTCCGACTGCATCTGATCCGTTCCGCCGGACGGAAGAAAAATAGGGTTTTCTTCCGTCCGCAAAAGCGGATCCTGACGGACGCGGATGGTTGCGGACGTTAGCGGATGCATTCCCATAGGGATGCATTACAAGTCCGTAAACAGACTTGTAATAAACGGACGAACGGTCCGCTAGTGTGTAAGGGGCCTTAAAGGCCCCATACACACGATAGAATTTATCCGCGAATACGGTCCAGCGGACCGTTTCCGCGGATAAATCCTCTCGAGGATTTCGGCGGATTTTCATGCGATGGAGTGTACTCACCATCGCATTGAAATCCGCGCCGAAATCCTCTGGCGATGACGTGTCGCCGCGATTATGACGCGACGACGTGCGCGACGCTGTCATATAAGGAATTCCACGCATGCGTCGAATCATTACGACGCATGCGGGGGATCCCTTCGGACGGATGGATCCGGTGAGTCTATACAGACCAGCGGATCCATCCGTTGGGATGGATTCCAGCAGATATTTAGCGAATAGTCGATCTGCTGGAATCCATCCCAGGGGAGAAATATCCGCGGAAACAGATCCGCTGGAGTGTACACACCATAGGATCTATCTGCTGAAACCCATTTGCTGGGATTTTTCAGCGGATGGATTCTATCGTGTGTACGGGGCCAAACAGTTTTTTTTTTTTGCTAGAAAATGACTTAAAACCCCCAAACATTATATATATATTTTTCTAACACCCTAGAGAATAAAATGGCGGTCATTGCAATACTTTTTTGTCACACCGTATTTGCGCAGCGGTCTTGCAAGCGCACTTTTTTTGGGAAAAAAAATCACTTTTTTGAATAAAAAAAAATAAGACAACAAAAAATTTGGCTCAATTTTTTTTTTTTATATTGTGAAAGATAATGTTACGCCGAGTAAAATTATACCCAACATGTCACGCTTAAAAATTACGCCCGCTCGTGGCATGGTGTCAAACTTATACCCTTAAAAATCTCGATAGGCGATGTTTAAAAAATTCTACAGGTTGCATCTTTTGAGCTACAGAGGAGGTCTAGTTCTAGAATTATTGTTCTCGCTCTAACGATCGCGGTGATACCTCATATGTGTGGTTTGAACACCGTTTTCATATGCGGGTGCTACTCACGTATGCGTTCGCTTCTGCGAGCGAGCTCGTCGGCAAGGGGGCGCTTTACATTTTTTTTTTTGTTTTCTTATTTATTTATTTTTTATTATTTTTTACACGAAAAAAAAATAAAATTTTTTTTTTTTTTTATCACTTTTATTCGTATTTCAATGAATGTAAACATCCCTTGTAATAGAAAAAAGCATGACAGGTCCTCTTAAATATGAGATCTGGGGTCAAAAAGACTTCACATCTCATATTTAGACTTAAGTGCAAAAAAAAATGGAAATGTTGTCATTTGAAAAAATGAAAACAAAAAAATGTGCTTTTAAGACGCATGGGCGGGACTGACGTTTTGACGTCACTTCCCGCCATGCTAGGCGATGGGGACGGGTGGGGGCCATCTTGCCCTCACTCGCATCCCCACACAGCAGGCTGAAGTACCCGATCGCCTCCGCCGCTACCGACGGCTCCGGTAAGCGGTGGAGCGCGCGGGAGAGGCCCCTCTCCCGCCGCCGATAACGGCGATCTCGTGGCGAATTCGCCGCGGAGACCGCCGTTATCGTTTACAGGACCGCTTATGCTAAAGATGGATACCTAGGTTGTGGCAGCAGCTGCCGCCGTCACCGAGATATCCATCTTTAAAAAACCGACGTATATGTACATGATCAGGTCCTTAAGTGGTTAATAAAAATCACAATTGTATTTATTTTTTAAAAACAATTTTTTCCTCAGTTTCGGCCGATACATATTCTACATATTTTTGGGGGGGAAAATTAAATAAATCACAATAAGCGTCGTATTTGATCGGTTTGTGTAAAAGTTATAGCATCTACAAAATAGATAGAACTATGGCATTTTTTTTTCCCTAGTAATGGCGGCGATCTGCGATAATTTTTTTTTTTTTGTGACCGTGACATTGCGGCGGACATATCGGACACCTTTTTTTGGGACCATTCACATTTATACAGCGATTAGTGCTATAAAACTGAGTCACATTTACACAGAAATCGCTGTATAAATGTGAATGGTCTCAAAAAAATGTGTCAGAAGTGTCCGATATGTCCGCCGCAATGTCACTGTGACAAAAAAAAAGCGGAGATTGCCAAAAAACGCGTAGATTGCCGCCATTACAAGTAAAAAAAAAAAACGCGTATATTGCCGCCATTACAAGTAAAAAAAAAAAGCGGAGATTTCCGCCATTACAAGTAAAAAAAAACGCGCAGATTGGCGCCATTACAAGTAAAAAAAAACGCACAGACTGCCGCCATTACAAGTAAAAAAAAAACGCGCAGACTGCCGCCATTACAAGTAAAAAAAAAAACATTCAGATTGGCGCCATTACAAGTAAAAAAAAAACGCGCAGACTGCCACCATTACAAGTAAAAAACTTGCAGATTTGCGCCATTACAAGTAAAAAAAAACGCGTAGACTGCCGCCATTACAAGTAAAAAAAAACGCGGAGATTTCCGCCATTACAAGAAAAAAAACGCGCAGATTGGCGCCATTACAAGTAAGAACAAACATGCAGATTGGCGCCATTACAAGTAAAAAAAAAACGCGCAGACTGCCGCCATTACAAGTAAAAAAAAACGCGCAGATTTCCGCCATTACAAGTAAAAAATTTTTTTTTTTTGTTTTCCTACCTAGCAACCTTCTACGTGTATTGGGGTGATAGTTGCACTCACCTTGTCCTCCACAGGGTGAGGAGACTCATCGTTCTCCGTCACCTCGGAAGGTATGTGCCTACGGGACAATTTACATTTAGTGTATGCTGATCCGTGCATGTAGGGTGATCCGGGTCTGGAAATAACCTATCATCATGTCTTTGGATGTTGTGGGGGGAAACCGGAGTGCCCGGAGAAAACCCACGCAGCCCATGGAGAACATGCAAACTCCAAGCAGCCTGGTCTGGGATTCGAACCTGTGACCTCCTAACTGCTAGGCGGTAGCGCTACCGCTACACCAATAGACCACCCCAATATCTAATGAAACAATAGGAATATTCATTCCTTAGACGTGGTGACGTAGCATCAGTCTGTCCTTCGCACTGCCTGAAGAAAAAAGCCCCGCGGGGTCTGTCCTTTGCACTGCCTGATTCCCTCCCCCTCGGTCCTACCTACCGCTTCTGTCCTCCCACACAGGCTCGCACTGGCCACCGGGCTTTCGGCCGGTGAGACGCGGCCACCGAGACGTCTCCAGGCTGCGAGCCGCGCCGCTCATCTAGCCTCTCCGCGGCCGCCCGGCTGGACGTAAACACAGAGGGGGAGGAGCTAGATGAGAAGCCTTCGGCCTCTCCACGGCCGGTGGGCGTGACTGCGAGGGGGAGGAACCAGAGCCGACACCTGCTGCTACAACACCGGACCGGATTCCAGAAAACGTGAGTGCAGCCCCCCCCCCCCCCCCTCCTGTAACCTGATAGGAGGAGCAGTGGGGGCGGCTGCATATAAAAATCATTTTCTCCATCTCCCTTCTGCAGTATTGGAATGGCTGCTTTTACTTTACCTCTCGCAGCCTCAGGCATTCCAATACTGCAGATGGGAGATGGAGAAAATGATTTTTATATGCAGCCGCCCCCACTGCTCCTCCACCTCCTCGTGCTCTGCCACCCCCCCCAGTGCTCTCTGCCACCCCCCAGTGATCTCCACCTGCCCGCATGTTCTCAGCCGGAGGTGCCGGTTAGCATGTCATGGGCTGCTCAATCAAAAATGCCCAGGCCTATTTTTTGTCCTAGTCCAGGCCTGCTCCCACACCTACCTACTGCCATCCCCTCTGCCCCCCCCCTTCACACCTACTTATTGCCATGCCCCTCTGTCCCCCCACACACACACCTACCTCTTGCCATGCCCCTCTGTCGTCCGTCCCGTCCCCCCCCACACACACACACGCCTACCTCCTGCCATGCCCCTCTGTTGTCCGTTCCCCCGCCCCCCCCCCCACAAACACACCTACCTTCTGCTATGCCCCTCTGTCGTCGTCCCCCCCACACACACCTACCTCTTGCCATGCCCCTCTGTCGTCCGTCCGTCCCCCACACACACCTACCTCCTGCCATGCCCCTCTGTCGTCCATTCCCCCCACACACACACCTACCTCTTGCAATGCCCTTTTGTCGTCCGTCCCCGTCCCTCCCCACACACACACCTACCTCCTGCCATGCACCTCTCCCCCCCCCCCCCCACACACACACACACCTACCTCCTACCATGCCCCTATGTCATCCGTTCTACGGTTATGTGTGACCTGAAGTGTGTTTACAACTGTAGGGGGGTGTGACTGTAGGTGTGACGTCATCGATTGTGTCCCCCCTATAAAAGGGATCACATGATCGATGCAGCCGCCACAGTGAAGAACGGGGAAGCCGTGTTTACATACAGCTCTCCCCGTTCTTCAGCTCCGGGGAGCGATCGCGGGACTCCACGGCTGGGCTTAAAGGACAACGTACCTATACGTTGCTGTGCCTTTCTGCCGACGTATATCGGCGTGAAGGGGTCCTTAAGTGGTTAAGGTGCCTTGTGTTTGACCTTATGAACAGATGATATCATAACAGGATCCACATGTCCCTACTATTTCCACAACCCTAAGGGAACTTTCACACTGAGGCGCTGGGTGCGTCAGCGGTAAAACGCCGCTATTTTTAGCAGCAGTTTACCATTGTTTTTGCCGCGCTTTTTGGCCACTAGCGGGGCACTTTTAAAAGTGCCCCGCTAGCGGCCGAAATGGGTTAAAATCGGCCGCAAAATGCCGCTGCAGCAGCGCTTTGCAGGCGGTACTGCCGCGCTGCCCATTGATTTCAATGGGCAGGGGGCTTTAGGAACGGTGTATACACCGCTCCTACAGCGTGTCAAAGATGCGGCTGGCAGGACTTTTTACTGTCCTGCCAGCGCACCGCTCCAGTGTGAAAGCCCTATGTGCGGCGGTGGCAGAGAGGGTGGGCTTTAACCACTTCAGCCTCAAAGGTTTTACACCCTTCATGGCCAAGCCATTGTTTGGTTCAAAAACCTTTTTGCCTTTAACTACTTGACCTCCGGAAGGTGACCAGGGCATTGCGCAGTCATGAAATGCTGTACCCAGAAAACATTTATATCATTTTATTTGGGTGATATTTAACCCCCACTGAGTTTTTATTTGTTGCTATATCATTTTAAAAAAAGGCGGAAGATTTTGAAAAAATAACAGATTTTTCTTAGTTTTCATGAACTGTGAGATGGTGGTGGTATTGTGTGTGTTTGTGGCCCTTGCAATGTAAAACCCAAATATCGAATTGTGACATTTTTGACACCCAAATATAATTCCCCATTTGTAACGACTACAATATATTAAAGAGGAAGTAAACTCTCTGCAAAAATAAAAAACGCCCTACAAGACAGGCATAATGAGCTAGTATGCATAGCATACTAGCTCATTATGAATTACTTACCTGAGATCGAAGCCCCTGCAGCGGTCCTCCTCCTCCATCGCCGCCGCCATCTCTCGCAGAGTGATTTCTGGGTATCGCGGCTTCGGCAAATTACAGTGCCGGAGCATGCACGTGGGAGCTGCCAGTCACGGGACATCCTCCTTGAGAAATGGCACAATCGCCGTTTCTAATGTGCGCCTGCGCTGTTTACAGTGCATGCGCCGTAGACATCAGCGCAAGTCTCTAGTGTAAATATCTCCTAAACCATGTAGGTTTAGGAGATATTTCTTGTACCTACAGGCAAGTCTTAATCTAGGCTTACCTGTAGGTAAAAGGGGTCTGTAAGGGTTTACAACCACTCTAACCACTTGGGATCCGCGCTGTAGACGAAAGACGTCTACAGCGCGGCTCTCAAGTGCCGGGTGGACATCCTTTTTACATTCCCCGTGCGCGCCGCTGGGAAACACTGTACCCGGCGCATCGCTGGGAAGCCGATGCGCGTGCCTGGTGGCCGCGATGTCCGCCAGGTACCCGCGATCGGCGGTGACAGCAGGGACGTGGAGCTCTGTGTGTAAACACAGAGCTCCACGTCCTGTCAGGGAAAGAGACCGATGATGTGTCCCTTGTACATAGAGACACAGCATAGGTCACCTCCCCCAGTCAGTCCCCTCCCCCCACACAGTTAGAACACACCCAGGGAATACATTTAACCCCTTCCCTGTCAGTCACATTTATACAGTAATTAGTGCATTTTTATAGCACTGATCGCTGTATAAATTTGAATGGTCCCAAAATGGTGTCAAAAGTGTCCGATACGTCCGCCGCAATATCGCAGTCCTGAGAAAAAATCGCAGATCGCCGCCATTACTAGTAAAAAAAAAAAAATAACTCTATCCCCTATTTTGTAGGCGCTATAACTTTTGCGCAAACCAATCAATAAACGCTTATTGCGATTTTTATTTATTTATTTATTTTTTTTTTTAACAAAAATATGTAGAAGAATACCTATCGGCCTAAACCGAGGGAAATATTTTTTTTTTTTATATATTTTTTTTTAAATAGGGATACTATTATAACAAAAAGTAAAAAATATATATATTTTTTTTTTTTTTTATAGCGCAAAAAATAAAAATCGCAGAGATGATCAAATACCACCAAAAGAAAGCTCTATTTGTGGGGAAAAAAATATAAAAATATAATTTGGGTACAGTGTTGTATGACCGCGCAATGGTCATTCAAAATGCGTCGGCGCTGAAAGCTGAAAATTGGTCTGGGCACGAAGGGGGTTTAAGTGCCCAGTAATGAAGTGGTTAAGGCCTCATGCACACTGGTCATTTTTTCCCAGCTGCTGTTTTTGGCTTCAGGTGTTTTTTCTACAGCCTGTAAACTCTCCAGCATGCTCTCCTATGTCCATGCACACACAGGCTGGCTGTTATCGGCATTTTCTGGCTGGAGAAATAACTCAGAACTTAAGGGTTTTAAGGGGCGTTTTTTTAGGTGTAAAAACGCTCCTTTTCTGCTTTTTATCAGTGTTTTTTGAGCCTTAAGCTTATGTTGAAGTATCGTTTTGCTAAAAAAAAAAGCTGCAAAACTCATTCTACAGCTACAGCTTTCTACAGCTAACACTACGGGCATTGTTATAATGTCCAGTGTGCATGAGGCATTAAAGCAAGCTTGGACATTTCCAACCTCTCCTTGTTCTTTTCAGCTTCTTCCCTTTCCGGAGATCCAGGAGTAAGAAAATGGTTCTTTGCTCTCCAGGTTGCCTTTGGATCTTTTCAGGTGAGAAATGTTTGTTATATCAACTTTATAAAAGTAGAATACAGTTGACTAGGGTTGTCCCGATACCACTTTTTTAGGACTGAGTACGAGTACCGATACTTTTTTTCAAGTACTCGCCGATACCGAATACCGATACTTTTTTTTAAATGTGTCTTCAAATGCAGCCATGTCCCCCCACAGATGCAGCCATGTCCCCCCACAGATGCAGCCATGTCCCCCCACAGATGCAGCCATGTCCCCCCACAGATGCAGCCATGTCCCCCCACAGATGCAGCCATGTCCCCCCACAGATGCAGCCATGTCCCCCCACAGATGCAGCCATGTCCCCCCACATATGCAGCCATGTCCCCCCCATATCCAGCCATGTCCCCCCATACCTAGATGCCGCCGCCACATGGTTAAACAGCGTGCGGGGAACATCACACCTTTCATTTGAATAGCTGTAGTGTTCCCGCTGCGCCGCGTATAGACACTCCCCCTTGCTCGGGATTGGACAGATCCGTCCAATCCCGAGCAAGGGGGAGTGTCTATACGCGGCGTGCGGGAAACACTACAGCTATTCAAATGAAAGCTGTGATGTTCCCCGCACGCCATTTTAACCATGCCGGCGACGGCATACGTTGCGGCGGCGGGGCGGGGGGGCGAGTATCGGATGAGGCATCGGGGGCATTTGCGGGAGTACAAGTACTCCCGCAAATACTCGGTATCGATACCGATACTGGTATCGGTATCGGGACAACCCTACAGTTGACCTTCTGGATGAAAGATCCCATGAGAACAATACAGAGTTTGAACAAGTCTATAGCAACTGTTTTATGTCTACAAAAGATGTCAAGTAATGCACATCCTGGGGGAATCTACTAAAACTGGAGAGTGCAAAAATCTCACATGTACATTACCACTGACTTGCAGGAGGGAAGCATTTGACAGAAGAGTCTGTTGGGGTTGATTGTAGCAGCTTCACTAAATTCTCATTTCAAAACTGAATTTATCGGCGTATACCGCACACTTTTTTTTGCCCTGAAAATCAGGGCAAAATCGTGGGTGCGCGATATACGCCGATACCCGCTTCCCGCGCTGTGTTTGAACCACTGCACCGGCATATACCGAGCGCAGTACACTCGGGTATAGTCGGGCAGGCTCGGCTCCTCTCGCGGTCATGTCCTGTACGTCCTTTACGCGAGAGGAGCCGAGCCTGCCCGACTATACCCGAGTGTACTGCGCTCGGTATATGCCGGCGCAGTGGTTCAAGCGGGGAGGACACCACGATGGCCGCAGAAGGACACCGGACGAGGCCACCGATGGACGTCGGGCAGGACGCGATGGACGACTGGCAAGACACCGACGAGGGGCATCCAAACTGTAAGTATTTTTTTTTTTTTTCGTCATGAAAAAAAACGACTTTTTTTAAAACGTCATTTAAAATGATCGTGTGTGGGCTTCACATCGTTTTTCGGCTTCTGAAAAGCGAAAAAATTCAAACTTGCTGCATTTTTTTATGTCGTTTTTTAAAATGTCGTTTTTTCGCGTTGTAAAAAATGATCGTGTGTGGGCAAAAACGATGTTTTAAACCCACGCATGCCCAGAAGCAAGTTAAGAGATGGGAGCGCTCGTTCAGGTAAAACTACCGTTCATAATGGAGTAAGCACATTCGTCACGCTGTAACAGACAAAAAAAGCGCGAATCGTCTTTTACTAACAAGGAATCAGCTAAAGCAGCCCAAAGGCGAATAGAACTTCCCCTTTAGAGTGCCGTCGTAAGTGTTGTACGTCACCGCGCTTTGTCCATAATTTTTCAAAAACGATGGTGTGTGGGCAACATCATTTTTAATGATGAAGTTGGAAAAACATAGTTTTTTGGACATGCTAAAAAATATATATTTTTTTCATGCCGAAAAACGATCGTGTGTACGCGGCATAAATCTTGTATATTGCGAACGAAACGCCTGGAAGAAAGACTATTGACATAACACCTGACACGTGTCAAAAATGTCTCCCCCTCTTCCACATTTATCAAGCACTGCTTCGCTTTAACTGACAATTGTGCAGTCGTGCGACGCTGTAACCAAACAAAATTTATGTCCCTTTTTCCCCACTAATAGAGCTTTCTTTTGGTGGTATGTGATCACCTCTGCCGTTTTTTTTTGCGCGCTATAAACAAAGAGCGATAATTTTGAAAAAACACAACTATTTGTACTTTTTGCTATAATAAATATCCCCCCCAAAAAAATGTCTATCAGTTTAGGCCGAAATGTAATCTACATATTTTTGGTAAAAAAAACCTCAATAAGCGTATATTGATTGATTTGCGCAAAAGTTATAGCTTCTACAAAATGGGGAATAGATTTTTTTTTAATATATCAGGACCTGCGACATTACGGCGGACAGATCGGACACTTTTGACACATTTTTGGGACCAGTGACATTTTATAGAGTGATCAGAGCTAACAATAGCCACTGATTACTGTATAAATGTCACTGGCAGGGAAGGGGTTAACACTAGGGGGCGATCAAGGGGTTAAATGTGTTCCCTAGGTGTGTTCTATCTGGGGGGGGGGGGTGGGAGTGACTAGAGGAGGAGACCGATCGTTGTTCCTACTTAAGACGAACACACAATCTGTCCCCTCTCCCCCTCCCCTGACAGAACCAGGATTTATCTGTTTACACACACACACAGATCCCTGTTCTCGTTCTGTCATGAGCGATCGCGAGTGCCCGGCGGACAGCCTGCAATAGCGTCTTAAAGAGCCGACGTATACCAATGGCGATTTGCGCAGCCGCACCATCTGCCGCAGTATAACTGAGACGGCTGGTGGGCTAGCGGTTAAAATGAGAATCTGGAGAAGCCGCTATAGTCAAAGGCAATGTATAGTGCTTTTTGTGTATCCGTTGTTTTATTATTGTCAGGACTTGTGTTTGTTCATATTTAACAATCATGTAAAAATCTCTTCAGTTCTCTAGTTCGGATTGGGAAGATGTGAGCCTGGTGACATCCCCTGATGATGGATCAGAACCTCCTCCATGCGCTATTGATGAATGTGTGTGCGCTCTGCAAAACTCAGAGGAAGATGATGACGACAGCAGGGACTCTGTGTCCCAAACCGGGTATGTTCTCTCACCACAGGCGGAAGGAAAGAAAATGACTTGATTCCTCCATCAACACAGTCCATCTGTTGTTCCTCCCGCTGCGCTATTGTGTTTTGCCAGCAGGGATCACGGAGAGCCTTCCCTGCCAGCAGGACACAATGGAGACTTGGAGGAGTAGGAAGGAAGTAGCGCCTGGTGTCCAAAAGATTGCAGACTTGAAAGTAGGTTAGAAGGTATTTATTCGTATTATCGACAAGTACATAAATCTAACGCGTTTCGGGTGAAAAGCACTCCCCCTCTTCAGGGGTGTTACGGCATGCTATTTCAATTAGAAAAAAAAAAACAAGCTGGATAAATAGCTGTAAGGTATCAGAGTGCACACTGACAGAATGACAGCTGTGGTTGCAGCTTATTGCTGTATCTGCAACCACAGCTGTCATTCTGTCAGTGTGCACTCTGATACCTTACAGCTATTTATCCGGCTTGGGAACTTTTTGTCAATTAAAATAACATGCAGCAACAGCCCTGCAGATGGGGGAAGTGCTTTCCCTTGAAACGTGTTGCTTTTATGTACTTGTCGGTATTTCGAACAAATACCTTTTTAACCACTTAATGCACGCCTATATACGTCCGCACAATGGCACGGACAAGCAGAAGGGCGTATATATACGCCCTTGCCTTCTAGCGGGTGGGGGGTCCGATCGGGACCCCCTCCGCTGCGTGCGGCGGGCGGGATCCCTCGGGGAGCGATCAGGGACGACGGCGCGGCTATTCGTTTATAGCCGCTCCGTCGCGATCGCTCCCCGGAGCTGAAGAACGGGGAGAGCCGTATGTAAACACGGCTTCCCCGTGCTTCACTGTGGCGGCACATCAATCGAGTGATCCCTTATATAGGGAGACTCGATCGATGACGTCAGTCCTACAGCCACACCCCCCTACAGTTGTAAACACACACTAGGTGAACACTAACTCCTACAGCGCCCCCTGTGGTTAACTCCCAAACTGCAACTGTCATTTTCACAATAAAGAATGCAATTTAAATGCATTTTTTGCTGTGAAAATGACAATGGTCCCAAAAATGTGTCAAAATTGTCCGAAGTGTCCGCCATAATGTCGCAGTCATGAAAAAAATCACTGATCGCCGCCAATAGTAGTAAAAAAAAAATAATTAATAAAAATGCAATAAAACTATCCCCTATTTTGTAAACACTATAAATCTTGCGCAAACCAATCGATAAACGCTTATTGCGATTTTTTTTTTTTTTACTATAAATAGGTAGAAGAATACGTATCGGCCTAAACTGAGGAAAAAAAAAAATTATATATGTTTTTGGGGGATTTTTATTATAGCAAAAAGTAAAAAATATTGAATTTTTTTCAAAATTGTCGCTCTATTTTTGTTTATAGCGCAAAAAATAAAAACCGCAGAGGTGATCAAATACCACCAAAAGAAAGCTCTATTTGTGGGGAAAAAAGGACGCCAATTTTGTTTGGGAGCCACGTCGCACGACCGCGCAATTGTCTGTTAAAGCGACGCAGTCCCGAATCGCAAAACCTGGCCTGGGCATTTAGCTGCAAAATGGTCCGGGGCTTAAGCGGTTAACCTACTTTCAAATCTGCATTCTTTTGGACCCTGGGTGCTACTTCCTTCCTGCTTCTCCAAGTCTACATGTGGAAACAACCATAAGGCTGTACCATAAAGTCAGCAGCCCAAACCCCAAGAGCCTTCATTACCATCCCTTAAAACTGGGAATTATCTACAGGAAGAATTCCCCTCCTACTTTGCCCACACACCCACAGTGACTGATCCAGTCAGCCCAGCGCCATCTCCAACACAAACAAGGCAGAAGACAATGGTCTCTGCTGGCACCTAGAACCGCCGACAGTGACTGCAGAAATTAAATCTGACAGGCTGGTTGTACTGAAGTCGATCAATGTATCAACTTCAGTACAACCAGCCTGCCCATATATTGATTGAATCTCAGCCGGTACAAAAGGGACCAGCCGATATTCGATCCAACTATGGCGGGCTTTAGATTTACCAGCAGCTATGTAGTTCAAGGGCTTATCTACATAATTCAAAAATCTGTCATTGCCTTATCTGTTGGCAAATCTAAAGGCGAGTGTACAGATAACCTGTATGCACATCTTTCTATTAAAGGAGAAGTTCAGCCAAAGCTCGTTTGGCTGGACTTCTCCTATGGATCATAGGAGTGAAATTCGTTTTGCACTCCTGTGACCTGTTTTCAGCAGACAGAAGACTGAAATCCCTTCTCTGCTGACGTTAAGGATATCGGTCCAGGCACTGTGTCGTCATGTAAATAAATAAAGTCTGGATCTGCCTGGTGCCTGGACTGACACCCTACTCAGCCGGTCAGCGAGCCAATGGCACCACTGCTGTGTCTCAACCAATCAGGAGGGAGAGTCCTGGACGGCCAAGACACTTGTGGACATCCCTGGACAGAGATAAGGCTCCGGTGAGTATTAGGGGGGCTGCACACAGAGGGCTTTTTATTTATTTGTTGCTCACTTAACCACTTCCTGACCGCCGCATGTATATGTACGTCCACAGAATGGCACGTACAGGCAAATGGGCGTACAGGTACGTCCTTGCCTTCTAGCGGGTGGGGGGTCCGATCGGGACCCCCCCCCCCCGCGCGCTACATGCGGCGGTCGGATTCCCGCGGGGAGCGATCCGGGACGACGGCGTGGCTATTCGTTTATAGCCGCTCCATCGCGATCGCTCCCCGGAGCTGAAGAACGGGGAGAGCCGTATGTAAACACGGCTTCCCTGTGCTTCACTGTGGCGGCTGCATCGATCGAGTCATCCCTTTTATAGGGAGACTCGATCGATGACGTCAGTCCTACAGCCACACCCCCCTACAGTTGTAAACACACACTAGGTGAACACTAACTCCTACAGCGCCACCTGTGGTTAACTCCCAAACTGCAACTGTCATTTTCACAATAAACAATGCCATTTAAATGCATTTTTTGTTGTGAAAATTACAATGGTCCCAAAAATGTGTTAAAATTGTCCGAAGTGTCCGCCATAATGTCGCAGTCACGAAAAAAATCGCTGATCGCCGCCATTAGTAGTAAAAAAATAAAATAAAAAAAATTTATAAAAATGCAATAAAACTATCCCCTATTTTGTAAACGCTATAAATTTTGCGCAAACCAATCGATAAACGCTTATTGCAATTTTTTTTTACCAAAAATAGGTAGAAGAATACGTATCGCCCTAAACTGAGGAAAAAAAATGTTTATATATGTTTTTGGGGGATATTTATTATAGCAAAAAGTAAAAAATATTGAATTTTTTTTCAAAATTGTCACTCTATTTTTGTTTATAGCGCAAAAAATAAAAACCGCAGAGGTGATCAAATACCACCAAAAGAAAGCTCTATTTGTGGGGAAAAAAGGACGCCAATTTTGTTTGGGAGCCACGTCGCACGACCGCACAATTGTCTGTTAAAGCGACACAGTGCCGAATCGCAAAACCTGGCCTGGGCATTTAGCTGCCTAAAGGTCCGGGGCTTAAGTGGTTAAAATAATGGCAGATCTGTGTTTGTGTGTCAAGTCCTTTTCATAGCTAATTATTCAATGTGTTGTGATTGCACAAAATTGTAGCATTGTGCATAAACGTTCTTGCTGTTCCTTCGCCTCTCAATCTAGTCCCTCTTTACTCTGTCAGCTTGTATGAAGAATGTGCCGAGTTACTCCACCAGTTGGCTGACAAGCTTCCAGCACCAGGTAATGTTTTCACTTCACTTTTATTTAAGTTTTTATTGAAATATTTTATAAAAATTAGCAAAAAATGTTATGTTTTTCCATTAGCATCCAAAGTAAAACGACCTGTTCAACAAAATGTTCCCCTTCTATTCTAACTATGTCTATTTTTACTTTACATTTTAAATCTTCCTAACTTAACACATGGAATTGCTCAACTGCTGTAGTAAAATGTACAAAGGGTGGTGCCCATTCGTTAAAACGGTCTTCTTTTACAAGATCTTTCTACTGCCTGTGGTTTGGATTACAAGCATGTTTCTGGAACAAAATATGCTCGCAATCCAAGGTTTTACTCTACTTCATTGGCTATAGTTGTCCTGATTTGTTGTCCAAAAGCAAACCCCTGAGGAAGACCACCAAGGTCGAAACGCATCTGGACATTTTGGAAGCATACTATCAGAATTAGTTGCTATATGGTGTATTTTTACCATTTGTGTGTTTACATTTGTTTTTTTGTGATTCTACTCGCTCTTGGACATTTTCAGGTCCATGGGAGACAATTTTCTAAATAAAACATTCCGTTTTATCTATACCTTTTATGTGTTCTCTCTTTGGGTGTCACAAAGCCCGTGTCTTTCTTTCCCCATTCCCTCTGGATTATCTTCATTAATAAATGCACCTCTTTTTGCAGGTAAAAAAAGTGCATTTATTTTTTTTGGGCCTTAGAGGCGTGCTAGTGAACAGATGCAGCATCCACACCTAGGTGGGTATGATTTTTATAGTTTTAAATACCGCACTTCTCCTTTAAGAAAGCATAGATATGGCTATCTATGCCTTCTTAAAGGAGAAGTGCGGTATTTAATACTATAAAAATCATACCCACCTAGGTGTAAATGCTGCATCTGTTCCCTTGCCCGCCTCTAAGGCCGAGAACAGAACAATCAAAGACCACTGATCACTCCGTTCTCAGTCTTCAGTGAGGCAGTGACTGTCAGTCACCAAATCTCTGCTCTGCCCCTCGAGTGTGTAATGGAGCGGCTGGCTCAGGCTCTCAGCAGGGCACTGAGAGGCTGAGTCACCTGATGGTCAGGGATCTGAGTGGATCCTGACATTAAAGGATAAGTTCAGTTTGAAAAAATAAAAATAAATGCACATCATATATAGCTGCATGTAGAAAGACCGCCGCTCCTGGTGAGCACAGGCAGGTGATCAAAGTCCACTCAGGAACCACACGGGTGCTGGCAATGCATAGGATTATGCAGATAAGGAAGTAGATGGACAGCCGCACTCCAAGTAGGTCTTTTAAAAGAAGACGTGCTCTTTATTTAAAGGGAAAAATGCACAGCATACAAACAGCACACAGTGGGTAGAACAGCTGACGCGTTTCGCATTAAGAACTAATGCTTAGCTAATCTACTTCATTGGCTATAGTTGTCCTGATTTGTTGTCCAAAGGCAAACCCCTGAAGAAAACCACCAAGGTCGAAACGCATCTGGACCTTTTGGAAGCATACTATCAGACTTAGTTGCTATATGGTGTATTTTTACCATTTGTGTGTTTACATTTGTTTTTTGTGCTTCTACTCGCTCCTGGACATTTTCAGGTCCATGGAATATAGTTTTAACAATTCTCACAATAAAACATTCCATTTTATCTATACCTTTTATGTGTTCTCTCTTTGGGTGTCACAAAGCCCGTGTCTTTTCTTTCCCCAGTTCCTCTGGATTATCTTCATGAATAAATGCACCTCTTTTTGCAGGTTAAAAATTTGTATTTTTTTTTTTTGGGAGTCTGCAAAGCAATTGCACCCATCATCAGCAGATTGTTGGTGCTATGCAGCAGGGCTGTGGAGTCGGTAGATAAATGTTCCGACTCCGACTCCTCAGTTTTATGTACTTCCGACTCCGACTCCGACTCCTCTGTATTAATATGCGAATGTATTTTATACATTTCTTGAGGGAAAGAAACACAACCTACCACAGGACTACAGGCTGGGAAGCCAACAGTCTACTGCAGGGGTCTCAAACTCAAATTACCTGAGGGCCACAAGACAAGTTTCCATATCCCATGGGGGGCCGCATGCAAACTTTCAAACTTCAAAAACAGTACTGGTGTCATCGAACGCATTATTAACCCTGACCACTACACTACACACTGACCACTCACCATCAGGGTACAGCACATCAGGGCACAGGGCACAGCACACATGAGTGCACAGCGCACATCAGGGTACAAAGCCCAGCACATCAGGGTACAAAGCCCAGCACATCAGGATACAGGGCACATCAGAGCACAGCACATAGGGGTACAGCACAACAGGCCACATCAGGGTGCACGGCACATTAGGGCAGGGCATATCAGGACAGGGCACATGGCACAGTGCAGGACATGGCACATCAGGGCACAGCACATCAGGACAGGGCACATGGCACATCAGGGTACATGGGCCACATCAGGGTACATGGGGCATAATCAGAGCACATCAGGGCACATGGGGCATATCAGGGCACATACGAGCACACCAGGGCACATGGGGCACATGAGAGCATATCGGGGCACAATCAGGGAACATGGGGCACACCAGGGAACATGGGGCACATGAGAGCACATCAGGGCACAGCACATCAGGACAGGGCACATGGCACATCAGGGTACAGGGCACATGAAACAGCACATCAGGGTACAAAGCCCAGCACATCAGGGTACCCCATGTACCGGGCTTTGTACCCTGATGTGCTGTTTCATGTGCCCTGTACCCTGATGTGCCATGTGCCCTGATGTGCTGGGCTTTGTACCCTGATGTGCTGTTTCATGTGCCCTGTACCCTGATGTGCCATGTGCCCTGATGTGCTACTCCCCGGCAGCCCCCCTCTCTTCTCGTCCATCTCAGATGATGTCACAAGCAAATGGGGATGGACGAGAAGAGAGAAGGGGCCGCCGGGGAGTAGCAGTGTGACATGAGAGACAAGTGAACTTATGACAGACGCTTCCTGCGCTACTCTTCATGCACCTCGATCTACACTTCCGCGGGACACGCCCTGCCTGCGGGCCATTTAAAACCGGTCAGCGGGCCGCAAATGGCCCGCGGGCCGGTACTTTGAGACCCCTGGTCCACTGTATTGCACTGTTTAAGCAAAAGACAAACACAATGAAAACAACGTTTTTTTATTCTAAAACATGATTTTCCTAGGAGAATCCCATAGTCATGTTTAAAGTTTAAGCTAACAATCGGAGTTTACAAGTTTTTATAGCCTTAGCTAAATGACAGCAGTTTTTCTAATGGTTTACAGCTTCAGTCTTGAACTATTGGCCCTCCATTCCCTTCACTTATACAAGTGTCTCACTCTCTAGTCCTGCAAAAAACATATTTATTTAATCCCTTATCAGTGAGAGGCTAGGTTACACATGGATGCTGCGTTCCCTGTAAAAGCAGAACACAACACTATGGAAAGTATAAGTATTGCCGCTCCTAATTGTGCGTTGCGTGCCATATAGTGAAGCACATGAAAAGCATGCTTCTTCACGGTCACTTAACGTGTTCGTTTTGCGGTTACGTGAGGCACTGCATGCATTGGTCTTTATTCTTACAGTAGAGAAGTCATTAATTATAACTTTTTGTGAATTGGGACATTTAAACTTGCTTTTTTTTTTTTTTATTCCAATCTAAATTTAGTAGGAGTCGGAGTCGGTGCATTGTTTGCCGACTCCGACTCCAGGTACCCAAAATTTCCTCCGACTCCTCGACTCCGACTCCGACTCCACAGCCCTGCTATGCAGAACTCTTGCAGACTTTGTGTAAGCAGTGTGCTTGTACCCGGTACGAGTATACAGTAATGCACTAACAAACTTTCAATAAACTACCACCGCTCTCAACAGCACTGTGATTGTTAGGGTTGTCCCGATACCACTTTTTTAGGACCGAGTAAAAGTACCGATACTTTTTTCATGTACTCGCCAATACCGATACTTTTTTTTTTTTTTTTTCTAATGTGACCGTTTTCAAATTTAAGAATGTCTCTTACATTGGTGGTCAGTGGGAAGGATGTCTCTTACATTGGTGGTCAGGGTACTGGGCACATCAGAGTACTGGGCACAGGGTATGGTGCACATCAGGGCACTGGGCACATCAGGGCACTGGGCACATCAGGGCACTGGGCACATCGGGGCACTGGGCACAGTGGGGTACTGGGCACAGTGGGGTACTGGGCACAGTGGGGTACTGGGCACAGGGCACATCAGGGTACTGGGCACAGCGGGGTACTGGGCACATCAGGGTACTTGGGCACATTGTACTTGGCACAGCAGGGCACTGGGCACATCATTGCACAGGGCATCAGGGCACATCAGGTTAATGGGAACAGCAGGGCACTGTTTAGTTTCAGTTAACTTTTAAATGCAGATTAGCTCTGGAAGCGGCTCACACCTGTAATAAGTGGCTGTAATAAATTCTTACTGTCCTCTATCATGTTGCGCTATTCCCGGGCGGCCCCTCCCCTGCCCTCCCCTCTCCTCCTCTCCTCTCGTCCATCTCAGATGATGTCACAAGCGTACAACGAGAGGAGGGGAGGGGCCACCGGGAACAGCGCGACATGATAAGAGAACAGTAAGAACTGATTATAGCCACTTATTACCCGCCTGAGGACTGCTCTCCGCCGCTCTCTTGCAATAGACAAGTTTCGGGTCAGGCATCGGCAGCATTTGCGCGAGTACAAGTTCTCGCGCAAATGCTCGGTATCGGTACTGATATCGGTATCGGGACAACCCTAGTGATTGTACATTGAAAACTACAACCCGACAGCCGCAAAGGCTGTCAGTTATAGTTTCCCATTCACAGAACTCTGTGAATGAGTGATGCGGCTGGGTGGGCCGCATCTTTTTTTGAATTGTGGCAACAGACATGGGGAGAAGACCCCCCGGTCTGCTGTCATAGCAGAGATCCGAGGGGGCAGCTGAATACAGATGTAACATGTTAGAAAAGGTAAACTTATCCTTTTAAAGTCAGGATCTCTCCGCACTGGCTGAGTGGGCTCAAGTCCATTGGTGGCTGAAAACTGGTCACAGGAGCGCAGAACAAAGTGCACTCTTATGACCCACAGGAGAAGTACAGCCAAAAGAGCTTTGGCCTAACTTTTCCAACTTTAGCTGTGAAAATCAAACTCCAGAATCCAACATCCTTCTTTGAATCTCTGATGCCTTGTCACCCCCAATTGGCTGTCATGTCACTACAGCATTAACAAATTAATGTTTATTATTCTTTAAAGTTATGTTTTATTCTGGTGTACAGGGAAAGCATTGGTGGACATTCTACTGATCTCTCCAGATGTTCCGAAGTTGAAGGAGTGTTTACTTGCACTGGGGGCAATCAAACACCTGAGAGAATGGCATGCGGCCAAGACAACTATTGTCACAAGAGAAAATAAAGGGTAAGGCTGACACTAGACTCCTATATGTTTTGCTTTTTTTGGTGGTACTTCCTTTATCTTCACTATATGAAAACACTTCATAACAGCTTCCAAGTTATTTGAGGAAAACGCAATGGTTTTTGATTCGGTTCATTTTAGTTTAAGGCCCTTTCACACTGCCGGACCGCTCAGGTCCGCCTGTCCGTTTTTTCGCCGGACCTGAACGGCCGCTCCATGATTGTCTATGGAGCGTCCGATGTCAGCGGTGACATGTCCGCTGACATCCGATCCGGTTTGATCCGCTAAAATCAGACATACGGCGATACGTCGCCATCCGTCCTGGCGGATCGGATCGGGTGAGAACTGATGGAAAACGGACATGCTGTCTGTTTTCGTCCGATCTCTCAATAGCAAGCAGTGGTGCTCAACAAGCCCCTCCCTGCTCAGTGAGAAGAGATCGACCTGTCATCCGCTGGTTCAACGGAGAGATCTTCCGCTGAGCTGGCGGACCGCTGCGAACGGATCCGCCCCTGTGTGTTCATGTACAGATAGACTTTTACAAGAGTTTAGGAGCTGCTACAGGTTAGGGGAGGTTCAACCTCTCTCCTGAACGTGGAAGAATCACGTTCAGCATAGGAGCGATTTGACTGCCTGCCGCAAAATGCAGTAAAATCACGGCACGTTTTCCCACGGCCAGCGGTCAACCTAGTCTGTGTGTACATGAGCCCTTAGAGGTGTGTGTGTTGTGGCTTTTTTTTTTTTTTTGCCCTGGTTCACACCAGTGCGGCTTTAAAATAACGCTGCTTAAAGGGGTTGTAAAGGAAGATTTTTTTTTCCCCTAAATAGCTTCCTTTACCTTAGTGCAGTCCTCCTTCACTTACCTCATCCTTCCATTTTGCTTTTAAATGTCCTTATTTCTTCTGAGAAATCCTCACTTCCTGTTCTTCTGTCTGTAACTCACCACCGTAATGCGAGGCTTTCTCCCTGGTGTGAAAAAAAGCCTCTTGAGGGGGGAGAGCAGGAGTGTCAGGACGCCCACTAACACACAGCTCCTTTCTCTATCTGCAAAGTAGAGAGTGTCCTGACTTGCCTGCTCGCCCCCTCCCCCCTCAAGAGGCTTTCTCCACACCAGGATGAATGGACGTCCGCAGCCTGTCAATCATTTCAGGTACCTCTGACTCGGGTATAAGCCGAGGGGGGTATTTCAGCCTTAAAAGGGCTAAAAAACTCGTCCTTTACTCGAGTATATATGGTATTTTATTTTCAAAGGTAATTTAGTTTGATAAAAGTGTGAATTACCTTCTAATATGTATTCTTCCAAAAAACTAATTATCAAGTTTGTATTCTTGCAGGTGGTATAAGATATCCAACTACCTCTCAGCTTCTATAGTTGCTTCTGAATGTCTTAGGAGTTCAGTTGATCCACAAGAGTTATGGCGAGGCTCTACTGAAATAAATGAGCGAAAGGTAAACTCCTATGTACTTGGAACACACATCAGTCTCCTCACTGCTGACAGGACATGGATCTGTGTGTTTACACACACAGATCCATGGTCCTGCCGTGATTGCGGGCAATCGCGGGTGCCTGGCGGACATCGCGCGCACGCGCACCGGGTCCCGAGGAAAATGCGGCGGGGGGGCGCGTGTGCGCCCCCTAGCGGCTGGGAATGCAAGGACATCATATGACGTCCAGTCTGAAGGATGAAAGGTTCCAGCCAACGTCATTTTACTATGACTCGGTAGGGAAGTGGTTAAAGTACCGTATATACTCGAATATAAGCCGAGGCACCTAATTTTACCACAAAACTGGGAAAATTGTATTGACTCGAGTATAGGCCTAGGGTGTCCATGCCTCACTGTGCCCAATAATAGATTGATGTTTAACATGGGAGTCTATGGAAGGGGTGCCTGGGTTCGAAAAATCGTGCTCTCCAGCCGTAGGTCCCCCAGACAACAAACTTTTCACACTTGTAGAGGAGGATTTGGGGGGTTACATGTGTGCCAAGTTTGGGGTCCAGGGGACCGACGGCCGGGTCCCCAAAGTCCGGGAGATGAGGCACAAAATGGTGACTCGAGTATAAGCCGAGGGGGCATTTTCAGCACAAAAAATGTGCTAAAAAACTCGGATTATACTCAAGTATATACGGTAAATATAATTGTGAAGATTTATTTTGCAAGGATAATAAAAAAATAAAAAAAACTTTTTTGCTTGCACATGATTGGCTGATGGAAGTCAGCAGAGCTTTACCACATTTACTAAGTTCATTACTGTGCTCTCGCACCTAGCGTGGTCAGTTTTTTTTTTTTTTTTTTAATAAGAGCAACTGGCAGGAACACCAGGAAGCAATACAAAGAGAATGGGATACTTTTTCATACAAACTTTGCTTATCTTATGTAAATGTTTTTTTTATTTTCAGCTTGGCTCAGAAGTGGAATTTCCAGATTTTTGTTTGAGATCTTCTTTGGATGTTACCCCATCACATTTTCTGAGACACAGCAGTGTGCTAAATCACAGCGATGACAAGAATTCTTTACTATCTGAGGTATGTATATTCCATTATGACACATATGATGATACGTTGTACCATGTGATTTTCCTAAGCCAGTATCTTGAATCTAGCCGCAGCCATCTTTAGCATGAATGTTCCCATTCACCAAGTGTGAACGCCTATTGTCCCTTCAAAACCATCAGCTGTTTCAGACCAATTTCCCCCCGAGGTGCAGAATATACAACACTGTTGCTGCTATGCAAATGTGTTTTTGTCGGGTCAATAGCTGAGCCCTCGCTTCCGTACCCAAACACTCTTCTAAGAATGTTTACATACGTGCCATTGCTTCAGTTTGCTTTAGTGCGCATGTGCCAATGAGATCGGCACATACAGGGGATATCCTGAGTAGCTACAGGTAAGCCTTATTATAGGCTTACTTGTAGCATAAAGTGGTTGTAAAGGGTTTACAACCCCTTTAAATCTCAGAGGTTCCAGTTCTTCCATCCTTTTGTGGTGATTTTAGTGGGGCCTTTTTTCCTTATTGGTTAGGACAGTTTTTATTTTTTTCTTTATTTTATTAAAAAATAAAATAATCATTCTTTATTTTGCAAGGAAATTCAATAGCTTACAGTAGGGTTGTCCCGATACCATTTTTTTAGGACCGAGTACAAGTACCGATACTTTTTTTCATGTACTCGCCGATACCGAATACCGATACTTTTTTTTAAATGTGTCCCCAAATGCAGCCATGTCCCCCCACATATGCAGCCATGTCCCCCACATATTGAAGCCATGTCCCCCACATATTGAAGCCATGTCCCCCACACATTGAAGCCATGTCCCCCACACATTGAAGCCATGTCCCCCACACATTGAAGCCATGTCCCCCACATATTGAAGCCATGTCCCCCACATATTGAAGCCATGTCCCCCACATATTGAAGCCATGTCCCCCACATATTGAAGCCATGTCCCCCACATATTGAAGCCATGTCCCCCACATATTGAAGCCATGTCCCCCACATATTGAAGCCATGTCCCCCACATATTGAAGCCATGTCCCCCACATATTGAAGCCATGTCCCCCACATATTGAAGCCATGTCCCCCACATATTGAAGCCATGTCCCCCACATATTGAAGCCATGTCCCCCACATATTGAAGCCATGTCCCCCACATATTGAAGCCATGTCCCCCACATATTGAAGCCATGTCCCCCACATATTGAAGCCATGTCCCCCACATATTGAAGCCATGTCCCCCACATATTGAAGCCATGTCCCCCACATATTGAAGCCATGTCCCCCACATATTGAAGCCATGTCCCCCACATATTGAAGCCATGTCCCCCACATATTGAAGCCATGTCCCCCACATATTGAAGCCATGTCCCCCACATATTGAAGCCATGTCCCCCACATATTGAAGCCATGTCCCCCACATATTGAAGCCATGTCCCCCACATATTGAAGCCATGTCCCCCACATATTGAAGCCATGTCCCCCACATATTGAAGCCATGTCCCCCACATATTGAAGCCATGTCCCCCACATATTGCAGCCATGTCCCCCACATATTGCAGCCATGTCCCCCACATAATGCAGCCATGTCCCCCCACATAATGCAGCCATGTCCCCCCACATAATGCAGCCATGTCCCCCCACATATTGCAGCCATGTCCCACATACCTGGATGATGCCGCACGTGCCGCGTTAATCAGCGTGCGGGGAACATTACAGCTTTCGTTTGAATAGCTGTATCCCCGCTGCGCCGTGTATAGACACTCCCCCTTGCTCAGGATTGGACAGATCATCCGTCCAATCCCGCGCAAGGGGGAGTGTCTATACGCGGCGGGGATACAGCTATTCAAAACGAAAGCTGTAATGTTCCCCGCACGCTGATTAACGCGGCGGCGGCTTTGCGGTTTGCGGCGGGGGCAAGTATTCTATTTCGGTATTGGGGGTATTTGCGGGAGAACGAGTACTCCCGCAAAAATACTCTGTATCGGTCCCGATACCGATACTGGTATCGGTATCGGGACAACCCTAGCTTACAGTATACAAGGTACCAAGTGTACATATACAGGGCTAGATTCATAAAGACCGTCGTAAGTTTGTGCGGGCGTAGCGTATCTGAGATACGCTACGCCGCCGTAACTTAGTGAGGCTGGGCATGGATTCACAAAGAATCTGCGCCCTAAGTTGCGGCGTAGCGTACATCTGCCGGCGTAAGCGCGCCAAATTCAAATTCTGAAGAGGTGGGCGTGTTTTATGTAAATAAAACATGACCCCACGTAAATTACGTCTCTAACGAACGGCGCATGCGCCGTTCGTGAAAAAATCCCAGTGTGCAGGCTCGAAATTCCGCCGCAAATCGTCAATGCTTTAGACGTGAACGTAATTTACGCAAAGCCCTATTCGTGAACGACTTGCGCAAACGACGCAAAATTCTACGCTGGCCTGACGTCCATACTTAACATTGGTTGATCCTCATATAGCAGGAGCAACGTTACGCCGGAAAAAGCCTTACGCAAACGACGTAAAAAATACCGCCGGGCGCGCGTACGTTTCTGAATCGGCGAATCCAGCTAATTTGCATATTCCACGCTGAAATCAACGGAAGCGCCACCTAGCGGGCCAGCGTATATATGCAACTAAGATACGACGGCGTAAGACTTACGCCAGTCGGATCTTAGGCAAATTTCGGCGTATCTTGCTTTCTAAATACAGAAAGAAGATACGCCGGCGCAGATTTGAATTTATGTGGCGTATCAATAGATACGCCGGCGTAATTTTTTCACGAATCTAGCCCACAGTATACAATGCCTGGAAGTTTGGATACAATAGGATTTGACTACAGGCATTTAAGATGTGTTATCAAAACAGTAGGTGTGTTTACAAGGCGTGGTCTCCCAATCATGCTCCAGCATTATTACCCCATCATATACAACCTTGGAGAATATACAGTAGGTGGGTTGGAGATCGCGATGGACTGACTCAATCGGTTGTAGGTCAATGGTTGGGTGATGGTGGGGGCGGATAGGAAGAGTTCTCTTCCGATGCTTTCTGCACCACTACACCAGAGGGAGGTTGTTATACCTTTTGTATAGGGGGGCCTTTTCTGCTGCCTTTGGCTACAGCCTTGAGGTCATTTCCATGTATACTAGTAGAGGTAGAAGAGGAAGGAGCGCCCAATCTCCAATGTAATGTGAATGTAGAGGTAAATTTAAGATCGTTTATTAAAAGTAGCAACAAATCGTCGCTTTGCCGCTGTTATAGCGGCACTTTTTGGCTGCTAGTGGGGCACACTTTTAACCCCTGCTAGCGGCCGAACAGAGGGTTCAAAGCGGCGCTGCCCATTGAGTTCAATGGCAGGGGCGGTGGAAGAACGGTGTATACACCACTGCCGCACCGCTGGAAAGATGCTGCTTTCAGGACTCTTTCTAACATCCTGCAAGCGCACCGCCTTAGAGCCGGTTCACACTGGGGCGACTCGTCAGGCGACACAGCCGCCTGACTAGTCGCGTCCAATTGTAGTCAATGGAACCATTCTAATAGGAGCGACGCAAGTCGCTCCGACTTAGAAAAAGGTTCTTGTACGACTTCGGGGGCGACTCGGGGCGATTTGCATTGACTTCTATACGGAAGTCATTTTGCAAATCGCCTTAGAAGTCGTCTTCAGGTCGCCTGGCCGAGTCGCCCCCGAAGTCGTGCCGCCCTAGTGTGAACCGGCTCTTAGTGTGAAAGCACTCGGGCTCTTAGCCCTTTAGCGCCTTAAAAATGCCTCGGTGTGAAAGGGGTCTTAATGTCATCCACTTAGTTTTTATGTTTACGTTCATTCTTAATAAATGAAGGGTCATGCAGCAAGTGTAAAATTATATTCCATTGGAAGTTGGATGCAGAAATCTGTCTGCCAGGTACTAGAGGGGGATCTATGAAGCCAGGTAGAGACTGATCTCACACATCCTCCAACAAGTAGACGTATAAGGTTTGATTGATTTTATTTTTTAAGCATCGGTTTTTATTTCAGGCTAGTTTCTTACACTGGCTACCTTCATGTTTTACCAGGTCTTCCATTACTATGGCTCATCGCTGCAGTTTGTACAAATGGTGGAGCTGTCAGAACTTCCAAAATATTTCATGTCGGACCATGAATTTGAACTGTATCCTTGCCTTGGTTTTCCAAGCTCTGTTTTTTCTTATAGTTTTGCCTTTCTGCTGCTTCTTGTGGTAAAGATGAGAGTAACAGTCTATGTAGTGCCATTCACTAATTTGAAAGTTTTATATCTAAAGTTCTTAGATCGAGTAGTTAAAAAGGTTGTAAAGGTACAATTGTTTTCCCCTAAATAGCTTCCTTTACCTTAGTGCAGTCCTCCTTCACTTACCCCATCCTTCCATTTTGCTTTTAAATGTCCTTATTTCTTCTGAGAAATCCTCACTTCCTGTTCTTCTGTCTGTAACTACACGCAGTAATGCAAGGCTTTTTCCCTGGTGTGTCGTGCTCGCCCCCTCCCTTGGACTACAGGAGAGTCGGGACGCCCACTAACATACAGCTCCTTTCTCTATCTGCAATGTAGCGAGCGTCCTGACTCTCCCGTAGTTCAAGGGAGGGGGCGAGCACGACACTCCACACCAGGGAGAAAGCCTTGCATTACTGTGTGTAGTTACAGACAGAAGAACAGGAAGTGAGGATTTCTCAGAAGAAATAAGGACATTTAAAAGCAAAATGGAAGGATGAGGTAAGTGAAGGAAGACTGCACTAAGGTAAAGGAAGCTATTTAGGGAAAAAAATTGTACCTTTAAAACCCCTTTAAAACCACTGTCTGTCTTCTCCCCCCCCCCCCCCCCCCTCATGTCCTTCACTTCCTGTCCTGTAGACTCAACATGAAGTGTGTGAATATCTTTGTTGTGATGTATAATTCGCTCTTAAACACTTGTCGCGAGAACAAGCGTGCCATTGGAAGGTTTACCCTCTATCCCTGTTCTGGTGACACCCCTCCAAACAGACACAAACGTCAATAAAAACCCGACAAGGGTTCTGACCATCGCTACTCTATCCCAATCTATAAAAAAAATGTTTTCTTATACTTTAAGGGCATTTTCACACTCGTTCACTTCAAAACCACCAGTAAAACGCCTATGCGTTTATGGAGCGTTTTACGAGGACCGCTGCAGGGGCTGCGATCTTGGGTAAGCAATTCATAATGAGCTAGTTTGCTGTGCATACTAGCTCATTATGCCTTTGTCTTGCAGTGTGTTTTGTTTTTTTTGTTTGTTTTCTTTTATTCAAGTTTCCATCCACTTTAAAGTGGTAGTTAACTGCTTGGGGAAAAAGGAAAAAACAACATTGCAAGACAAAGACATAATGTGCTAGTATGCATTGCATACTTATGATTTACTTACCTTTTAGAACGAAGCCCCCCCGCGGTGCCTGTTCACCGCTGAAAGGGCAGACTTCCCCTCCCCGTGTTTCTTCGCGGGCTCCGGCGCTGTGAGTGGCCTGAGCCACGATGAAGTCAGTCCTGCGCATGTGTGCAGGAGCCCTCCGTTCCACCAAGAAGCTCTGAAGTTCTGGCACGATACACCGGACCTTCAGAGCATATGCGCCGCTGATGCCAGCAGCTGCGGGCAGGTTTTGGAGATATTCATTTTACCTACAGGTAAGCCTTATTATAGGGTTACCTGTAGGTAAAAATCGCCAAGCGGGGTATACAACCACTTTAACACCCACATGGACAGAATCAAATCCCCATACAGCATGATAAACTAACAGAGGTTTTTGGTGCCTACAGTTCAGCACTTTGACCTTGGAAGTCATGTAGGTAAGCTGCAGTTCACTTTAAATATCCATGAAATATGTTATCTGGTCTTTTCTTTAACTACCTTCAGATGTTTGACTAGAAATTCACTGCAAGGAAAATCTAGACTGATGCTGGATCAGTTGTGCTCCATGAATGACAAGGTACCTGGCTGAATGAGTTTTTTACACAATATTTAATATTTTTCTATTTTTCTTTTGCACTATCAAGTGGACATTATCTGGACTGGCAGTTTAAAAAAAAAAAAAAAAAAACTTGTGGAAAAAACACGGGGTGAATCTCAAATACATGAACATTTCCACATATTTTGTCTCTTTAAAAAAGGTTGCATGTACAGAAAAACAACCAAAGTTCTAACTACTTGTAAACTGTGCCTATGCTATACTGAAATACCAATTTTGTGTTTATTAGCTCTGGCCAGTTCACTTTTGAGCACTACAGAACACCTACCCTATGATATGAATATATGCAGCTATGTGTGTAAGAACTGGTAGGCTGCAATATATTACTTTTTTGTTATTGGGTTTAGGTGCACTTTAAAGTGATCTTAAACCTTTCTCTCTTTTTTTTTATTTTTTATAACATGTTATACTTGCCTGCTCTGTGTAATGATTTTGCACAGCGCAGCCACAATCCTCCTCTTCTGGTTTCCCCTGCCAAAGCTCCTGGCTCCTCCTGCCTTCGAGTACTCCCCCTAGCAAGCCACTATAGATACAGAAAGTGGGGCTTTGCCCTGCCAACCGCTCCCTCATTATAGGATTTCATTGACTGCACCAGGAGCCAATGGCTCCTGCTGCTATCAATTTGCCCTGTGAGGAGAGAGAGGGCCATGTGAGCCGCTGCACTTGTGCACATCGCTGGATTGAAATTGGACTCAGGTAAGTACGCTGTCTGGAGGGGCAAACCTGTACACAGAGAATACATTCAGGTATAAAAAAACCTTTAAGGCTTTAGAACTATAACGTGAAAGTATTCGAAAAAAAACTCAAGGAATGGGATTATATAGGCAACACACAAAAAGCTTCAAAATATATAAAAAAATGTTGATTTATTACAAAAAGTAGAAATATTACACAATACAAAAAATCCAAAATGATCATATAAATATACAAATCATAAATGATGTAAATACTGTCCAGCATACGGTACCATCACCAAGATTTGGGAGGTAAGTTGTAGCAGATAGCCAAAGAACTATAACGTTACTCTTGGAGTGTGATCTGACGCCAAACTACGTCTTCATCGGCTCTTCCGAAGAGTTCTTCCAGCCATTTGAGAATCGTCACTTCTCACCCAGTATGTAGCGCTATGGAAAGAATCATTTTAAACAGAGAGTGGGGAGCTCACAGGTCATAGTGCTGGTGGGGCAATGGAAAGAGAACTTGGGGGAAAAATAGCCAGACATTGTAGATGGCTTTACAAAATCTCAGATCCAGGAAGTTACTGCAAATTCTGCTGTAACAAGCTGTACACTATCATGCAACCTTTCTGAGAGTAGTTTGCAATAGTTGGCATTTTTGGAGGGGGTCGCCTTTTTGTTCCCTCTGTGCTAGAATTCATAATATTAAATCGGTAAAGCAAATCAAGCAGTGCTTTGTTTCTTCCAGGTTGGAGCTTTATTTCTGCTGTCATGTAATGTGTGTAGTCTTTCTCTACCCCCCGAGTCCCAGCGTAGTTCCAGGAAATGGAAGGAGTACTTGTCCAGGAAGCCGAAAGAAATCAAAGGTGGGCATTCTGTTTTGTGATCTGTATGTGCAGCTCAGCTTTTTGTCAAAGCTGAAATTCAGGTAATAACATTTTATTAAAAATCACAAAAATGCAAATAAACAATTTTTTTTTTTTTTTTTTTTTTAAGGCATCGTACATTTTCAAATGTTTTTGTTTTAGTGCTAGTTCACACCAGACGCAGTTTCGTTCAGTGCGCTTTTTTTTTCTGCACTAAAAATGCATACACCAGGGGTGTCCAAACTTTTTTCAAAGAGGGCCAGATTTGATGAAGTGAACATGCATGAGGGCCGACCATTTTGCCTGAAATTCTTTGAATCATTAAAATTAAATGCAATTAACTAATACACTACCCAACAAGAATTGGCTTGCCTTTGTGGCTGTGTGCGTTGAAGAGTCTAAAGATGAGCTTGGGCATTTTATTTGGATATACCGTATTTATCTGCGTATAACATGCACAGGCTTATAACACCCACCTTCACTTTAAGAGGGAAGTTTCAGGAAGAAAAAATATTTTAAATAAAGAACTGTGAAGCAAAATAAGGGTCAGTTCCCATCAATGCAACCTAATCAGTGCCCATCTGCAGCCTTACCATTGCCATGAATGAAGCCTTACCACTGCCATGAATGCAGCCTCGCCAGTGCCATGAATGCAGCCTCTGAATGCAGCCTCACCATTGCCATGAATGCAGCCTCACAAGTACCATGAATGCAGCCTCATCATTGCAACTAATGCAGCCCCACCATTGACATGAATGCAGCCTCTAAAATGCCCGGCTCTCTGGGATTCGTTGGGGGCTAAAAAAGAGATATATATCCAAATTACCAGTGGGGCCACATTAAAACGAAACGTGGGCCGCAATTGGCCCCTGGGCCTGACTTTGGACATGCCTGGCATACACAGTATTTTCCATGTATTCCAATGGCTCTAGTTCACACCAATGCAGTCAGTTCCAGTCAGTTTTCGGTGCGGAAACTGACTATATTGATGCAGGAAAAACTGAACTGCATCTGGTGTGAACTAGCCCCTAACTAGGTATTGGTGGAAAAGTCTTGGTATACTGTTGTCTCAGCCACTGACTAGTATTCAAAACCATGCCCAAGGGCAGCATGTGATTCAGTTGCAGTGCTCCTTTTTTTTTTTTTTTTTTTTTTTTTTTTTTCACTACTTTTGGTGCAATCCACTGCAATTTAAACCCATGCAATTAAATAGGCGGAAAATTGAATCGCACAGGAATGGCACACCATTTCTGTGCGATTCCTTTGTGAACTGAGACTATAGACCAAGGTCATACAATAACCTATGCAGTGCCATGTCTCATGTTACAAACGGAAATTTCCGACACATAAATGTGGTGATGATTCAGACCCCTTTTACGGGTGTTCCCACTGTGCGGAATCCGCTTGTTCAGCAGAAAACCTCTCCGCTGAGCAGGCGGATGACAGGTCCGTGTCCACTCCGCTATGCAGAATGGACCCAGACACAGTCCCGCTCACCTCAATGAGGCAATCCGATAGGAATGGACCTCTTGTCCATTTCTATCTGTCATCCGATCCACTGGACGGATGGGGAATAGGACCCACCATTCATATGTTTTTGTTTGATCAGGTGGCAGTGGGTGTCGCGCGGACATCTGTCTACGTACAGAGCAACAGATGACACCTGAAACTGTATAATTAATGCAGGTGAAAAACACAAGATGGAGGTTGGAAGGTTTATAATGCCTCTTAAAAATCAATTTATGCAAATACCAATTGAAGCCAAAAAGCCTCTGGCCTCCAAAATAGCATTTGAGTTCTGCAGACAGTTTATTAGCTAGAGAATGACCTGGAGGGGGTCATTGCCGGCTTTCAGCTGTCTATGACAGAATGAAGCCTCGGAGTGGTTTTGTTTAGTTTTTGGACTTCGTAACCAGCCCTGGGCCATCGCAGGCTATAAATGGGATTTCTGGATGAGAAATTGCTATGAAAATACCAATAATTTCTCTGTGACTGCATCTCCGTTTTTCTTTTGCATTGACACAGCTGTAATAGAGCAGAAAATTGTTACAAATAGAAAAAAAAGTTAACGTTTGTATCGATCCAAAAAATGACCACCGCGCAACCATTTTTGATCTGCGTTTTGCTTAAATTGTTGAATAGGTTTCAGCCTCAACATGGCAAATGCACCGAACGGTAACCAGACCCCCCTCTTTAAACATTGAAAAACGTTCATTCGAACACAAGCCTTTTGTCCGTATTATTAAAATCGCTTTTACTTTATTGCAAGGGCATGGTCGTATGATCATAATAAAGTCAAGCTTGACTGTTTCAAAACGCTGTGTGGTGATGTACTGCAAGCTTAAGGTTTCTCCAAGTTGCTATAGAAGGCGTCTTCTCCTGTAGTACAAGTACTCTCACATAAACATGCATGTACCCTCCTTGTAGTTTTTAGCCTTTTTATGTAAGATGACAGATCACTGGTATAGCAAAGCACAGCAAGTAGAGAAAAATAATACTAAGCTAACCACTCAAAAAGGGAGGGATAAAATCATTGTGTTGCAATTGGACCCTGGCAACATGACCTACAAGGTTATGTAAAGTATGTTTGGACTGTAAATTTATTGATCCATTATGAAAGATCTGCGTTGCACTGCTCTGTTCTGTATTTGTAATCACCACTTTCTCATCTCACCTTCCAGGACGGCAACACATGGGAGATGATGGGCTACTCCCTACAGCAGTGGTCTCAAAGTACCGGCCCGCGGGCCATTTGCGGCCCGCGGACCAGTTATAAATGGCCCGCAGGCAGGGTGGAAGTGAGGGGAGCAAAAAAAAAAAAAAAATTTTTTTTTTTTTTTTTTTTTTTTTAGCTGGCGCCATCTGGTGGTGAGCCGTTGGTATTACAAGTTATTACCACCAGATGTGAGCTGGCGCCATCTGGTGGTGGCCGTTGGTATTACAAGTTAAGCATTACAAGTTAAACGGCAATTCTAATGTCATTTTACACTATTTTCACTCCCATATTCTTCCCTCTAATTAGAACCCCAAACATTATATATATTTTTAATCCTAACACCCTAGAGAATAAAATGGCGATCGTTGCAATACTTTCTGTTACGCCGTATTTGCGCAGCGGTCTTACAAGCGCACTTTTTTGGGAAAAAATTACACTTTTTTTAATTAAAAAATAAGACAACAGTAAAGTTATCACCATTTTTTTTAATATTATGAAAGATAATGTTAGGCCGAGTAAATTCATACCCAACATGTCACGCTTCAAAATTGTGTCCGCTTGTGGAATGCCGACAAACTTTTTTTACCCTTTAAAATCTACATAGGCGACGTTTAAAAAAATCTACAGGTTGCATGTTTTAAGTTACATAGGAGGTCTTGTGCTAGAATTATTGCTCTCGCTCTACCGATCGCGGCGTTGCCTCACATGTGTGGTTTGAACACCGTTTACATATGCGGGCGCTGCTCACGTATGTGTTCGCTTCTGCGCGCAAGCTCGTCGGGACGGGGTGCGTTTTCTGGCTCCTAGATTCCAAGCAAATTTGTCAACCCCTGACTTACACCAGTGCTGGTGGTAATAATGCGCTCGCTGACACCAGTGCTGGTGGTAATAATGCGCTCGCTGACACCAGTGCTGGGGGTTAATAATGTGTTCGCTGACACCAGTGCTGTTGTTTTTGAAGTTTGCATGCGGCCCCCCATGGCATATGAAAACTTGTCTTGTGGCCCTCAGGTAATTTGAGTTTGAGACCCCTGCCCTACAGGAAACGCAATCGGTTCACAGCTGTTAAAAGGCCCAACCTCACCCCTTCTCCCTCAGTATTGATTGTGTTTTTCCCACAGCAAAACGTTTTTTTTTTTCTCTGACCAGAAATTCAGAGTGTCGGATGGTACCCCTGTGAACCAGTTTTAGAAACACCACCTGTCTTGGAGCTTCTCGCAGGTCGCCAATGGTGTTGTGCAGGCGGTTTGGATGTAGCTGAGAATTTCCATGCTGTTGCACACCTCTCAGCAGCTAGGCTCTCCTCCTCCCCCTTGTGCAGCGGGTGCCATTTTGCTGGAGTCAGGTTATGTAAGACACCAAGGGGAGGAGCTAGCATGCTCAAAACCTCGATCTAAAACTGGCATTTGTGGAGGCTGAAAGACTACTGTTCCTACCTGGATTCAGCGAGCTTCAAGGAGCAAAAGTCTGCCAGATCCCACCTCATGGAGGAGGTAGATGTTAAGGCAGTACAGGTGGCTGCAGGCAAGAGCAAGCCGGGACCCAGTAAGTCCCTTTTATTACCTACTACGGGGGGGGACTCCAGGCTAGCCTTGAGTTTTTCCTGGGAAAGCCCCCACGCTCTCACCTTTGGAAAAGGGGCGTGCAGCCCCTTAAGGGGGGGGGGGCAGGAAGAGTGACAGGGATTGTTTACTCTTCTTTTTCAGATTCCCCAAGTGGAGCTCAGTTCTCCTACAAACCACCCTCTACAGCCGCTAGCACTAGCTCCACTAAAACATGCAGTAATTGTGGGGAACTATGGTCTAAATCCCACACAAAGCCATTTTGTTATCGATGTATTAGCAAATTGGCCCTCGTGTCTAATGAAAGATTTTTCTTAAATCCGTTCAGGAAGAAATGATGGCCACTATTCAATCTTTATGCACCTCTGCAGACTCAGAGGGCCCCCTCTCAGGAGAGTTTACTCTCCAAACCAGGACCAATTGTCTTTTAGTCACTCTTTCCGGCACTTCCACCATCACAGGTCATGGAAGAGATAGAAAAGGTAGAAAGCTAGGAAAGATCTGTGCCCAGTTCAGTGGAGGAGGCGGCTCACCTAGGTCTGGATAGTGACGTAGAAGACATCAGGATAAACGGACATCTCTTTGGCCTGGAAGACTTGGAGGGACTCCTTCAAGCTATTTATCCCTGAACCAGCTAGAAATCTCTTCACAGGATAATATGTACAGGGGGTTGGTAAAAAAAAGTCAAGGGTATTTGCCCTACTCCAGTCCTTGAAAGATTTAGTTCTTCAGAAGTGGGAGTTTCCTGAAAGGAGTTTGGTCAAACCTAAAACCTGGTAAAGGAGGAGGGGGCAGATTGTTTTTTTTAAAGGTCACTAAGCTGGACACCGCCCTTTCCCAGGTGACAAAATCTGACCTCTCTTTTTTGAGGATGCAATGGATCGCAAATCGGAATCCCTGCTGGAAAAAGCCTGGGATGCCAATGCCTCCACTATGGTTCCAGCGCTAGCAGCAACCTGCGTTACCAGGAATGCAGACTTCTGTATAGAAAGACTTAATAAACACCTCTCTCAGGATAATGAGTCTAAGGAAGTTATAGATTCCCTTTCAGTAATGGGAAAGGTGGTAGCCGCTGTGGATTCAGTAAAAGCCTTCGCTAAAACAGGTGTCCTTATTAACTCGGCCAGGAGAGCAATATGGGTTAAAGCCTGAAATGGCAATCTCGCTTCAAAGGCCCAATTGTGGGGTCTCCCCTTTGAGGGATCCTTGCTGTTTGGGCCAGGCCTAGATAAAGTTTTGTCTTGGTCCTCAGAAGGGGGGAAACAACTTCCCGTCAAACCAGGAAAGGTACAGGAAATTTTTTCGGGACAAAACCAGCAAAAAGCTAAGAAAGAACCCAACAGAAAGTGGGGGTACAGTAGAGGTAGGCAAACGGGCAATTTGCACTTTCCCTCTCCAGGCCAAAGCACTAAAGATACCAAGTGACGCTGGAATCGAGCTAAGGGGCAAGCTGTCTCAATTTGCTTTCCAGTGTGAAGAATTTTCAGACAGTACAGTGAGTGAGAAACTTATATAGCGCAACACATGCGAACTGAATCGCCTCTGGGCGCTTAGTATCCTTTCCCTACTGTACTTTTGCCCTCAGAAAAGATGGGTTTTGAGTTTTTTTCTGAAGGCCAGGTGATTCACCTCCAACTGGATGCTGGTTGGTAGAGCGTTCCATAGTCTAGGTCCTTGGATTCCAAATCTTCGTTCTCCTTTGGACTTGTATCTGGGTTTGGGTATCTGGAGTAGATTTTGGTTGGTGGATCGCAGAACGCGATTGGGGTTGTGACATTTTAATTTTTTGCATAGATATTGGGGAGCATTTCCTTGAACACACTTATGTCAGTGCCTTAAAAGTGATTCTGTCTTTTACTGGCAACTAATGAAGGCATCTCAGTGAAGGTGAGATTGATTCCCATGTTTTTTTCCCAGTCACGAGTCGAGTGGCCGTATTTTGAACGACTTGCAGACGAGTGATTTGGTATTTTGGGAGTCCGAAGTAGAGGGCATTTACATAGTCGAGTCTGGAGTTGATAATTGTACCCACCACTATGTCTTCTTACGGGATAAAGGGAATGAGTCTACGTAGCAGGCGCAGCAGATGGTGGGATCCGCTGACTACTGACCCCATTTGTGCATCCATTGTCATGTGGGTGTTAAAAATGACTCCAAGACTTTTGACTTTGGTGCTAGGGGTGATGGTTTGTCCCAGAATGGGCAGCGGTGTCCATATTGGTGCGGGAAGTCTCTTTCAGTTGGCGTGAAACAGGAGAAGTTCTGTTTTTGAGCCGTTGAGTTTAAGGTAACTCTCCGTCATCCAATTTTCGATCAAAGTTAAGGCATTTCTCTTGTTCGAGATAATAATCCTTATTGTTGCAGATGCGAAAATATAGTTGCGTGTCATCCGCGTAGGAGTGGTAGAGTAACTTCTGGTTACTGATGATTTCAAAAAGAGGGTGGAGATAGATATTGAATAGTACGGGCGACAAGGGGGATCCCTGAGGGACTCCGCATGACACTGTGCGTTTTTCAGAAGTGAAAGGACCCAGTTTCACTATTTGAGATCGGTTTTCCAAGAAGGAGGAGAACCAGGATAACAACATACGGTACATCACTAAATTGATTAGATAAGGCTGGAGTTCTCGTCAAAGCCCCTGCCTGTGATTACGCTAACGCATCCTCCCAAGGATGCATTAAAAAAGAAAGCCCTGCTAGAAGGCATTCAGGAACTGGTGGAACAGGTGGTGGTTCCAGTACCAAATAAAGCTATACCAAGGCTTTTACTCACACATTTTTGTGGTACCCAAGCCTTCTGGGAAGTCTCACCTTATCATAAACCTCAGGACGTTAAACCAATTCCTAGATTACACAAGGTTTTTCATGGAGAGTATTTGCTCAGTGCGGAAAAAACTGTCAAGAGGTTTTCATGACTACCCTGGATCTCAGGGATGCCTATTTGCATGTCCCAATCTTTCTGAACATCAGGCATTACTGGGATTTGCAGTGGTAACACAGGAAGGGATTGTCCACTGGCAGTTCAGGACACTTCCCTTCAGGTAGCGGGCAGTCTAATGTCGCGTACAGACGATCGGACGTTCCGACAAGAAAACAGTGGATTTTTTTTTCGACGGATGTTGGCCCAAACTTGTCTTGCATACACACAGTCACACAAATGTTGTCGGAAATTCCGACCGCCAAGAACGCAGTCACGTACAAGACTTACGGCGGCACTATTAAAGGGAAGTTCAATACCAGTCGCGTTAGAAGTTTGAGAGTCGATTCGCGCTTTTCATCCTTGCGTTTTTTAGTCTGTTAAAGCGTGACAAATGTGCTATCTCCATTACGAGCGCTAGTTTTACCAGACAGCGCGCTTCTGTCTCGTACTTGATTCAGAGCATGCATGGAATTTGGTGTCGAAATTGTCTACACACAATCCTAATTTACGAGAATGTATTTTGTTGTCGGACAATTTGAGAACCAGGTCTCAAATTTTTGTTGTTGGAAATTCCGACAGAAAATATCCGATGGCGCCTACACGGATTTTCCATCAAACATTTGTTGTCGGAAATTCCGAGCGTGTGTACGCAGTCTAAGGATCTTCACGAAGTAGCTTACCTCCATCCCCAGGGGATAGAATTAATGCCTTACCTGGACGACCTGCTCATCTTCGGTACGTCAGCCATTCAGGTGGCAACAGATACCCAAAGGGCAATTTCAGCCCTGCAAAGGCTGGGCCTGCTGGTAAACATGGAGAAATCATCCTTGGAACCAGCTCGGGTCCAAGCCTACATAGGCTAACAGGTAGACTCTCGGGCTCAAACACGTTTTAAGGGGGGGGGAAGACATTTTTCTATACAATAGGAGGTAAGTGCCTAAGAGATTAAGACCTGAATCGGTTGGGAGAATTATTTTACAACAACTGAGGGACAAGACTAAGGTAAGGCCTTTTAACAGCTGTAAACAGATTGTGTTTCCTGTAGGGAGGAGCCCATCATCTCATGTGTTGCCGTCCTAGAAGGTTCGTAGAAACGCCCTTACCGGTTAGTCTAACCGTTGGTTTTTGTTCTCTAGTTCCAGGGATTAAAGTTAAAGGGGAGTATTGCAGTTACTACTTCTTAATCCAAGGTTTAAAAAATGGAGCGTGCAAAGCAACCATGCTTCACTCTGCCAATCATATCAATGGAGCGGCCTCACTTGTTTTGCTGCATCAACGACTGCATGATGGGCCTCAAACAGACAATCCAGGTAAGTACAAGGAGTGGCTCTGTCGCCAATCCATGCCAATTGAGATGAACATCTTAAAGTGGTTGTAAAGGCTGAAGGTTTTTTACCGTCGTGCATTCTATGTTGTTCCACCCACACCCCCCTCTGATACTCACCTGAGCTCCCTCTCGATCTAGCGACGTTCCTGAGAGCCTCAGCTGTCCCGGGACTCCCTCTCCTCATTGGCTTAGACGGCAACTGGAGCCATTGGCTCCCACTGCTGTCAATGAGCAGTGTGGAGGGCGGGGCAAAGCCACGGCTCTGTCTTAAAGACACATAGAGCAGGGCTCGGGAGCGGGCACTCACCAGTTTCCCGCTAGCAAATGGCTTGCTATTGGGGCAGTGGGCAAAGGGGAGGAGCCATGAGTGCTGGCGGGGGACCTGAGAAGAGGATGATCTGAGCTGCTCTGTGCAAAACCATTACACAGAGCAGGTAAGTATAAAATATTTTTATTTATCTTTTATTTCTTCTTTTTAGCTTACCTTTACAACCACTTTAAGTTAAAATACTAACGTGCAAATGCTAAGCTGTATGTATTTGTGAGTATGTTCCTGCTTTGTCAAAAGTGGACCCCCTCTTCTTTGTAACCACCTTAGACACTGGAGTGTATGTGTGTGTGTATATATATATATATATATATATATATATATATATATATATATATATATATATATATATATATATATATATATATATATATATATATATATATATATAAATTTATTGTACATACAAATAAATGGTGCACTTCTGGTTACTATACAAGAAATATAATACTGAAAATGTATCAATATGCAATCAAACAGTGAATTGAATAGTCCATAAAGTTGAATATGGAAAGAAGTCCATGTGCCAATAGCAATGAAAACATATAGTCTAATGATAAATCCCAATGGGTGGCAAACCACATGAATTGTTAAGGAATTGCACCATACACAGGTGCCCTCCACCGTAATCAAGCCTCTTACCATATTGTTGTGAGCCCCAATTACAGAGATCAAACACACATGAGAAATAATGGACCCTCGGGTTGTCCCTAAAAGGGATCAGTATGATCTGCTTGGTTTCAACATATGATATTCCCCAGTACCAACAACTTTGGATCCAACTCGAACAGCCGCCATAGAGGAAAAGGAACATGGGCCGCACATAGCGTGAATACTACTAGTACACGTTTTATTGTAAAAAACGCCACAAGGTACTCTCATGATTCAGGACAATAAAAAACACTCAAATTACATGGAGCCTCGCTGACGGCCGACAACAGCGGGTGTGACAGACCTCACACGTTCGTGGCCCCGCCCAACTATTTTTGCATCACATTGAGTCATCAGGTAACGAGCCCATGACTAGGCACTAAGCATTAATTGTGAGAAACGCGTCAGTTTTTTCCCCCACTGCTTGCTGTGCTGTGTTTAACAGAGTTTAGTTGAGTTTCAAAGTCTGGCTAAAAAGCTGCCTGTGTGCCACTGCACTTAAAGGGGTTGTAAAGGTACAATTTTTTTTTCCTAAATAGCTTCCTTTACCTTAGTGCAGTCCTCCTTCACTTACCTCATCCTTCCATTTTTCTTTTAAATGTCCTTATTTCTTCTGAGAAATCGTCACTTCCTGTTCTTCTGTCTGTAACTCCACACAGTAATGCAAGGCTTTCTCCCTGGTGTAGAGTGTCGTGCTCGCCCCCTCCCTTGGAGAGTCAGGATGCCCACTAACGCACGGCTCCTTTCTCTATCTGCAACGTAGAGAGCGTCCTGACTCTCCTGTAGCCTAAGGGAGGGGGCAAGCACAACACTCCACACCAGGGAGAAAGACTTGCATTACTGTGTGGAGTTACAGACAGAAGAACAGGAAGTGAGGATTTCTCAGAAGAAATGAGGACATTTAAAAGCAAAATGGAAGGATGAGGTAAGTGAAGGAGGACTGCACTAAGGTAAAGGACGCTATTTAGGGAAACAAATTGTACCTTTACAACCCCTTTTTTAAACCATTAACGGAGTAGCTTTCCTCTTTCAGATTGCAGCATACTGAACAATCTACCTCTTTTGGATGGTGATCAGATTCTGCGGAGGGAGAGGGCTCTGGCTCGTACTCGGTCCTTAGCGGTGGAGGAATTTTTCAGTAAGTGCTGGATGCCACATTTTATTTTTGAATTATTATATCTGTTCAAGGAGCTTTATTATTTTTTTATTATGATTTTGTTTTTACTTTCCAGAAAGAAAAGCTGGTTCGCAATCACTTACCCCTGCAAATATTAACTCACTGAAGACCTTGTTTAAACTGACTCGGGATGCAGTTTTCAGGATTTATGATAGCAAACTGCCCCAAGACATGTCCAAGCAGGATGAAAAACCCAACAGCTCTGGAGCTCTCCCTGCTGGTAAGGATCCAGTATTGAGAACTTGCACATCCGAGGAACTATTCGATCTGGCATCTGATATATTGTGTGGTTAGCCCCTGCAGAGCCCAGGTTCCATAAGGAACACAACAGCTGTCATTTTTAATATATATGATATTGCCAAAAGTATTGGGACACCTGCCTTTACACGCACATGAACTTTAATGGCGTCTTAGTCTGGAGGGTTCAATAAAGAGTTGGCCCACCCTCTTCTGCGAAGGCTGCCCACAAGGTTTAGGGAGTGTTAGTCTATGGGAATGTTTCACCATTCTTCCAGAAGCACATTTGTGAGGTCAGGCACTGATGTGGGCGAGAAGGTCTGGCTCACAGTCTGCGCTCTAATTCATTCCAAAGGTGTTTTATCGGGTTGACGCCAGGCAGGGCTGCTGATAGAAATCGCGGGGCTCCTTATAGACTACCTGACAGCCCGCCCCCCCAAAGAACATATTAAAGCTATATTTTGCTAGAAAATACAATAAAATTATTAGCAGACACAAATACAACATAACTCGCAGAAATCCTGCTAAATCTAAAAGACAAAACCTGTGTTAAATAAATAAAAATGAGATGAAGGAAAAAATATACAGGCTGGGCAGTTGGAGTTCCGGGATCCGATAGGAAGAGAAACAGAGCTGGGCTCCAGGGAGGGGGATAAGTGAGGGAAAACTGTCTTTTTCTCAGCAGTTAAAAGCTGGCAGCAGGGAGAGGAGGAGAGACCCCATTTCTGCTGCTGGAGGTAGAGAGACACAATTGTGGCCCATCACTAATCCCTCTCCCTGTGTGGGCCCCCCTGTGTGCTCGGGCCCCCCACAAGAGGACCAGTTGTCCCCTCCCACCCCAATCCGTAACCCTGACATCGGGACTCTGTGCAGGCCAGTCAAGTTCCTCCACCCCAAACTCGCTCATCCATGTCTTTATGGATATTGCTTTGTGCACTGGTCCAAATCATTTGGTGGAGGGGCATTATGATGTGGAGTTGTTTTTCAGGGGTTGGGCTTTGCCCTTTCAGTTCCAGTGAAGGGAACTCTTAAGGTATCGGCATACTAAGAAATTTTGGACAATTTGTGTGAACAGTTTGGGGACGGCCCCTTCCTGTTCCCACATGACTGCGCACCAGTGTACAAAGCAAGGTACATAAAGGATGGATGGATGAGCGAGTTTGGGGTGGAGGAACTTGACTGGCCTGCACAAGGTCCTGACTTCAACCCAATAGAACATCCCTACCCGGAAGTGTTGGATCACGGCTATATATGTGATCCGTTGCAGAGGTGCCACCCTGTAGCAGTAAAACTGCTATAAGGCGAGACCTTAAGTGGTTAATGTGGTTCCGAATAGGTATTCCATGTTGGAAATTTAAAAGGGGGAACCATATCGGTCTATGCGGAAATAAGTGAAAAGCATAGTATATAAAAAAAGAAGAAAAAAAAGGAAATGAATAAAGAGAAAAAGTGTTGCCCGTATCAGCAAAGGTGAATTTCAGTGAGTTTGCATCTCATTTATAAAGGCATTGGGCCAGATTCAGAGACAGCGGAGTATTTTTGTGCGGGCGTAGCGCATCTCGTATGCCCTACGCCGACGTAACCTAGAGAGGCAAGAGCAGTATTCGCAAAGCACTTGCTCCCTAAGTTACGGCAGCGTAGCGTAAATGGGCCGTAGCGTAAGCCCGCCTAATTCAAATTAGGAAGGTAGTGGGCGTGTTGTATTAAAATTAGCCGTGACCCCATGTAAAGAATTCTCGAACAAACGGCACATGCGCGCGCATGCTCAGAATCACATCGCATATACTCCCTAAGATACGTCGGCTTAATGCTTTCGACGTGAACGTAACCATTCATGTACGACTTGCGCAAACGACGTAAAATCCGACAGCTGTTCCGACGTCCATACCCTAACATGACTTACCCCTGCTTTATGAGGGATAACTTTACGCTGGACGTACGCCTTACGTAAACGGCGTAGCTTACTGCGACAGGCGCAAGTACGTTCGTGAATCGGCGTATCTAGGTCATTTACATATTTGACGCGTAAATCAATGGAAGCGCCCCTAGCGGCCAGCGTAAATATGCACCCAAGATACGACAGCGTAGGAGACTTACGTCGGTCGGATGGAGCCAGAATTCAGGCGTATCTGGTTTCAAGAATACGGCGCATAGATACGACGGCGCATCCTAGAACTTAAGTGGCGTATCAACCGATACGTTGGCGTAAGTTCTCTCTGAATCTGGCCCATTGTCTCTATGACGGTACACAGCCACGTATGTTTTTTGTTTGTATGAAACCAATAGCATACAGTTGCCGAATAATCATCTCTTCAGCTTAGAAATCTTTTATATTTCCAGAGCTTTTGGGAAGACTATAAATGTAATTTGTTATAAACTTTGCCTGTTCACAATTTTTGTTTCAGAATCCCAAACGGCCATAGTGAATCCATCAGAATGGCCAGAGAGAAATGTTCTACAAAATCTGGAAAACTTTGAGAAAATCCAGCAGAGAATCGGGTGAGGATATCCTTCATTAATCACATACTGGAAAAGTGCTAACGCTCTTCAGAGGGTCCTAGACATGGGAAATTTGTTTAGTTCTGAATTCGTTTTTTAACGAATTTTGACAAATTTGTTAATTCCGGAATTTGCAGGAATTTCGAATTTTCCCGAAAAAAAGCTAAAAAACAAATGAAACGAAAATGAACAAATTTTTCGGCAGTGCCCATGTCTATATTGTCCCTTTGCTCCCAGAGAATGTGAAGTACTTGCACAAAGGGTCCTCATCTTTTCATACATTCCTAACCCTTTAGTGATCAGAGATGGAGGACTAGCTTCCCAGATTAACCACTTGACAACTGGGCACTTAAACACCCTTAATAACCAGACCAATTTTCAGCTTTTGGTGCTCTCACATTTTGAATGACAATAACTCAGTCATACAACACTGTAACCAAATGAAATTTTTGTCCTTTTTTTCCCACAAATAGAGCTTTCTTTTGGTGGTATTTGATCACCTCTGCGGTTTTTATTTTTTCCGCTATAAATGAAAAAAGAAAATTTTGTAAAAAAAATGAATTTTTCTTCATTTCTATTATAACATTTTGCAAAAAAGTATTTTTTTTTCATAAATTTGGCCTAAAATGTATACTGCTACATATCTTTGGTAAAAAATTGGGTTATTATTTAGTCTGGGTGAAAGTTATAGGGTCTACAAGCTATGGTACCAATTACTGAAAATTGATCAATTTGATCACATCGGATGTACTGACAGCCTCTCTCATTTCTTGAGACCCTAACAAGCCAGAAAAGTACAAATACCCCCCAAATGACCCCTTTTTGGAAAGAAGACATTCCAAGGTATTTAGAAAGAGGCATGGTGAGTTTTTAGAAGTTGTAATTTTTTCCCACAATTCTTTGCAAAATCAAGATTTTTTTTTTTTAACAAAATGTTCATATTCGCCGGTTATTTCTCACACACAGCATATGCATAACACTAATTACACCCCAAAACACATTCTGCTATTCCTCCCGAGTATGCCGATACCAAATGTGTGAGACTTTTACACAGCGTGGCCACATACAGAGGCCCGACATGCAGGGAGCACCATCAGGCATTCTGGAACACCCAGACCAATTCTGACATTCCTCTCCTACATGGAAAAATCATCATTTATTTGCTAGAAAATTACATAGAACCCCAAAACATTATATATGCTTTTTTAGCAAAAACCCTAGAGAATACAATGGCGGTCGTTGCAACTTTTTATCGCGCACGTTATTTTCGCAGCAATTGTTCGAATGTGTTTTTTTGGAAATAAAACGGTTTTGTGCTTTTAAAAAAAAAAAAAACATTAAAGTTAGCCCAATGTTTTTGCATAATATGAAAGATGAAGTTACGCCGAGTCAATAGATACCCAACATGTCACCCTTCAAAATTGCACACGCTTGTGGAATGGCGCCAAACTTCGCTACTTAAAAATCCCCATAGGCGACGCTTTAAATATTTTTACTGGTTACATCTTTTTAGTTGGAGAAGAGCTCTAGGGCCAAAAGTATTGCTCTTGCTCCAACGTTCGCAGCGATACCTCACATGTGTGGTTTGAACACCGTTTTCATATGTGGGCGGGACTTGCGTGTGCGGTCGCTTCTGTATACGAGCACGCAGGAACAGGGGCGCTTTAAAAAAAAATATATATTTTTATTGTTCATTTCACTTTATTTATTTTAGTTTGATATGTTTTTCCCCAAAAATAAATGTTTTGATCACTTTTATTCCTATTACAAGGAATGTAAACATCCCTTGTAATAGGAATATAGCATGACAGGTCCTCTTTACAGTGAGATGTGGGGTCAATAAGACCCCACATCTCACCTCTAGGCTGGGAAGCCTGAAAAAAAATTAAAAAAAATAAAACGATCGTAGCGGTGAGTCAGAAGAGGCACCGGAGGGAGAAGGGAGGGGAGACGTCCCCTTTCGCCTCCCGTAAGAACAATCAAGAGGCGGAACAGCGGCCATGATCGTTCTTATGGTGTAGGGAATCGCCGGCTGAAAAAAATGATATCTGAATGATGCCTGTAGCTGCAGGCATCATTCAGATATCCCCGCACAAAGTCAAGGACGTCATGACGGCCGGCAGGCGGGAAGTGGTTAAAACGCATTTTTTCCCCAGAGTATTTTCTGGGTACTGCAGAGTATTAGCCGGGGTATTGCAGAGTATTAGCCGGGGTATTGCAGAGTATTAGCCGGGGTATTGCAGAGTATTGGTGCGGGGGTATTGCAGAGTATTGGTGCGGGGGTATTGCAGAGTATTGGTGCGGGGGTATTGCAGAGTATTGGTGCGGGGGTATTGCAGAGTATTGGTGCGGGGGTATTGCAGAGTATTGGTGCGGGGGTATTGCAGAGTATTGGTGCGGGGGTATTGCAGAGTATTGGTGCGGGGGTATTGCAGAGTATTGGTGCGGGGGTATTGCAGAGTATTGGTGCGGTGGGTATTGCAGAGTATTGGTGCAGGGGTAATGCAGAGTATTGGTGCAGGGGTAATGCAGAGTATTGGTGGGGAGTAATGCCGGGGAGTAATGCAGAGTATTGCGCAGGGGGGTATGCAGAGTATTGCGCAGGGGGGTATGCAGAGTATTGCGCAGGGGGGTATGCAGAGTATTGAGCAGGGGGGGTATGCAGAGTATTGAGCAGGGGGGGTATGCAGAGTATTGAGCAGGGGGGGTATGCAGAGTATTGAGCAGGGGGGGGTATGCAGAGTATTGCGCAGGGGGTGGTATGCAGAGTATTGCGCAGGGGGGTGGTATGCAGAGTATTGCGCAGGGGGGTATGCAGAGTATTGCGCAGGGGGGTATGCAGAGTATTGCGCAGGGGGGTATGCAGAGTATTGCGCAGGGGGGTATGCAGAGTATTGCGCAGGGGGGGGTATGCAGAGTATTGCGCAGGGGGGGGTATGCAGAGTATTGCGCAGGGGGGGGTATGCAGAGTATTGCGCAGGGGGGAGTATGCAGAGTATTTCGCAGGGGGGTATGCAGAGTATTGCGCAGGGGGGGGGTATGCAGAGTATTGCGCAGGGGGGTATGCAGAGTATTGAGCAGGGGGGGTATGCAGAGTATTGCGCAGGGGGTGGTATGCAGAGTATTGGTATGCAGAGTATTGCGCAGGGGGGAGTATGCAGAGTATTTCGCAGGGGGGAGTATGCAGAGTATTTCGCAGGGGGGAGTATGCAGAGTATTTCGCAGGGGGGGGTATGCAGAGTATTTCGCAGGGGGGAGTATGCAGAGTATTTCGCAGGGGGGAGTATGCAGAGTATTTCGCAGGGGGGAGTATGCAGAGTATTTCGCAGGGGGGAGTATGCAGAGTATTTCGCAGGGGGGAGTATGCAGAGTATTTCGCAGGGGGGAGTATGCAGAGTATTTCGCAGGGGGGAGTATGCAGAGTATTTCGCAGGGGGGAGTATGCAGAGTATTTCGCAGGGGGGTATGCAGAGTATTGCGCAGGGGGGTATGCAGAGTATTGCGCAGGAGGGTATGCAGAGTATTGCGCAGGGGGGTATGCAGAGTATTGCGCAGGGGGGTATGCAGAGTATTGCGCAGGGGGGTATGCAGAGTATTGCGCAGGGGGGTATGCAGAGTATTGCGCAGGGGGGTATGCAGAGTATTGCGCAGGGGGGTATGCAGAGTATTGCGTAGGGGGGGTATTGCACAGTATTGTAGGGGGGGTATTGCACAGTATTGTAGGGGGGGTATTGCACAGTATTGTAGGGGGGGTATTGCACAGTATTGTAGGGGGGGTATTGCACAGTATTGCAGGGGGTTTCAGGGATGGCTGAGCAGGGATGGATGGATCTGTGACTGCAATAGTCACAGATCCATCCACAGCGCTGCTGACACCCGCGCTCCCCCCTCTCACACTGTACCGCTCGGTACAGAGAGAGGAGGGAGGAACCGGCGTCATCAAAAGACGCCGGTTTGTTTACATGTGATCGCTCCGTCATTGGACGGAGCGATCACATGGTAAACGGCCGCTATCAGCGGCCGTTTACCGCGATTCGTGATCGGCCGGGTCCTCTGGACCCGGGGGTCACGAATGTTCCCGTGTGCGCGCCCCAGGGGACGCGCGGGAGACGGACTCTGGGAGGACGTACATTGACGCCCTCCTAGAGTTAACCACCCGCCCTGTAGACGTATATTGTCTATAGGGCGGTTACCAAGTGGTTAAATTTAGCAGCGTTGGTATGAAGCAGTTAACTTCACAATGGCTCTCTGACCTAATTTTGCACTATTTAAAGCATGGGTCTTCAAACTATGGCCCTCCAGTTGTTCAGGAACTACAATTCCCATCATGCTTAGTCATGTCTGTGAATGTCAGTGTGTTACAATGCCTCATGGGATGTGTAGTTTCGCAACAGTTGGAGGGCCGTGGTTCGAGGATCCCTGATTTAAAGGATGTTGTATGTGGTCAGCAGACATGGGGGAATAACTTACTGTAAATGTATCTGACCATTACAATATTAAATTGATAATAAAACCTCAGGTTATAGGCTTTTTTGATGTAATAACCCTGCAACACACAGATGATTCACTCTAGATTATAACTAACCTGGTGATCTAATGCTTGGGAATCATTCATTCCCAGTTGTTGGGAATGGACCTGCCAACTAAATCTGGGATCTAAACAAAACACCCCACCTGCCCCCTGAGTGGCACCCACCCCCCGATCGGTCCAGCACTTACCCCATCGTAGGGTAAAGGCTACGTGTCCTCTCCTCCATGGCGGCTTCCCGCTCCTCCTAGGCGTCCAAAAGGATCGCCTGTCTTTTCAGCCAATCTGGTGACCGGTGTCCAAACCAGCTTTCCTAATTGGCCAGTAAGAAGATCAGTGTTAAAACGGTGAATATTAATTCACTGTTGTAACACACCTGGGTAGGATCGGAGCGCACTCTCTCTGCGACTCCAGGGAGAATATGGTCCCATACCAGGTAGCATACATTATTAAAATCCCCAACCCAAATAAGAGGGAATAGAAGGAAACTTTTTGCAGCAACTAGGGCTCCTCCTTGAAGCACCTGAGGGGCAAAGCGAGGGAACATGCACATCTCTCTCCAAGAATAACAGAGGATGATTACACAATGCAGTGCATACAAACATTTTCTCTTGGGGTTCAGTTTGAGACCCCAAATGGGGATATTTCATCAGCAGAGTGCCAGAAACTCCCCAAACACACAACCCCCCCCCCCCACTTGTTATTTTGAAAGGTGCTGTCAGTACAATATGCCCACCACAACTTTTTCTCATGTCCTGATTGAATGTCTTTCAGGGCATCTATGCTGTCCAACACAGCAGAGCATTTACTGGGCCGGAAGGACAATCAGAAGGAAGGACTGACATTGCTGGATGCCAAGGAGTTGCTGAAATACTTCAATCCACAAGGGCTAGCGATCGGAGAGCTTCAACCCTTACAGGTCCAGAGAGGGTAAAGGTCACTTTTTATTATATCTGTAAAGTATTACCCAACAGGCATATTATAACCTTTTTATCTCATGAAGTCATATTCTTGGGAAGTTATGTTATCCAAGGTGGGAGAAGTATATGGGAATAATAATAAAAAAATATATATATTACTAGTTGCTTACAAGTGAAACTAAATCCCTTCATCTCAATTGTGCCGGCAACAAAGATTAAAATGTAGAACACAATATTAAAGCAGAACTTCACTTAACATTGATTATTTTTAATGCTGATTGGCAGTAAATAGGAAGGTAGATTACCGTATTTATCGCGGTATAACGCGCTCCCGTGTATACCGCGCACCCCTAAAGTGGCCCCCAATCCTGTGGAAAAAAGTTTTTTTGTTTTTTTTGTACTTACAGTTTTGGTGTCTTGCGCGGCGTCCAACGGCGGCCTCGTCGGCTGCTTTGGGTGTCCTCTTCGGCTGCTTTGGGTGTCCTCTTCGGTGGGTCGGGTGTCCTCTTCGGCGGGTCCCGCGTCCTTCTGCGGCGTCCTCCCCGCTCGTTTCCCGCGCCGAGTTTGAATACTGCACCGACATATACCGAGCACAGTACACTCGTGTATCGTCGGGCAGGCTCGGCAACTGTCGCGCTGACGTCCTGTACGCTCAGGACGTCAGTGCGAGAGGCGCCGAGACTGCCCGAAGATACACGAGTGTACTGCGCTCGGTATATGCCGGCGCAGTATTCAAACTCGTGGCGGGTATCGGTGTATATCGCGCACCCACGATTTCTCTTTCGTTCATAGACGGACACAGCCTTCATTGACCTTAGGGTTATGCTTCTTCCTACCAGGAGATTTAGGCAGAATTCTACAGCACTTAAGGTGTTAAAAACTTTCCTTCATGCCGATCCTCCCAGGGGGCGTGGCTCCCCCAGGCATAACCCACACCCTGCTCTAGCAGCCTCAGTTTGTTTTCTGCCTAACGACAGGAGGTCAAGGCTCTCTCTGGAGTTCCTGGACTCTGGAGTTTTTTTCTGGCGATTTTTCTCGCTTTTTTATTATTTTGTTCCTGCATTTTGAATCCTGCGATTCTTCTATCAACAGCCGACTGGGTGACAGGCTGGGTCCTCGACCCTTGTAGTCCCCCCATGTTCGGCCTTCGAGCGTGTGCCGGCCCTCAGCTCAGCTTTGGGACATCCACGACAGGCCCCATTGCTCCAGGGGCGGCCGGGGAACTTCGGTTCTAGGGCACACATATGACCGGTCTCTATGGCTGTGTCACAGTGTGTCTGGCCGACAGCCATGCCGTTTACGGACGTTGGTTCTGTCTGGGATACCTCCAGCCGGGTAGTCGCAGGACGGGTAAGTAGTGGCCCCTTACTCAGGTAAGTGGTCTGGCTGGTGTTTTCCCTGGGGAGGTCGACTGAGGGTCCGCCCTGCTTTCCTCTCTCCCCTTCCTCTCCCTTCTTCCCCTGACTGGGTAGTGGCTGTGAAGGGGGGCCTCCTGGGTTTTCTTTATTACCACCGGGGCCTGTGTGTTGTTGGGGGACTGTGTATGTTACTCTGGGGGGTGCTGCTGTGTTCTATGAGTTGATTTTTACCTCAGACAGCGGCCATCTTGGAAATCTCCTTGGTAACGCTGTGATTCTTTCCTGAGGTGACAGACAAAGCACAGCCAGTGCTGCTGTGTTCTATGAGGTAATTTTTACCTCAGATGGTGGCCATCTTGGAAATCTCCTTGTTAACGCTGTGATTCTTCCCTGAGATGACTCAGCACAGCCTCTGGTCTCTTCTACCAGTTTTAGTGCTGTTACAGTTTTAGTGCTGTGAATCTTCCATGAGGTGAAGACACATCACAGCCAGCACATCAGAGCACACCTCAGGTTTTTCAGCTCCCTCTGCAGCTGGGTGGGGTGGTGAATACCAGGGGCCCCCATGCTCTGCAATAGCAGCAAGGAGGTGACCAGTGTTTTTTTTTTTTTGTCCTGCCTTGCAGGGTGGGTGACTGAGCGCTGACACTATGGAACTCAAGCTATGCCTGAGTTAACCCTTAATGCCCCTTCCCCTGCCACATCTGTTATGTTGGCTGTCCTGGGTTTCTTGCCAGGTTTGAAGCAGCTGGTGCCCGGATGGGGGGTAAAAAAGCGCCCCCTCCCTGAAGCCTGCTTCTGGGGATGACACAGAATCGCTGTTTTTTTCTGGTTCTGTTATGTTAGAGGCTGCGGGTTTTAACCCTTATGGATAGTGAGGATGACTCTGCTGCAGTCAGTTGCTGGCAAGAATTTGTTGGAGCTCTTGTTTCTGCGGTGCGTGAGACTCTAAAAATTGAGGATGTGGCGGAGACACCTCCGTGTCAGTACCAGCAGACTACCACGCATCGCTGAAGTGTTTCCTTGTGTTCCTTATTTGGACTATATGTTATACAAGGAATGGGATGCACCGCAAAAAGTTTGTCAAAAAACTTTGCAACCTGTTACCCCCTTGAGGGGGGCTTTTTTTTTTTTAAAACAAAGTAGGTCTCTCCTCCGCCAGTGGATCCCCCCTGTGTCCAGACTGCGCATGGCCACCACGTTGCCTGTGGAAGGGGCTCCTGCATTTCTGGATCCCGCTGATAGGAGAGTGGAGGCCGTGGCCCGCTCCCTATTCACGGTGGTGGGTTCGGCGGTGAGGCCGGCTCTGGCCGGGGCCCTGGTCAGGCCCCGACTTAAAGGGCGAAGCTCCTGCTGCAGGAGCTGGAAGAAGGACCTCTAAGGTGGCCTTGGTGATGGCCGTTAAGGGTGAACGGTCCTTTTGGGTCTTCCCAGACTGGCATCATTGAGGATGCCACGGGTGGTAAGCGCATGCTGTTCCCACAGTCTGGGAAGGGCTAGGGACCTCGCCCTGTACAAGGACCCTCCTTGCCTACCTCCGAGCGTTTTTTCGCTCGCCCTGTGCAGTGGTGGTAGGTCTACATGGTGCTTGAATCCCCGCTGCGGGGTAGCAGCGCACCTGATACTGCATGCCTAACAAGTCTGCGGACATACCTGCTTGCGCCTGAAGGTCTGCTCCCGCCCGTGTCTCGGGTGGGAGACTGGCTTCGCATTGCGAAGTGTTTTCCTTGGGGTACAAGATTGAGTTTCTCTCTTGTCTGCCAAACAGGTTTTTTTCCCTCCGGTTCGCCGGTTGACTCCGTCAGGGGCTGTCCAGGATCTTCTGGTCAGGGGAGTGATTGTGCCAGTTCCCTCGTTGGAACGGTCTCTGGGTTTTACTCCATTCTGTTTGTGTCCCCACGGAGGATGGGGCCCGGTCGATCCTGGGCCTCAAGTCCCTTGTTTTGTTTTGTCAAGGTGGTGTCGATTCGCTTGGTAATAACGGCACTTCATCAGGGGGATTTTCTGGCATCCTTGGATGTCATGAACGTGTACCTGCATATCCTCAAACCACCGGAGATTCTGTGCTTTGCGGTCGGGGGGGACCATTTTCAATTGGTGTCCTTCCCATTCGGCGGGTTTTTCGCCAAGGTGCTCGTCCCGATACTGGCCCGGCTGTGACAGCGGGGGTTTGTTATCATGGGATGTCTGGACGACATTCTCCTACGAGCTTCTTCGAGCTCTGCATTGGTGGAGCCGTGTCTATCACGTGTCAGGCTCTCCGAGTGTTCGGCTGGTTTCTGGATTGTCCTGAAATCAGGGTTGATTCCGTCTCAGGGATACCTGGGACTGGTCCTGGATTCCTCCGGGGCGGGAGTGTTTTTCTCCTAGCGAAAAAATTTCAGACTCTGATATTTGCTGTGCAGTAGTTGCAGACCCAGAAGCGGTCATCTCTGCGATTCTGCAGGAAGGTTCTGGGTCAGTTGGTAGCCTCTTTCGAGGCGGTTCCGTATGCCCAATTCCACGCCAGGGTACTACGGAGGGAACTGCTGTCACGATGGGACTAGCTTCCGTCATCTCTGGATTACCAGATTCAGTTGAGTCATCTGATCATGTCTCCCCTGGTGTGGTGGCTGGCGTTTCCGGTGCTTCGGGCCGGAAAGTCATTTTTCTGCAGGCCACTGGACAGTGGTCACGACGGATGCCAGCCTCTCCGGTTGGGGAGGGGCGCTTGGGGCACCCAGTCAGCCCAGGGGCACTGGACTCAGGTGGAGTCCTGCCTACTGATCAACGTTCTGGAGCTCCGAGCAATCAAGCTTTGCCTTGCCAGGTGGTCCCTGGATCTACAGGGCCGACCGGTCAGGATCCTGTCCGATAACACCACGTCCGTGGCGTAGGTTGATCATCAGGGAGGCACACGGAGTTCTGTTGCAGCGACGGGGGTCGCGCGCATCCTTTCGGTGGGCCGAAGGGTCCGTTCCGGCTCTATCGGCTGGGTACATTCCGGGAATACGGAATTGGCTAGCCGACTACCTAAGTCGCACTGCACTGGGCCAAGGAGAGTGGTCTCTCCACCCGCAGGTGTTTCGGGGTCTGTGCCGAAAGTGGGGCACTCCGGACGTGGACCTTCTAGCGTCCTGTCTCTATCGGTAGGTGCCACGGTTCGTGGCCAGGTTTAAGGACCCGTGGGCGGACGCGTCAGGCGCGTTGGTGGCTCCTTGGGTTCGCTGTCGCCTACTTTACACCTTCCCTCCTTGGAAGCTTCTTCCTCGCCTGCTGCGCAGAGTAGAAGCTGTAGGGATTCTATCGGTCCTGATTGCCCCAGATTGGCCGCGTCGCTTCTGGTACGCGGACCAGGTGCGTCTGCTGGCAGACGCCCCCTAGCGTCTTCCCCTGGGAATCGATTTTCTGTTACAGGGTCCGATCTTCCACCCTGTTTCACAGCCACCGGCCTTAGCGGCGTGGCTGTTGAGAGCCAGGGGCTTAAGGACCAAGGCCTATTGGGCTTGGTGGTCTCTACCGTGCTGCCTGCACGGAAGGCTACCTCACGTAGGTTTTTTCCTCATACATGGAAGGCCTACTTCTCTGTGTGTGGGGAGATGAACTGGCACTCTCGTACATGCGTTGTGTACAGGATTCTGCTGTCTTTGCAGCAGGGAGTGGTTCAGGCTCTCGCCTTACGTACGGTTAGGAGCCAGATTTCTGCTCTGGCTGTTTTTACTTGCAGCGACCCTTGGCATCGCACTCCTGGGTGCGTGCGTTGGGTCAGGGGGTCTGGCAGGTGGCCCCTCTGGTGCGCCCTCCATTACCCCCATGGGACTTGAATTTAGTCCTTTCAGTGCTTTGGGATGCTCCCTTTGAGGACATTCGGGAGGTTTTTTGTTTATTGTCACAAAAGGTGATTTTATTTCTGGTAGCAATTACCTCGATCAGACGGGTGTCTGTCTGTTCTGGCGGCCTTGTCTTGCAAGGCTCCCTGCTTGGTCATCCGTAAGGATGAGGTGGTGCTGCGGCCGCAGCCGTTTTTTCTCCCTAAGGTCGTTTCGGCTTTTCACTTGGATGTGGACATTGTTCTTCCATCCTTATGTCCTCAGCCGAAGAACCCGAAGGAGGCCACTTAAAATTCTTTGGATGTGGTTCGGTTTACTTGTCGGCGACAGCTCAGTTCCGGAAGTCGGACTCGCTGTTCGTGTCTGTGTCCGGTCCCAGTAAGGGCCTGGCAGTCTCGTCGGCCACCATTTCCAGGTGGATCTGACAGGTTGTGCTTCAGGCCTATGCCCTGAAGGGCGGGCGCCCCCCTTTCGGGTCATGGCGCATTCGACCAGGGCGATCGGGGCCTCTTGGGTTTTCCGACACCAAGCCTCTGTGTTACAGGTGTGTAAGGCTGCGACCTGGTCGTCGGTCCACGCTTTTTCAAAGTTTTATATGGTGGATGTGAGTGCATCTTCTGATGCCTCCTTCGGCCGCAGGGTGTTACAGGCGGCAGTTTACGGTTGGAGTTCCTCCGTTGAGTAACTCCGGTTTTTGTTTGGGGTGTAACCTGTTTTTGCTGTGTTATTTTTCCCACCCCTCGAATTTTTTGACACTGCTTGGGGACGTCCCTAAGGTCAATGAAGGCTGTGTCCGTCTATGAACGAAAGAGAAAAAAGGATTTTTGTACTCACCGTAAAATCCATTTCTCTGAGTTCATAGACTGACACAGCACCCATCCCTCCTTTGTTTGTACTGCTTGTTACGAACTGAGGCTGCTAAATCAGGGTGTGGGTTATGCCTGGGGGAGCCACGCCCCCTGGGAGGAGCGGCATGAAGGAAAGTTTTTAACACCTTAAGTGCTGTAGAATTCTGCCTAAATCTCCTGGTAGGAAGAAGCATAACCCTAAGGTCAATGAAGGCTGTGTCCGTCTATGAACTCAGAGAAATGGATTTTACGGTGAGTACAAAAATCCTTTTTTTGCCCTGATTTTCAGGGCAAAATAGTGCGCGGTATACGCCGATAAATACGGTATATTTACTTATGTTTTTTTTTTTTTTTTTTTTTTTTCAGTTACTTCCTGGTTTCCAGGCCTAGGCAAATAATGTCATACATCCCAGAAGTACGGGAGGAGGGTTTTTAATGAGACATGCTTTGTTTTTTCTGCATTAAAGCTACTTTACCTGCCTGTCCCCCCTGTAAAAAAAAGTACATGCACAAATCACTGCACAAATTTGGCAATGACGGCGTGACGTCATCTCCGCCTAGACAATGACGGCAGCCGGCGATCTAGACCCCGAAGCAGGCTGCCCAAAGATATCAGCGGCCGGTGGGGAGTTCGGGGGAGGGCTCATCACTGTGTTCAGGGTGAGTATAGTTCCGCTTTAAATCAATCCCTGTTAGGGAACGAAGCTTGCATCAGATGATCTCTCTCCTCCTTCAAATTGGGCAGCACATATAGCATGTGTAAGGGGATTTTTAATTTAGCTCTGCTTATGATTGAAGAAAGCACATAACCTATTGAACTAAAAAACAAACAAATGGCACAATCCTTGCCCAAACCTTTATTATTGATCGAAACAAGTGCATGATAAATTTAAAGAATAACTCAACTTTTGTTGAGGGGAAACCGCCGGCAAAGCGCCACTGTAGAGGCGCTTTGCGGTGGTTTTAACCCTTTCTCGGCTGCTAGCAGGGGGTAAAAATCCCCCCCCCCCCGCTAGCGGCCGAATAGTGCCGCAAAATTTATGTTAAATTGCTGGTAAAAATAGTGGCGCTTTACCGCCAACGCACCTACCGCCCCAGTGTGAAAGGGGCATGAATGAATAGATGTTTGTTAGATCATGTCTGATTCTAAATGGGGGGTGACTAATTCATTACAAGCAACTGATGTCGGAAATGGCTATGTTTTACAAAGTATACAGTGATATTCATAACCCTCAAAAGAGATGCTGTATAATATTTTCCACCAGAATCACGATTATATAGAGCTGGAAACTGTGTCTTATATAAAATACACAACCACTAGATGTCACTGCTGTACCTTCTGATGTGTCATTTTGTTTTTTCAATCACACTGTGCAATTGAGTCCACACCATTCATAATGGGGATGGATGTTCAAAGACTAGGAGTTGAATTAAAAAAAAAAAAAAAGTGCAATAATGGCCAACAATATATTCATTTTAAATTGATGATATTCATTTAAAAGTCGAATATACTACAATTATAAATATATATTTTCTTAAAAGTGTAATTTTTGGCAAAGCGCATTCTGCATTTTCGGTATAAAAATTTTCATTCAGCGCACCCCTAGTTGCTTCAAGCTGCTCTTTGCATTCCCATTGACTTTAATAGGAAGGGAAGACGTTCTCACCATTTCTTCATGACAGATTGCAGCTGCTGGCCCCTCCTTCCTGGCTGTCATAATCCTCCAATGGCTTCATTATTTCTGGAACAAATTTACTAATTAGGAGTTCTGACTTGACGGGGACTTTCTTACTTTTATATGCTTATTCTGGGTCAGATTTAGAAATTGAGGGAGCCGGCAAAGCAACTTGTATATTAGGTGGTCAGCTATGGCCACCTCCTAATTTCTCTGAATTGGCTTTTTTGAAAGCCAAACTCCAGGCTTATCACTAGGATGGTTTTTCTTTTAGTTCAGGGCGCCTGGGGAAGCTTAGGCCTGCAGAAGGCCGCAAAGCCGCGGCCTCATTTACTGGGCGGCGCGATCGCGGCAGACCCACGCCGGACGGTAATTGAGGCCGCGGCCTACACAGAAGGAAGCTTAGGCCTGCAGAAGGCCGCAAAGCCGTGGCCTCAATTACCGGGCGGCGTGATCGCGGCAGACCCACGGCGGACGGTAATTGAGGCAGCGGCTTTGCGGCCTTTACAGAAGGAAGCTTAGGCCTGCAGAAGGCCGCAAAGCTGTGGCTTCAGTTACCGGCAGGTGCAGGCCCGGCCGGTAAGTGAGGCCACGGCTTTGCAGCCTAATATGCAGGCCTAAGCTTCCTTCTGTGATCTGGCACCATCTTGTGGTGGCCGTTGGCATTACAAGTAGTTACATTACAAGTAGCAAAACAGCAGTTCTAATGTGTTTTTCACTGCCATCTCCTTCCCTCTAATTAGAACCCCCAAACATTATATATATTTTTTTATTCGAACACCCTAGAGAATAAAATGATGGTCGTTGCAATACTTTCTGTCACCCCGTATTTGCGCAGCGGTCTTACAAGCGCACTTTTTTAATTAAAAAGTAAGACAACAGTAAAGTTGGCACAATTTTTTTTATATTGTTAAAGATAATGTTGCGCCGATTAAATTGATACCCAACATGTTACGCTTCAAAATTGCGTCCTCTCGTGGAATGGCGACAAACTTTTACCCTTTAAAATCTCCATAGGCGACGTTTAAAAATTCTACAGGTTGCATGTTTTGAGTTACAGAGGAGGTCTAGGGCTAGAATTGTATTGCTCTCGCTCTACCAATCGCGGCAATACCTCACATGTGTGGTTTGAATACTGTTTACATATGTGGGCGCTACTCACGTATGCGTTCGCTTCTGCGCGTGAGGGGTGCATTTTTTGGTTCTTAACTTTTTCAGCTGGCTCCTAGATTCCAAGCAAATTTGTCAAACTTTTGTTTTAGTTATTTGTTTAATACTTGCCTTTTTCAGAAATCTTCAGGTTGCTCACAAGATGCGCTTGGGGTCATTTTCCCCCTTTTTTTTTTTTTTTTTTTCTCCAGTGGGTGGTCTTCTGATAATGCAGAGAGGGATGCTGACATGATGACATCTGTGCCGCTGTCTGCATTGTTGCACTGGGAATACAAGCTTGTGTGGTGTAACGCCCTGCAGGGAGCATTTCTGTGATGTGCTGTCAGTTTTTAGTTTGAATGACGATGGGTGTCATTCAGCACAGGAGTCTGAGGACATCTGGTGGCAACAAGCTAGTACTGCGGGTGACAACTTCTGTATTGCCACATGCACTGTTTATTCATAAGCTGTCTCAGGCACATCCTTTTATTAAAAAAAAAAAATAGGTTTAAGGCACTAAAGCAGCCCTTGGGGTAGCGGGCCATTATAAATGTTACACTCCTCAAACGCCCTTTAAACCACTTAAGCCCCGGACCTTTAGGCAGCTAAATGCCCAGGCCAGGTTTTGCGATTCGGCACTGCGTCGCTTTAACAGACAATTGCGCGGTCGTGCCTCCCAAACAAAATTGGCGTCCTTTTTTCCCACAAATTGAGTTTTCTTTTGGTGGTATTTGACCACCTCTGCGGTTTTTATTTTTTGCACTATAAACAAAAATAGAGCGACAGTTTTGAAAAAAATGCAATATTTTTTACTTTTTTCTATAATAAATATCCCCCAAAAATATATAAAAAAAAGTTTTTCCTCAGTTTAGGCCGATACGTATTCTTCTACCTATTTTTGGTAAAAAAAATCGCAATAATCGTTTATCGGTTGGTTTGCGCAAAATTTATAGCGTTTACAAAATAGGGGATAGTTTTATTGCATTTTTATTAATTATTTTTTTTTTTTACTACTAATGGCGGCGATCAGCGATTTTTTTCGTGACTGCGACATTATGGCAGACACTTCGGACAATTGACACATTTTTGGGACCATTGTCATTTTCACAGCAAAAAATGCATTTAAAATGCATTGTTTATTGTGAAAATGACAGTTGCAGTTTGGGAGTTAACCACAGGGGGCGCTGAAGGGGTTATGTTTCACCTAGTGTGCGTTTACAACTGTAGGGGGTGTGGCTGTAGGAGTGACGTCATTAATCGTGTGATCCCCTTTATAGGGAGACGCAATCGATGCAGCCGCCACAGTGAAGCACGGGGAAGCCGTGTTTACACGCGGCTCTCCCCGTTCTTCAGTTCCGGGGAGCGATCGCGGGACCCCAGCGGCGATCGGGTCTCGCGGTCCCGGAGCTTCGGATAGATGTAAACGACGTGCCGGTACGTCCATCTGCCCAGCCGTGCCATTCTGCCGACGTATATCGTCGTGCGGCGGTCGTTAAGTGGTTAAATTTAAAACGGTTGTTGCAGAGATGCTGTCGACTAAATGCAACGCAGTTCCGTTCTTGTGACATGTCAGATATGTTTTTCAAGTTTAAAAGGCAAAATCTTTTTATCTTTCAGTGGATTTTTCTTGTCTTTTACTCGGCTGATTGTTTTTCGCATTGAGCGTTCTCTGGCAGTGTCTTGCTCACAGGTTCATGGTTTCATTTACACTTGGTTAAACTTGTTACAGTTCACGTGAGAAAGATTCCCAACTATGTAATGTACCCTGACCTTTGTATGAACTCCCGGGCACCGAATTGCCAGCTTGTGTTAGAGGAAGAAGAAAGCATCGCTCAAGTAAAGAGGGTGACGAAAAACCTGTCCGGGAACGCAGACCCCTCCATTCAGCTGTGTGCACTGCAAGCCATAGAAATAATAGAGCACATTATTCTGTATAGAGGGCAGCCCATGAGATGTAACCTGAAATTCGTTCAGACAGAAGGCAAAATAAGATTTCCTAACAGCAAAACTCTGCACGATTGAAACGTTTTTCTGTTATCGCGTGTTTTGGTTAAATCGGTGTTTTTTAACCTTCTTGAGACCATGGCCCACTCAATTTTTCCGAAACCTTCCATATCCCAATGATAGAAAAAAAATTATTAGATTTACAATAAAAATTAAAGGAAATCAAAATATGTATTGAAATTCTGTAAGGCTGTGGTTGGAGCTGGGTGTCACGGTGGGGAAATGGTAGGTTCTGGAGAAGGTTAGGAGCCTTCACAACAGACCTAGTGTCCCTGAAGGAGATGGTTTCTGCATGATGGGGGTCACTGGAGGGGGCTGGGAGCTTTGCAATGGCACTGTGGGACACTGTTGGTGGCAATATCATACTGAGGGCTTTTTAGGGGACCTGAAGCCGCATACACGCAACCATTTTTCATGTCGTGGAAAAAACGAAATTTTTCTCATCATGAAAAACGGTCGTGTGTACGCGGCATGAGAGGTTGCGGGCCACTATGATCCTTTTTTTTTTTTTTTTTTTAATCATCAGGTTGAAGTTTTTCGAAAACCAACAAACCACCAACAAATCCATATATTATAACATGTACCATTCAAGAAGACTACAAAACAATATATACTTATACATTACTGTGCAATAAGCATTTGTACCTTAACCACTTCCTGCCCGGTCAATGGAAAATTGACGTCCGGGAAGTGAAATCCTGACTGGATGTCTATTGACGTCCTGCAGGATTTCATGCCGGCGCGCGCCCGTGGGGGAGCGCGGCGATCGGTGATGCGGGGTGTCAGTCTGACACCCTGCATCTCTGATCTCAGTAAAATGCCTCCAGCGGGTGATCACGATGTAAACAGGAAGAGCCGATCGACGGGCTATCCTGACAGGGGGGGTTTGCGCTGATTGTTTATCAGCACAGCCCTCCCTCGGATGCCAACACTGGACCACCAGGGAAGGGCAGAAAAAAAAAGGGCAGTAAAAAAAAAAAAAAAAAACTGACTGGCAACATGAACCCCTCAGTGTCCATCAGTGCCACCCCTCAGTGCCCATCCATGCCCAGTGCCCCCCTATCAGTGCCCATCTGTGCCACACAAGTACCCATCAGTGCTGCCTATGAGTGCCCATCAGTGCCGCATACCAGTGCTGCCTCATCTGTGCCCATCAGTGCCACCTCATCGGTGCCCATCAGTGCCACCTCATCTGTGCCCGTAATCGAAGTAGAAAACGTACTTATTTACCAAAAAAATTAACAGAAAAAAATACTAGCACATTGTGAGATACTTGCCTTACAACTAAGCCCTCCAGCGTCATGCTGTCACCGCTGAGAGGGCTTCCATCTTCACCCAGTCTTCCGGGTTCACGGCCTCCGGCTACATGAGTGGTCGGGGGCACGATGACCTCGCTCCCACGCAGGCGCGGGAGCGGCTGTTTATGGCGATCTACGCCCAGAAGTGGGAGCAATTACCTGGATTAGATAGGTATCTGTTCCCCCCTGAAAGGTGCCAAATGTGACACTGGAGGGGGGGATCCGAAAAACAGGAGTTATATTTTTGGGTGGAACTCTGCTTTAAGTTTACAACCGCTTTAACCTAGTGTCCTGGCCTGGATTTGAAGCCAGGACCCTAGTAATGCAAGGCAAAAGTGCTTACCACTATGCCACTGTGCTGTTATCATCCATTATCATAGTCATTTTGACACACTTAAGTCCTATTCCTTGAACTATAACTGTTGTAGTATTTACCAGTTTGAAGGTTTTATTTGAAAGAGTATTACTTTTTGTTCTTTACAAAGACATGCACTTGCCATTCCTGTAATTGTTCGTTCTGATGTGACAGGTCCTCTTTAAATATTTTCTCAGGATTATTTTTGTTGCTATAACTGTCTCTCCTGTTCCTGGAAGATTGGTCTTTACATCGGTCTCTGGGAAGTTGTGACACTGCAGCAGACATGGATCATCCTTGTACAAGTGTTAAAACATCTTGCAGTTTGGGCCGTGCTCAGCACTCAGCACTCCATATGTGTGATAAACTGTCTCTTCCCATTAGCCTCCAGGAGACTGTCCGTCCTTAGAGATTTCAGGATACCAGAAGAAGAGTTCTGCTTTCTCTGTGAAGTTACCAATGTTGGAAGATGCTGTGGCGATACTATCCAACATATTAATCTTGGCTGCTGATTCCGAGTAGTTAAAACCCCAAAATCTGTATTGTATCATAGATTGCTGGTTTTAAAGTGGGATGGGGGCTGTTTTGCCTTTGGTAATTACTATAATTTTGCCAGAAATCGAATAAGCTGACAACACAGCCTCTGCCCTACTGAGCAGTGTTTTCAGCCCTTCCTTGGCTCGCCTCAGTATTACTACAGAACACCTTCCCATTATTTTATGGAGTTGAGAAGAGAGGGCAGTGTTGTCATCTCACTACAAGAAGGTGGGAAATGTGCATCTAATAGGATAACTGTGTGTATGCATGGAAGTATATGTATATGCACGTGTGTGTATGTGTGTGTGTATATATATATATATGTGTGTGTGTGTGTGTGTATATATGTATGTATATATATGTATGTATATGTATGTGTATGTATATATATATATATATATATATATATATATATATATATAATATATTTTGGTATTTGTATGTGTGTTAGGCTGGGGAAAAAATCGATTTGAATCGAGTTGGGAGGTCAAATCGATTCAGATTTTAACAAAATCAATTTTTTTTGATTTTTTTTATTTTTTCCATAGGACCAGCGCTCTGCGGGCTCGCTAAAAAAATCCTGCCCGCAGCTTGCCGCGATCCTGGGAAAAGGCTACAAGGCCGCACGCGGTGGACTAGGCCAAAGCCGCTGCCTCGCTGTCTTTTCCCAGGATCGTGGCGAGCTACGGGCAGGACTTTTTAGGCGAGGCTTCGGCCTAGTCCGTGGCCTTTTCCCAGGATCAAAGCCGCGGCCTCACCTAAAAACTCCTGCCCACAGCTCCTTAGGACCGGTACGGTGTCCATCAGAAAAAAAAAACACGATTCAATTCAAAACGTGAATCAAGTTTTTTTAAATCGAGGATTTTTTTGGGGGCCAAAATCGCCCAGCTCTAGTGTGTGTGTGTGTGTGTGTGTGTGTGTGTGTGTGTGTGTTATATATTCTCTTGATGAGCTTCAAGAGGTAGTCACCTGGCGCAGCACCCCATCACTCTCCTTCTTGGTCAAATAGCCCTTACACAGCCTGGAGGTGTGTTTGGGGTCATTGTCCTGTTGAAAAATAAATGATGGTCCAACTAAACGCAAACCGGATGGAATAGCATGCCGCTGCAAGATGCTGTGGTAGCCATGCTGGTTCAGTATGCCTTATATTTTGATATATACGTATGTATGTATGTATGTATGTATGTTTTGTCAAGTCATAAAGGGAGAACTGATCACCACTGGGCTTGAAAATTCCTGAGATTTATTAACTTTTATTCGTGTAAAGCCCCGTACACATGATCAGGCTTTTGCCCGGCCAAAAGCACATTGGAATTTCGATGGAATTCCATCGGAATAAAATAGAACGTGTTCTATATTTAAACTCCGATGAAATTCATCTGAATTTCTGCGATGGGGCACACACACACGATAGGCATTTCTGATGGAAAAAGTCCGTCTGACTTTTTCCATCGGAAATTCCGATCGTGTGTATAAAGTATCAGTTTTATAAGCAAACATGGATCTTTCCTGCTTTTTATAGATTTACATAATCCTGCAGGCTTTTATATAATTATGTCCATTACAATTGTCTGCATGAATCAACACCGAGGGGAGAGCAGCCTTATTCCTGATCATGGGCAGGTGTCTAAATGGGCTTTTCCAAACAATTACATGTACTTGACAATGTGTAGAATGTGACGAGGCCATTCAGTGTTATTTCCAGAATGTTTTGCTTTTCAGCTAAATGGAATGAAGGCATAGCTTGGGCAGTCTGCAATACACTGCAGTATTGGGTTATTATATACCGTATTTATTGGCGTATACCGCGCACTTTTTTGCCCTGAAAATCAGGGCAAAATCGTGGTTGCGCGATATACGCCGATACCCGTTTTTCCGCGCCGAGTTTGAATACTGCGCCGACATATACCGAGCGCTGTATAGTCGTGCAGTCTCTGCTTCTCTCGTGCTGACGTACAGGACGTCAGAGCGAGAGTAGCCGAGCCTGCCCGACTATACACATTCAAACTCGGCGCGGGAAACGAGCGGGGAGGACGCCGCAGAAGGACGCCGGACCCGACGAAGAGGACACCCGAAGCCGCAGACGGACGCCGGACCCGACGAGGCCGCCGATGGACCACGCGCAAGACACCAAAACTAAGTACAAAAAATCTTTTTTCCACAGGAATTTCGGGCAACTTTAGGGGTGCGCGCTATACCCCAAAAAATACGGTATATGGTATACAGTATAAGAGATGATATATACCCATTTGTCTCTCTGTAAACAGCTGTATTAAATACTATGCACCAGAGGGTAGGAAATGGGTATCAACCAGTAAAATAATTAAGAAAATCTTTAATATTCATTATAATAGTGTACATTTTTTTCCCCTCTCTGCAGAGATAATGTCTTCCTACTAACACCCCAACTTACCCCACGAAAGTTGAGTGGCCTAACATTTGAAAAAGCCTCTGAATGTCACTACCACAACCTTGAGTAAGTTCTTTGTATGTTTCTCAACTTATTTTTTTTTAATTGCCTTTTGTTTTTATTAAGAAAACTGTGTGTGTCAAGCATTACCCCCCCCCCCCCCCCCCACTATCATGTATAATTATTTTTTTTTTTTTTTTTTTAAACACTGCATATGTCCCAGCGCCAGAGGTCCTGTTTAGGGCAGAGTGCTGCTCAGTCTGGGAAGAATGAAAACTGGCTAAAATAGTCTTCTTTAGTTAAACGTTTTAAGAAAATTAAACAGTTTTATTTTTTGTTTTGCTATTTATTTTCTTAATGCTGTAATTTTATCAGTTACAGTATTAAACAAATAAACGCTGCCTCTTTCAGTGTCATCTGTAGGCTGAAGGCGTATTTTGTTAAATTCCAGCACACCTGTGACCACTAGGAAACGCTGATTAGTTTACGATCGTCGGTGACGACCGGATACAATTATGACATTTTGGGTGTAAGAGCTAGCAGCCACACAAATTGTAGGCCAATGGCTGTCCAAAGTTTTTAATAACATATCCTCCGCAAACAGCATCATGCTTGGGATCATCAATGTAGGAATTGTGGGCAGGAAGCGGTCCATAAAATAAAGATTTTTGCACCTAAAGTAAAAAGAAAAAAAGAATCGGTTTTAAACGTTTTACTAAAACAAACTATTATAGTATCCCCATTAACCACTTAAGCCCCGGACCATTTTGCAGCTAAATGCCCAGGCCAGGTCTTGCGATTCGGCACTGCGTCGCTTTAACAGACAATTGCGTGGTCGTGCGACGTGGCTCCCAAACAAAATTGGCGTCCTTTTTTCCCCACAAATAGAGCTTTCTTTTGGTGGTATTTGATCACCTCTGCGGTTTTTATTTTTTGCGCTATAAACAAAAATAGAGCGACAATTTTGAAAAAAAAATCTATTTTTTACTTTTTGCTATAATAAATATCCCCCAAAAACATATATATATAAAAAAAAAATGTCCTCAGTTTAGGCCGATACGTATTCTTCTACCTATTTTTGGTAAAAAAAATGGCAATAAGGGTTTATCGATTGGTTTGCGCAAAATTTATAGCGTTTACAAAATAGGGGATAGTTTTTATTGCATTTTTATTAAATTTTTTATTTTTTTGCTACTATTGGCGGCGATCAGCGATTTTTTTCGTGACTGCGACATTATGGCGGACACTTCGGACAATTTTGACACATTTTTGGGACCATTGTCATTTTCACAGCAAAAAATGCATTTAAATTGCATTCTTTATTGTGAAAATGACAGTTGCAGTTTGGGAGTTAACCACAGGGGGCGCTGTAGGAGTTAGGGTTCACCTAGTGTGTGTTTACAACTGTAGGGGGGTGTGGCTGTAGGACTGACGTCATCGATCGAGTCTCCCTTATAAAAAGGATCACTCGATCGATACGCCGCCACAGTGAAGCACGGGGAAGCCGTGTTTACATACGGCTCTCCCCGTGCTTCAGCCTCGGGGAGCGATCGCGACGGAGCGGCTATAAACGAATAGCCGCGCCGTCGTCCTGGATCGCTCCCCGAGGGAGCACGCAGCGGGGGGGGGGGTCCCGATCGGACCCCCAACCCGCTAGAAGGCAGGGACGTATATATACGCCCATCTGCCTGTCCGTGCCATTTTGCGGACGTATATAGTCGTGCGGCGGGCGTTAAGGGGTTAAAGTAAAAACAAAAGCCTGATTTGCACCTATTCTAGATAACTGATCCCATACATCTATGTGAAATTGCTTTGTTTTCTTTAATTCAGGTATTGCCTCGATGAAAGAAAAGCGTTAGATCGTGATGTTGGCTTTTCGGAGCTGCAGTCTCGACTGATTCGCTATGAAACGCAGACTACTTGTAACAGAGAGTGCTGCCCCCTACCCTTCGCTCTGAGTCCCCTTCCATCTCCTGCTGTCCTTTCTGAGCCGGGCAGTGTTCCAGACGGAGAGTCTTTGCAAGATCCCCTGAGGCTAAAACGACGATCTAGGGACTTGGATGGATTGATTGCCAGTAAGAGGTAAAGAACTTGTCTTTATGTGTGTAGGTTCTCTGTTCTGTGTGGACAGATCTGACCAGATATAGGGATCTGCTGTTGGAATGTTTGAGTTTTTGGTTCCTGACATCTTTGTAGTGAATGAAACCCAAGATAACAACCCACTCACAGGAGTAGTCAGGTCTTACTTGCATCTATGCCATTTTCTCACCGTCCACTTTATTAGGTACACCTTGCTAGTACCAGGTTGGACCCCTTTTTGCCTTCAGAATTGCCCTTTTTTTTTTTTTAGAGAGAGATTTTGATCCATATTGACATCACACAGTTGCTGCAGATTTGTCGGCTGCACATCCATGATTCAAATATCCACCACTTCCCAAAGGTGCTTTATTGGATTGAGATCTGTTGAGTGAGTAACTTGTATAGCGCTACAAAAACAAGGCTCTTATTTCCATCCGGTGTCGTCCTTATCCTTCAGAAGAGGTGGGTCTTAAGTTTTTTTTTCCTGAAGGCCCGACTGTTTCCTTCCATGCGGATGTTTGTGGGAAGAGCGTTCCATAGCCGTGGTCCTTGGACTGCAAATCTTCGCTCTCCCTTTTGATTGTCGGTTAAAGCGACACAGTGCCGAATCGCAAAAAGTGGCCCGGTCTTTTGCCGGCAAAATGGTCCAGGGCTTAAGTGGTTAAAGTAGAATTTTATAATTTTTGTTTCCCCATTTTGGGTGGAGTAAGGGAGGGTTATTACCTCAGTTTGTCAGTTTGTTTTGCCATCTGTGCCACATTGGGGCGAGCAAACCTTAGATTTTACAGAAAAAAAAAGTAGACCCTAACAAATAGTGGGACTTGGATGTGGAGGAGGTTTTGGTTAGTTGACCGGAGAATGCGATTGGGGGGTGTAGTGTTTTATTTTCTCGCATAAGTATTGAGGGGCCTTTCCTTGTGAGCATTTGTGGGTGAGGCAGAGGGTCTTGAATGTGACCCGATCCTTTATGGTTAGCCAATGGAGGGTCCTCGCGGATGGGGTGATTGATTCCCAGGGTTTTTTCCCCATTACCAGTCTGGCTGCCGTGTTCTGGACGATTTGTAGGCGCGAAATCTGGTATTTGGGTAATCCTAGGTAGAGGGAGTTTGTGTAGTCGAGTCGAGAATTGATGATTGTTCCGACTACTACCGCTGTATCCTCTTCCGGGATGAAGGGGGTGAGTCTATGCAGTAAGCAGAGAAGATGGTGAGATCCGCTGACTACTGATCCTATTTGTGTTTCCATCAACATCTCTGAGTCAAAGATTACTCCAAGGCCTTTGACTTTGGTACTTGGGGTGATGATCTGTCCAAGGATGGTGGGTGGTGTCCATGAGGTCCTAGCTTTAGTTTTTCGGTTTGCGTGGAGGAGAAGTTTTGGATCCATTGAGTTGTGGAGGCCATTGGAGTACAGTGACCTCATTGTCATGTTCAAGAAACCAGTGGTGTGAGATGATTGGAGCTTTGTGACATGGTGCTTTATCCTGCTGGAAGTATCCATCAGAAGATAGGGACACTGTAATCATAAAGAGATGACATGGTCAGCAACTATACTCGGGTAGGCCCTGGCGTTTTGAATGATTCTCAATTGGTACTAAGGGGCCCAAAGTGTGCCAAGAAAATATCTCCCACACCATAAAAACCACCAGCCTGAACCATTAATACAAGGCAGGATGGATCCATGCTTTCATAATATTTATGCCAAATTCTAAACCTATCCTCTGAATGTCGCAGCTGAAATCGAGTCTTATCAGACCAGGTAACGTTTTTCCAATCTATTGTCCAATTTTGGTGAGCCTGTGCGAAATGTAGCCTCAGTTTCCCGTGAAGCCGGCTCCCATCAATTCACGGTGAAGTGCTACCTCCCCATACAGCGCTCCACCAGCCCCTGGATGAAAGCGACGGCCGGATGACATCTCTCCCCTCCTTGTGAAACATTTACTACATGCCTACCTGTCACTTCTAAAATGTGTGTGACCATTTACCTATGTTTTACAATTAAAATTATCTTAAACTACTACACCCAGAGGCACCTCTTCCCTTGTCTTTGTTCATTCTCCTCTGACATCAACCAGGCATTTTCCTCCACATAACTGCCGCTCACTGGATATTTTCTCTTTCGGAACATTCTCTGTAACCCCTAGAGATGGTTGTGCGTGAAAATCCCAGTAGATCAGCCGTTTTTGAAATACTCAGAGCAGCCCGTCTGGCACAACAACCATGCCTTGTACAAAGTCGCTTCAATACCCTTTCTTCCCTATTCTAATGCTCAGTTTGAACTAGGGTTGTCCTGATACCGATACTAGTATCGGGACCGATTCCGAGTATTTGCGGGAGTACTCGTACTCCCGCAAATACCCCCGATACCGAAATAGAATACTCTCCAACGCATCCCGCCGCATCCCCGCTGCCACTTGGTTAATACGCGCGGGGAACATTACAGCATTCATTTGAATAGCTGTAATGATTCGCGCCGCGTATAGACACTCCCCCTTGCTCGGGTGAACTGTCCAATGCCGAGCAAGGGGGAGTGTCTATACGCAGCGCGGCGCGAATCATTACAGCTATTCAAATGAAAGCTGTGATGTTCCCCGCGCGTATTAAGCAGTCGGCGGCAGCGGGGTGCGGCTGGATGCAGGTATGGGAGACATGGCTGGATATGGGGGGGAGACATGGCTGCAAATGGGGGACATGGCTGGATATGGGGGAGACCTGGCTGCATATGGGGGGACATGGCTGGATATGGGGGGAGACATGGCTGGATATGGGGGGGAGACACGGCTGGATATGGGGGGGAGACACGGCTGGATATGGGGGGGAGACACGGCTGGATATGGGGGGGAGACACGGCTGGATATGGGGGGGAGACACGGCTGGATATGGGGGGGAGACACGGCTGGATATGGGGGGGGGGGGAACACGGCTGGATATGGGGGGGGGAAAACGGCTGGATATGGGGGGGGGAACACGGCTGGATATGGGGGGGGGAACACGGCTGGATATGGGGGGGGGGAACACGGCTGGATATGGGGGGGGGGAACACGGCTGGATATGGGGGGGGGGAACACGGCTGGATATGGGGGGGGGGGAACACGGCTGGATATGGGGGGGGGGAACACGGCTGGATATGGGGGGGGGGGACACGGCTGGATATGGGGGGGGTTAACACGGCTGGATATGGGGGGAGACATGGCTGGATATGGGGGGGGCATGGCTGGATATTGGGGGGACATGGCTGCATTTGGGGACACATTTAAAAAAAAGTATCGGTATTCGGTATCGGCGAGTACTTGAAAAAAAGTATCGGTACTTGTACTCGGTCCTAAAATAGTGGTATCGGGACAACCCTAGTTTGAACTTCACGTTGTCTTCACTACGTCTAGATGCCTAAATACATTGAGTTGTTGCCATGTGATTGGCTGATTAGCGATTTGTGTTACCAAGCAATTGAACAGGTGTACCCAATAAAGTGGCCAGTGGGTGTATATGAATGGTTATCCTTGGAAAACATGGAGTGCGACTTGTCACATGACTTTGATATCCTAAGTGGCACAAGTGAGAAAGCGGGTGTAAGGACGGGTAAGTACTGACCCTTTTCTTTGGAGGGTGGTTGTCTTTTATAACAATTTTCATCTAGTGACAGTCCCCTTTTTTTTTTGGTCTCTAGACTTGCAAAATCTGAAAGCTCTGACTCTCTGATGTCTCTGGCGAGTGAGGGTAGTGTTCCTCGTCAGCCACCCAGGGTGACCAGGCTACGCTCTGAGAGGACGGCTCCAGCGTCATCGTCGGTTGCACAGATTTCCACTCCTGCCGCCCGGAGAACATCATTAAGCAGCAAACCTGTTCCGCCAATGCAAACTGCCAATCCAGAGCCTGAGAACAAGGAATCCAGATCTCAGAAACACAACAGGGTAACGTGTTCTGTCACGTCTTATGTCATGTTTGTGCTGCCTTGTGTAATGAGGCCTCTGCATGCCTTCTGTTGATTCTTTGCAGAGCAAGTTAAGTATAGATCATTTCCCAGCGCGCTACAATGTTCCCAACTAGAACTTAAAGGAGCTTTATAGTTTCTCTTATAGATGGAATCCAGATCGGAACTTCCTGAGAATTTAAATAAACATGTCTAATAACTGGGCAATGCAAAATGAGCATATGATAAAAATGCATGAGAAGACTATGGTTATATTGAAATCTGCATTAAAAACAAAAAATATGTACTCCAGTATAAGCCGAGGCACCTAATTTTACCACAAAAAAATGGGAAACTTAGTGACTCGAGTATAAGCCTAGGGTGTCCATCTGCATGCCTCACTGTGTCCATGCCTCACTGTGCCCATGCCTAGACTGACGTTTAACATGGGAGTCTATGGAAGGGGTGCCTGGCTTTGAAAAATCGGTGCTCCCCGGCCGTAGGTCCCCCCAGTCAACAAACTTTACACACTTGTAGAGGAAGAGTGGGGCTACATTTGGTTGAGGTCCAGGGAACCTACGGCCGGTACCGGGTCCCCAAAGTCCGGGAGATCAGGTGCAAAAAGGTGACTCGAGTATAAGCCGAGGGGGCATTTTCAGCACAAAAAAATGTGCTGAAAAACTCGGCTTATACTCGAGTATATACGGTACTTTGGCATTATTTGTTAGGGTCTACTTTTTTCCCTGCCACAATGTGGCACAGATGGCAAAACATAAACTGACAGAGGTATTAACCCTCCCTTACTCCACCCAAAATGGGGAAACAAAAAATATATAATTCTACTTTAACCAATTAAGTGCAGACCAGGCCACTTTTTGTGATTCGGCACTGCGTCGCTTTAACTGACAATTGCGCGGTCGTGCGACGTGGCTCCCAAACAAAATTAACGTCCTTTTTTTCCCCACAAATAGAGCTTTCTTTTGGTGGTATTTGATCACCTCTGCGTTTTTTTTTTTTTTTTTTCGCTATAAAAAAAAAATAGAGCGACAATTTTGAGAAAAATTCAATTTTTTTTACTTTTTGCTATAATAAATATCCCCAAAAAAATATATAAAAAATACTTTTTTCTTTTCCCCTCAGTTTAGGCCGATACGTATTCTTCTACATATTTTTGATAAAAAATCGCAATAAGCGTATATGGTTTGCGCAAAAGTTATAGCTTCTACAAAATAGGGGATAGAATGGTTTGGCAGACACTGCTAGAAGCATCTCCCCAATCCGGGCAATCTCTCATATGTCAGCAATAAATCAACGTTGCATCTGTAACCAACATGTGTGAAAGGCCTTAAAGTGATTTTAAAGTCTCGTGTTTTTTTTTTCTCTATAAAAATAACAAACGTGTTTTACTTGCCTGCTCTGTGTAATGGTTTTGCACAGAGCAGCCCAGCTCCTCCTCTTCTCGGGTCCATCTTTTGTGCTCCTGGCCCCTCCCTCCTGTTGCGTTTCCCCACAGCAAGTTACAGAGCTGTGTGTGTAAACACACAGCTCCCGGTCCTGTCAGGGGGGAAATGCTCATGTACAATGTATGAATAGCGATCAGTCATTTCCCCTAGTGAGGCCACCCCCCCTAAAGTTAGAACACACACAGGGAACATACTTAACCCCCTCCCCGCCCCCTAGTGTTAACCCCTTACCTGCCAGTGGCATTTTTATAGTAATCAATGCATTTTTATAGCACTGATCGCTATAAAAATGCCAATGGTCCCAAAAGTGTGTCCGAAGTGTCTGCCATAATGTCGCAGTACCGGAAAAAAATCACTGATCGCCACCATTACTAGTAAAAAAAATATATTAATAAAAATGCCATAAAACTACCCTCTATTTTGTAAACGCTATAACTTTTGCGCAAACCAATCAATAAATTCTTATTGCGATTTTTTTTTTTTTTTTTTTTACGAAAAATATGTAGAAGACTACGTATCGGCCTAAACTGAGGAAATTTTTTTTTTTTTTATATATATATTTTTGGGGGATATTTATTATGGTTAAAAAGTAAAAAATATTTTTTTTTTTTTCAAAATTGTCGCTCTATTTTTGTTTATAGCGCAAATACCACCAAAAGAAAGCTCTATTTCTGGGAAAAAAAGGACGGCTATTTTGTTTGGGAGCCACGTCGCACGACCGCGCAATTGTCGCAAAAAGTGCTCTGGTTTTGACCAGCAATATGGTCCGGGGCTTAAGTGGTTAATAAACACTTATTACGATATATATATATATATATATATATATTTTTTTTTTAAATATGTAGAAGGATAAGTATCGGCCTAAACTGAAGAAAAAAATAGTTTTTTTTTATATATTTTTGGGAGATTTATTATGGTAAAAAGTAAAAAAATATATTTTTTTTTTTTCAAAATTGTCGCTCTATTTTTGTTTATAGCACAAAAACTAAAAGCCACGTCGCACGACCGCACAATTGTCAGTTAAAGCGACGCAATGCCGAATCGCAAAAAGGCCCGGTCATTGACCAGCAAAATGGTCCGGGGCTGAAGTGGTTAAAGGGGCACTGGGGCGGCTGGAAGGGGTTAAACAAAGATGTTAGTTTTTATATCAGTGGGAGCGTTTGCACACTTTTATGAACATCACAATTAATCAAAATGCAGATTGGCAAAATATGAAAAGTCCATCAGAAGTATTCTAATATGAAAGCAAGCTGTGTCCTCGGTGGAAATGCACGCCGATATCTTGGCTGCATTTGAATGTGTGGACGGGGAGAGGGTGTTTATTTCATAGGAGCTGTAATGTGTTTAGGAAGAGATTTAACCTTTCGGTCTAAAAATAGAAGTCATTTCTGTCAGAAAATGGGTTCCCTTTGTGAGTTCCTGCAGCCGGTGAGGAAGGAAGAGTCTGAGATGAAGATGAGGAAGGTTGTGCTGAACCGTACTGTAATTATCACACTGTGGTGTCCCCATATGATGAGCTATTGTTTTCATCTAAACATGCTGCTTCTACCCCTGCTACATACATCATTCATTCATAGGAACACGCAGACCTGCAGGTTGGTAACGATGTGCATTATACTGATTCTGTAGTTTAGGGTCACATTAACCACCTAAGCTCCGGGAGATTTTACCCCCTTTATGACCAGACCATTTTTTGCTATTCAGCACTACATTCCTTCAACTGGCAATTGCGTCATCAATTGCAACACTGATGAATGACATTTTTATAATGTTTTCCACACAAATAGAGCTTTCTTTTCCTAAAGCAGAGTTCTACCCAAAAATTGAACTTCCGTTATTCCGGTCCCCCCCTCTCCCCTCCGCTGTCACGTTTGGTACCTCTCAGGGGGGTATCAGATACCTGTGTATTTGCTCCCACTTACGTTGATAGATTGCCCCAGATTCCGCAGCGGTCTGCACCATGTCCGGCTCCTCTGTCTTCTGGGAGACGCACAGGTCCCAGAAGACCGCATAGACCAGTGAGGAAGCGCAGTGCAACTGACGCATGCGCAGTAGGGAATCCAGGCTGTGAAGCCGCAAGGCTTCGCTTCATGATTTCCTTACTGAAGATGCCGGTGCCTCCCACGCGGGAGCCGAGGGGCGCTTTGGGTGTGGACATCGCGGGTAACCTGAACAGGTAAGTGTCCTTTTATATTAAAAGTCAGAAATAAAGTTGTGAAGAACTTTTAAAGCAGGGTTAGGTTATAATTAAAAAATATTCCAAGCTTTGAACATCTCACAGAGCACTGTTCAATCCATCCTCCGTAAATGGAAAGAGTATGGCACATCTGCAAACCTTCCACCTAAACTGGCCGCCCACCTAAACTGACAGGCCGGGCAAGGAAAGCATTCATCAGAGAAGCAGCCAAGAGGCCCATGGTAACTCTGGAGGAGCTGCAGAGATCCACAGCTCAGGTGGGAGAATCTGTCCACAGGACAACTATTAGTCGTGCTCTCCACAAATCTGCCCTTTATGGAAGAGTGACAAGAAGAAAGTCATTGTTGAAAGAAAGCCATAGGAAGTCCCGTTTGCAGTTTGTGAAAAGCCATGTGGGGGACGCAGCAAACATGTGGAAGAAGGTGCTCTGGTCAGATGAGACCAAAATTTAACTTTTTGGCTTAAAAGCAAAACGCTATGTGTGGCGGAAAAATAACACTGCACATCACTCTGAACACACCATCCCCACCGTGAAACATGGCGGTGGCAGCAACATGTTGGGATTCTTTTCTTCAGCAGGGACAGGGAAGCTGGTCAGAGTTGATAAGATGGATGGAGCCAAATACAGGACAATCTTAGAAGAAAACCTGTTGGAGTCTGCAAAAGACTTGAGACTGGGGCGGAGGTTCACCTTCCAGCAGGACAACGACCCTAAACATACAGCCAGAGCTACAATGGAATGGTTTAGATCAAAGCATATTCATGTGTTAGAATGGCCCAATCAAAGTCCAGACCTAAATCCAATTGAGAATCTGTGGCAAGACTTCAAAATTGCTGCTCACAGACGCTCTCCATTCAATCTGAGAGAGCTTGAGATATTTTGCAAAGAAGAATGGGCAGAAATGTCCCTCTCTAGATGTATAAAGCTGGTAGAGACATCCCCAAAAAGACTTGCAGCTGTAATTGCAGTGAAAGGAGGTTCTACAAAGTATTGACTCAGGGGGGCGCTATACAAATGTACCACCACACTTTTCATATATTTTTTTGTAAACAAAATGTGGAAAACAATTTATAATTTTTTTTCCACTTCACAATTATGTGCCACTTTGTGTTGGTCTATCACATAAAATCCCAATAAAATATATTTACGTTTTGGTTGTAACATGACAAAATGTGGAACATTTCAAGGGGTATGAATACTTTTTCAAGGCACTGTATCTTCCTTGCTTGTGTAGATGGTGGAATCTGTTGGTTCCTTTTTTTTTTTTTTTTAGCCGGCTGTAAGCGGTGTAAAAATCGGTGTACGCGGCTTTACTCCTCAACACTTCTTAAAGTAAAACGTTTTGCCTTGAGATAAACTTTAGAGCCGCACTTCACATCCATGTTTGTTTAATTAGTAACTTGAGATCAACCCGTTTTTTTTTCTTTTAGCTGGTTGAAGGAATGTCTTTTTATGGTGTGTTACTTAGTAGTGTGTAGTAACAATCCTTTGTGTATTATTGCAAAATCCTCCAATTGAGCAATCCTTCACTCCTGTATGTGACATCATAGCAATCAGGTTGTCTGTGGTTTACCACACATCACTGTATTGAGTTCTGTTTGTATTCCTTGTTCTCTCCTCCTAAATCTGTTTAATCCAAATTGTACATCCGCTGTCAGATGTGATTGTCTCCAGCAATGTCTAAACACAGCAATATCATCGCCATAACGGCTCAATTCCTGTTTATGTTTTCTTCAGATGCTGAGGGAGGTGGTGTGTAAAACACTACACAAGAACGGAGTCCAGGAGGGTCACCCCTGCTTCACAACCTGCAGCCAGCGCCTCTTCGATATCTCCAAATTCTTCTTAAAGGTGCCGTATATGTCCGAACCTGGGACCATAAAAAAGAGATTTTATTCATTTAGTCATTTCAAAATAGAAAGTTTTCTATCTCTCTCCTGTGTCAGACCTGCAGCTATAAAGTACATTTTGTGTTTTGTTTCTTTTGGCCTCCATTTTTGTTTATTTTTCCAACCTTTTGTAGAGGGAGGGGCCACTTTAAAGCGGAGGTTCACCCTAATAACATGTATATCTGACCAACTCCCTTATATTCGTAACAAGTATAGTCCGCAATTATTATTTTTTTTATGCTGTATGTACCTTGTAATCCATTTTTTCAATCTGCTTCTCCCCGCGGGAGTAGGTGTTTCTGTGCCTAGGGGGATTGTCATCTGGGAGGTCGCCCAGATGATTGATGTCTGTTCCCCCTGGAGGATAAGGCCCCGCCCCCCGTATTGCATAGGCACGCACGAGTTACGGGGTTTCCGAAAAAAGCCAAACATGCGGAGATGTGAGTCGGCTCTATACGACGCCTGCGCTCTGTATGTTCGGCTTCTTTCGGAAACCCCGTAACTCGTGCGTGCCTATGCAATACGGGGGGCGCTGAATAAAACGGTGTATCTGATATTTGGCAGCAGGTCTTGGGTAAAGCAAGTGCTGGCAATAGAGACAGTTATATATTTCCCTTTGTATGCTTTTCTCTTTTATTAATCTGTACAATGCTTTGCATATAGGACTTGAAGACGTCAAGGGGCCTGCAGGACGAGATGAAGAAGGCAGCTACTAATAATGTTAAACAGGTGAGCGCTGTGTAATGGGAAGATTTACTCAGGGGAAACGTGATGTTCTATTTAAATAAGACTTCAAATGTCAGTTGTATAAATATTTAGAAAAGAGAAAGATGGCTGACCTTAAACCTCTCTGAGCTACTACTTTACACTTCTTCATCGCGCTCCAGAATTCCATCACACGTTACTTTGTATGGGAGAAGTTCGACCTGAGAAGTGCTGCAGGAGAAATGTGCCATTACAGCGCCTGCTTTCATGTATAAAGGGATCTGCCTGTTTTATCTGAAGCATTGTTATACTTGCCTCCACTGTGCAGCTCGTTTTGCACAGAGTGTCCCCTAACCCTGTCTTCTGGGGTCCCTCGGCGGCTGTCTGAGCTCCTCCTCGCGAAAGCTTTCCACCTTCATGCGAGCGAGCTCACATGGTGGAAAGCTTTTGCGAGGGCGCTCCGGTGATACAGCGGCGGCCATAGCCGCCGACTGTATCACTCGACCCCGCCCCCAGCGCGCTGCGTCATTCGCTGTGATTGACAGCAGCGCCAGCCAATGGCTGCGCTGCTATCAATCCGTCCAGCCTAGCCAATCAACGGGCAGGCTGGGAACCGAAGAGGATGACGTGGACGCGCGCAGGACTTTCGAGGGGTCAGGTAAGTAAAAACGGTGATTTGCGCGGGGGGGGGGGGGGTTTAACTGTCGGATGTTTTTTCACCTTGGTGTATAGGATGCATTAAGGTGAAAAAACATTTCCCTTTACAACCCCTTTACCACTTGCTTACTGGGCACATAAACCCGGCGAAATTTCAGCTTCCGGCACTGTGTCGCTTTAACTGACATTTGCGCAGTCGTGCGACGTGGCTCCTTTTTCCCCACAAATAGAGCTTTATTTTGGTGGTATTTGATCACCTCTGCGGTTTTTATTTTTTGCGCTATAAACAAAAAAAGAGCGACAATTTAAAAAATATATATATTTTTTTACTTGTAGCTATAATAAATAGCCCAATTTTTTTTAAAAAAAAAAATTTTTTCTCAGTTAAGGCCGATACGTATTTTTCGACGTATTTAAAAAAAAAAAAAAAATCGCAAAAGTTATAGCGCCTACAAAATGGGGAACAGAATTATGATTTTTTTTTTTATATATATTTTTTTTTTTACTAGTAATGGCAGCGATCTGCGATTTTTTTATTGGGACTGCGATATTGCGCCGGACATATCGGACACTTTTGACACGAATTTGGGACCATTCACATTTATACAGCGATCAGTGCTATAAAAATGCACTAATTACTGTATAAATGTGACTGGCAGGGAAGGGGTTAACACTAGGGGGTGAGGAAGGGGTTAAATGTGTATCCTGGGTGTGTTCTAACTGTGGGGGGGAGGGGGGTGACTGGGGGAGGTGACCGATGCTGTGTCCCTATGTACAAGAGACACAGATCGGTCTCCTCTCCTCTGACAGCACGTGGAGCTCTGTGTTTACACACAGAGCTCCACGTCCCTGCTGTGTTCCCGCCGATCGCGTGTACCCAGCAGACATCGCGGCCGCCAGGTACACGCATCGGCTCTTCAGCAAAGCGCCGGGACAGTGTTTATCTGCTGCGCGCCCCCCAGAGGCGCGCGCGGGTAATGCACTTTAAATGACGTCCAAAGACGTCCACTTGGCACTTGAGAGCCCCGCTGTTGACGTATTTTGTCAATAGTGCGGGTCTCAAGTGGTTAAATCTGTTACTTTAGTTGCATCTCCCCCTCTCAGCTCTACATTTCTGATAGGCCAACTTTATGCATTTTCAGGAGTTGGATCCGCTCTTGTCTGCAAAGTTTTTTTAGATTTTTTATTTTTTTTCCCCCAGCAGCAAAATTCAATAGAAGTTATTACTCCAGCCTGACTTTAGCTGCACACACGAGGTACAACATTCTAAGTGGATCCACCCACTCCACAAAATCTATCACATCACTCACTTGTTTCTCTCATCAAAAACTTTTATTTGCCCGCTGATGCATTTTACCCCATTTTTGGGGCGTAATCATAAGGGCTTTATGGTGAAAGGGGTTGTAAACCCTTGTGGGTTTTTACCTTAACCACTTAAGACCCGGACCATTATGCAGGTTAACCGCTTGACCACTGGGCACATAAACCCCCTTAATAACCAGACCAATTTTCAGCTTTCGGTGCTCTCACATTTTGAATAACAATTACTCAGTTATACAACACTGTACCCAAATGAAATTTTCGTCCTTTTTTTCCCCCACAAATAGAGCTTTCTTTTGGTGGTATTTAATCACTGTTGGGTTTTTTATTTTTTGCGCTATAAAAGAAAAAAGACTGAAAATTCTGTAAAAAAAAAAATTAATTTTTCTTAGTTTCTGTTAAAAAAATTTAAGCAAATTTGTATTTTTTCTTAATAAATTTTGGCCGAAATTTATACTGCTACATATCTTTGCTAAAAATAATTACAAATTGGTGAATATTATTTGGTCTTTGTGAAAGTTATAGAGTCCACACGCTATGGTGCCAATATCTGAAAATTGATCACACCTAAAGTACTGACGGCCTACCTCATTTCTTGAGACCCTAACATGCCAGAAAAGTACAAATACCCCCCAAATGACCCCTTTTTGGAAAGAAGACATTCCTAGGTATTTAGAAAGAGGCATTGTGAGTTTTTTGATGCTGTCATTTTTTCCCACAATTCTTTTTAAAATCAATTTTTTTTTTTTTTTTCACAAAATTGTCATATTAGCAGGTTATTTCTCACACACCGCTTATGCATACCACAAATTACACCCCAAAACACATTCTGCTATTCCTCCCGAGTATGGCGATACCACATGTGTGAGACTTTTACACAGCGTGGCCACATACAGAGGCCCGACATGCAGGGAGCACCATCAGGCGTTCTGGAACACCCAGACCAATTCTGACATTTCTCTCCTACATTTAAAAATAATAATTTATTTGATAGAAAATTACATAGAACCCCAAAACATTATATATATATATATTTTTTAGCAAAGACCCTATAGAATACAATGGCAGTTGTTGCAACTTTTTATCGCGCACGGTATTTGCTTTGCACAGCAATTTTTCAAACACGTTTTTTTTTGGAAATAAAACTTTGTGCTTTAAAAAAAAAAAAAAAACATTAAAGTTAGCCCAATGTTTTTGCATAATATTAAAGATGAAGTTACACCGAGTTAATAGATACCCAACATGTCACCCTTCAAAATTGCACACGCTTGTGGAATGGCGCCAAACTTCGCTACTTAAAAATCCCCATAGGTGACGCTTAAATAAAACGATCCTGGCTTTGATCGTAGCGGTGAGTCGGAAGAAGCACCGGAGGGAGGGGGGGGGTTACGTCCCCTTTCGCCTCCCGTAAGAACAATCAAGAGGCAGAACAGCCACCATGATCGTTCTCATGGTGTAGAGAATCGCAGGCTAAAAAGATGATATCTGAATGATGCCTGTAGCTGCACCCATCTTTCAGATATCCCTGCACAAAGTCAAGGACGTCATATGACGGCCAGCAGGCGGGAAGTGGTTAAAACACATTTTTTTCCCCAGAGTATTTTCCGGGTATTGGCTGGGGGTATTGCACAGGGTATTGCGGGGAAGGAAGAGTATAGCAGGGAAGGAAGAGTATAGCACAGGGTATTGCAGGGAAGGAAGAGTATAGCACAGGGTATTGCAGGGAAGGAAGAGTATAGCACAGGGTATTGCAGGGAAGGAAGAGTATAGCACAGGGTATTGCAGGGAAGGAAGAGTATAGCACAGGGTATTGCAGGGAAGGAAGAGTATAGCACAGGGTATTGCAGGGAAGGAAGAGTATAGCACAGGGTATTGCAGGGAAGGAAGAGTATAGCACAGGGTATTGCAGGGAAGGAAGAGTATAGCACAGGGTATTGCAGGGAAGGAAGAGTATTGCACAGGGTTTTGCAGGGAAGGAAGAGTATTGCACAGGGTATTGCAGGGAAGGAAGAGTATTGCACAGGGTATTGCAGGGAAGGAAGGGTATAGCACAGGGTATTGCAGAGATGGCAGAGCAGGGATGGCTGGATTTGTGACTGCAATTGTCACAGATTCAGCCCACAGCGCTGCTGACACCCGCTCTCTCCTCTCACACTTTACCGATCGGTACAGAGAGAGGAGGGAGGAACCGGCGTCATAAAATGACGCCGGTTTGTTTACATGTGATCGCTCGGTTATTGGACGGAGCGAACATGTGCTAAACGGCCGCTATCAGCGGCAATTTACCGTGATCCGTGATGCGGTCACGGACACTCCCGTGTGCGCGATTCTGGGAGGACGTCCTCCCAGAGTTAACAAACCGCCCTGTAGACGTCTTTTGTCGAGTCGTTAAGGACCTGGCCCCTTTGTTTTGCGATTTGGCACTGCGTCGCTTTAACTGACAATTGCGCGGTCGTGCGACGTGGCTCCCAAACAAAATCAACGTCCTTTTTTTCCGACAAATAGAGATTTCTTTTGGTGGTATTTGATGACCTCTGCAGTTTTTATTTTTTGCGCTATAAACAAAAATAGAGCGACAATTTAAAAAAAAGATGCAATATTTTTTACTTTTTGCCATAATAAATATCCTCAAAAAAGATAAAAAAAAATACTTTTTTTCCTCAGTTTAGGCCGATGCGTATTATTTTACCTATTACCGTATTATCACGCCGGAAGTAAACAAAGCCGCAATCGCAGCTTTCGGCATGTGACCGGTGATTTTTTTTATTTTCCACCGATTTCATGCTTGTAAGCCTGGAGGAGAGATGTGGGGTCTTATTGACCCCACATCTCTCCTCCAGGCTTACAAGCATGAAATCGGTGAAAAGAAAATCACTGATCACATGCCGACAGCTGCGATTGCGGCTTTGTTTACTTCCGGCGTGATAATACGGTAGAGAGAGGACCTGTCACACTGATTCCTATATACCAGGGATGTTTACATTCCTTGTAATGGGAATAAAAGTGATAAAAAAAAAAGTAAAATAAAATAATTTTTTTTTTTTTTCCAAAACGCCCCTGTCCCCGTTATCCCGCGAGCAGAAGCGAACACGCATGCAGGTCCCGCCCACATATGTAAACGCCGTTCAAACCCCACATGTGAGGTATCATTGCGTGCGTTGTGCAACAATTCTAGCACTTGACCTCCTCTGAAACTCAAAAATAGTTGCCTGTAAAAAAATGTAAAGCGTCACCTATGGAGATTTTTAAGTACCGAGGTTTGGCGCCATTCCATGAGTGTGCGCAATTTTAAAGCGTGACATGTTGGGTATCCATTTACTCGGCGTAACATCATCTTTCACATTATACAAAAAAATTGGGCTAACTTTACTGTTTTGTTTTTTAATTCATGAAATTTTAATTTCCCAAAAAAGGCGTTTGAAAAATTATTGTGCAAATACCGTGCGAGGAAAAAAGTTGCAGTGACCGCCATTTTATTCCCTAGGGTGTCTGCTAAAAAAAAATATATAATGTTTGGGGGTTCTGATTAATTTTCTAGGAAAAAAATTGTGATTTTTACATGAAGGAGAGAAGTGCCAAAATTGGCGCGGTGGTAAAGTGCATAAGAATGTATAATTGATCTTTTGAGTTAATATTTTGTGATTTGTTGGAACACATTCCTCTTATCATTGCCTTGTGCTAAGCGCCGTGTGTCACTGTCCGATTCTCCGGCCTGTCATGTTACATTGTCCCCTGTGCTCGGTCACGCAGATCAGCTTTGTGAACTTGTCAATGATCCATCGGGGATAGCCGGTGGGGGAAATGGACCAGAACATTCTCATTTTCCTCATTCGGGTGAAGAGTAAACACCCTGTCACTTATTTGTAGCCGTGTAGTGAATACGCTGCATATATTTATTAGGACGCAATTGTTTTATGCTGAGCTGCGTCCTAATACTCTTACTGTCATGGCAATCAAATGCAAATCTCTTGGTGTGGGCTTACTGCCCTGAATAATTTAATCTTTTTTCACAGCTTTTAGGAGATGTAAATGGGCAACAGCTGAAATATTTCCACCCTTTCCTTGTTTGCTTTGGGTCTTTCTTAATGTCCCTAACTAGCCAAAAGATTTACTGATGGACAAATTGGCTTCTTTGCTAATTGGCTCTGTGCCTTGTGATTGCTGTGAGCCTATCAGTGATCAATAGTGTGTCTTCCTTTGTAAGCAACATTGCTTTCTTTATCGTACACCACGGGACACAGAGTCTTTATCTTTACATAATGGGTTAAGGGTCACCAGCTGTGATTGGACACTGGCACAACCAATTGAAGACAGTTCCCCTCCATATAACCCCTCACCAGTGTCTAGAAGGTGTTGGACGAGCGAGGATGTGCTAAGGATAGCTCTGCTAAGAAGGAGCTATACTTTAAGGATCCTTCCAAGACGCTAAGAATTACGCTGAATCTGGATGGGATTCGGGCCTCATGGACGAGGCGTCGCCTGTAATGTCTCTCTTCGGAGGACTGGGGTCCAGCACTTTCGCTACAGCAGCTAAAAGTCCTGGTCAGAGTCTTTTACAAGGCCCAGGGGAGAAGTATTTGTTAAATAGGAGCCCATATCCCTGAAGGTTGGCACACAAAACCTGCCGAGATGGGTGAAGATTGGTGCTGTCTGAATTTTTTCAGCAGAAAAAATCTGCGGCGGGGATAAAGGTAAGAGAAAAGGAATCCTAACAACAAGCTTAAGGATCCTTTTCAAAACTGAGTCGGGTGTCTTCTCTTTTTTGGCCACTGGAGGGAGTAAAGAGCTGAGTTTACTCACCTCACTCTGCAAGTATGTCAGATCCACAGGACAAGGCACATTCCTTCCGCTGTAGAGCTCTGCATTAAAACGGCCAAAAGCCTCTCTCCTCCTAGAGACTGCCGAGATCCCAAGAAGGGACAAAGCAGCATGGTATAAGCAGGGAGAGGCTCTCCCTGATCCCTCACAGCCGCCATAATGCCCTAGTCGCGCGTGCACGGGGGGCGCGCGCTCTTTATCGGCGAGAGGAGGAGGATCTGAGCATGCGCAGGCACGCGCACGAGATTCGAAAGATGACGCTCAAACAAGAGCCGTTAAAAGATAATGGAGGTCGACAGCTCCTCCCTTGGGACACAGCAGCAGCAGGAGGCTCTAAGTGGTTGGTAGGGCACTACCAAGACAGACACCCACTCTATAGCATGAAACTGTGTGTTTAAGTTGCATACTTTATGTAGATTGCTAAACTGAGCACAGTAGTATATGCTTATTGGTACCTCGGCTTGTTGCTTGTTAATATGTCTTCCCTTAGAAGGAGTTCAGGGACTAAAAAGGACAAGAAAACACAGCCGCCTGAGACAGGAGGCTCTAGCCATGCCTGCTCGGTACCTTCCTCCCCTGTAAATCTTGATTTACCAATACAGGAGGAACCAGTGCCACCATCGGGAGTAGCCACTTCTCCAGTGGTGCCTGGGCCTTCATATGTCACTGAGGACACTTTTATCGCAGCCATGGAAAAACTGGAGGGAAATATTGCTACGCTAATCGCAAAGGGACAAAAAGCGAAGCAGATCTCCTTCAATGGTGTTAGATCCTCTTTCAGAAAAATCTGTAGAGAAGGATGAGATAACACCTACAGAGGATAGGGATGAGGACTCGGACGGATCAGGGATTTCAGAGGAACCCTTTTCTGCTTCCCAGATGCTAAGGTCACAGGTACAATGTTATGCTGAAACAGTCCGTACTACATTCAAGTTGCCCTCTTAGGAGTTACCTGAATCACCTGTCTCCTCCCTGGACTCATTAAAATCCCTGCAGGGTGCATGCTCTTTTCCAGTTCATCCTTTGTTAAGGAAGCTAATCTACACAGAATGGTTACACCCAGACAAGCGTTTCTCAACTCCAAAGAAATTTGATATTCTTTATCCTATGGAGGAATAGTTTCCCAAGAAGTGGAGCCTGCCTTCAGTAGATGCAGCCATTACTTGTGTAAATAAGAACCTGACTAAATAAGAACCTGACTTGTCCAGTGGATAATGTACAGGTGTTTAAAGACCCTTCGGAAAAGAAATTGGAATCTTTATTGAAGTCTTCCTTCCTTCTCGCTGGGTCAGTCGCCCGACCTGCTGTAGCAGCAGTAGGCATGTCTCGGGTCCTTAAGGACCAACAAGGGCACATGAGAGCACATCAGGGCACATGTGCTCTCATGTGCCCTGATGTGCCCTGATGTGCTCTCATCAGGGCACATGAGAGCACATCAGGGCACATGAGAGCACATCAGGGCACATGAGAGCACATCAGGGCACATGAGAGCACATCAGGGCACATGAGAGCACATCAGGGCACATGAGAGCACATCAGGGCACATGAGAGCACATCAGGGCACAATCGGGGCACATGAGAGCACACCAGGGCACAGGTCAGCATTTACTTGTTGTTTTCTTCAAAGGAAGAGTAGCGCAGGAAGCGTCTGTCATAAGTTCACTTGTCTCTCATGTCACGCTGCTACTCCCCGGCGGCCCCCCCCTCTCTTCTCGTCCATCTCAGATGATGTCACAAGCAAACAGGGATGGACGAGAAGAGAGGAGGGGCCGCCAGGGAGTAGCAGTGTGACATGAGAGACAAGTGAACTTATGACAGACGCTTCCTGCGCTACTCTTCATGCACCTCGATCTACACTTCCGCGGCACCCGCGGGCCATTTAAAACCGGTCCGCGGGCCGGTACTTTGAGACCCCTGTTTTAGAGGATGGCCTGGTGCCAAGAAGGGCAGCAAAGAAGCCACTTCTCTCCAGGAAAAACATCAGGAACAGACTGATATTCTAAAAAAAAGGTACAGGATTTGGACTGCTGAAGACTGGAGGAAAGTCATTTTCTCTGATGAATCTCCTTTCTGATTGTTTGGGGCATCCGGAAAAAACCTTATCCGGAGAAGAAAAGGTGAGCGCTTCCATCAGTCCTGTGTCATGCCAACAGTAAAGCATCCTGAGACCATTCATGTGGGGTTACTTCTCTGCCAAGGGAGTGGGGGGCTCACTCACAATTTTGCCTAGGAACACAGCCATGAATAAAGAATAGAACAAAAACATCCCCTGAGAGCAACTTCTCCCAACCATCCAACAATGCATTTTCCAGCATGATGGAGCACCTTGCCAAAGGGCAAAAGTGGTAACTGAGTGGCTTGGAAAACAAAACATAAACATTTTGTGTCCATGGCCAGGAAACTCCCCAGACCCTAATCTCATTGAGAACTTGAGGTCAATCCTCAAGAGATGGGTGATCAAAAAAAAAAAACACAAATTCTGACAAACTCCAATCATTAATTATGGAAGAATGGGCGGCCATCAGTCAGGATGTGGCCCAGAAGTTGATAGACAGCATGCCAGGGGGAGAATGTCGGAGGTCTTGAAAAAGAAGGGTCAACACTGCAAATATTGTCTCTGCATACAATTTATGGAATTGTAAATAAAAGCCTTTGACACGTATGAAATGCTTGCAATTATTATACTTCAGTATCCCATAGTAACATCTGACAAAAAGATCTAAAAACACTGAAGCAGCAGACTTTGTGAAAATGTTATTTTTGCGTCTTTCTCAAAACTTCGGCCACGGCTGTACAATAAAGAGGCTGCCTGCTCACAGCTTTTTAATGTAGGATTTTAGTTCCGCTTTAAATGCACCTCCAATTTATTTTGTGTTTTTCTAAAAAATAAAAAAATAAAAAGTGTCTTATCAATTTCTTTTCCTTTTTCTTTTTTAGGTCATTCAATGGGAACTGGACAAGCTGAAGAAGTAAAAAAAAAAAAAAAAATGAAATGTGAAAGATTTTTTTTCTTTTTGTAGATAGAGGTTTGTAGTGTACAGTAAATATAATTTATACATGGTGTTTTTATATATGTATAGCTTTTTTTTTTTTTATCATTCCTTTAATAAACAATTTACCTATTGTTCACCTCCTGGGCTCTGTATAAGGATGGTAATATATCATTCTCCAGGAGCTCTCCTCCAGCCTAACAATCCCTGCATTGTGTGTCTCCACTGAGCTCTGTGTTGTATTAACAGATATCATCAGTTTGCTTTGGAGTGAGCTGGGGGTTTAACCCTCCGTCGGTCACAGCGGCTCGAGCTCTGTGGTTTTCCGTACTTCAAAGGTGGCTGCACTAGTTTTATGTACAATGGTAACCAGTAGTTATTCAAAAGTGTTTTTGTTCTCGGCATGTGAATTCAGGTTGTATGTCTTCAGGGTTGAGGAAAAGGAGTGCGTTGACTTTTCAGTAACTTTCAATTCTGTATAAACATTCCTTGTTTGTCACTGTATACAGCAATACAATATCCGTTTTGGATAAAAGCCCTATTTGTTCAAATCTGCCCTTGAGCTCCAGTCCAGTTGCGTTGCCTAGGCTAAGACGTCCTTAGTCTGCTGCAGGAAGAATATCCTTGGTCTCCTCCTCCTTGGTCACGCTAATGTGAAATAACAAATAATTTAAATAAATAACCGTAATGAGTCCATGCAAAAAGTCAAAAGTAAATATGTGAAATATTGTAAGACCCCTTTCACACTGGAGGTGTTTTTCAGGCGCTTTAGCAGTAAAAATAGTGCCTGAAAAAAAAAAGCCTCTGCTGCAAACCCAGTGTGAAAGCCTGAGTACTTTCACACTGGGGTGCTGCACTGGCAGGGCGTCAAAAAAGTCCTGCAAGCGGCTTCATGCAGCGCTTTAGGAGCGGTGACTAGGTAATTTGCATATTCTACGCCGAAAACAACGGAAGCGCCCCTAGCGGTCAACGTAATATTGCACACAATTATACGCCGCCACATTCAAGTTACGTCGGCGGAGGAAGCCTATTTTTTTAGCGTATCTGCCTTTGAGAATCGGCGTAACGATTTCAAATTACGGCGGCGTATCTGGAGATACGCCGCCGTAAAAGCTACCTGAATCTGCCCCACTCTTGAGTGAAGTGCACTAAAGAATTCCACCACCGACCAATGGAAAAAAGGCTCACCAGAAGCAGTGAACCCTAATAAACATACATTCAAAGGGTCAAGGGAGCAGAATATCCACTGTAAAGATGAAGCTTTCACTGCAGTCCCAGAAGAGCGATCTCGCGCCAGTCCAGAGGGGGACAAAGGTGGTACGAATAGGTGAGTGCTTCCAAAGGATGCCCAATGGGGGCCAGGGAATGGAGTCAATGAAATGGAATGAAGAGGAAAGAGAAAAGGCACCTAGCGTAATCCAATAAATAGGTTGCATCCAGACGATGCAACCGATTGTGAAACGCATCGGGTAACTCCACTGCTGCCGTTTGTATTATCCGATGAGCGCTTTTTTACTTTTGGATATGTAAGTGTTCCTACCTGCATTAAAATCTATCTATTGGATTACGCTATGTGCCTTTTCTCTTCATTCCATTGCATTGACTCCATTCCCTGGCCCCCATTGGGCATCCTTTGGAAGCACTCACCTATTCGTACCACCTTTGTCCCCCTCTGGACTGGCGTGAGATCGCTCTTCTGGGACTGCAGTGAAAGCTTCACTTTTACAGTGGATATTCTGCTCCGTTGACCCTTTGAATGTATGTTTATTAGGGTTCACTGCTTCTGGTAAGCCTTTTTTCCATTGGTTGGTGGTGGAATTCTTTAGTGCACTTCACTCTAGAGCAGGGATCCTCAAACTACGGCCCTCCAGCTGTTGTAGAACTACACATCCCATGAGGCAATGTAACACACTGACATTCACAGACATGACTAGGCATGATGGGAATTGTAGTTCCTGAACAACTGGAGGGCCGTAGTTTGAAGACCCATGCTCTAGAGTATTGGGAGCATTATTACTTTCAACTACACTGGACTTTATTTGAATGATTGGAGACTTTTATTCATCCATTCATATTTATTAGTGTTCATCATCATATTTAACCACACTGAACTTTTGTTTTGAGTAGTAGTCCAATCACTGGAGATTTACTCCACTTTTATTCGTGTTTTTATACCTCATTATTTTTACTTAATGCACATTTATTTATTTGGGTGTTTATTCAACTTATTTGCTCACATGCACCACACTTTTTGTTTGATTTGTAATACCGCCAGGGAGGTTAAGGTGAAAAAACACAAGGGTTTACATCCCCTTTAGAGGCACCTAAACCATTTTAGTAAAATCGGACCCAACACCGGCAGTCCAGTATTCTTGCAAAGAGGGAATATGCTTCTGAGAGGTTGAATGATAAATCCACTGGGGTTTAACTGCCATAGAGATTGACTGAGCCATTTGCAATGTCAACTGAAGATCACAATGATCAGACAGGCCCGCAGGAAGATACAACACCTACTAGACATCACTCAGGGGTGAGGCGTTGGCCAACACTAAATCTATACGGGGAGGGGGTTTTGAAGGTCATAAAAAAAACAAGAATAGGCCTGAGGAGAGGGGGGGGGGGGTTATGCCAGATCTCAGCGAGGGCGATATGTGCCCAGGTGGCAAGATCAGTACTATAATTTGCGGTGGAGAAGACCGATCCAGTGTTGGAGACAAATACAGCATTAAAGTCTCCCATAAATAGAATGTTTGCTGGGCAATGTGGAGTCAGCTTCTCCAACAATAGGTACAATGGATCTACCTTACTGGGAGGTGGCAGGTAGGCATTCACTACAAGATATCTCCGATTCCAAAGAAGAGCCAGCATAGTGTATTTACCATCGGGGTCTGTGATTGAAGAATATATTTAAATGAACATTTGTGTGTCCGAAGTCCACCTTTAAACACCTCAATACTGGGCTCGTTTGCCCCCCCCCCCCCCCCTCTTCCTTCCCAGACCAATTTTCAGCTTTCAGCGCGCTCGCATTTTCAATGACAATTGTGTGAAAATTTGGAAAAAATATATATTTTCTTTATTCTATTTTAAAAGAAACCCAATAAAATCGAATAAATTTATTCTACTACATGTATTTGGTAAAAAAAAAAAAAAAAAATAATCCCGATAAGTGTATAATAATTGGTTCATGTGATCACGGACATATTTATGCAAATGATCATGTACAGATGTCCGTAGGTGATCACGAACATATGTGTGCAAATGATTGCTGAGACATATGCGGGGGACGTGTTTTGGGGACATGTGTGTTTACTTTGTGTGTTTTACATTGTGGGGACACCAGACTGGTGATCAATGAGTAAAAAAAAAAAAACGTCTCATACTCGCTGACCACCAGCTGGCTGCAGCGATCTGCTTGCCTCACCCACGACTTCTGTGTGAGGAGAGCCGATCGCCTAGCAAACGGCTCTCTGTTTACATCACATGATGGCTGTGATTGGACAAGGCTGTCATGTGATCAGGAGGGCCAATCACAGAGCCCTCCTGCCGATCTGAGATGTGCCGTGTCCAGGTGGCACGAGTGCATCGGGATCGCGCCGCTGCTTGGGAGCGTGCAATCCCCCTCCTGAGGGACGTTCCTGAACGTCCACTCAGGAGAGAGCGCACGCCTGCCCGGCCGTATATGTGCAATGGCTGGGTGGGAAGTAGTTAATGATCAATCAGTTCAAGGAATAGATCTACGGTTAATGCAAAAAACAAGTCCATATAAAGGTTGCACGGCATATGGAGAGGCCGACCTCCTCCAGATTTTGATATCATTAAATTGTAATGAACAGTTTTCTCAGCCCTTCCCACAACTCTCTGAATTCTCCATTTGTATGGAATGTGAGCACTCATTATCCCAGCCTTTCTAATGTACAATGTTTTCTCTTGCCGCTTGCTCGATGAAGGTGGTGTTTAAAGAATCAACATGAAAGAGATTCATATGTAAATTGGCACTGCCATTGCCCGCTACAGTATTTTATACATCTGATAACAAAGCAGGCGTTCTACACCAGCATTTTACGATACACACAGAAAGTAAACATCCCGTTTTTTTTTAGAAGGCAATAAAAGTTTCCAAAAATATATTTATACAAGAGAAAATATTCAATACCAATTATTTAATACAAAAGGCTTTGGTTTCATGTGGAACAGGGCTAAACGGCTATGTAAAAATAGAGAAAGGCCCCTAAAGGGAATTGTGGGTGAAAAAATAAGGTTCTAGGTGCATCTGCAAACATGGATTGGATGGTACAGCCATGGCCAAAAGTTTTGAGAATTACCCAAATATTAATGTTCACACAGTCTGCTGCTGCCTCAGTTTTTATGATGGCAATTTGCATATACTCCAGAATGTTATGAAGAGTGATTAGATGAATTGCAAAGTCCCTCTTTGCCATGAAAATTAACTTCCCATAAAAATCATCTCCACTGCGTTTGTGAAGAAGGCTTCAGGGTGCCCAAGAAAGTCCAGCAAGCACCAGGACCGTCTCCTACTGTTGATTCGGCTGAGGGATCGGGGCACCACCAGTGCAGAGCTTGCTTAGGAATGGCAGCAGCCAGGTGTGAGGGCATCTGCAAAAAAACACAAGGAAAGAGGCGCCTCTGGGTGCAGTCGTTTGTAAAGGTAGGCTTTAATCAACATAAAAGTAATCAACTCATATTTGTAAGAGAGTGGCAGGCATGGTATATGTGATGTCACAGTGACGTTCCCGGGTATGCAGCCGTGTGGGTCTCCAGGTGACGTCTGTGTCCTTATCCGACAGATGGAAACGCCGGCTCAAGGCGAGGCTTGGAACACGAGGAAACAGCCGGCTGCACGGGATGACATCATCAAAAATGGAGGCGTTTCGAGAGCAGGCGCGCTCCTTTGTCAACAGACATGGGCATCTGCACACACAGTGAGGTGAAGCCTTTTGGAGGATGGCCTGGTGTCAAGAAGGGCAGTAAAGAAGCCACTGATATTCTGCAAAATGTACAGAGATTGGACTGCTGAGGACTGGGGGAAAGTCATTTTCTCTGATGAATCCCCTTTCCCATTGGTTTGGGGCATCAGGGAAAGAAAACCTTGTCCGGAGAAGACGGTGGCGCTACCATCAGTCCTGTGTCATGCCAACAGTAAAGCATCCTGAGACCATTCATGTGTGGGGTTGCTCCTCAGCCAAGGGATGGAGCACCTTGCCATTAGTCAAAGATGATAACTAAGTGACGTGGGGGGAAAAAAAAAACATCAAAATTGTGGGTCCATGGGCAGGAAACTCCCCAGACCTTAATCCCATCAAGAACTTGTGGTCAATCTGTACTAGGGGAGTGAGCAAAAAAAACAACTCCAAGCATTGATTATGCAAGAATGGGCTGCCATCAGTCAGAATGCGGCCCAGAAGTTAATTGACAAGCTTGGTTGCTAAGCAGGAACACTGATCTGTCTTTCATCGGTCTACACGCCCCCCCCCAAAGTTATCAAGAACACCTCAGTGTCCTTGGTACAGTGACAGTGCATTTTTTTTTTTTTTTTTTTTTTTTTTTTTAGCATTGATCACTGTGTGGGTGTCACTGGTCCCCAAATAGGGTCACTTAGGGGTTTATTTTCTAAAGCTAGCGAGGGCAAAATTTGTCAATTCTGCAGAGAATCATCTTCTAACCTCAGCTTGTTTAACTAAACTTTAGCAATAAAACGTGGAGGCCAATTGTTTTTCATGCATAATGGTGTCTAATTTTGTCCTCTAGCTATAACAAATAAACTCCTTGGTGTCAGATTTGTCTGCCGCAATCCCGCTTTAGGTCGCCGCCATTACTAGTAAAAAAAAAAAAAACAGGAAGAAGTAGGCCCCAATTCCCCTAATTAGATATTTACCGTATTTATCGGGGTAAAGCGAGCACCCCAAACCTAGAAGGGAATTTTAAGGAAAAAAAAGAAATACTTACAGTTTGAATGCCCCTTGTCGGTGCCTTGTCCGGTGTCCGTCTGCGGCCTTGGTGGTGTTCTCCCGCGCTGTCTCTGTGTTCTCCCTGCTTCTCCCGCGCTGTCTCTGAGCGCCGCCACCGGCATATACCGAGCGCGGTACGCTAGGCTCGGCTCCTCTTGCATAAAGGCTAGGAGGCGGGACAGGGCGTGACCGTGAGTGGAGCCAAGCTAAGCTGAGTGTACTGCGCTCGGTATAGGTCGGCAGCGGCGGCGCTCAGACAGCGCAGATCGGCGTATAACGTGCACCCACGATTTGCCCCTGATTTTAAGGGGGAAAAAGTGCACGTTATACGCCGATAAATACGGTAGTCATCATTAGAGGGGTCATCAGCAGAAGGAAGGAGGTCTTGTTTCCCCTATACAGATCTTTATTTGTCACTAGAGGGGGTCACCGTCAGGAGGAAGGAGGTCCTGAATCCTCTATATAGATCCTCTGTTCAACTTCACTTACAAAAAGATACTGATAAGTTAGTCCAGAGTCAGGAGACGGGGAAATAATAGTGAAAAGTCTGAGGAATGAAACGTAACAGTAGAGATTTCAGTCTGGAGGAAAGAGGATAAAGGGGAAATTTGGATTGAACCCTTTGAATAGATTAAGGGTGTGAATAAGTTTCAGGATTTTCAATATGAAGTGAAGATCAAGAACACAGGGACATGATCTAAAACTAGCAGGAGGCTCAACTTTAGCAGAAGTTCAACTCTAGCCTTAGAAATTATTGTTTTACCTAAAGCAGTGGTCTCCAAACTGCGGCCCTTTGCTTGCTTTTATCCGGCCCTTGGGGAACTTTTTAATTCGCTGACACCAACAAAGGGGCACAGTTACTCATAATGACACCAACAATTGGGCCCGATGACACCAAAGATGGGGCACAATTCCACTCTATGACATCAACAATGGAGCCCAATAACTGGGCACAATTCCTACCAAAGACACTAAAGATGTGGATCAATGACATCAAAAATGAGACCCAATGGTGGGGCACAATTCATACCAATGACATCAACAATGAGGCTCAATGATGGAGCACAATTCCTCCCAATGACATCAAAAATGAGGCCCGATGACGGGCACAATTCCTACCAAAGACACCAATGATTGGGGGGACAATTCCTCTCAATGACATCAACACAATGGGGCCCAATGACGGGGCACAATTCCTACCAAAGACACCAACGATTGGGGCATAATTCCTCCCAATGACACAAGTGATGGGGCACAATTCCTCTCACTGACACCGAAGATGGGGCATGGTTTACTCCAACTGATGCTGGGACCTTTTTCTACTCCTGATAGCCACAGTCTGCCCCCCCCCCCCCCTTAAAGCCTGATGGACAGTATAGTGGCCCTTTGCTTAGAAAGTTTGGAGACCCCTGACCTAAAGGATAATGCTAGGAACAGACTTCCAGAACTGGTAGTAAGTCATTCAACAGTATATGAATTTAAACATGTTTGGAACAAACTTAGATCTATACTAATGCCGCGTACACACGATCGGAAATTCCAACAACAAAAACGTGGATTTTTTCCTGACGAAATGTTGGCTCAAACTTGTCTTGCAAACACACGGTCACACAAATGTCTGAAATTCCGAACGTCAAGACTGCGGTGACGTACAACACTACGACAAGCCCGAGAAAAATGAAGTGCAATAGGCAGTGTGGTTCTTCTGCTTGATTCCGAGCATGCGTGGATGTTTGTGCTTCGGAATTGCATACAGACGATCTGAATTTCCGACAAGAACTTTTGTTGTTGGAAAATGTGAGATCCAGCTTTCAAATTTTTGTTGTCGAAAATTCTGACAGCAAATGTCCGATGGAGCCTACACATGGTCGGAATTTCTGACAAAAAGCTCAGATCGAACATTTGTTGTCGGAATTTCCGATCGTGTGTATGCGGCATTAGACAACAAAAAAAATGATCAAAAACGCCTCAGCCTTGATGGACCATTTGGTCTTTTTCCGTCTTCACTCTTCTTTGTTTCTATGATTATTTGTGTTGGGGAGCTTTATGCAAGTCATGATGTCACAAACATCCGGCTAAACCCCCGTTGAAGTCCTATCAAGACGAAACGATCGTAGGGTGCCGCGACATCATCGCGTTCCGTCCTGAACGCCGGCGGTGTGTTTGATCGAGTAGCGAGAAACATCGGACTGGAAGCGATTCCCTTGACTTTCTTGCCCATAAATCATCACATGATTGTAAGTGCAACCTTTTATTAAACCTATCTCTTTGAAAAACTTAAATACGCTATGAGAATCCCCTCTTTTTCTATCGTTTATGCTACACCTTGGACCTTTTGCTGAGTTCCACTCGGATCATCCAGGCGGATTGGTTGCGGGAAGACCATACTTCCCATATGCTCCATGAGACTGATGCAAAGCAGTCTTCCATTCTGTTAATCAGGCAATTTTTCCTTACGGGTGTACTGCAGAGATTTATTTCACCATTAGCAACTTGGAGTTTGTCACATCACCTTTTCAACAGCCTTTTTTCTGAGAAAATTATGCTGGACTAATCACGGATTCCTTTCCTTCACGGCTTTTGGAATTTTGTTTACACTTAACCTTTTTTCCTGGACTCAATTCTTACTCCAGAACTAATTTTATTTTAATATTTCTCATGAACTTTATTCACAATAACCACATGAATCTTATATTTATCAAATATTAGCGCTGCATTTCCCCTTGTTTTTTTATCCACATGGAAGAAAACCATCGGGCCTTCAGGAAAAAACTTAAGACCCACCTCTTCTGAAGGATAAGGACGACACTGGACCGAAATAAGCGCCTTGAGGCGATTTAGTTCGCATTTGCAGCGCTATACAAGTCATTCACTCACTCACTCAGAATTAAATAAATACAAGACAGATATGAACAACCACTGTTTTTGTTTCAATTTTTTTATTTACAATAATTTCCAAGAAAAAGTGTTTTTTTTTTATTTACGAATAAAATTACAATGTTATAATCTCATAAAAAGTTTTCTTTAAAAGGATCAAAATCTACTAAAATAATCATTAGTTGCATTTTTCTTACAAGAGGTACCGCTAGTAATTGAGAGAGCAGGACTTTGGCTGGAAGAAAATTAAACAAGTCCATTAAAGTGGAACTCCTGCCGGAAATTCATTTTGTTCAGGACAGAGGATGGAAAGACTGTGACCACTGTCAGGATTCACCACACTTTTACTGTCAGTAACACAATACAGTGGAACCTCGGATTGCGAGTAACGCGGTTAACCACTTAAGACCCGGACCTTTAGGCAGCTAAAAGGACCCGGATAGTTTTTGCGATTCGGCACTGCGTCGCTTTAACTGACAATTGCGCGGTCGTGTGATGTGTCTTCAAAACAAAATTGGCGTCCTTTTTTTCCCACAAATAGCGCTTTCTTTTGGTGGTATTTGATCACCTCTGCGGTTTTTATTTTTTGCCCTATAAACAAAAATAGAGCGACAATTTTGAAAAAAAAATCAATATTTTTTACTTTTTGCTATAATAAATATCCCCCAAAAATATATATAAAAACATTTATTTTTTCCTCAGTTTAGGCCGATGCGTATTCTACCTATTTTTGGTAAATAAAAATCGCAATAAGCGTTAATCGGTTGGTTTGCGCAAAAGTTATAGCGTTTACAAAATAGGGGATAGTTTTATTGCATTTTTATTAATTATTTTTCTTTTACTACTAATGGCGGCGATCAGCGATTTTTTTCATGACTGCGACATTATGGCGGATACTTCGGACAATTTTGACACATTTTTGGGACCATTGTCATTTTCACAGCAAAAAATGCATTTAAAATGCATTGTTTACTGTGAAAATGACAATTGCAGTTTGGGAGTTAACCACAGGGGGCGCTGATGGGGTTATGTATGACCTCATCTGTGTTTCTAACTGTAGGGGGGGTGTGGCTGTAGGTGTGACGTCATCGATTGTGATTCCCTATATAAGGGAACGCACGATCGATCACGGTGCCACAGTCAAGAACGGGGAAGCTGTGTTTACACACAGCTCTCCCCGTTCTTCAGCTCCAGGGACCGATCGCGGGACTCCAGCGGCGATCGGGTCCGCAAGTCCCGCAGCAACGGTCACGGAGCTTCGGACCAGGTCGCGTGCACGCACCCGCGAGACACAAGGCCATTCTGCCGAAGTAAATTGGCGTGAAGGGGTCCTTAAGTGGTTAATGAGCGTTTCACAATACGAGCATTGTATTTTTTTTTTTTAATTCCTTACTTGGTTTGCGAGTGTTGTCTTGCAAAACGAGCTGGATTCAGGCCAAAGCGGTGTGCAGTACTGCGTTTGGCCTGAGGTGAGGGGCGCCGTTTAGAAATGCTCGGAAAGACACGAAAATACTTCCTTGCCTTTCCAAGGTTTGCAGAGGTCAGCCGAGGTGTCCTCTGGCCTTTCCGGCCATTTCAGAGGCTCTCCGGCGACCCCACTCCACCTCTGCCCGCATGCGGTATTGCATGCCATTGAAGTCAATGCAAAACAAATTATTTTCTTTTCCATTGACTTCTATGGGGAAACTCGCTTTGATATGCGAGTACTTTGGATTACGAGCATTCTCCTGGAATGGATTATGCTCGTAATCCGAGATTCCACTGTAGAAGAAAAAATGGAATCCTTCCTGTAGAGATACAGACAGTACTAAGAACCGATAAAGATTAAATGTTTCCTTGCGCCATCCAAAAAAAAATAAAATAATAGGTTGGAGTTCCATTTAAAAAAGAAATCGAAGAACTTGTCTATTTCTTAAAACATAAAAAAATAAATTCAATACCATGGAAAATGATTAAAAGAGAGAAAAATAATAATGAGATTAATTTGAAGCAGCAGTAGACATGGGCTCCTAGCAGCTGAACATCAGCTTATTCTACTTGTACTAAGCTGATAGAAAACGTTTTTTGATTGGCTGCCATGTGTTTCGGTATTAGCTTATCAACAGGTCAGCGTGTCCAAACAAGATACCTCAGTTTTGGATGGATCCATCAGTAAGGACCTTTTTCACACGGGTGATCAGATCCATCATGCATTCCTATAGACCTGTGAGTCTACACAGACTTGTCATGGTTCTCCAGGGCTGAGATTATTACTATGGATTTATATAGCGCCTAACATAAGGGCAGACAGTACAATTACAATACAATTTAATACCGGAGGAATCAGAGAGAAAACAATTATCTTTAACCACTTGCTTACTGGGCACATATACCCCCCTCCTGCCCAGGTGAAATTTCAGCTTCCGGCACTGCGTCGCTTTAACTAACAATTGCGCGGTCGTGCGACGTGGCTCCCAAACAAAATTGACGTCCTTTTTTCCCCACAATTAGAGCTTTCTTTTGGTGGTATTTGATCACCTGTGCGGTTTTTATTTTTTGCTCTATCAACAAAAAAGAGCGACAATTTTGAAAAAAATACAATATTTTTTACTTGTTGCTATAATAAATATCCCAATTTAAAAAAAAAAAAAAAACATTTTTTTTCTCAGTTTAGGCCGATACGTATTCTTCTACATATTTTTGGTAAAAAAAAAAAATCGCAATAAGCGACTGGTTTGCGCAAAAGTTACAGCGCCTACAAAATAGGGGACAGAATTTTTTTCTTTTCTTTTTTTTACTAGAAATGGTGGCGATCTGCGATTTTTATTGGGACTGCGACATTATGACGGACACATCGGACACATTTTTGGCACCATTCACATTTATACTGCGATCAGTGCTAAAAATATGCACTAATTACTGTATAAATGTGACTGGCATTGAAGGGGTTAACACTAGGGGGTGAGGAAGGGGTTAAATGTATCCCTGCTTAGTGTTCTAACTGTAGGTGGGGGGTGACCGATCTGTGTCTCTATGTACAAGGGACACAGATCGGTCTCCTCTCCAGAGACAGGACGCTGTCTCTGTGTAAAACGGCAATGAGAGATGATCTCATATGTTTACATATGAGATCATCTCTCATTGGCCGCACAGATCGCATCGCAAACGGCCACTCTGATTGGCCGTTCGCGGCGATCTGTAATTGGCTGTGTCCAAGGGACACGGCCAACACAGAGTTTCCCCGCTGCGCGCTCTGGAGCGCGCGCGGGGAACGTGCAAAGGGGCGGACGTCAATTGACCTCCACTTGGATTTTGGGATCCGCGCTGTAGCCGTCATTTGACTATAGCACGGTTAAAAATACTGGGGCAAGCTGGATTTGTAGCACGGCCACAAGTGGTCTATCAACTGGACTGGCGTACCCACAGTAGGCGCAACCAACCATTTTACAGATTGTTGTTTTTTTTATTATTATTATTTACTGTACAGTCTCCAAAATGTCAGTGTTTTCAAGCTGTTCTACATCTCTTTAAAGCAGTCCAATACTTTGCAAGAAGTATTCATTACCTAACCTTTTCTGTTACAGCGGTGCCCGCGAGGAATTGTTCAAATTTCCATTCTGATGCCATTTGGCATTTAAGACATTATTGGGTTATTTAAATGAGAGGTCTGCTATTAAATCAAACTACAGGGCTTAAAGGGGTTGTAAATGTACAATTGTTTTCCCCTAAATGGCTTCCTTTACCTTAGTACAGTCCTCCTTCACTTACCTCATCCTTCCATTTTGCTTTTAAATGTCCTTCTTTCTTCTGAGAAATCCTCACTTCCTGTTCTTCTGTCTGTAACTCCACACAGTAATGGGAGGCTTTCTCCCTGGTGTGGAGTGTCGTGCTCGCCCCCCTCCCTTGGACTACCGGAGAGTCGGGACGCCCACTAACACACAGCTCCTTTCTCTATCTGCAATGTAGAGAGCGTCCTGACTCTCCTGTAGTTGAAGGGAGGGGCGAGCACGACACTCCACACCAGGGAGAAAGCCTTTCCCATCAAATATGTTGGTACAGATAAGCAGCATTACTAGACAAACATGTCTATTATAGGAAAGTATATTATCGTTTTTTGATCCCTTTGTAATTTTAACACCATATTTTACAAATAAACATTTAACCACTTGAGATCCGCGCTATAGACGAAATACGTCCGCAGCGCGGCTCTCAAGTGCCAAGTGGCCGTTTAAACACGGCCTTTTATGTGCATTACCCGCGGCGCGCGGCGGGTAAAAACTGTCCCGGCGCATAGCCGAAGACCCGATGCGTGTACCTGGCGGCCGCGATGTCCGCCGGGTACACGCGATCGTCGGTGACACGGCAGGTAACAGCAGGGACGTGGAGCTCTGTGTGTAAACACAGAGGTCCACGTGCTGTCAGAGGAGAGGAGACCGATCTGTGTCCCTTGTACATAGAGACACAGCATCGGTCCCCTCCCCCAGTCACCCCCCTCCCCCCACACAGTTATAACACACCCAGGCTACACAGTTAACCCCTTCCTCACCCCCTAGTGTTAACCCCTTCACTGCCAGTCACATTTATACAGTAATTCGTGCATTTTTATAGCACTGATCGCTGTATAAATGTGAATGGCGCCAAATTTGTGTCAAAAGTGTCCGATACGTCCGCCGCAATATCCCAGTCCCAATAAAAATCGCAGATCGCCGCCATTACTAGTAAAAAAAAAAATAATAAAAAAAAATCATAATTCTGTTCCCCATTTGTAGGCGCTATAACTTTTGCGCAAACCAGTCGCTTATTGCGATTTTTTTTTTTTTTTTACAAAAATACGTCGAAAAATACGTATCGGCCTTAACTGAGAAAAAAAATAGTTTTTAAAAAAAAAAATTGGGATATTTATTATAGCAACAAGTAAAAAAAAAATTTTTTTTTTTTAAATTGTTGCTCTTTTTTTGTTTATAGCGCAAAAAATAAAAACCGCAGAGGTGATCAAATACCACCAAAAGAAAGCTCTATTTGTGGGGAAAAAAGGACGCCAATTTTGTTTGGGAGCCACGTCGCACGACCGCGCAATTGTCAGTTAAAGCGACGCAGTGCCGGACGCTGAGATTTTGCCTGGGAACGAAGGGGGTTTATGTGCCCAGTAAGCAAGTGGTTAATGCCGCCATGACACTGATTATACAAACCATTCTAGGCTTTCTATAAAAAGAAAAAGCCCAGCACCAGCTGCGTACTTTCTAAGGCTGCATTCACACCTAAGCGTAGGAGATTTGCAGCGTTTTTTTGCCGCGACAAAACGCAGCGTTTTTTACCACGGTTTTGTACAGGTCATTGGTACCAATGGAAAACGCCCAAGCCGCTCGATTCGCGCGTCAAAAAAGGGTCCGGGACTTGTTTGAAATTCAGGCGTTCTGCGTTGGAGATGTGAACCATCTCCATAGAGAATAATGTTATTTTTCCCCTCTAGTGTCTTTGAGCGTCGCGCTTCAGGCGACAAAACGCTCAGGTGTGAATGCAGCCTTACTGTCTCAGTCTACCTGAACATCCATAGAAGACATACATTCTCAGAGGAATGGGGCAGGGTATGACATTCTACATCTCAAGCTATGTACATCAAAGCTGTAAGACCCTTTTGTGAAAGATGGGGGTGGGGTGGGGGGGTCCAAGGTTCCACCTGCCGGTTGCAAGTTTTGAATACGACACGTTCGTTCCACTGCTACACTGTGGAGTTAGTCTACTAAAAATGGAGAGTGCAAGCTCTGCAAACAAACCAATCAACTTCCTTTTTTTTTTTTCAAGGCTAAACCGCTTCAGCCCCGGAGGATTTGGCTGCCCAATGACCAGGCCATTTTTTGCGATTCGGCACTGCGTCTTTCTAACTGACATTTGCACGGTCGTGCGACGTTGTACCCAAACAAAATTGACGTCCTTTTTCCCCACAAATAGAGCTTTCTTTTGGTGGTATTTGATCACCTCTGCGCCATAAACAAAAAAAAGCGTAAATTTTGAAAAAAACACATGGCCAGATTCACGTAGGGCAGCGGCGGCGTAACGTATCCTAGATACGTTACACCGCCGCAATTTTTCATCGCAAGTGCCCGATTCACCAAGCACTTGCGATGAAAACCTAGGCTGGCGGCCTCCGGCGCAAGGCGGGCCAATTTAAATGGGCATGTGCCATTTAAATTAGGCGCGCTCCCGCGCCGGACCTACCGCGCATGCTCCGTTTCCGAACTCCCGCCGTGCATTGCGCGCCGTGAAGTCATTTTTTCGAACGGCGCGTAGCGTACTTCCGTTTCCCGGACGGCTTACACAAACGACGTTAAATTTTAAATTTCGACGCGGGAACGACGGCCATACTTTAGACAGCAATACCCTTGCTGACTAAAGTTAAGGCACCAAAAAAAATGACTAACTTTGCGACGGGAAACTAGCGTAGCGGCGACGTAGCGAACGCGAAAAACCATTGTAGATCGCCGTAACTGCTAATTTGCATACCCGATGCTGGTTTACGACGCAAACTCCCCCCAGCGGCGGCCGCGGCACTGCATCTTAAGATCCGACAGTGTAAAACAATTACACCTGTCGGATCTTCTGGCTATCTATGCGTAACTGATTCTATGAATCAGTCGCATAGATAGAACAACAGATACAACGGTGTATCAAGAGATACACCGTCGTATCTGCTCTGTGAATCTGGCCCACAGTATCTTACTTTTTGCTATAATAAATATCCCCATTTACAAAAAAATAAAAAAAAATATGTTTTTCTCAGTTTAGGCCGATATGTATTCTTCTACATATTTTTGGTAAAAAAAATACTAATAAGCGTTTATTGATTGGTTTTGCGCAAAATGTATAGTGTTTACAAACTATAGGAAAGATTTACGGTGTGTTTTTTTTTTTACTAGCAATGGCGGTGATCTGCGATTTTTTTTATTATTTTTTTTTGCGACATTATGGAGGACAGTTTGGACACTTTTGACACATTTTTGGGACCATTGACATTTACAGAGCGATCAGTGCTATAAATATGCACTGATTACTATGTAAATGTCACTGGCAGGGAAGAGGTTAACACTAGGGGGCGATCAAGGGGTTAAATGTGTTCCCTCGTGTGTGTTCTAACTGGGGGAGATGGGACCAACTAGGAGATTTGACAGATCGTGTTTTCTAGTTTGTAGAAAGACACGATCTGTCTGGTCTCCTCAGACAGCACAGGGATTTGTGCGTTTACACACACAAAGCGCCGTGCTCTCGCTCGCTCGTGGCTGGCGGTGATCGCGCCCGCTGGCCACATGCATTGGGTTTCCTGCCGTTCCCTGCGCGCCCTCTGGTGGCTCTTCAGGGCAAAGCTGTATGTATTCGGGATTTCGCCTAGGAGAGCCATTCTGCTGCAGTATATCTGCGTGAGCCGGTTGGGAACTGGTTGATTGAACAAGCTGAACTTAGAATCGGATTGGTGCTGCACCAGATTTTGTACTCTCCAGTTTTAATTAAATGAATCCTATCAATGCACATTGTTATTTCTTAATATTCAATAATAAAGTTTAAGAGAAATACTATTTTATAGTACACCCTTGATTCCTTCCTTGAAATTTGTTCTAAAGTACAGTTATCTTTTGATGGCACAATCTAGTCAAAGATGTATATTGTATTGTAGAGCGCACATGCGCATTCTCAGGAGAGTTGGTCAGATATTGGTTTGGATTTCAACTTTAGAATAGGACTGGAATATTCTGAAGAAACACAAAATCCAAGTGTTACATTGTGGACAATACCTACAACAACCAGGTTCCATAGGAAATGGGGCAACAGCTCCACTTGTGCTCCAGCTTTTGTACTTTATTCCCATGCAAAACCACTGTAGAGACATCATGGCCGCCAGGAAATCTTGATAAACCAATCAGCTCTTCCTGTAATCATTGCACACACAAGTATAGCTATCACCCAAAATTGATATACAAATCTATATTGGACCACCTTTGGTGCCTATGCAAGCATAGCATGACAGTTTATATATATATGAGGGTTCTTTAAAAAGTTTCCACACTTTTTTTTAACTTTGTATTAAGAATTAAAAAAAAAATGACATTGCCCGTACTAAACTGCAAGGTCAACCGGCTTGCCAGACAGACTAGTCACCAGTGGCGGCCAGTCCATTAGGGGCGGCTGGGGGGGCCACCCCCTCTCTTCACGCCACCCCTCTATATGCAATGGATTGATTCATGCATAGCATGAATCTATCCACAGCAGCCGTGGCCACCCCCCTATTCACTTGTCTGGCCCCTTTCAGGGCACCGGGCGCATAAATTACAGCGGCCAGTTTTTTTTTTTAAAGGGGTGGTTCCCCTAAAAATAAACTTTTAACATTGCATTTCCCACATTAATCACAATTAGAATCGGCTGGTTTTATTAAAAAAAAACGTCCGTACGTACCGTTTGCTATATACGTTCTCACCGCCACTTCCGGGTACGATGCTGGGGCTGGGCGTTCCTAATTGATGGACAGGCATCCGACCGACGCATCCATCACGCCACGAGATGCCGAAAAAAGCCGAACGTTGGTGCAGGTCTATACGGCGCATGCGCACCGACGTTAGGCTTCTTTCGGCATCTCGTGACGCGATGTATGCGTCGGTCGGATGCCTGTCCATCAATTAGGAAAGCCCACCGCCAGCATCGTACCCGGAAGTGGCGGTGAGAACGTATATAGCAAACGGTACGTACGGACGTTTTTTTTTTATAAAACCAGCCGATTCTAATTGTGATTAATGTGGAAAATGCAATGTTAAAAGTTTATTTTTAGGGGAACCACCCCTTTAAGTGTCTGATTAGAGCCAGAGGCCTCATAGGGTATTAACAGTGCCAACATTTAGGCACTTACAGCAAGGGTGACAACACTACAGAGATTTCCCTGCAGAAGAAATAGTCTTGGCACGCTACCAATGGAAGTGCCCATCCAATGCTTCTACTGACAGGATCAACAGGTATCTATAAAAAAAAGGTGCATGGGGGTACTTAGAAAAACTGAGAATTCATTCCTATTGGTATGGGCAGCCTATACCACCCATGGTTCTACAGTATGATGATAGTTCTTCTTGTAGCATGCATCACGCATGTCAAACTGGCTCCATCTCCATGAGTCCTTACATGAAGCTGGCAGAGTGGTGGTGATGTGATACTTTGCAACACTCGGCTGACTTTCAGTCCATTCATCCTATAGAATAAAACTACCATCTGTGATTATGTTGCCTTTTTATGCCCAACATGGCAGCTTACATGGGGCAATAGGCTGCATAGCATAGTGACAAAGCCAACTCCCTTTGCTCTGTCTGGGCTGGTGTGCTTCCACATAGAATGCTGAGTTTGTTACTAGGAGCTCTTTTACGTAATGCATATATAGTGTACGTTTTTAGTTTTGGCTATAGTGGTCCTTAAAGGCCCTATGTTAAAGTGTATATATATCCAAAACGTTTTACTTTAGTGCTGGATAAAGAAAGGAAGGGTTTAAACCTCCATCAGATTTTTTTTTCCTGTCTGTGTCCCATTGGGTGGAGGGGGGTGGGGGGATTTCCCTTCACTTCCTGTGTCAATGACGTGACAAGACGAGTAAAGCCCCCCAAAAAAAGTGGGGGAAATTCTGCTTTTAGACAGCTGTCACTGAAAGAGTGAGTCATGATTAAGGCCTGATGGCCGAAACGCGTTGTTTTTTGATGGCCTTACTCATGTTTTTTGTTGGCCGAAACACGTTGTTTTTTTACATGAATGATGTTTTAGCCGACTTCCATGGCACCAGCCTTTCTCCCTTTTTTACATGGAGGTTTGTAGAGACTTCCCAGGCTGAGTGATGTGTTCTTGAGGCTCATCAGGCATTACACAGGAGGTAGTAGGTCGGATACACCTGTTCCTATCCTTGCCTCTTGTTTTGGTGACATTTTATATTTCCTATCACTTCCTGTCCCGGTGACACTTTTTGCTAAAGGTAAATAATCTACCAAGTGGGGACACAGACAGAAATACAATGATAGGCCTTCCAACCCTCGCACACACCCTCCAAATAAAAAAAAAAGTTTTGGGTATGCATAGACTTTTTTTTTTCTCCAAAACGAAAGATTTCATATAAAGATTAGCATTAGGATCACACAAAAAAAAATCCACGTGTTCTTCCCACCATCCAAAGAGATTGCTATATACTATGAACATTCCGTGCTTCTTCCAGACATAAAGTGCATCAGAGTAACACAGATCTATCAATCGTATAAAACAGATTTAGAGCGAGCCTCTTCTATCGGGTTCATGAGACCGCTGGCATTAGTCTTTGAATAGAATGGCCTCCATGAGCCCCACTGGTACAGCACATGGTGCGAAGAAGGTCCATGTCGTCAACAGTCTCTAGTGTCCCTGTGTGTGTTCTCAGGTGCCGTCATGCCACCAGCCCAAGTCGTGTGATCTTGGCAGAGAGGAAGGAATGGATGATGAATACAATGGGTTTCGGGCAACACTGGAGATCCAACTGCTGTGGAGATATAAGAAAGGTGGTTATGCAAAGCCAAATGGTCGTGCGACTTCAGTTTATGTCAAATACTCTGTTCAGGATATCTACAGGAGGACCCCCTGCTTACTTCCTATGGGTACCTATCATCTCTGGGGTAGATTCAGGTAGGGCTGCGCACTCTTACGGAGGCGCAGCGTACCGTTTTAACGCTACGCCTCCGTAAATTACTTGCGCTACGCTTCATTCATGAAGCAGTAGCTCCGTAATTTGCGCGTGCGCTCCGTAAAACTGGCCGGCGTAAGCGCACGTAATTTAAATGATCCCGTAGGGGGCGTGGATCATTTAAATTAGGCGCGTTCCCGCGCCGAACGTAGTGCGCATGCTCCGTCGGGAAACTTTCCCGACGTACATTGCGGTAAATGACGTCGCAAGGACGTCATTTGCTTCAACGTGATTGTAAATGGAGTCCATCACCATTCACGATTCACTTACGCAAACAACGTAATTTTCAAAAATCACGACGCGGGAACGACGGGTATACTTAGCATTGGCTGCCCCTGCTAATAGCATGAGCAGCCTTACGCAGAAACCGACGAACGCAAACGACGTGAAATTCGAACGCCGGGCGCGCGTACGGTTGTGAATCGGCGTGAGTATGCAATTTGCATACTCTACGCTGACCACTACGGGAACGCCACCTAGCGGCCAGCGTAAGAATGCAGCCTACGATACGACGGCATAAGAGCCTTATGCCAGTCATATCTTAGGCTGCAGTCGGCGTATCGAGCTTTCTGAATCAGGAGAAGTCAATACGCCGGCGCAACTAAGCAATTACGCTGCGTATCTATGGATACGCAGACGCAATTGCTTTCTGAATCTACCCCACTGTAAACTTTACCTGATCCATCTCTCTACCCCTCAGGCCACCCCTTCAGTCTCCCCACGTATCACTAATTTACTGACCGACATATCAGTCTGTAGGTGTGAGAGAGGGCGCTAAAGTGGTGAAAAACCTGCCACTTGGGACACCCTGGGGTGAGAGTCCCAATATACTCTCACCCCAGGGTGTCCCAAGTGGCAGGTTTTTCACCACTTTAGCGCCCTCTCTCACACCTACATTCTATTGTCCAAATTACACATTATTTGTTCTAGAGGAGCTGCTCACAATTAATTAATTGCACGGAGTGATTGTACCAATTCACATCCAGTATTTTGGCGCGGAATTACACCCCACTCTCGACATATCAGATTGGATGTCACCCCACTTCCTCAAGCTCAGTCTTTCCAAAACCAAGCTCATGATATTTCCTCCCCCAAGTGCCCCTTCCCCTGATTTTCTAATTACATGAAAGTAAGGTGAATAGTATAACTTAGATTACAAAATCTTCAGTTTTACTCAAATAAGTTGATGCAAAAATGAATACACCCCACAACAAAAACTACGACATCTGGTATTTTGTATGACCTCCATGATTTGTAATGACAGCACCAAGTCTTCTACGCATGGAATGAACAAGTTGGCGACATATTCCAACATCTATCTTTTTCCATTCTTCAAGAACGATCTCTTTTAGAGCCTGGATGCTGGATGGAGAGTGATGTTCAAATCTTCAGAATTCCCCATAGGTGTTCCCCGATTGGGTTCAGATCAGGAGACAGAGTGCCAGATTCTCGTAGAATCGGCGTTGGCGTAGCGCAAGTCATTTACACTACGCCACCGCAACTTACTGGAGCAAGTGCCGTATTCCTCAAGCACTTGCTCCGTAATTTGCGGCGGCGTAGTGTAAATGGCCCGGCGTATGGCCGCGTAATTCAAAGGGGGCGGCTTGTATTCAAATTAAGCGCGCCCCCGTGCCTATTGAACTGCGCATGTGCCGGGCTGAAAAATAGCCCAGTGCGCATGCTCCAACTCACGACGGAAAACGTCAATGACGCCGACGTGAGCGTCATTGACGTAAAGTCGTATTCAAGAACGACTTAGTAAAACAACGTAACCGACGGAAAAAGCCGGCGCGGACCCGACGCCATACTTAACATGGCATACGGCGGACTGGCGTAAGGTTACCCCTCATATAGCAGGGGTAACCTTACGCTTACGGAAACCACGTACGCGACGACTACGCGGCGCAAATTTGTTCGGGAATCGGCGTATCAGGCTCATTTGCATAGTCAAATGAGACCTGAACGTAAACGCCACCTAGCGGTCAGCGTTGTATTGCATTTAGGATCCGACGGTGTAAGTGTCTTACACCAGTCGGATCCTAGCCTAATTCCGGCGTATCTTGTTTTGCGAATACAAAACAATGATACGCCGGCGGGAATTTCAAATTACGCCGGTGTATCTGTAGATACACCGGCGTAACTCTTTTGAGAATCTGGTCCAGAGTACTTGGCCACTGAATCACTTTCACCCCGTTCTTCTTCAGAAATGCAACAGCGGCCTTAGATGTGTGTTTTGGATCATTGTCATGTTGGAAAAGTGCAAGACGACCAAGGGCACGAAGTGATGGTCACATCTTCTCTATAGAGCAGTACATCTGTGAATCCATGATACCGTCAATGAAATGCAGCTCCTGACACCGGCAGCACTCATGCAGTCCCACAGGAGGACACTGTCACCACCATGTTTCCCTGTAGGCACCATGCATTTTTCTTTGTACAGCATACAGTTTTGAAGCCTTCAGTTCCAAAAATATTTATCTTGGTCTTATCACTCCAGAGTCCCAGTAGTCATCTTCTTTTTCAGCATGGGCCCTGGCAAATTCTAGGCGGCTTTTTTGTGCATGGGCTTTAGGAGAGGCTTCTTCGTAAACGACACCCATGCATGCCATTCCTCTGCAGTTTTCCCCCGTATTGTGTCACGGGGAACAATCACCCCAGTTTGGCTTTCTACTTCTTTAGCTAACTGCAGTGACCTCGCATGGCGATTACCTTCAACCCTTCCCATCAGAAGACACTCGTGTCGAGGTGTTAACTAGAGCTGCACGATTCTGGCCTAAATGAGAATCATGATTTTTTTGCTTAGAATCAAGATCACAATTCTCTCACGATTCTCACGGCGTAAAATCTTTTACATTTATACAAAAAAAATGGGCTAACTTTACTGGCCATTTTTTTTTTTTTAATTAATTAAAGTAATTGTTTCCAAAAAAATTACATTTAAAAAGACTGCTGCACAAATACAGTGCAACATAAAACATTGCAACAACAGCCATTTTTTTCTCTAGGGTCTCTACTAAAAAATGATATAATGTTTGGGGGTTCTAAGTAATTTTCTAGCAAAAAAATAAATAAATGATTTTAACTTGAAAAGCGCTGTCAGAAAAAGGTTTGGTGTTTAAGTGGTTAAACGTTCCTATTTGACATACAGAAGTCAATGTGATACAATGTTTAGACTTAACTTTCTGCCCAGGTTCACACTGGGTACGATTTTGGTACGATTTGAGATGCGATTTCACATGTCAAATCGCATCTCAAATCGGCGGCAATTGTCGGCAAAGGCACCGTCCTAATCGGTGCGACACCGCATCTGCGGCGCTGCACCGATTTCAAAAAGTAGTTCCTGTACTTTTTGCGATTTCGGGCCGCGATTTACATTGAATACTGCACAGATGTCTCTTAAATGGCGGCAAAACCGCAGCCGCGAAATCGTGATTTTACCGCGATTTTGAATTTGCAGCAGTGTGAACCTAGCCTTCACTGATAAAGAATGTTTTCAAAACTTGGCAGATTGCCCAGACTTTGACTTTTGGCTGAGAGCAGACAGGAAATTCTTTGCATACCAAAGTGCAGAGAGAAAATTATTTTCATGTCAAAGATTGTGAAACCCTGTGTCAAGAATCGCAACGGGAAAAAGATTGCGATAACAATTCTTGACGATTAATCGTGCAGCTCTAGTGTTAACTTATGTGCATGGCCTGGATATCTCTGTGAGATGGTTGTAGTTCCATCTTTGTTAAATTTTATATCACTTTTGCTACAGTTTTCTGATTGATAAGTAAAGCGTTGCTGATCTTTTTGTAGCCTTCATCTTTCTTGTGTAAGGAAATGATTTTCCTTCTCAGGCCTTGTGACATTTCTCTTCCATGTGGTGCCATTGCTGACAACATGAAATGGGAAAAAAGCTTTCTTTGTAAAGTAACGACCTTTTATAATCAACTGTCTCCTGCACACCTGTTTAATGAATAATTAGACTCACCTGTAGCTGAATTCTTGTTAATTAGGATTTTGTTGACTAAAATTTCGCTTTGCTCCTAAGACTTTTATTGGGGTGTATTCATTTTTGCAGCATTATTTTTTTCAACTGTGTCCCAATGGGGAGATCCACCCTTCCTTCCCATTTCATAACAAAAACAGGAAGTGAGAGAAAATCCCTTTAACCACTTCCTTACTGGGCACTTAAACCCCCTTCATGCCCAGAGGACTTTTTGTGATTCGGCACTGCGTCACTTTAACCGACAATTGCGCGGTTGTGCGACGTGGCTCCCAAACAAAATTGACGTCCTTTTTTTCCCACAAATAGAGCTTTCTTTTGGTGGTATTTGATCACCTCTGCGGTTTTTATTTTTTGCGCTATAAACAAAAAGAGCGACAATTTTGAAAAAAAAAAAAAAATTTTACTTGTTGCTATAATAAATAGCTCAATTTTTTTTTTTATTTTTTTTTTTATCCTCAGTCTAGGCCGATACGTATTCTACATATTTTTAGTAAAAAAAAAAAAAAATCGCAATAAGCGACTGGTTTGCGCAAAAGTTATAGCGTCTACAAAATAAGGGACAGAATTTTTTTTTTTTTTTATTATTTTTTTTTTTACTAGTAATGGCGGCGATCTGCGATTTTTATTGAGACTGCGACATTATGGCGGACACTTTTGACACATTTCTGGCACCTTTCACATTTATACTGCAATCAGTGCTATAAATATGCACTAATTACTGTATAAATGTGACTGGCAGGGAAGGGGTTAACACTAGGGGGTGAGGAAGGGGTTAAATGTGTTCCCTATATAGTGTTCTAACTGTGGGGGAAGGGGGGTGACTGGGGGAGGTGACCGATCTGTGTCTCTATGTACAAGAGACACAGATCCGTCTCCTCTCTCCCCTGACAGCACCGCTGTCTGCGAGAGCCGGGAATGAGAGATGATCTCATATGTAAACATATGAGATCATCTCTCATTGGCCGCACAGATCGCCTAGGAAACGGCCACTCCGATTGGCCGTACACGGCGATCTGTGATTGGCTGTGTCCAAGGGACACGGCCAGCACAGCAGTTCCCCGTTGCGCGCTCGGGAGCGCGCGCGGGGAACGAGCAAAGGGGCGGACGTCAATTGACGGCGCCTCAGAGAAGTAGAACCACCCTGCGGCCATCAATAGTCGTACGGCCGTCGGGAAGTGGTTAAAGTAAGGGAGTTCCTGGTTGTCACCAGGGTCACTAGAACTAGTGTCCCTATTGGAAGATACCCCCTCTTTTCCTGTTCTGGAGACAACCTACATTTTTTGATTTTCTTTTACCTTCACTTTTGGTGATAATGGTAAACAGGCCTAAAGGAGACGGTGAACACCAATAAAACATGATAAGGTATTCTAATCCCTCTCCACTCTATTCAAAACTAAAAAAAAAAAAAAAAGTTTTGCCTTTAGTTATACGCCCACTTTTCTACACAAATCAATTACCGGTACTTATTGTTTTATATGGTGCCATCATATCCCAAGGCACTGTACAAAGTAGTAGCTATAATAAGGCAGGGTAGCACAGATAATACTATACATAAAATGTTCCAATGACAAGTACCTATGATGTTCAGCTAAATGTAATAACAAGAAAACAACAGAATACAGTTGTGCCCATATGAGCTTACAATCTAGAGACATAAGGATATGAAGCAAGAAGTAAAGATCAGAAAGATGTAAAGTAGATAAGTTATGGGGTTGACTTACTTTTCTTTTGTCAAAGCCACTTCCCTACCATAGGACGTCATATGACGTCCTGGACTTTAGGGGGGGGGGATATCTGAATGATGGGTGCAGCTACAGGCATCATTCAGATATCCTTCTTTTCAGCCGGCGATTCTGCGCACCATAAGAACAATCGTAGCGGCAGTTCCACCGTTTGATCGTTCCGCTTGATCGTCGTCCTGCCGCCATCCGGTGCTTCTTCCGGGCTCTCCCGTGCCATCGGGGGCCCGGAGAATGAATCACCCGGCGCCGGATGAGGATAGAGATTTCGAGGGATCAGATGGTCACCGGTCATCTCTATGACCTTCGGAGGCCCGGGCGCGAGGTTAACATCACGCCTGGGTACCCGGAAGTAAACAAAGCCGCAATCGCGGCTGTCAGCAAGAGATCAGTGAATTTTTTCCCGATCTCATGCTTTCCAGCCTGGAGGAGAGATGTGGGGTCTTGTTGACCCTGCATCTCTCCATAAAGAGGACCTGTCACAATATATTCATATTACAAGGGATGTTTACATTCCTTGTAATAGGAATAAAAGTGATCAAAAAATGTAAATGCAAAAAAAAAAAAAAAAAGTGTAAAAAAAAAAAATAATAATATATTTTTTTAAACGCCCCTGTCCCTAGTAGCTTGCGCTCAGAAGCGAACACGAACGCAAGTCCTGCCCACATATGTAAACGCTGCTCAAACCACACATGTGAGGTATTGCCGCGTGCGTTAGAGCGAGAGCAATACTTCTAGACCTCCTCTGTATCTCTAAACTGGTAACCTGTAAAAAAATTAAAGCATCGCCTATGGATATTTTTAAGTACCGAAGTTTGGCGACATTCCATTAGTGTGCGCAATTTTAAAGCGTGACAAGTTAGGTATCTATTTACTCAGCATAACATCATCTTTCACATTATACAAAAAAAATGGGCTAACTTTACTATTTTGTTATTTTTTAATTCATGAAACCGTTTTTGTTTTCCAAAAAAAAGGCACCGTGCGAGATAAAAAGTTGCAATGACCGCCACTTTATTCCCTATGGTGTCTGCTAATAAAAAATATATAATGCTTGGGGTTCTGAGTCATTTTCTAGCAAAAAAAATTGGATTTTTACATGAAGGAGAGAAGTGCTTAGGACCGGTAGGGAAGTGGTTAATTGAATAAGCGGACGTTAGAAGCTGATTGGCTACCATGCACAGCTTCACCAGATTTTGCATCTCCAGTTTTAGTAAATCCACCCCATTGTGTGTCTTGTCAGAAGAGAAGAACAGATCAGACTGCTGGTTTGAAGAGGGGAGTGATCCCAAAGGGGCAGATCCACGTACAGCGGCGCATTATTCCGCCGGGCGTAGCGTATCTAAGATACACTACGCTGCCGTAACTTACTTTTTTTTTTTCGAATCCTCAAAGAATTTGAGCCGTAAGTTACGGCGGCGTAGTGTATCTTCGGCGGCGTAATGGCGCGGCATTCAAATCTCTGTGATGGGGGCGTGTTTTATGTAAATACGTCGTGACCCGACGTAAACAACGTTTTTTTTAACTGCGCATGCGCCGTCCGTGGGGGTATCCCAGTGCGCATGCTCGAAATTAACCCGGAACAAGCCAATGCTCACAACGGTGACGTCATTCTACGCAAATCCCTATTCGCGAACGACTTACGCAAACGACGTAAAAAAATCAAAATGCGAGGCGGGAACGACGACCATACTTAACATTGAGTACGCCTCATAACAGTAGCTTTAACTATACGCCGGAAAAAGACGAACGCAAACGGCGTAAAAAAATGCGCCGACCGGACGTACGTTCGTGGATCGCCGTAACTAGCCAATTTGCATACTCGACGCAAAATTCGACGGAAACGCCACCTAGCGGCCGCCAAAAAATTGCATCTAAGATCCGACGGCGTACTAAGACGTACGCCAGTCGGATCGATCCCAGATGTCGTCGTATCTTTGTTTTGTAGATACAAAACAAAGATACGACGTGGGAAATTTAAAATTACGCCGGCGTATCAATAGATACGCCGGCATAATTATTTTGTGGATCTGCCCCGCAGTCTTTAAGGGTTGGAAAGCGGGAAACAGCATGTGGGGGAAATTCCAGAGGAAAGGAGAAGCGCGAGAGAAGTCCTCAGTGTGGCAATGAGTGAAGGCGCCAGACAATAGTTAATAAATTAAAATGAAACTTACAACGTCTCCATCCTTGCCGCCAAAGTCTAAAAATAGCATTTTGATTCCGTCATCTGAGGACATTTTTAGCTTTTCATACGAGTATTGTTCTAAGATATCGGTGAAAGTACCATCGGGAGCCTGCGCGGCGATAGAGAATCCATGCTCGTAATTGATCACCAATCGGCAGTCTTGGTTCTTGTAAGTACAAGCTGAATGGCAGAGAAACAAAATGAATTAGAGCTCACAGTTCTGACTTCCATGACAAAATCACATTTTGGATATACTGTACAGAGGAAGTTTGAAGTCAAACGGGTGTTTTTTTTTTTTGGACCAGCGTATTTATGTTAATAAGGTCCCTTTCACATCAGTGGTCTGATCAGGTCCACCTGTCGTCGTTTTTTCAGGTGGATCTGATTGGACCCTCATTCTCCTCTATGGAGCAGCGAATGTATATGGACTTGTGTCTGTTTACACTCGCCTACCTCCAATCCAATCCGCCAAAACTAAATGGAAGGGGATCCACTTCCTTCTGTCTGGGTGGATTGGATCCGGGGGGAAGTCAGATGTAAACGGACAGGCAGTCCCATAGAGCAGAGTAGGCTGTGTCTGTGTCTGCTCTGAATAAGCGGAGTGGACTCTGACCTGTTATCCGCCCACTCTGCTCAGCGGGGGATCAGGGGACAAGTCCCCCACTGAGCAAGCGAAGTCTGCCCCATGTGAAAGGGGCCTAACAATGACAATTCTAAACTGACCCTCTGCACACTACTATAACCCCTTATATATTTTTGAAAGTGATCCATCTCTGGCCAACTGCGCCCAAGCGATCCCTCTCTGGCCAACTGCGCCCAAGCGCTCTGGCCATGTGCGCCCAAGCGATCCCTCTCTGGCCAACTGCGCCAAAGCGATCCCTCTCTGACCAACTGCGCCCAAGCGATCCCTCTCTGGCCAACTGCGCCCAAGCACTCTGGCCAAATGCGCCCAAGTGGTCCCTCTCTGGCCAACTGCGCCCAAGCACTCTGGCCAACTGCGCCCAAGCGGTCCCTCTCTGGCCAACTGCGCCAAAGTGATCCCTCTCTGGCAAACTGCGCCAAAGTGATCCCTCTCTGGCAAACTGCGCCAAAGTGATCCCTCTCTGGCAAACTGCGCCAAAGTGATCCCTCTCTGGCAAACTGCGCCCAAGAGATCCCTCTCTGGCCAACTGCGCCCAAGAGATCCCTCTCTGGCCAACTGTGCCCAAGAGATCCCTCTCTGGCCAACTGCGCCCAAGAGATCCTTCTCTGGCCAACTGCGCCCAAGAGATCCCTCTCTGGCCACCTGCGCCCAAGCGATCCCTCTCTGGCCACCTTCGCCCAATCGATCCCTCTCTAGCCAACTGCGCCCAAGTGATCCCTCTCTGGCCAACTGCGCCCAAGTGATCCCTCTCTGGCCAACTGCGCTAAAGTGATCCCTCTCTGGCCAACTGCGTCAAAGTCATCTCTCTCTGGCCAACTGCGTCAAGGTCATCCCTTTCTGGCCAACTGCGTAAAAGTGATCCCTCTCTTACCAACTGCATCAAAGTGATCCCTCTCTGGTCAACTGCATAAAGGTCATCTCTCTCTGGCCAACTGCGTCAAGGTCATCCCTTTCTGGCCAACTGCGTTAAAGTGATCCCTTTCTGGTCTTTTTAATACTCTACTCTGCAGAGTGTCAAACACTTACTGGATTATAGCATACTTTAGTGGACATATAGTACAAACATGGGGCAAACAGACACAGCTGATGGATAGGTTTGAAGTACCTGGCCCGATTAAAAATGTATAGCAATATATGTGAACCAAAAATCTTTTTTATTAGATTTCCTAAGGTTTTCTAGGACTATGTATGGATGTACAGCAGTGTGCAAACGTTTGATCCAAACGTTTCAGTGTTCATCTGATGTGTTCTATATATGAAAACCACTTGGATTTGCGCACAAACATCTCACTGACCTCACTTTTTCCCCTGCAGTTAAGCTGCACAGCTTGGTCTAGGGCAGGCATGTCCAAAGTCCGGCCCGGGGGCCAATTGCGGCCCCCCTGGGGATTTGGATATATATATATATATATAGCCATTGCAGCTTCACATGTGCCCTGGGGGCCACAAAAGATATATACCGTATTTATCGGAGCTGCCTTGGAGGGGACAGGACGTGTGCCGTCGGATTACATGAAGAGAATCTCCCATTTACTCGGCGGCGTCTGTAACAGAAAGTCCCGTTTTCTGGGATGCCATTGGATTAATGTTCTGTTTGTCATAGGAGGCGGGACATTGTATTAAAGAGGCCACGAGTAAACAAGAAATTCTCCTGTTTGTAATCTGACGGGCACTTGTCCCTCCCCTTCCTGTCCTCTCCGAGGCTGCAGATGGGCAACAATCAGGCTGCACTGATGGCAATGGTAAGGCTGCATTGATGGCAATGGTAAGGCTGCATTCATGGCAATGGTGAGGCTGCATTCATGGCAATGGTAAGGGTGCATTCATGACAATGGTAAGGGTGCATTCATGACAATGGTAAGCCTGTGGTAAGCCTGTGCGTGTTATACGCTGATAAATACGGTATATCCAAATAACACGCCCCAGGCTCACCGATAGTCCTGAGCAGCGCTCGGGATTTGTTGGGGCCACAAAAGAAATATATACAGTATATCCAAATAAAACGCCCAAGCTCATCTCTTCACCACACACAGCCACAAAGGCAAGAGAATTCTTGTTGGGCAGTGTATTAGTGCGCGCACGAACACACTTGGATCAAATTTTAATGGTTCAAAGAATGTCAGGCCAAATAGTCAGCCCTCGAGCATGTTCGCTTCATCAAGTGGCCCTCTTTGAAAAAAGTTTGGACACCCCTGGTCTAGGGCTTACCTCCACACTTCTGGTTGGGCAACGAGGGTTCAGCAGCACATTGGTGAGTTAACACTGTGAAATGTAAAGCCTGATTGGCTCCTTTTGCTGCTCCTCCGCCAACCCCTGTGCAGGGGACTGACAAGAGGCGGCTATCAAGACATACTGATGTACTTTTACCAACAGTATTTAATATGGATCTAGTGGTTTGTTATTGAATACATAACGAGACTGAATGGTATTTTTATGTCAGTTCAGCGTTAAGGATTGCAACACAATAGCAGTGACTCATTAACTAGACCATTGCAATTTCTCAAATTGTATCATTAATCTCTATTCCGTCCTCCTGACAAGGATGCAGTAACTTCTACATGGATTAATAGGCAAACATTAGAGAGGGGATTGCACATTACAGCAATAAAGGACGATTCTTTCCTTGTACACACATTATGAATATGACATTTGCACAGCATCTCAGGGCTACAAACTATCCCGGTATTGGGGAATCACTAAAACATGTTTGCTGTTCCTGTCCATGAGTATTGGTGTATGAATGGAGGGCCTGCATTCCACGGCTGTTTCTGATGTTACAATGTGAAAACACAGAGCGCTTATAGATAAAAAGTGTCGGAAAATGCTTAAAGTATTTTCTGTCAACTCAGCGATACTCGCCATTGACTTTGTCAGTTTGGATCTATTTGTTTCCCAGTCTTGCATCCATCTTTATGGTTTAGAGAAGGGATGTCAAACCCAAATCTATCATGAGCTGCATCAGCATTATGGTTGCCCTCAAAGAGCTGGTTGTATATGTAAGACTATATACACCCCCCCCCCCCCACACTGAACTGCATCAAATGGTGGGTGTGGCCAAATTGCCATAACAGTGGGAGGATCTTATAAGGGACAATAAATACCAAGAGTGTGTGCTACGGACAGAGTTCAGGGGTGCGCTACGTACAGAGTGCAAGGTTCAGGGGTGCGCTACGTACAGAGTGCAGGGTTCAGGGGTGCGCTACGTACAGAGCACAGGGTTCAGGGGTGCGCTATGTACAGAGTGCAGGGTTCAGGGGTGCGCTACGTACAGAGCGCAGGGTTCAGGGGTGCACTACATACAGAGTGCAGGGTTCCGGGGTGCGCTACATACAGAGTGCAGGGTTCCGGGGTGCACTACTTAAAGAGTTCAGGGTTCTGGGGTGCGCTACATACAGAGTGCAGGGTTCCGGGGTGCGCTACAGAGTGAAGGGTTGAAGGGTGTGCTACATACAGAGCGCAGGGTTGAGGGGTGTGCTACATACAGAGCGCAGGGTTGAGGGGTGTGCTACATACAGAGCGCAGGGTTGAGGGGTGTGCTACATACAAAGGACAGGGTTCAGGGGTGTGCTACATATAGAGTGCAGGGTTCAGGGGTGTGCTACATACAGAGTTCAGGGGGGTGCTACGTAGAGAGTGCGGGGTTCAGGGGGGTGCTGTGTACAGAGTGCAGGGGTGTGCTACTGAGGAGTGTGCTACATACAGGGTTCAGAGGTGTGCTACGTATAGAGTGGAAAGTTCAGGGGTGGGCTGTGTACAGAGTGCAGAGTTCAGGGGATGTGCTATGTACAGAATGCAGAGTTTAGGGATGTGCAAGGTTCAGGGGTGTGCTACGTACAGAATGCAGAGTTCAGGAGTATGCTACGTACAGATTGCAGAGTTCAGGAGTGTGCTACGTACAGAGTGCAGGGGTATGCTACTGAGGAGTGTGCTACATACAGAGTACAGGGTTTAGAGGTGTGCTATGTGTGAAGGGTTCAGCTCTCTTTCACAGGCTGTCCACATCTCACTTCCACCCCTTCTTGGCTTTGACCTCTGCACCACTGTCCCCCATCCCCCACCTCTGCATACATCAGAAGGGCCACAGCCCTTATCTCCCCCCCCCCCCCCCTAAAAATAAATAAATACATTTAGCCACGTTTCAGCTGTGAGGGCCACATGAAATGGCCTGGTGGAGCGGATTCAGTGCACGGGCCTTGTGTATGACACACGTGGTTGGCATTGTTGTGGGTGGAGAGTTCGATGTGCGTTATTCAGGCATATCAAGATATAATATTCTGCACTTGCAGAGTTTTCTGAGGGATAAACCAGGGGGGATATGTGTGTGTTGCAGAGGCGTACTGGTGTGTTGCCTTGCCTGCACATAGGCTCCCGTGTCTCTTCTCTACAGAACAGGTTGCCTGCTACTTACGAGTGGTGATCTCTTTGATGCGCTCGGCAGAGTTATGGCAGCCCTGTACAATTTGTCTGGTCCACAGTGAGAGGTCTCGGCTGGTCTCCACTCTGAACAGGTGGGTCTCGATCCCTTGCCTGGAGCCGGTACGCGTTGCAAAGGAAAACTCCGTACCAAACAGAGACAACCCTTTCCCTGGTCCGGAGTGGACTAGCCTGCAATAGAATAGAGTTGTGAAATATTAACTGGAAACAAGGAGGCACGCCTCAAATTATAGAATTAAGGATTTACGTATTCATAAGATGCTGAAACAATATAATTCCTACAGCTTCTTACAGAGGACAATGCAGCTTTACCATCAGTTCCCTGAATATGAGTCAGGAAAGGGATATCTCCGCTCCAGGTAGGTCAGACAACAGCAAGCCTCTCCTCCAGATTAGAGGCAATTAGTGGACCTCCAGCTGTTGCAAAACTACAAGTCCCATCATGCCTCTGCCTCTGGGTGTCATACTTGTGGCTGTCAGAGTCTTGCTATGCCTAATGGGACTTGTAGTTCTGCAACAGCTGGAGGTCCGCTAATTGCATATCCCTGGCATATAGCAATGAGATGGGAAGAAGTTCTGCACAGCCACACTCCAAAAATTGCCTTTTATTCAAAGAATGGGATCAAAAATATATGCCACAGCAGAACGGACAGAAAAATTGACGCGTTTCACACTACCAAACAGTGCTTAATCATAGCTTGATTAACCGCTTGCTGACCGCCGCACGCACTGTTACATCGACAGAATGGCACAGGCAGGCAGATTGGCGTAAGGTACGTCCCTTTAAATTATCCATCCAGCGGGCGCACGCGTGCCTCATGAGCATGTTCGCGGGTCCCAGGAACTCGATGTTTCCGGGCGGCCCGCGTTTGCGGTCGGCGAAGGCAGAACAGGGGGATGCCTTTGTAAACAAGACTAGTGACACTGGGCCATATTCTCAGAAGAGTTACGACGGAGTATCTCAGGAAACTCCATCGTATCTCTGTTTTCTGACCCGCATATCTATGCGAGTGATTCCTAGAATCATTTTCGCATAGATACGCTGCAGATCCGACATGTGTAAGTCACTTACACTGTCGGATCTTAAATGTAATTCGCCGCCGGCCGCTAGGTGGCGTTTACGTTCAGGTCTCATTTGTTTATGCAAATGAGCCCGATACGCCGACTCCCGAACGAAATCGCGTTGCGTAACCGTCGCTTACGTCGTTTGCGTAAGCGTAAGGTTACCCCTGCTATATGAGGGGTAACCTTACGCCAGTCCCACGTATGCCATGTTAAGTATGGCGTCGGGTCCGCGTTGTCTTTTCCCGTCGGGTACGTCGTTTTCGTAAGTCGTTCTTGAATACGACTTTACGTCAATGACGCACACGTCGGCGTCATTGACGTTTTCCGTCGAGAACTGGAGCATGCGCACTTAAATATAAGCCGCCCCCTTTGAATTACGCGGGGATACGCTGGGCCTTTTACACTACGCCTCCGCAAACTACGGAGCAAGTGTTTGGGGAATACAGCACTTGCTCCTGTAAGTTGGGGCGGCGTAGTGTAAAAAGCTTAAGCACCGCCGCCGCAGGAACTACAAGAATCTGCCCCACTGTCACCGATGGCTGTTCCCCTTGATCGGGAACGGTCATCAGTGACGTGTCACATGTAGCCACGCCCCCTAACATTAAGAATCACTCCCAAGGGAACACTTAACCCCTGCAGCACCACCTAGTGGTTAACCCCTTCACTGCCAGTGTAATTTTCACAGTAATCGGTCCATTTTTATAGCACTGATCGCTGTAAAAATGACAACGGTCCCAAAAAAATGTGTCAAAAGTGTCCGATGTGTCCACCATAATGTAGCAGTCACAATAAAAATCGCTGATCGCCGCCATAACTAGTAAAAAAAAAAAAAAAGATCAATAAAAATGCCATAAAACTATCCCCTATTTTGTAGAAGTTATAACTTTTGCGCAAACCAATCAATAAACACTTATTGCTTTTTTTTTTTACCAAAAATATGTAGAAGAATAAGTATCGGCCTAAACTGAGGAAGAAAATAATTTTTTATGTATTTTTTGGGGAAATTTATTATAGCAAGAAGTAAAAAAAAAATTAAAAATTTACGCTCTATTTTTGTTTATAACGCAAGAAATAAAAAAACGCAGAGGTGATCAAATACCACCAAAAGAAAGCTCTATTTGTGGGGAAAAAAAGGACGTAAATTTTGTTTGGGAGCCACGTCGCACGACGGCGCAATTGTCAGTTAAAGTGACGCAGTGCCGAATCGCAAAAAGTGGCCTGGTCTTTGACCAGCGTAATGGTCCGGAGCTCAAGTGGTTAAGCACTTTTTGATAGTGTGAAACGCATCAGCTCTTCTCTTCGTTCTGCTGTGGCATGTATTTTTTAATAAAACTCAATTTTTCTTTTTCTTCCTATCTCATATGAACATTAGTCAAATATTACACTACAGGACAATACATTCTTTATGATGGCAATAAATACAGTTGGAAGGTACAATTGTCCAGAAATTAAAAGTTTGATACCTTTCTACACTGACCACGTGGACTCCAGAGTGTGTGCATTGGAGGGAAATTAGAGTGTAAGCTCCTCTGGAGAAGGATGAATAGGACAGTTTGTGTGTGCTCTTTAAACAATCTGATTGTACAATCTCTGCATGCTCTTCTTAGATTTAGCAGAACTACGCAGTGTGATCACCTATTTTCTTTGAATCCAGCGAATCACTTTGTACTACTGGGTTGATGGTCTAAAGCAGATTGGCCAATCGGACTGCACTGTGTGTGGTCAATTTATGACCATGTCACTGTCATAATAAGGAGTATGAAGAATATATTCAGAACTACTATTCCCAACCAAGGTTCCGCCAATATAAAGGGCATTTCTTGTTGGCCACCAATGACACCTTTGAGAAAGTGTGGAGGGACGCAACACGTTAAATGGGCAGAGTAAAATAACATCACCACGCATTACAAAATGCCATCTTGGATTCCTGTGGGAAGTGTGCAATAAGAAGCAAAGTGTCGATGTTCTGATTTTTATGACTTGATTCATTGTAAGTGCGTTTTTATCTTTTAAAATAATACATTCTTTTTTTTTTTTTTTATGGTTTTACACTATGGAACCCTCTTTTTCATTATATGGATTGCCAGGGATCTGAGTATACCTTAAGGTAGATGGGAATCGATGTGTACAGGTGGATACCTCTTTTGTCCATGAGAAGCTTTCTGGGTAGCAATTACTCTTATTTGTAAAAATTGTGAGGTCCGTCTTCTAAGGTGAGGGCACACCTCGAGTGGCACGTGGTGGTTTTGGTGCACTGTTTTTGTTGGCAGTTGGCACATGGAACAATCTTTTGTTTTTCTGTGAACTGCTCATTGAATACTTAACAAAGGACACTACGTTTTTTGAACACTTGATATTTTTATTTTGTCACCTGTAATTGCTAATAACGCAAGGTATATACATTATATTACCAAAAGTATTGGGACACCTGCCTTTACACACACATGAACTTTAATGGCATCCCAGTCTTAGTCTGTAGGGTTCAATAACGAGTTGGCCCACCCTTTGCAGCTATAACAACTTCAACTCTTCTGGGAAGGCTGTCCACAAGGTTTAGGAGTGTGTCTATGGGAATGTTTGACCATTATTCCAGAAGCACATTTGTGAGGTAAGGCACTGATGTTGGATGAGGAGGCCTGGCTCACAGTCTCCGATCTAATTCATCCCAAAGGTGTTACATTGGGTTGTGGGCAGCCTTCCCAGAAGAGCTGAATTTGTTATAGCTGCAAAGGGTGGGCCATTTCAATATTGAACTCTACGGACTAAGACTGGGATACCATTAAAGTGGTTGAAACCCTGTACAACCACTTTTACCTACAGGTAAGCCTAGATTAAGGCTTACCTGTAGGTGCTGGAAATATCTCCTAAACCTCCACGGTTTAGGAGATATTTACAATAGAGCCATGCGCATGTGCTGTAGAAAACGGCGCAGGCACACTTTAGAAACGGCGAACGTGCAGTTTCTAAAGGGGGGTGGGAGTGACGAGGTGGGAGTGACGTCAAGCGACTCCGGCCAGTCACAGAACCGGAGTTCGCGTCCCCGGAAGGAAGAGGGGTGAAGATGGGGACAGCGGTGACATCGCAGGCTTCGGTTTTAGGTAAGTGACACATAATGGTATGCGATGCATAATAGCCCATTATGCTTTACCTTTGCAGGGAAATAAAACCCATCAGGGTTTACTTCCTCTTTAATGTTCATGTGCTTGTAAAGGCAGGCGTCCCAATACTTTTGGTAATATAGTGTATGTTAACGCATGCCATTATTAATGTTTTTTTTGTGGGGTTTCTGGGGAGATCATTAGAGCAGTTCACTACATTTTCTTCAGATTTTTAACAAACATAAGCCTAGAAAAGTGATGGCAGAAAAAGACTGAGTAGTCCATTGAGTCTGCCCATTTATTTATATAGGCCCGGATTCACGTAGCACTTACGATGACGTATCTCGAGATACGCCGCGTAAGTGCACATATGCGCCGTTGTATCTATGCGCCTGACTCTGAAAGCAAGATACGCCTGAAAATAGGCTTCATCCGACCGACGTAAGTTTTCGACGCCGTCCTATCGTGGGCGCTGGCCGCAAGGGGCGCTCCCATTGATTTTACGATTTGAATATGCAAATGAGTGAGATACGCCGATTGACTTACGTACTTGCGCCCGGCGCATCAATATACGCGGTTTACGTAAGTCGTACGTCCGGCGTAAAGTTAAGCCTCATAAAGCAGGTGTAAGTCAGCAGCATCAATGCAAATGGCTGCACCAGGGAACACAGCCGTCGTTTTTTACGTCATTTACGTAGTACGTGAATAGGGCTAGTCGTAAGTTACGTTCAAGTCGTAGGCAGCGATTCGACGTAACTTAGGCATTTGTTTTGACGTGATTCTGAGCATGCGCACTGGGAAGCGTCCATGGGACGGCGCATGCGCCGTTCATTATTCGTATCTTGATGCCGCTCGGCCCATCATTTACATAGGGTCACGCCTCATTAGCATGGCTCACGCCCACTCCCACTTTCAACGAGTTACGCCGAGGGAACCCAGCGTAGATTAGGGAGCAAGTGCTTTGTGAATACTGTGCTCACCGTTCTGCGCTACGTCCAGGCCCGGATTTCCCACAAGGCCACTGAGGCCAGGCCTTGGGGCGGCAGTGGCATGGAGTCCCCCGACGCCCGGAACATACAGTTGAGGGCGGTAAGTTATGGGGGAATCCGCTCGCTCGTCAACAAGTGATTGCGGCAATGCTCTTCCCATCTCAGATGTGACAGGAGTTCTAGCACAGTGCTAGGACTCCTGTTTTGGAGGTGACAGGGTCAATAAAGAGAACATGTCACCTCCAATTGCTATCACACAGGAAATCGTTTTCTCCTGTGTGATAGCAAAAAAGTTAAGTGGGGAAAAAAAAAATGATAAAAAATAAATAAATAATAAGAAATAATAATTAAATTAATAAAATAAAAAAGTAAAGAATAAGAAAAATAATAAGAAAAGTAATAAGAAAATTATACAAAAATTTCAAAAAGTAAGCGACAAGCTAAAAATAAATAAAAATAAAAAAAGCGATAAAGTAAAAAAACAAACAAAACATATTTGAACTAACCGTGCCGCACATTCTCCGTTCATTTGGGGGGGGGGGGGGGAGTTCGGTTGGCGGGGAGGGGGTGCATTGTGGAACCTGGCCTTGGGGCGACAGGGAGAGCAAATCCGGGCCTGGCTACGTCGGCGTAGCGTATATTCGATACGCTACGCCGGCATAACTATGCGCCAAGGTATGTGAATCCGGGCCTTAGTGTTTTTTTTTTTTTTACGTTCACTTTCTTGTCTTAGTCTAGATCTATTTTTCCTAATAACAACCAACAATTGGTTTTAGCAGGGTTCCCCTAGACCAAAAAGGTTTGAGAAAGCTGCATTATATCATCAGCTGGGAAAGTGTGGTTTAGATCAGCGCTATACTCAGACTCTTGTGTTAAATATACAATGAAATGGTGTTGATCAGGGAGGTGTTCGGGTTCCTTTCAAAAATGTTGGCACAGTGCATTATAACTGTGTCAGTGTGACATTAAATACACCCTGTGCATCCCGAACCTGCAATTATACTTGTGTGCTTGTAATAGGAGATGTTCTCCGTGATGATCCACCTGACACGTCTTTGTTTTACCACCAAGAAAATATTACTCATCACAGAGGAGTCTTCCCGATTACATCAGATGCCTTGAAAGAAATCACAGAGAGGGCGGCTAGAGAAAATATTTATCCCCCCCCCCCCATCCTTTTTAATGCTAAAATAAAGAGCTTTGGGACATTTTGGAAAAGTGACATTAAACACTTCAGCCCCGGAAGGTTTTACCCCCTTAATGACCAGAGCATTTTTTGGGCTATTGGGGTACTTTGACGCAATAGTGGGCTTAAGCACTCTGTGGCCATATATAGTGTGACCAAATCCACATCTTTTTTTGCTTATTTGCTGAATATGTTCAGTTGTGTTAAATAGCCTTTCAGAATTTAAATGTCATTTTAGCATGCGTGCGTTGTAATCTTTGCTTGCCTATGTCTGGCCCTTGGAGCACTATTCCTTCCACTGACACCAACAATGGGGTACTATTTCTTCCACTGACACCAACAATGGGGTACTATTTCTTCCACTGACACCAAAGACGGGCACTATTCCTCCCACTAACACCAAAAACGGGGCACTATTCCTCCCACTGACACCAACAATGGGGCACTATTCCTCCCACTAACACCATCTATATCCTTATAGATCGGCACTATGGCAGTAGTTTAGAAAGGATGAGAGTGGCTTTACATCCACTTTAAAGACTGCTATGTTTATGTTTTACAAAAACTTTTGTATGATGGCACATGGACTTTAGGTTGGGTGTGAATTTCACATCTTATTTTCATTATTATTAGTTTTTGTGGTCAGTGTACATTAGTTTGTATACATATGTATTTCCATGTTCTGAGCGCTGCACATTTCACTATTTACTTATTCAATTAAATGTGGCTACCATGACTTGGATTAGTGAGAACTTTCACAGATATGAAGGAACACCTGGAAATAACTGCCAACTAAAAGAACCACCTTGGACATACCTGGTAGCTATGAGAGGGTAGGTGTGCACAGGACTGTACCAGGCCTCCTTCATACGAGGCATACTGTCATACATCAGGAGGTCCTTTTCTGTGACAACCAGTAAAACTTGCTTCCACTGCTTTTCATTCTCTCCCGGGATCTGAAAAAAATTACAAAAATGTATTTTGCTGTAAAAATTACTTATGGAACATTCTCATATTTTCTGTGTTAGTTTTTTATTTTTATTTTGTAAAAAATCTAATAATTTTTCACATGATTTTTATACTTCTAAATATGCATTATACTTGTTAATATTTTGTAGGTGGGCTTGTGGACATTAGAGCAGGTTTTCTCAACTAGGGGTCCATGGAACCCAAGGGTTCCTCCAGAGGTTGCTAGGGTCTCCTCGAGCAATGAGCAAGGTCTGCCTCTCAGATAAGTTCCCACTGACACCATTCATCTATGTAGCTATCTGTGATAGACTCACCTGGGAAAGAGGCTTTTGGAGGGGACTGCATGCTGGCCTCTTGCCTACCGATTATGGGCCCTGGCATTTGGGGGAATGGGGCTCTTTGTGAGCTGTATGCCTGGGGACCCTTGAGGGGGTGTTACTTTGGATTCAGGCCCTTTGGATTCAGGCCCATGTCCCTCCAAGACACCCAGACTCTGGGAACCCTGTATTTGCCATATTGAAAATAGTGACTGATTCATAATGTTGGGACACATACTGTTAAAAGATGCTGATGTCAACTCCAGCCACCTGTCTGTCTGTTGTCTGCTATAATGTAAATGAGTCTAGTGTGGCTTCTAAGAGTCTTTCACCTATTGTTGTTGTCACCTAGTCTGGAAATGATTAGTTAATTTGTTTATGTAAATTTATGTTTCTGGTTACAGGTGTATTGTTAGAGTAATATGAGCAGGAGGGAGGAACCTCCTATTCAACTGTATATAAAACTATTATTGTTCTAATAAAAACTTCTTGTTCAGCAACCAAACGAGTATTGCCTTGTGTTGTTGTCAGCGGTTGGAATATCTGATATCTATATTCAGACTGGGAGGAAGCGGTATATGACGAAAGAACTCAAGCAGAGTGTGGGATGTTTCAGTTGCACTATAAGGGGGAAATCTTCCCAATCTCTACCATTCCTACGTGGATGACACTCAACTCTACTTTCACATCAGCAACAAAAAGGATCATCATCTTGGACTAGAGAAATGCCTTACTTTGACTGAAAATTGGATGACGGAGAGTTACCTTAAACTCAAGGGCTCAAAAACAGAACTTTTTCTGCTCCACGCCAACCGAAAGAGATTTGCCACGACAACATGGACACCCCCACCCATTTTGGGACAAACCATCACCCCTAGCACCAAAGTCAAAAGTCTAGGAGTCACTTTTGACTCCGACATGACAATGGATGCACAAATAAGCTCAGTAGTCAGCGGATCCCAACATCTGCTGCGCCTGCTACGTAGACTCATTCCCTTTATCCCGAAAGAAGACATAGCAGTCGTGGCGGGAACAATAATCAACTCCAGACTCGACTATGCAAACGCCCTTTACCTCGGACTCCCAAAGTACCAAATTGCTCGTCTACAAGTCGTCCAGAATACAGCGGCACGACTTGCAACAGGAAAAAAAACCTGGGAATCAATTTCCCCCTCCCTTAGATCCTTTCACTGGTTGCCCGTAAAAGACAGAATTACATTTAAGGCACTATGCCTAACACACAAATGTGTACAAGGAAGTGCCCCCCAATATCTATGTGAAAAAATAAAATGTCACAACCCCAATCGCGTTCTCCGTTCTACTAACCAAAATCTACTTCAGATACCTAAGGCCAGATACAAGTCCAAAGGAGAACGAAGATTTGCAGTCCAAGGACCTAGACTGTGGAACGATGCAAAATGAAGAAAAAACTTTCTGGACAGCCGCACTCCAAAAATAAATTACTTTTATTGTAAAATCAAAAAACACACAAAACGCATGCCACAGCAGACGGGGTAAAAAGCTGACGCGTTTCACACCAAACTTTAGTGCTTATTCATATCTTGCGGATCACTAGACTATGGAACGCTTCCGAACGGAAGTGAATCACCAGGCCTTCAGAAAAAAACTCAAAACCCATCTATTCTGAAGGCAAAATAAAGTAGGAAATGGATACCAAGCGCCCCGAGGCGATTCAGTTCGCATGTGTTGCGCTATACAAGATTTTTACTCACTCACCACAAGTTTAAGGAGCATTATTCCCACTGGAAAAATGGATATTACCGCGCTTATCAAAGGAGGGGAAACAGAGAGGGGAAGAAAGGGGGAGGGGAAATGAAAGTGATGAGAAGTGGAGGTACAGCTGCGGCACTGGAAGGTGTATCAAACCATAAGCAATTGAAAATGGGGAGGGTAGTGCTGCGCTAATCAGTGGTGAATGGATAAGTGAATAAACAGGTGGGGGAGGGGAATGAAAATAGGTGTAATTGAAATGAGGAGCAATATAGCCCAAATGGCATCAGCATAAAAATAAATATAAATGATCAGTGAACAATAACAGTAATGGTGCAAATCATATAACTACACAGGTTCCTCTTAATGTGATGAAATACACTATAAGTAATGGTGCAAAAAAAAATCCAGGTAACTGTGCTAAGTGACACTCCTATACTGGTGATAAACAGTCCATCAACAGAGTTTGAAAAATATTAGCAAAAAATATAAGTAAAATTTCAAAAGTCCAAGAAAGCAAAAGTGCAAGTGTAGGTCCGCAATATGGAGTGAGAGGAAAATGGGTATCCAGTGATCCTTTTAAGGTAAGTAAGGATGTCCCCTTACCTTACTGCTGTAAGGTAACAGCATATAGATCCAACCACATTAGATGGTTCACTCGATGGGCTCTGATCCAACAACGGCAGGTCCTCCTTGGAGTTCTCGTCCCAGATTGGTCAGTTTCTCGCCCCAAAGAAATAAAGCATCGATGGTGTGATACCGTTTTAAAAATTTTAATTCTCAAAGAAAATAGACAGGGGTACTCACATAATCCAAAATACAATTGAGCATGTAAAAAAGAGGGGCAATCTGTCGCCAACGTCACCTCCGATACCTCTCAGTGGACTCATGCGCATTCGTCACTATCATGTGACTTCCTCAGGATTATTCCCACTGACCATCCCACTAATGTATCATGAGTTGTAGATCAAGTAATTTTTAGCAGGAGAACCAAAAAGTTATTTCAAGGGTTCCTCTGTGTTGAAAAGTTTGAGAAAGGCTGCATTATAGGGTGTTCTTAGGAGTATGGATGGAAGGACAGGACGCTGTGTTGGTTTGTCCTTGCTTTGTAACCACATGACTAACCACAAAATGTACTGTACGACTGGCTATTATGTAATTCCCACAAATAGAAATTGTGAATCCCAATGGGATTATTTTCATAATTGATTATTTGGCGGATTAATCGCATAATAGCCTTAAAAAAAAAAAAAATTGCATTTTTAATTTTTTTGGGCCCAATTTGTTGTTGGGCAGATTACAAAACGTGAATTGCCGCAAAAACACATTACATGCTTTTCTGCAGCTTCTCCGTTGAAGTATATTGAACCAAAAAAAACAAAATAGCACCGTTTTGCGTAAAAAAAATCCTTGCCCTTTCCAAATACGCAGCAGCTGAAAAAAAATCATGGATGTGAACGTGTCCCACAGGAAAACATGTAAATGAACTGTAGTGTGTTTCTGCAAAAAGCACCAAAAAACAGAGGTGTGACCCCAGGCCTGAGATGTTTAGTAACATAATGGGGGTTAAAAAAACAAAAATAAGTACAAAAAGAGAAAATAATCGCTACTGTAAGGGGTTAATTATTTTTTTACAGTGGGACATTGAAAGTAATATTTACAGTAGCGATTTGCTTTTTTGTACTAATAAAGGGCTAATTTTAGTTTTTTTAACCCCATTATGTTACTGACCGATTAATCGATTATGAAAATTGTAATCGATTAATTTCATAATCGATTAGTTGTCGATTAATCGATTAGTTGTTTCGGCCCTAGTTATTAGCCCAGAGTTTATGCACTACCATTATACACTGTATGTTATAAGAGTTGACAAGGCTCTTGACTGGGGTCTTAACCACTTAAGGACCAGCCCATGTACATATACGTCCACAATATGGCACGTACAGGCACATGGGCGTATGGGTACGTCCTCGCCTATTAGCGGGTGGGGGGTCCGATCGGGACCCCCCCCGCTACATGCGGAGGTCGGGTCCGCTCGGGGAGCGATCCGGGACCACGGCGCGGCTATTTGTTTATAGCCGCTCCGTCGCGATCGCTCCCCGGAGCTGAAGAACGAGGAGAGCCGTGTGTAAACACGGCTTCCCCGTCCTTCACTATGGCGGCGCATCGATCGCGTCATTCCCTTTATAGGGAAGACACGATCGATGACGTCATTCCTACAGCCACACCCCCAAACAGTTGTAAACACATACTAGGTGCACCCTAACTCCTACAGCGCCCCCTGTGGTTAACTCCCAAACTGCAACTGTCATTTTCACAATAAAGAATGCAATTTAAATGCATTTTTTGCTGTGAAAATGACAATGGTCCCAAAAATGTGTCAAAATTGTCCGAAGTGTCCGCCATAATGTCGCAGTCACGAAAAAAATTGCTGATCGCCGCCATTAGTAGTAAAAAAAAATAAAAAAATAAAAATGCAATAAAACTATCCCCTATTTTGTAAACACTATAAATTTTGCGCAAACCAATCGATAAACGCTTATTGCGATTTTTTTTACTAAAAATAGGTAGAAGAATACGCATCGGCCTAAACTGAGGAAAAAAAATGTTTTTATATATGTTTTTGGGGGATATTTATTACAGCAAAAAGTAAAAAATATTGCTTTTTTTTCAAAATTGTCGCTCTATTTTTGTTTATAGCGCAAAAACTAAAAACCGCAGATGTGATCAAATACCACCAAAAGAAAGCTCTATTTGTGGGGAAAAAAGGACGCCAATTTTGTTTGGGAGCCACGTCGCACGACCGCGCAATTGTCTGTTAAAGCGACGCAGTCCCGAACTGTAAAAACCCCTTGGGTCTTTAGGCTGCATATTGGTCCGGGGCTTAAGTGGTTAAAGATGACCTGTCCCTCTGGACTGGACAACTTTATCATTAAATAATGATCAGAACATTAGACAAAGTGGAGTTTAATGGCCATAGCAGCCTTTTTATCAACAAAACAAATAACTATTATCAGGTCAAAACTCAATGGTGTAGATTCACGTACCTTTTACGGCGGCGTATCTCCAGATACGCCGCCGTAATTTGAAATCCGCGCCCGCGTATCCTTACGCCGTTTCTCAAAGGCAGATACGCTTAAAAAATAGGCTTCCTCCACGACGTAACTTGATTGCGGCGGCGTAGAATTGTGTGCAATATTACGTTGGCCACTAGGGGCGCTTCCGTTGTTTTCGTCGTAGAATATGCAAATTACCTAGATACGCCGATTCACAAACATACGTGCGCCCGGCGGTAGTTTTTTACGTTGTTTGCGTGAGTCGTTTTCGTCGTAACGTTGCTCCTGCTATTAGGTGGCGCAGCCAATGTTAAGTATGGACGTCGTTCCCGCTTCGAAATTTGAATTGTTTGCGGCGTTTGCGCAAGTCGTTCGCGAATAGGGCTGGACGTAATTTACGTTCACGCCGAAACCAATACGTTGTTGCGCCGTACTTGGAAGCAATGCACACTGGGATATGTACACGGACGGCGCATGCGCCGTTCGTAAATCACGTCAGGTCATCACATATTAGCATAAAACACGCCCCCCTTCCCCATTTGAAATACGCGCGCTTACGCCGGCCCCATTTACGCTACGCCGCCGCGACTTACGGAGCAAGTGCTTTGTGGATACTGCACTTGCTCCTGTAAGTTGCGGAGGCATAGCGTAAATACACTACGCTGCGCCACCGTAACTTAAAGCGCAGCTACGTGAATCTACACCAATTTGAATAAGGTCTTTTGAAGGCATTTTCCATAAAATATCTGTATCTGTGTAATTCATAAAAATAAGCCTTCACTTGCAACACACTAACATGTGAACGATTGCACCAACAGTAATAAACGTGGATTCAAACTGAGGAATAAAACAACTATTTTCCTGGAATTTAAGCACACATAGTAGAGCTGTATGATTACCGTAATTGCTAAAGAATCAGATCGCGATTCTTCCCCCCTCGCGATCTTTACAAAGCATTTCCCGATTCTATGCAGAGTTCTCTGCTCACACCTGACAGCTGTCTAAAAAAAAAAAAAAAAAAGGCACGGTACTTGCGCAACAATTTTTCAAACGCGTTGTTTTTAAAAATGCTTAAAAAAAAGTAAAGTTAGCCCAGTTTTTTTGCATAATATGAAAGATGAAGTTATGCCGGGTAAATAGATACGTAACATGTCATGCTTCAAAATTGCACACGCTCGTGGAATGGCGCCAAACTTCGGTACTTAAAAATCCCCATAGGCGACGCTTTCATTTTTTTCACTGTTTACATGTTTTCAGTTACAGAGGAGGTTTAGGGCTAGAATTATTGCTCTCACTCCAACGTTCGCAGCCACACCTCACATGTGCGGTTTGAACACTGTTTTCATATGAAGTCGGGACTTACGTATGCGTTCGCTTCTGTATGCGAGCACACGGGGACAGGGGCACTTTAAACATTTTTTATTTTATTGTTCACTTTAAAAAAAAAAAATTTGATCACTTTTATTCCTTCCTATTACATGAATGTAAACATCCCTTGTAATAGGAATATAGCATGACAGGTCCTCTTTACAGTGAGATATGGGTCAATAAGACCCCACATCTCACCACTAGGCTGGGAAGCCTAAAAAAATAAATAAAAAAAAATAGATCACTGCTTCACAGCCGAGGAGGCGCCGTTTTTTTAAATGCAGAGGCCGGGCGTGATGTCATAACATCACGCCCGGCCTCCAATGATCATAGAGACTCCGGCGACCATCTGGTCTGCCGGAAATCTCTGTGATCAGCACGCGGGGCCGGTGTAGTGTCACATTCCGCTCCCTATCACAGATTGCTCCGGAAGTGATGTTTTGTCGCCGCCATCTTGCTACACCCCACACTCCTGCACAGTAATGATTGAGTGAGAAGGGGGCAAGCGGACATCTTTTTACACCCACCGGAGTTTTAGATTTCACAGTTATTTTCAACACAAAACAGAGCTTATATGCTTAAATACAGTATTTGGAAATCCGACAGACTGTTTAAATGTTAAATTTTAAAAGCAGCAGCAAACCTACTGGCCTTACATGGTTGCTAATGTGACAGAAGACCTCTGATTTTCACATTTAACATGTAAACAGTCCGTCGGATTTCCAAATACTGTAAAAACCACCACAAAGCCCAGGACGTCATATGACGTCCTCTGGGCGCCAAGTGGTTAAAACATTTTAAAGAGCGTGTTTATGTAATTTTTTTTTTTTTAGGGTGGTCCTCCGCTTTAATAGAACAAGCTGAAATTTAATTCAATAGCAAGGGAAAGATATAGATGGGGAAATAAAACAAGCAAACATCTGGCTCGGATGGTACAAAAAAAGAAAGCAAGGAACCATATAGATAAAATCAAAAACGGGAAAGGAGAGGTCTTATACACAACAAAAGATATTGCAGAAACATTTTGACTATACTACGAAAAACTATACTCGGTAGAACAAAAGAATTGGCAAAAAGGTGAGAAAGAAAAAAAGATCATAGCATTCTTAGAAGAATCAGGATTATCAAAAATCAGCCAAATAGACGCAGAAGGGATGGATAGGCCAATTACGGAAAATGAAATTAAATTAGCACTAACAAGCTCAGCCTCAGGTAAAAGCCCGGGCCCAGATGGCTTCACAGTAATGTACTACAAAAAATGCAAGGAGATACTCCTACCAAGACTATGCCAGTATTTTAATGGTCTTGGAAAGGAGTATAATCTAAGTAAAGAGGCATCAGAGGCAACTATCACTATTATTCCAAAGGAGGGCAAGGACACGGGAAGTTGTTCAGGCTACCGGCCGATATCTCTGCTAAATACAGATTTAAAACTGTTTGCAAAGGTACTGGCTGGGAGAGTTAGACAAGAAATGACAAAACTGGTATACCCGGATCAGACAGGGTTTATCCAAGGAAGAGAGGGGAGAGACAACGGAGTAAGAACACTCCTGATTCTGCGGAGAATGAAGGCAATGGGGTCCCCAGGACTACTCCTGTCGATAGACGCAGAAAAAGCGTTCGACAGGGTAGACTGGGGACTTATGCTGTCCACTCTGAAGGGAATGGGGTTTGGACAGAGGATGATGGATTGGATTGCCACCCTCTATAGGTCACCTACGGCCAAAATAAAAATAAATGGCAGCCTCTCTCAAACCTTTCTAATGAAAAACGGAACAAGGCAGGGGTGCCCTCTGTCGCCACTCCTGTTTGTCCTATCATTGGAACCTCTGCTGGCCAGGATTCGTAATTGTCAAAAAATAAAGGGGGTCAAAATAGGAGAGGAGGAACACAAACTCGCTGCCTTTGCAGACGACGTCCTCTTCTATTTAGAGGAACCTAAAACATCAATTCCAAACCTATTAAACTTATGCAGTGATTATGGAGAAATTTCAAATTTTAAATTAAACATCACTAAAACGGAGATCATGGGTATAAACATAAGTAAGACAGATGAGCAACTCCTGAAAGCGAAGTACCAGTTTGCTTGGGTTAAGGAACTAAAATATCTAGGGATATTCTTAACCAAATCAACTAGGAAAACCTATGTGAGAAACTTCATTCCCTTATTAAACGAAATTAAGACAGAAATAAAAAGGGTGGAAAATATATATGGAGTAATATCATGGATAGGACGAATTAATTATTGTAAAATGGTAATTTTACCAAAAATGTTATACAAATTTCAGATGATCCCTATAGCCCTTCCAAGAACACTGTTCTCTGCCCTGAGAAAAGTAATTATGAATTATATATGGAGAAATAAGAAACACAGGATATCACTCCAGACGTTAAAACAACCAAAAAAAAGGGGGGACTTGCGGTTCCGGACATTATATGACTGATACTATGACGCAGTTGTATTAACAAGAGTGGTGGAGTGGGCCAGAGTCAACAAAGAAAAAAGGTGGGTAAGATTAGAAAATTAATTATCACAGGTGAGGTTGGACAAGATAATTTGGAACCCTCCCCAATTTAGGACACTAGATAAAAACTTACACGAGATAACAAAGAATGCACTTAAAATATGGGACACTGTTTATAGGAAAACCGAGAAGGTATATAACTCACCACTTATAGCACTGAAAAATAATGACTACTTTGCACCAGGTAAAACACAAGTAGGGGGAAACTGGATTAAAAAGGACACTGCACAATTAAGGGACATAATGAATGAAGGTCACATTATAACACTACAGGAGTTAAGACTCCAAAAAAATTTAATGGAAATTAATGAATGTAGGTACCGGCAGCTAAACCATTTTATCCAAAAACTTCCACACCCATTGAGGTCAGGAGATCAGTTATCAGAACTGGAAAAAATATGTACCAAGGAAAGTTCTAAAGGAACCACCTCAATGCTATACGGGATTCTACTAAAGATAGAGGAGCAGAGTATACCTCCATTCATTAAAAAATGGGAAAGGGAACTTGGGACACAGCAGGATAAGGCTACAATAGAAAAAATGTTGGCTCTGACACACTCCTCTGCGGTAGACAGCCGTACTGCGGAGATGTGCTATAAATGTATAACCGGATGGTACATGACACCAGATAAACTAAGAAAATTTAAAGGGGGACAAACAGGAGATTGTTGGAGGGGCTGTGGATCATTAGGAAATATGGCCCACCTTTGGTGGGGATGCCCTAAGGTAAAGAGGTACTGGGAAAAAATTTTGTCCAGTATAGAAGAGATCACAAAGAAAAAGATCAAGATGGACCCATGGGTTGTCTTATTCCACGGAGGGCAAGAAGGTATAAAAAATTATAGGAACACCCTTGTACCACACCTATTGAATGCCGCAAAAAGATTAATCCCAAGGAGGTGGCAGGAGATGGAATGCCCACCAATCTGGGAATGGATCGATGCGGTTGAAGAAACCTATAAAATGGAAGAACTGAAAGAGAGAATAGAGGGCAATAACATGTCACAAAACACAAAATGGGACAACTGGAGAACCTTTAAGAAATCATGGAGTTACGCAGAAAAGTTAAAGCGGGGGTTCACCCTTAGAGGGCACTTTTCCCCCTTAGATTCCTGCTCGTTTTTACTAGGGGAATCGGCTATTTATTTTAAAATATGTGCAGTACTTACCCGTTTACGAGATGCATCCTCTCAGTCGCTTCCGGGTATGGGCTTCGGGAATGGGCGTTCCTTCTTGATTGACAGTCTTCCGAGAGGCTTCCGACGGTCGCATCCATCGCGTCACGATTTTCCGAAAGAAGCCGAACGTCGGTGCGCAGGCGCAGTATAGAGCCGCACCGACGTTCGGCTTCTTTCGGCTACGAGTGACGCGATGGATGCGACCGTCGGAAGCCTCTCGGAAGAATGTCAATCAAGAAGGAACGCCCGCTCCCGAAGACCCATACCCGGAAGCGACGGAAGAAGATGCAGCTCGAAAACGGGTAAGTACGGCTCATATTTTAATACAAATAGCCGATTCCCCTAGACCGAACGAGCAGGAATCTAGGGGAAGAAAATTTTTTTTTTTAGAAATGGGTGAACTCCCGCTTTAAGGGAAGACATTTAAAAGTTAACCTAGAAAAAGTTGGAGAGAATTAGAGTTATAAGAGATTGTTTAAGGTGAGATAGGGAGGGTGGGGGGGAGGGAAGAGGGAGAATAAGGGGAGGAAATTGTAACGGTATATATTTTTTGTCTTTTTCTTTCTTTGCCTCCTTTTTAAGGGAAGGGGAGTAAAAGGATTGAAACAACAATAATAAATATAATAAAAAAAAAAAAAAATTCACATGAGAAGCAACACTAATGATGCAAAACCAAAATAGAGATGCAATGGGCTGGCACGCAGAACATGAGCATACAATGCACACTCTATGAGGTAGAGTCTGAAGTGGAAAAAAAAAAAGAACAAGCTGAAATTAGAAGCCGATTGGCTACCATGATTTTTGCACTCTCCAGTTTTAGTAAACCAACCCCATTGTGCTTTAGCAAGCTAAAAATAATCCAGTTAAGAGTTTCGTTTTAAATGCACATGATCTCAATAGATGTGTCTCTGCATAGCGCAGTTTCGCTTTAAAGAGGAGTTCCACCTAAAAATTGAACTTCCGCTTAACCCACGCCCCCTTACATGCCACATTTGGCATGTAATTTTTTTTGGGGGGGGGGGGGGGGAGTGGGGGCTTCAGGAGAAGGGGACTTCCTGTCCCACTTCCTCCTTCCGCCGAGGGGCTAGAAAGGCGATTAGCTTAAATCGCCTTTTCACAGCCCCTCCCTGTAGGCGAACGCCTGTCCAATCGGACGGCGCCGCGCTGCTCGCGCATGCGCACTGCCGCTTGCGCAGTGGGTGCCCGGCCGTGAAGCCGAAAGCTGTCAATGCCAGGTGTCCACACTAAGAATGAACAACGTTTCGAGGTCGCGCAGGACCTCTTCGTCAGGCCTGACGAAGAGGTCCTGCGCGACCTCGAAACGTTGCTTTTTCTGGATCGCTAACATGCATTACATTTTTGGACGTTTTTTTAAATGATCCTTGGTGTGCTGGAGAATATGTGTATATGATTTGCTTTCCGGTTCCCAGCCGGTAATCGTTTCAGCACCCTTTTACTTATTGGCCATTTCCTGGAAGGTGTGCAATTGGAATATTTTTGACCACACTAAGAATGAAGACGCCGGCCGGCGAGGGGGGGCGAGGAGCGGAGCCCCGGCCGGCGCGTCGCTGGAGCCGTGGAGAAGGTAAGCGTCAGTTTATTAAAAGCCAGCAGCTAGGGGAGCTGCGGTGGCTCAACGCGATTGGCACTGCGCTGACAAGCCATTCACCTCTGCAGCTAGGGGTTCGGATCCCGGTCTCGGCTACACGTGAATTGAGTTTGGTGGTCTCAGCCCAGCTCCCGGTGGGTGCGCTATGCGAGGTAAGCCTGCGCTTAGTACGCCCACCCCCCTCCCACAAAAGCCACCACACTTACACGCACTCGAAATTGGGTTAACATGCACACACTTTGACCACGCAGTCTCTAAAAAGAGAGGCAAAGGACTAACAGGGCTGGTTGAGCGGGCTAGATCCTCTCACTCCCTTATAGGGAGTCCCTCTGCCCCGTTGGGCTTCAAAGCGGAGCAGGTAGGGCGGGCTGTGTGGGAGGACCCCCTCATGCACTCGCCATTGCCACCCGGGGCATGGAGAAAGATGGCAGATTGCCTCTGGGGGAGGCCTGCCTACTCCCAACTCCTGCAGTCCGGCTCCTCTCTCGAGTACACGCACAAAAAATACACTTAAAAAAAAAAAAAGCCAGCAGCTACACTTTTGTAGCTGCTGACTTTTAATAAACTAAAAAAAAAGGTGGAAAACCCCTTTAAGTTCTGATTTAAAAAAAACATGCATACAGACATACTCATCACTGAGAAACTGTGCCGTCCAGATTATGTTCAGATGTCACCAAGAGCTCCGCTGAGCCTGTTCCTCTGTACAGTACGAGTGGTTTGAATCTAAATACTGCTTGCAGGCATGTACTGAATTGCTTATGGTAATGTAGAACAGGCCTCAGCCTTCTGGTTCTAATAGTAATTTACAGTGCGGGGACACACTACTGTGATTACCCACCCAGAGAACCTGCCAAATTCTCCCACACAGCAAGAAGAACATCATGCAACCAGCACACAGTCCACTGCGGCCTCACCATGCTGAATCATACACAGAGGTTCTACTGTTTAGCCTTCCCAAACCGCAAGCTGCATAGTGCTTTAACCACAGGCCCGAAATAAACGGGCCCGAGCTTATGTGAAAGCATATGGCTAAAATAGATTGGGCTTTTTTTTCTTTTTGATTTCTGGGTCCACGTTATTTCAGCTGTTGGTAGTAACAAGGTAGTCTGGACACATTTATCATTGCCTGTAAAAAAAAAGGCTTAAAGTGGATGTAAACCCCAAAAATTATTTTTTTCTTTTTGATGTCACAATGTAGAGTATAAGATTCTCTATCATCTGTGCCCTGTCTTGCCACACAGAGTTAATCCAGCGCTGAGCAATCCTCTTTTAATGTTCAGTGAAAATTAACAGAATTCCAGATAAAAACTTGCCAAATTATAAAGTCTGTTTCTCTGTTCTTGCTTTGTGTTACAGGTTATTTACACATCCTGGTAATATACAATGAACTTTGGATTACCTCATATTATGATAAACATAACATAACATATGATAAACATGTCCAAGCTCTAGATATGTAAATAACCTGTAACACAAAGCAAGAATAGAGAAACGGACTTTATAATTTGGCAAGTTTTTATCTGGAATTCTGTTAATTTTCACTGAACATTAAAAGAGGATTGCTCAGCGCTGGATTAACTCTGTGTGGCAAGACTGGACACAGATGATAGGAAATCTTATACTCTACAGTTTACATCCACTTTAAAGAGGACCCTTACTCAAATATTACCATGCAAGGATGACATGTCGTCTCTAAGGCCCCGTACACACGACCGGTTCATCCGATGAGAATGGCCCGAAGGACCGTTTTCATCTGTCCACCGCTGAAGTGGCCTGATGGTCTGTTCAAAAACCGATCGGGTCAGAACGCGGTGACGTAAAACACACGACGTGCTGAAAAAAACAAAGTTCAATGCTTCCAAGCATTCGTCGACTTGATTCTGAGCATGCGCGGGTTTTGAACCGATGCTTTTGTGTACTAACCATCGGTTTGGCCCGATCGGTCAGCGGTCCATCGGTTCGATTTTAAAGCAAGTTTTAAAATTTTGGTCCGAAGGACAAAAGACCGATGGGCCATACACATGGTCGGTTTGGACCAATGAAACTGAACCTCGGTCCATTCTCATCGGTTTTGACCGGTCGTGTGTACGCGGCCTTACTCACCCTGCCGCGTGCACATGATCGAAAAATCCGACAAGAAAACCGTGGATTTTTTTCTGACTGAATCTTGGCTCAAACTTGTCTTGCATACACACGGTCAACACCAAATTCCGACCGTCAAGAACGCGGTGATGTACAACACTACGACGAGCCGAGAAAAATTACGTTCAATGCTTCCGAGCATGCGTCGACTTGATTCCAAGCATATGTGGTTTTTGGTGCGTCGGAAATGCATACAGACAATCGGAATTTCCTCCAAAAACTTTTCTTGTCGGAAAATTTGAGAACCGGCTCTCAAATTTTTCTTGGCGGAAATTCCAACAGAAAAATTCCGATGGAGCCTACACACGGTCGGAATTTCCGACCAAAAGCTTACATCAGACTTTTCTTGGCGGAATTTCCAATCGGGTGTACGCGGCATTATACTGGTCACATGACTGTAAGTTCAGCTGGCTGGTCACAGGATCACTACTAAAAGGGAGGATATACTAGTAAGGAGCCATTTAGGCTGCTCTGTACGTAAAGATGAAGGTATCGAAGAAGACATTAGTAGTAGAATAGCAAGGACCAGAATGGCATTTACCCATTGTGATAGTCCGGGGCCCTGCCATTATGTAATTGGGCATAAAAATTACACCGGATTCTCAAAGCTGCAGTTTGAGAATCTCTGGCAGATTTATTGTGAACAGAGAAAGTGGTGTTTGTGCGTTTTCTCTGGATTTGGTAGTTCTGGATCAGGGCTGGGAGCTTGAAGGTTTCCAACGAGTATTGGGTGGGACGGAACCTCCAGTCCAGGCTTTGCTCGACTCTTGCAGCTTGTGAGAACACAGGTGTGCTGGGTCTTTATAATGCAGATCTGAGCATAGCGCAGAGGAGGTAAAGTTGGAGTTGTTGCAGCCTGGAGAGAGGTGTGCTCCTGCCTGGAGACCAAGTCGAAATCTTCAAGACAGCACTCCATATGGAAGAGGTTTCAGGCCATTGGACCAAGAGAGTTGGGCTAGGTGAGAGAGTCTGAGGCCCCGTACACACCGCCGGACCGTTCCCAGCGGATAAATCCTCTGGCGGATTTGGATCTGATGGCTGTACTCACCATCAGATCGAAATCCGCACGGAATACATCCGCGGTGACGTGTCGAGCCGTCGCCGCGACGATGACGCGGCGTCGTGCGCGGCGCTGGAAGGTAATTACTTCCACGCATGCGTCGAATCATTACGACGCATGCGATGGAGGGGAGCGGACGGACTGATCCGGTGAGTCTGTACAGACAACCGGATCAGTCCGCTGGACTGGATATCAGCGGATAAATTTCTTAGCATGCTAAGAAATTTTTATCCGCTGGAAATCCATCGGCTGGAGAAATCTCAGCCGAAAAATGTCCGCTAGGCCGTACACACGACCGGATTTGTCTGCTGGAACTGATCCGCGGATCAATCCCAGCGGATAGATCCGGTCGTGTGTACGGGGCCTGAGAGATTGGAGCTGAGGCAATTGAGAGAGAGAGAGTCCAGGGGACCAGAGGAATCTGTGAGTCTCAGAGAAGTGAGTGTGCCTTGGGTATCATGAGAACCTCTACACAAGAGCTAAGAGTGGGCGTGTGCAGCGAGCTAGTGCAATTTAAAGCTGACTGAGCTTAAAGGGGTTTGTATGGGTTCCTTTTTCTTTTTTTAAATAACAAATATGTTAAACTTACCTCCACTGTGCAGTTAGTTTTGCACTAAATGGCCCCGATCCTCGTCTTCTGGGGTCCCTCGGCGGCTCTCTCGGCTCCTCCCCGCAAGAGCCAACCCCCTCTGGGAAGTTCTCTCCCAAGGGGGTTAGCTTGCAGGTGCGCTCCCGTGTGATACAGTCGGCGGCCATAGCCGCCGACTGTATCACTCGGCCCTGCCCCCCAGCGCGCCGTTTTGCGTCATTGATTTGATTGACAGCAGCGGGAGCCAATGGCTGCGCTATCAATCATCCAATGAAGAGCCGACTAGAGCTCGGTGAGAGCAACGCGGGATCGTGCCCAAGGAGATTCGGGTCTCAATTAAGTAAAACGGGGGCTCGGGGGTGGGGGGGTCGTTGACTGCAAGGTGTTTTTTTTTCACCTTAATGCATAGGATGCATTAAGTTGAAAAAACACGAAGCTTTACAACCGCTTTAGGAGCCAGGTGGCTCAGCATTTTTGTTTGTGTGCAGCTGAGACCAAGCTTGCCCGTGTGTGGAAAACCTTATGTTGTAAAAACTTTGCTTTCCTTTTTTTTAAATAAAAGTGGGCTACCAGGCCCTTAAAGTGATACTAAAGCTTTGTGTATTGTTTTTTTAAATAACAAACATGTCATACTTCCCTCCACTGTGCACTTCGTTTTGCACAGAGTGGCCCGATCCTCCGCTTCTGGGGTCCCACGGCGGCTCTCGCTGCTCCTTCCCGCATTAGGGAAGCTCTCTCCCGAGGGGGTTATCTTGTTGGTGTGCTCCTGAGTCATACACTTGGCGTCCCTAGACGCCGAGTGTATGACTCGGCCCCAGCCCCCCCCCCCCGTGTCCGCGTCACTGGATTTAATTGACCGCAGCGGGAGCCAATTGCTGCGCTGCTATCAATCCATCAAATCAAAGTTGGGTCTCCGTGAAGAGGACGGCGGGGAGGCTCGCACGGAAATTCGGGGCTCATGTAAGTAAAACGGGGGGGGGGCTGGGGGGCCAGGACATTGCAAGGTGTTTTTTCACCTTGAAGAGGAAGGAAACCCCCCCCTTCCCCCCCCGAAAAAAGAAAACCCTGCAAGAGAAAGACATAATGAGCTAGTATGCATAGCATACTAGCTCATTATGTGGCACTTACCTGAAATCAAAGCCCCCAAAGTGCTCCTCATTCCCCTCCGCCACCGCCATGTCCCCTTGGAGCTTCTTCCGAGTTTTGCCGCTCCGGGGCCGTGATTGGCCGGAGCGGCGATGATGTCACTCCCGCACATGCGCGCGGGACCGGCACGATCCCGTGCATGCGCGCGGGACGGCATGATCCCATTCATAAAGCCGGGACACTCAGTGTGCCTGCACCGTAGACATCGGTGCAGTGTTTTCTGCAAATATCTCCTTAACCGTGTAGGCTTAATCTAGGCCAGCGAGTCGCGCTGTGCCTTGCTCACTGGTCCCCGATGTGTTCTGGGAGCTGCGTTTCCCAGAACAGGACGGGGGGATCTGACATTCTGCCCGCAGTCTACCCGCAGACTGTGTGGCCGGAAGTGGGTGCAAATACCTGTCTTAGACAGGTATCTACACCCCCCTCCCCCCTGAAAGGTGCCAAATGTGACACCGGAGGGGTCCAATGAGCGGAAGTTCCACTTTAGGGTGGAGCTCCGCTTTAATGACCTGATAAGGATCAGACTGGTAAAGTCTCTGGTTTTCAGCGTCTCATCTACTATTTAAAAGGAAACTTCCAGGGCTGTATTCTCCTCTGACTTCAGCCTTGCTACTACCAGTGCACCAATTTTACAGCTATAATCAGCAGGCAGGTACTAATTATATTTGTTTTATTACACATGTAAGTGAGAGTAATTGCATGCTTTGGGAAGAAAAGAGACAAATCATGCGTATTATCGCTATATAGCGTCTGTACAGTGGAGGGAAAATATTTGCAGGTATTCACACGCTGGGCACAGTTCCCCCTTTTTTTTAAGGGGGGTTTAATTTTGCAAAACATGCTCTCTGATTATAATTTAAGCTGCGATTATATATTATTCAGCAGTCGCATGGCTGGAGAAGAATGGGGTTGCCTTGGGAAAAGGTGAAAACAACAACCAGCAAAATGCTGAAATAAATTCCTAAATGGTCAGATGGGCACTTGTATGTTAGGTGATTGTTGTGATCGGCGGGAGGGGAGGGTGAAATCACTGTTATTATGAAACTCCATAGGAAATGGCTGGCATGAAGGTACTAGAAGTTCAGGTAACACAAGAACCCAAAAGGATGGAATCTGCCACGGCTGAATTCTGAAAAAGAAGAATTTTTACTTGCCTGTAAAAACTATGGGCCAAATTCTCAAAAACGCTGCCTAACTTAACTTTCAGCAGTTAAGTTACACAGGCGTTAAATTTCTACCTAAGTGCCCGATCCACAAAGCACTTACCTAGAAATTACACGCCGTGTAACCTAAGTGCCTCCGTCGCAAGGCGGTCGTCTCCTCGAGGGGGCGATTCCTATTCAAATGAGGCGCGCTCCCGCGCCGGACGTACTGCGCATGCGTGTGACGCCATTTTTCCCGACGTGCAGCGCGCAAACGTAATTTACGCCGGGCTTTGTGGATTGCGACGGGACAATAAAGTTGCGACGGGTGAAAAAAAAAAATACGCGCCGGGAAAAAAAATTCAAATTTAAAAAAAAATTGCGGCGATCGAAAAAAAGGTCTGGTTTTACATGGTGTACTAACTTTACACATTGTAAAACCAGCCCTAATTTAACGCGTGCAAATCGTAACTTATGCAGAAAACACAAAGCTTAAATGCTTTGTGGATCTGCCTAAGTACTCATTTGCATACGCTAGCCGGCATTTCGACTCGAAATGCCCCCAGCGGCGGATGCGGTACTGCATCCTAAGATCTGACCGTGTAAGTGTCTTACAGATGTCAGATCTTCTGCCTAACTTTGGAAAAATCCTTTTGAGGATCGTTTCCAAAGTTAGGCACAGAGATACGCAGGCTGAACAGCAGTTCCGCCTGCGTATCTCCTTTGAAGATTTGGCCCAATATCTTACATAGTTAGTCAGGTTGAAAAAAGACACAGGTCCATCTAGTTCAATCATAAAAATAAATTAAAATAATAATAAAAAAAAAACGTACAAGCCCATATACCCAATTCTGTACCCACAGTTGATGCAGAGGAAGGCAAACAACCTTGCGATCAGCATGAGGAGAATAGAAGAAAGCCGGTAACCGGCTTCTGTTACAGGGACATCAATCCCGATCTTTGTCAACCAGTGCCCACCCATGCCACCTATCAGTGCCTACCAGTACTGCTAATCAGTGCCACCTATTAGTGCTGCCTACCGGTGCCCATTAGTGCCACCTCTCAGAGCCGATCAGTGCCACCTATCATTGCCCATTAGTGCCTTCTCATCAGCGCAGCTTCATTAGTGCCATCCATCAGTGCAGCCTCATCAGCGCACATCAGTGAAGTAGAAAAATTACCTGTTTGCAAAATTTTATAAGCTATGAGATTTTTTTATTTTTTCACAAATTTTTTTATTTTTTTTGTTTCTTTAGCAAAAAAAATATATAGGTGATTAAATACCACCAACAGAAAGCTCTATTTGTGTGAAAAAAATTATAAAAATTTAATTTGGGTACAACTTAGCATGACCACGCAATTGTCATTCTTATTGTGACAGCACTGAAAGCTGAAAATTGGCCTGGGCAGGAAGGGGGTATACGTGCCCAGTAAGAAAGTGGTTAACCTACCAACATGTCTGTGCAATGTGGGAGGAAACCCATCCAAGCTCCAGGTAGAACATGCAAACTCCATGCAGAAAATGTCCTTACCAGGATTTGACTGGATTGAAGTTCAAAGCCACTGTGGCCCGGAATCACGTAGAATGGCGTATCTTTGTGCGGGCGTAACGTATCCTATTTACGCTACGCCTCTGCAACTTTTACAGGCAAGTGCTGTATTCTCAAACGAAAGTTGCGGCGGCGTAGCGTAAATAGGCTGGCGTAAGCCCGCCTAATTCAAATGTGGATGTGTGTTATGTAAATTTTATGTGACCCCACGTAAATGACGCTTTTTACGAACGGCGCATGCGCCATCCGTGAAAGTATCCCAGTGCGCATGCTCCAAATTAACCCGCAAGAAGCCAATGCTTTAGACATGAACGTAAATGACGCCCAGCTCTATTCGCGAACGACTTACACAAATGACGTAAAATTTTCAAAATTCGACGCGGGAACGACGTCCATACTTAACATTGGTACGCCGCATGTACGCCTCATATAGCAGGGGTAACTTTACGCCGGGAAAAGCCAAACGTAAACGGCGTATCTGTACTGCGTCGGCCGGGCTGATTTACATATTTCTAGGCGTAAATCAGCGTACACGCCCCTAGCGGCCAGCGTAAATATGCAGTTAAGATCCGACGGCGTAAGAGACTTACACCGGTCGGATCTAATACAAATCTATGCGTAACCGATTCTAAAAATCAGGCGCATAGATACGATGGCTCAGACTCAGAGATACGACGGCGTATCTGGAGATACGCCGTCCTATCTCCTTTGAGAATCTGGGCCTGTGACTTTAGTTTATATCTTCAAAAAACAATCTTGAATTGTAAAAAAAAAATGCAACTGTTACACAATAATGAAGATACTGCATGCGTTCCGGTGTAGCGAGCTGACCACAGTTAGACGCACACAACGGTTTTTACAAGTATGACATATCAACTCATTGTTTTTCAATCTGGATTAAAAAAAAAATGCTGGCTTTGGCCCAATTTCTCTAAATATTTGAAGTCCCTTAGCAACTAGACACCATGAAAAAATGAGGCCCGTCATTGAAGAGGGGAACACACTGAAGCTTACAGACCCTGGAATCCAGAGTCACAAGAACTTCTCATAGGTCAGGGTTTTCTTTTTTAGAATGTGGAATATTCTTTCAGCCGTGGTTCTATATTCTACAGAAGAGTGGGCCAGTGTTTCCTCTGGGTGGCTGACGTATGCATTGGACATCCATTCCAGAACAATTTATTTGACCTCCATTAATAAAACAGCAGCAAAAAACGCTTTAGTTTACACTTGCTGACCAGGCCTTCTCTGGAACTTTTTGTTTACAAGTTTAAATCCGTATTTTTTGCTAGAAAATTACTTAGAACCCCCAAACATTATATATACTCGAGTATAAGCCGAGTTTTTCAGCAATTTTTTTGGTGCTGAAAATGCCCCCCTCGGCTTATACTCGAGTCACCTTTTTGCGCCTGACCTCCCGGATTTGGGGACCGAGGACGAATTATGTGAACAATGATGTTATGCCAAGTAAATAGAAACTTAACATGTTGTGTTTTAACCATTTAAGACCCGGACCAAAATGCAGGTAAAGGACCGGGCCCCTTTTTGCGATTCGGCACTGCGTCGCTTTAACTGACAATTGCGCGGTCGTGCGACGTGGCTCATAAACAAAATTGGCGTCTTTTTTTTTTACAAAAAATAGAGCTTTCTTTTGGTGGTATTTGATCACCTCTGCGGTTTTTATTTTTTGCGCTATAAACAAAAATAGAGCGACAATTTTGAAAAAAATTCAATATTTTTTACATTGTGCTATAATAATTATCCCCCAAAAATATATAAAAAAACGATTTTTTTCCTCAGTTTAGGCCGATACGTATTCTTCTACCTATTTTTGGTAAAAAAAAAACGCAATAAGCGTTTATGGATTGGTTTGCGCAAAATTTATAGCGTTTACAAAATAGGGGATAGTTTTATTGCATTTTTATTAATTTTTTTTTTTTACTACTAATGGCGGCGATCAGCGGTTTTTCTTGTGACTGCGACATTATGGCGGACACTTCGGACAATTTTGACACATTTTTGGGACCATTGTCATTTTCACAGCAAAAAATTCTATAAAAATGCATTGTTTACTGTGAAAATTACAATTGCAGTTTGGGAGTTAACCACAAGGGGGCGCTGAAGGGGTTAAGTGTGACCTCATTTGTGTTTCTAACTGTAGGGGGTGTGGCTGTAGGTCTGACGTCATTGATTGTGTGTCCCTATATTAGGGAACACACGATCGATGATGGCGCCACAGTGAAGAACGAGGAAGCTGTGTTTACACACAGCTCTCCCCGTTCTTCAGCTCCGGGGACCGATCGTGGGACTCCAGCGGCAATCAGGTCCGCTTTGGAACGGGTCGCGACCAGGCATTTAACAATCACGTACCGGTACGTGATTGTGCCCAGCAGTGCTATTCTGCCGACGTATATCGGCGTTAGGCGGTCCTTAAGTGGTTGAAATTGGCGACAAACTACAGTACTTAAAAACCTTCAAAAATGGTTACCTGTTTAGAGTTAGAGGAGGTCTTGTACTAGATATATTGCTCTCGCTCTAATGCCGCGTACACACGACCATTTTTAATGTCATGGGGAAAAACTATGTTTTTCTCGACGTGATTCTTGTCAAGCCTGCCTTGCATACACACGATCGTGAAAAAAAAATGCTCGAGCACAGCGGGGTGACGTACAATGCGTACGACGGCACTAAAAAGGGGAAGTTCCATTCGGATGGCGCCACCCTTTCGGCTGCTTTTGCTGATTTTGTGTTAGTAAAAGTTCGGTGAGAGACAATTTGCGCTTTTCAGTCTTCATCCTTTTCAGTCTGTTACAGCGTGACGAATGTGCCATCTCCATTACAAACGCTAGTTTTAACAGAGCGAGTGTCCCGTCTCATAACTTGCTTTTGAGAATGCGCGTTTTTTTCACGTCGTTAAAGCCTACACATGACCGTTTTTCACGACGTGAAAAACAACGAGAAAAATTAGAGCAGGTTCTAAATTTTTAATGCCCATTTTTCACGTCATGAAAAATGATCTGGAGCCCACACACAATCATTTTTAATGACCAATTTAAACAATGGCATTTTCCTCGTCATGAAAAACGGTTGTGTGTACGCGGCATCAGAATTACGGCGATACCTCACATGTGTGGTTTGAACATCATTTACATACGCAGGTGCGACTTACTACGTTTGCTTCTGTGCGCAAGCATGGAGGGATGGGGCGCTTTGATTTTATTTTATTCTTATTTAGTTTACTTTTTATTTTTACACTGTCCCATTTATTTATTTATTATCATTTTTATTCCTATAAAAAAAAAAAATATATCTATCTATCTATCTCTATATCTATCTATCTATCTCTATATCTATCTATCTATCTCTATATCTATCTATCTATCTCTATATCTATCTGTCTATCTATCTATCTATATACACACACACACATATACATATACACACACACACATATACATACACACATATATATATATATATATATATATATATATATTAGAACTGCGGAAATTAACGATCAATTCTTCAATTAATCGTAAATTTTTTTGATCGATCAAAACGCATGAATGTAATCCAAAGAGGATTTGCAGTAATTTCCAGTCAGGACATATTTGGAACAATTATCTGAATGTTATTTTTAGACTTTTTACACGGCTGTTCCATGTCCTGATTTTTCTCTAGAATCCCTTTCTGCGAGTTCATTGAAGTCCGACAATAATCTTGACTGCGCAATGTGGGTTCTTAGCAAAACCACTGAGCTGTCGCAGACAGCTCTCGGTGTGGGCTACACATCGGTAGTTGGTGGGCCCAGCTTTCCACCATGTGACCACTCGGATGGTGGTCACATGATCGACGATCCTTCTTGCCTCCTGGGCATTCTGAACTATTTAAAGGATTGCCAGGGCAGGTGGGAAAGGGGTCAATGAATGCATATTTTAAATATTGTCCTTGAAGCTGCATGAAAAAATCTTCTCCATGCTGAAGTGGTATTTTCATGGGGAAAAAACTGGCATTGGTACATATCCCCAGGGCCGGGACAAGGGGTGGGCAGGAGGGTTGGCTGCCCTGGGAACTATGGTATTATGTGTGGTAGAGGGGGGGGGGGGGGCAAAAAGAGATTGTAGAGGGTGGAGATTTGTGTTGGGAGGGGGAATTTGGGGGCAGGGGGTAAGAATTGTTTTGGGGGGGGGGTGCTAGGAGTGGCGATTTATGTGTGTGTGTGGGGGGGGGGCATGTTGGGATGGGGGATAAGGATTTGTGCTTGGAGGAGAAATTTATGCTAGTAAGGGTAATTGGGGGGGTTGATGCTAGGAGGGGACATTTGAGGTGGAGAATTTGTGCTAGGCGAGCGGATATGGGGGGGGGGGGTGAATTGGTGCTAGGAGGGGACTTTTGAGGAGTAGAGAATTTGTGTTAGGCAGGGGGGGGGGGGCTCCGGTGTAAATTGGTGGTAGAGGATTTGTGTCAGAAGGGGCGATTTATTTTTTATATGGGGGGGGGGGGGTTTGTGTTGGTGTTATTTGGGGAGAGAAAGAATTTGAACTGGCAGGGGGAATGGGGGGCAAAGATTTCTGCTTGGGAGGGGCGGTTGGTTTCAGCAGGGGGGGGTGGATTTGCTAAGGGGGTAAGCATGCAGATTAGTGCTTAATTTATTTGGGAGGGAGGGAATTTTTTGCCGAAACATAATGCTCATACATCTTGAAGGGGTACCTATGGCATGTTCGCCCTTGGCTACCTTGTCCCGGCACTACATATGCCCCCATGGCGGTGCCCAGCTTCCCGTGTCTTTTTAGACCGTAGTCTGTCTATTAGCCCTGAAAATGGGCAGAACTCTGTAAATAGATTTCAGTAGGATTTGCTTTTTTTTTATTTTATTTGTTTAACAAATTTAGAAAATTATTCTTTGAACTCTTCATATCTGCCCATTACTGCTGATCGTTACTGGTGGCTCTCATATCTGCCCATTACTACTGAGCGTTACTGGTGGCTCTCATATCTGCCCATTACTACTGAGCGTTACTGGTGGCTCTCATATCTGCCCATTACTACTGAGCGTTACTGGTGGCTCTCATATCTGACCATTACTACTGGGCGTTACTGGTGGCTCTCATATCTGCCCATTACTGCTGAGCGTTACTGGTGGCTCTCATATCTGCCCATTACTGCTGAGCGTTACTGGTGGCTCTCATATCTGCCCATTACTACTGGGCGTTACTGGTGGCTCTCATATCTGCCCATTACTACTGAGCGTTACTGGTGGCTCTCATATCTGCCCATTACTACTGAGCGTTACTGGTGGCTCTCATATCTGACCATTACTACTGGGCGTTACTGGTGGCTCTCATATCTGCCCATTACTACTGGTCGTTACTGGTGGCTCTCATATCTGCCCATTACTACTGGGCGTTACTGGTGGCTCTCATATCTGCCCATTACTACTGGGCGTTACTGGTGGCTCTCATATCTGCCCATTACTACTGGGCGTTACTGGTGGCTCTCATATCTGCCCATTACTACTGGGCGTTACTGGTGGCTCTCATATCTGCCCATTACTACTGAGCGTTACTGGTGGCTCTCATATCTGCCCATTAATACTGAGCGTTACTGGTGGCTCTCATATCTGACCATTACTACTGGGCGTTACTGGTGGCTCTCATATCTGCCCATTACTACTGGGCGTTACTGGTGGCTCTCATATCTGACCATTACTACTGGGCGTTACTGGTGGCTCTCATATCTGCCCATTACTACTGGGCGTTACTGGTGGCTCTCATATCTGCCCATTACTACTGGGCGTTACTGGTGGCTCTCATATCTGCCCATTACTACTGGTCGTTACTGGTGGCTCTTATATCTGCCCATTACTACTGGGCGTTACTGGTGGCTCTCATATCTGCCCATTACTACTGGGTGTTACTGGTGGCTCTCATATCTGCCCATTACTACTGAGCGTTACTGGTGGCTCTCATATCTGCCCATTACTACTGAGCGTTACTGGTGGCTCTCATATCTGCCCATTACTACTGAGCGTTACTGGTGGCTCTCATATCTGCCCATTACTACTGGGCGTTACTGGTGGCTCTCATATCTGCCCATTACTACTGGTCGTTACTGGTGGCTCTCATATCTGCCCATTACTACTGGGCGTTACTGGTGGCTCTCATATCTGCCCATTACTGCTGAGCGTTACTGGTGGCTCTCATATCTGCCCATTACTACTGAGCGTTACTGGTGGCTTTCATATCTGCCCATTACTGCTGAGCGTTACTGGTGGCTCTCATATCTGCCCATTACTGCTGAGCGTTACTGGTGGCTCTCATATCTGCCCATTACTGCTGAGCGTTACTGGTGGCTCTCATATCTGCCCATTACTGCTGAGCGTTACTGGTGGCACTCATATCTGACCATTACTACTGGGCGTTACTCGTGGCTCTCATATCTGCCCATTACTGCTGAGCGTTACTGGTGGCTTTCATATCTGCCCATTACTACTGAGCGTTACTGGTGGCTCTCATATCTGCCCATTACTGCTGAGCGTTACTGGTGGCTCTCATATCTGACCATTACTGCTGAGCGTTACTGGTGGCTCTCATATCTGCCCATTACTGCTGAGCGTTACTGGTGGCTCTCATATCTGTCCATTACTACTGAGCGTTACTGGTGGCTCTCATATCTGTCCATTACTACTGAGCGTTACTGGTGGCTCTCATATCTGCCCATTACTACTGAGCGTTACTGGTGGCTCTCATATCTGCCCATTACTGCTGAGCGTTACTGGTGGCTCTCATATCTGCCCATTACTACTGGGCGTTACTGGTGGCTCTCATATCTGACCATTACTGCTGAGCGTTACAGGTGGCACTCATATCTGACCATTACTACTGGGCGTTACTCGTGGCTCTCATATCTGCCCATTACTGCTGAGCGTTACTGGTGGCTTTCATATCTGCCCATTACTGCTGAGCGTTACTGGTGGCTCTCATATCTGCCCATTACTGCTGAGCGTTACTGGTGGCTCTCACAGACAGTGGGGACTTTGACCTTCTTCATCAAAGCTCTGCTTCCCATACTCAGTGCCAGACTTTGCCTATTTGGGTTTTATCCTTATTTTCAGTTAGCGGTTTTTCAGTTTGTAATTGAGAGAAGAGGATTACCCAGCTAGCCTTGGCGCTGCCTTCCAAATCCCACCACTGTAACCACATTTTTCTTCTAGATTATAAAGAACTCACACTGCCTTTACAAAAAATAAGTAAATTGAAACTTCTACTAGAGAAAATTTAATATACAATGTTTTTTTTGGTTTTTTTTTAACATGGATCTACTTTTTTAACGTTCTCCATCCTGTAGTAGGCACACGCCCTTATTAACACCATGCATACTGGTATCATGACTGAGTTTGACCCTATGGCCTGTTTCACACGGGCTTCAGCTTGTATAAGAGCAGTGTGAACAGAAAACATAAGCGTGGGCAGGGGGTGTGCCCAAATAGATTCATCCTGCTGCCTGGACCCATGTTCCGATCCAGATTCTGTGGTTCTGGACCGGAACGTTCGATCCTGTGTCCAGGTTTTGCTAGACGCCTGCAGCCTGACTAACTACAGGGCCTTTATAGAACCAGGTCTGAGAATTGCTCAGGGCTCCCATTTCGGAGACCGCGTCCAGCTTGGAGGCCGCTCCCAGTATGGGAGATGGAAGGTCTTACCCGGGGTCAAGGGGCCCCCAGTCAGATGCCACGGGACAGAGGTCTCATCGAGGGATCAGAGGACCCAGCCACAAGGCAGCGGATCTTGGTTCCAGGATTTAAGTCAGCTCCTATCAGGGGTGTCAGGCAGTGGCGGCTGGTGCTCAAACATTTTGGAGGGAATCAATCGCAGGCACTGTGCCCATCAAACGCAGCCACTGTGCCCATAAATTTTCGTCTTTGTGCCATCAAACACAGCTACTGTACCCATCAATTGCTGCCACTGTGCCCCATCAATTGCCGCCACTGTGCCCCATCAATAATTTAAAAAAACCCCGGTGTTCTACTTTAAATACTGGTAGTGACACATTTTCTACAGTGCCTTGAAAAAGTATTCATACCCCTTGACATTTCCCACATTTTGTCATGTTACAACCAAAAATGTAAATCTATTTTATTGAGATTTTGTGTGATTGACCAACACAAAGTGGCACATAATTGTGAAGTGGAAGGAAAATGATAAATGCCCCCTACAAAAAAAACACTAGCTACTACTGTTCCGAAGTGTTCTGAAGATACGGTAGCAGTTAAAGTGGATGTAAACCGGAAATTCTTTTTTTTTTTTTGCTGTCACGATGTAGAGTATAAGATTTCCTATCATCTGTCTGTCTTACCACAAAGAGTTAATCCAGCTCTGAGCAATCCTCTTTTCTTTTTTCGGTGAGATAAATGGACAAACAGGAGAAAACTTTTGTCCGTTCTTCCCCCTTGCTGTGAATGACAGGTTATTTACATATCTCATGCACTAGCCTGGAGAACGGCATTATTTTTTTAATTCCCACCCCCACTCCTTTTCTGAAGTCATGTGGTTACTTTTCTGGATTTTGACTGGATGTTAGTGATCATAGCAGAATTTAGTGTAAGGAATACACAGGAGAAAATGCATGTTGACAAGTGGAGTGTAGAGGTGGGCAGGGAGTGTACTGACATCACGATTCCACCCACAGAGCTCCAGACAACAGACCCACCCACAGAATCTGCAGTTTTTCGGGTCTTATAACAGACAGAGGGGAGACATTTGACAGGTAAGGATACATGCAGGAGGCATCTATATCCTTATAGATCAGCACTATGGCAGTAGTTTAGAAAGGATGAGAGTGGCTTTACATCCACTTTAAAGCTAGCTCAGTTGGGAAGGAGTTAATTTTCCTTTAGATTCCAACGAGAAAAAATCTCAGCGCCGCAGCGATTTCCAAATATAGAAAAACGACAGAAACTTTTCTTCTACATATTTTTTTCTCTGCAAACCGCAGACATACCCCAAAATAAGGAATATTTTCTAACATCCCACATGCAGAGAAAAACACACGAGCCGCATTTTCTGTGGCTGGATTGTTTTCTTCTATAAGAAAGAGGATTGTTTGTGTTGGCAGGCAGTTCATCTTACGGGAATGCGCTGTGACAAGGCACAAAATACAAGTAAGCAATTCCGAGTCCTGCAACAGCAGATCCTGCACACCCATCAGTATGGGAAAGGCTTAAAAATGAAAAGAACTTCAGTTGTTATGGTTGTGTATGCTTTATAATAAATGTAATTAGTGTAAGTACTTGAATACGGCTTGTTATCAGCATCCCGGTGCAGCAGAACTTGTGCCGCGTACACACGATCATTTTTCGGCATGTAAAAAACTAAGGGCCAGATTCACGTAGAATCGCCCTACGCTGCGGCGGCGTAACGCATTACATTTACGTTACACCGCTGCCAGTTTTCAGCGTAAGTGCTTGATTCACAAAGCACTTGCCTGTAAACGTGCGGCGGCGTAGTGTAAATCCGCCCGGCGCAAGCCCACCTAATTCAAATGGGGCGGGGACCATTTAAATTAGGCGCATTCCCGCGCCGAACGTACTGCGCATGCTCCGTCCCTAAAATTTTCCGACGTGCATTGCGCTAAATGACGTCGCAAGGACGTCATTGGTTTCGACATTAACGTAAATGGCGTCCAGCGCTATTCACGGACGACTTACGCAAACGACGTGAAATTTTTTTTTGACGCAGCAACGACGGCCATACTTAACATTGGCTAGACCACCTAGAGGGCAGCTTTATTTTTAACGCGGCGTATCTCTACGGAAACAACGTAAATTTACAGCGACGGGCAAAGCGGACGTTCGTGAATCGGCGTAACTAGTCATTTGCATATTCTACCCCGACCGCAATGGAATCGCCACCTAGCGGCCGGCCTAGAATTGCAGCCTAAGATCCGACGGTGTAAGTCACTTACACCTGTCGGATCTTAGGGCTATCTATGCGTAACCTGATTCTATGAATCGGGCGCATAGATACGACAATCGTATCTCAGAGATACGACGGCGTATCAGGAGATACGCCGTCGTATCTCTTTTGTGAATCTGGCCCTAAGTTTTTTAAAAATGTCAATTAAAATGATCGTGTGTGGGCTTCACATAATTTTTCGGGTTCTGAAAAACGACAAAAAAAAAATTTGAACATGCTGCATTTTTTAACGACGTTTTAAACAATGTCGTTTTTCGTGTTGTAAAAAATGATCGCGTGTGGGCTAAAACTACGTTAAAAACCCGCGCATGCTCAGAAGCAAGTTATGAGACGGGATCGCTCGTTCTGGTAAAACTACCGTTCGTAATGGAGTAAGCACTTTCATCACGCTGTAACTGACAGAAAAGCGCGAATCGTCTTTTACTAACACGAAATCAGCTAAAGCAGCCCAAAGGGTGGCGCCGTTTAAATGGAACTTTCCCTTTAACCACTTAAGACCCGGACCTTTAGGCAGGTAAAGGACCTGGCCAGTTTTTGCGATTCGGCACTGCGTCACTTTAACTGACAATTGCGCGGTCGTGCGAAGTTGCTCCCAAACAAAATTGGCGTCCTTTTTTTCCCACAAATAGAGCTTTATTTTGGTGGTATTTGATCACCTCTGCGGTTTTTATTTTTTGCGCTATAAACAAAGATAGAGCGACAGTTTTGAAAAAAATCCAATATTTTTTACTTTTTGCTATAATAAATATCCCCCAAAAATATATACAAAAAAAATGTCCTCAGTTTAGGCCGATACGTATTCTTCTACCTATTTTTGGTAAAAAAAATCGCAATAAACGTTTATCGATTGGTTTGGGCAAAATTTATAGCGTTTACAAAATAGGGGATAGTTTTATTGCATTTTTATCCCCAAAAATTTTTTTTACTACTAATGGTGCCGATCAGCGATTTTTTTCGTGACTGCGACATTATGGCGGACACTTCGGACAATTTTGACACATTTTTGGGACCATTGTAATTTTCACAGCAAAAAATGCATTAAAAATGCACTGTTTACTGTGAAAATGACAATTGCAGTTTGAGAGTTAACCACAAGGGGACGCTGAAGGGGTTAAGTGTGACCTCATTTGTGTTTCTAACTGTAAGGGGGTGTGGCTGTAGGTGTGACGTCATTGATTGTGTTTCCCTATAAAAGGGATCACACGATCAATGACGGCGCCACAGTGAAGAACGGGGAAGCTGTGTTTACACACGGCTCTCCCCATTCTTCAGCTCCGGGGACCGATCGCGGGACTCCAGCGGCAATCGGGTCCTGCGGTCACGGTCAAGGAGCTTCGGACGATTCCGCCCCCCCCCCCCCCCGTTTTACTTACCTGACCCGTCGAAAGTCCCGCGCTCGGTCCCAAGTTCCTCTTCGCCTGGCCTCTGATTGGCTAGAGCGGATGGATTGAGAGCAACGCAGCCGTTGGATGGCGCTGCTCTCAATCACATTCAGTGACACGGCGCGCCGAAGGGCGGGGCCGAGTGATACAGTGAGCGGCTATGGCCGCTCGCTGTATCACGGGAGCACGCCCACAAGGACTCATCACCATGCAAGCTCTCTCACATGAACGTGTGTAGTTCTTACGGGGAGGACCAGAGACAGCCGCCGAGGGACCCCAGAAGACGTGGATCGGGGCCACTCTGTGCAAGACGAACTGCACAGTGGAGGTAAGTATAAGGCCCCATACTCACGAGCAAACATGTCTGCTGAAACTGGCCCGCAGGCCAGTTTCAGCAGACATGTTTGGTCGTGTGTGGGCGCGAGCGGGCCGAATTCCAGCAAACATTTGCCCGCCGGGCCTTTTCCCAGCAGACAAATATTCCTGGACTTGTTTTAAAACAGTCCGCTGGAATTCTGCCCGCTCGGACATGTACGGTCGTCAGTACAGACCTACCGTACATGTCCAGGCGCCCGCCGTCCCTCGCATGCGTCGAATGACTTCGACGCATGCGTGGAAGCATTTTAAAGGCGGGCCGCCCACGTCGCCGCGTCATTGTCGCGGCGACACCGCGTCATCGACGCGGCGACACCGCGGACACGCCCCGCGTATTGTTTACGCGCGGACTTCTGTACGATGGTGTGTACAACCATCGTACAGAAGCCCTCTGGCAGACATGTATGGTGGAAACGGTCCGACGGACCGCTTTCACCATACATGTTTGGTCGTGAGTACCCGGCCTAACATGTTGGTTATTTTAAAGAAAACATTTTTTTTCCTTTAGTAACCCTTTAAAGCCCAACACGGGCACATTTTTTTTCCCCATGCAGTGGGGCTGTGCCCGAACTGCATGGATTACCAGCTTGTTTTCTCTAGGGGATGAACATAGAGCCTATACTCACCAGATCCTCCAATCCTCGAGAAAACAGTGCTCCCCCCATGTCAGCGGTGGACTGTTCCTGGCGTCTTCACATCCAGAGCCGGTCTATGGGCGTGATGATGTCAGGAACAGTGCACTGTACAATACCACTGGACTGCAGGGGGAGAGGGGGCAGGGGCCCAAGGGACCGGTCTTGCGCTGGGAATATTGGAGGATTAGGTGAGTATATCTTGTCTCTCCAATACCCTAGATAACAAATGAGCAATTAACCCATGTACTGCATGCACAGCCCCACTGCATGGTAAATAATAATAAAAAAAAAAACGGTGTTCTACTTTAAATACTGGTAGTGACACATTTTCTACAGTGCCTTGAAAAAGTATTCATACCCATTGACATTTTTCACATTCTGTTATGTTACAACCAAAAACGTAAATGTATTTTATTGAGATTTTATGTTATAAACCAACACAAAGCAACACATAATTGTGAAGTGGAAGGAAAATGATAAATGGTTTTCATTTTTTTTAAACAAATAAATACCGTATTTATCGGCGTATAACGCGCACCGGCGTATAACGCGCACCCTAATTTTAGGAGGGAAGTTTTAGGAAAAAAACTTTCAACAGCCCCTTTTATATTCCAAAGCCCCCTGCACATTACATACAGATCCCAGCACATTACACATAGATCACATCCCAGCACATTACACATAGATCACATGACAGCACATTACACATAGATCACATGACAGCACATTACACATAGATCACATGACAGCACATTACACATAGATCACATGACAGCACATTACACATAGATCACATGACAGCACATTACACATAGATCACATGACAGCACATTACACATAGATCACATGACAGCACATTACATATAGATCACATCCCAGCACATTACATATAGATCACATCCCAGCACTTAGATCACATCCCAGCACATTACATATAGATCACATCCCAGCACTTAGATCACATCCCAGCACATTACACATTTTCAAACTGCCTGTGAGTGCTGTATGGGTGGGGGGGGGGGATACTCTGCCCTCCTACCTGCTTCTCCTGTCACAGCATGAGCCGCTCCACTCACCCAGCTTCAGCTTCGGCGTCAGCGTCTGTAGTCCCGACGGATCAGGTCTCCGGGTGTTGATACCCGTTCCGTGTTGATCTCCGGGTGTTGGTACAGCGCCGCATTGGGTCCTCACGGATGCCCGCAAAGCCGATCAGGTCGGCATCTAAAAACCACAGTCTCCCGCTCAAACCACACAGTCTCCTCCTCCTCCTCCTCCAATCTGAAGCTATACTCGGGGGGGGGAGGAGGAGCAAGAAGAGGAGAGAAGAGACTTTTTTTAATCTTCTTAGTACGCCGTCGGCTGTCCCATGCGAGGTGGGACGGCCGGCACGACACTCCCGCCCAATCCCCGCCCCCCCCCCCATTGTAAACGATAATGACATTGGCGTATAACGCGCACCCACGATTTCCCCCTGATTTTAAGGGGGAAAAAGTGCGCGTTATACGCCGATAAATACGGTAAGTGAAAAGTGTGGCGTGTATTCGTATTCAGTCCCCTTTACTCCGATACCCCTAACTAAAATCTAGTGAAACCAATTGCCTTTAGAAGTCACCTAATTAGTAAATAGAGTCCACCTGTGTGTAATTTAATCTCAATATAAATACAGCTGTTCTGTGAAGCCCTCATAGGTTTGTTAGAAAACCTTAGTGTACAAACAGCAACATGAAGGTCAAGGAACACACCAGACAGGTCAGGGATAAAGTTGCGGAGAAGTTTAAAGCAGGGTTAGGTTATAAAAAAAATACCCCAAGCTTTGAACATCTCACAGAGCTCTGTTCAATCCATCATCCGAAAATGGAAAGAGTATGGCACAACTGTAAACCTACCAAGACATGTCCGTCCACCTAAACTGACAGACCGGGCAAGGAGAGCATTCATCAGAAAAGCAGCCAAGAGTTCCATGGTAACTCTGGAGGAGCTGCAGAGATCCACAGCTCAGGTGGGAGAATCTGTCCTCAGGACAACTATTAGTCGTGCTCTCCACAAATCTGACCTTTATGGAAGAGTGACAAGAAGATATTGTTGAAAAAAAGCCATAAGAAGTCCTGTTTGCAGTTTGTGAAAAGCCATGTGGGGAATACAGCAAACAAGGTGCTCTGGTCAGATGAGACCTAAATTGAAGCAAAAAATGATGTGCGGCTAAAAACTAACACTGCACATCACCCTGAACACACCATCCCCACCGTGAAACATGGTGGTGGCAAAGCTTTTCTTTAGCAGGGACAGGGAAGCTGGTCAGAGTTGATGGGAAGATGGATGGAGCCAAATATAGGGCAATCTTAAAAACCAGTTAGAGTCTACAAAAGACTTGAGACTGGGGCGGAGTTTCACCTTCCAGCAGGACAAGGACCCTAAACATACAGCCAGAGCTACAATGGAATGGTTTAGATCAAAGCATATGTATGTGTTAGAATGGCCCAGTCACAGTCGAGACCAAAATCCAATTGAGAATCTGTGGCAAGACTTGAAAATTGCTGTTCACAGACGCTCTCCATCCAATATTGAGATATTTTTCAAAGATGAATGGGCAAAAATGTCACTTTCTAGATGTCCAAACTGCAATTGTCATTTTCACAGTAATCAGTGCATTTTAAATGCATTTTTTGCTGTGAAAAGGACAATGGTCCCAAAAATGTGTAAAAATTGTCCGAAGTGTCCGCCATAATGTCGCAGTCACGAAAAAAATCGCTGATCGCCGCCATTAGTAGTAAAAAAAAAAAATAATAAAAATGCAATAAAACTATCCCCTATTTTGTAAACGCTATACATTTTGCGCAAACCAACCGATAAACGCTTATTGCGATTTTTTTCTCCAAAAATAGGTAGAAGAATACGTATCGGCCTAAACTGAGGGAAAAAATAAATAATATATTTTTGGGGGATATTTATTATAGCAAAAAGTAAAAAATATTGCATTTTTTTCAAAACTGTCGCTCTATTTTTGTTTATAGCGCAAAAAATAAAAACTGCAGAGGTGATTAAATACCACCAAAAGAAATCTTTATTTGCACGACCGCGCAATAGTCATTTAAATCGACGCAGTGCCGAACCGCAAAAAAGGGCAAGGTCCTTTAGCTGCATTTTGGTCCGGGTCTTAAGTGGTTAAGTCAGTCTATAGTAGCCTTTCTCAACCTTTTTGATCACAGAGGAACCCTTGACATAACTTTCTGCTGCCAAAAATGACTTTATCTACAACTCATGATACATTGGTGTGATGATCAGTGGGAAGAATGCTCCTTACACTTGTGGTCATTGGGAAGAATTTCCCCCTTACAGATAGCTAAAAAGATGAATGGTATCAGTGGGAACTTATCTAAGAGGCAGAAATTGCTCATTGCTCAAGGAACCCCTAGCAACCTCTGGAGGAACCCTGGTTGAGAAACCCTGGTCTATTATGACACTTCCAAAATTTCTACTACCACTTCAATCTCTACTCGCCAAATCCCTGGTGCTGCATCTTTAAACCACCTAACCCATGTTGCAACAGCTATAATACTTATCTGCACAATTCCCTGACCGTTGCTGATCCAGACTTATCCTGACTATTCTTCTGCCTGCTGCTTGCCAAGACTGCTGCCTGTACCCGACGAATCCTCTGTATGCCTTCTGCCAAGACCTCTGTTTGGACCTGACTATTCCTCTGCCAGCCACTTGCCAAGACTTCTGCCTGCACCTGACTACTCCTCTGCTGCCTGCCAAGACTCTTGTATGGACCTGGCTACGCCTCTGTCTGCCGCCTGCCAAGACCCGACTACTCCTCTGCCTGCCACTTGCCAAGACTTCTGCTTGGACCCAACTGCTCCTCTGCCTGCCACTTGCCAAGACTTCTGCTTGGACCCAATTGCTCCTCTGCCTGCCACTTGCCAAGTCTTCTGCCTGCACCCGACTACTCCTCTGCTGCCTGCCAAGACTCCTGTCTGGACCTGGCTACTCCTCTGTCTGCCGCTTGCCAAGACCCCTGCCTGGACCTGACTACTCCTCTGCCTGCCACTTGCCAAGACTTCTGCTTGAACCTAACTGCTCCTCTGCTTGCCACTTGCCAAGACTTCTGCTTGGACCCAACTGCTCCTCTGCTTGCCACTTGCCAAGGCCTCTGCACCTGACTACTCATCCACCTGTTGCCTGCCAAGACCCCTGCCTGGACCTATCTACTCCTCTGCCTGCCACCTGTCAGGACCCCTGCCTGGTCCTAACAACTCTTCTGCCTGCCAAAACCCCCTGCCCAAACTTAAATACTTTTGGGCCCACCTCTTAAACTACAGACTCTATACCTGTTCCTGCCACACCTTGGTATTGCAATATTAAAGGGTGCAACCTGGTGACAGTTGCAGTGACGCAGATTAGGTGACACCACTAAGGTCTAAGGGCCATCTCCACCTTCAGGAGCTCCAATAAAGACCAACGATGACTTAGACTGTGCACCTTGCGTGAGCCTGTGTCACCTGCCAGGGGGCCACCATAGAACATGACACACCTGACTGATAGATATGCATAGCGAAAGAATAAGAAAATACAGCTGTTGTGCAGCACTACTGAAACGGAAGCAGAACCTGAACCCATAATCAGAAAGAATAGCGGACCTCATGCACATACATAATTATAAATTGTACACAGTAGAAGTGACATTTCTAAAACATTAATCCTTGTTTAGGTACGCCTGATTAGTGTCAGGTGTACATAAAAGGACATTGAAAGGACCATAGTGTTGTAATATTAATGTGTAGGTATGTATTGCACGATATATTTTATTGCATTACCATATTGACCAGCAACTGTCTAAGCCAGCTGAATTCGAACATATCAAAGGGACAGCTGAAGACCCTTTGATGTGTTAATCTTATGCAAGACTACCTAGGAAGTATTTATTGAGGGTAATTGAGGGGGTATTCATTCAGGGAAACATTTGGTTGACCTGGAAGAACCCCTCCCTCCAGTGTGAGACCAGTGTTTGAGACATTCAAGCTGGCATTCAGTCAGTCTTGTCACGGAGTATATTCTCTGTATGAATATGGCACAGGTCTAGTAAAAGGTGGGATTCTGAATTACTCTGTTGGATTTGTATCATCTGTGGAATTTGGACTTTGTTCTGTATTGGAAATCAAATATATGCACTCTCTGGAGAGCCTGGAGTATTGCTGCGGGACATAACTTATAGTCATCATACTAATACCTAAATATCAATTATCTGATCGGACTCCATTATACATTTATATCACTACACATAGTTTCTCTTTAAATGCTTTCATGTCAACTGATGTATTCTGGAAAGCAGAGGTCAGCTTCTTGGCAGGAGATCTGCCATTCATTAAGGATGTAATAAGGCCAACGCTGGGCCTCATTAAAAAGTGGAAAACACTTAAATCCCTTTGAAAGTCTGAACTAGCGATTTATTTTCAGCCCTTTATTAATCCGCCGTATTGCTGTTTACGACAAAGGGAAGTTATAGACAGAGTAGGGTGAGTTATGAAGCTTTAATAACCTTCTTGGAGCTTTTGTTTCCCTCATTAACGTATAAGAAAAAGTTGGAAAACTTCCTGAGTGGAATACTGAGTGGAGAGGAATTACAAAGATTACAACTTATTTTCTTAAATTCTGATTAGTGAGAAGATACAGCAAGCTCAGCCAACCGCTATAAGGCTCATTTCACATCGCATGGGAATCGCTCAGGAACCGTACCGTATTCCTGTGCAAATCACGTGATTCAGTGTGATGCGATTTGAGCCCATTCATTTCAAATAGGCTGAAATCGCACCTCACCAAAGACGAGCATGCACCTTTTTTGGAGCCGCACCAGATCTGGTGCAGACAAAAACTCACTGCGTTTGCGACCTGCAGATTAAGCACTGTTTGATAGTGTGAAACGCGTCAATTCTTTTTTTTTTTTTATATTTATATTGCTTATTTTATTTAAAAGGGCTAGACCAGGGGTCGGCAACCTTCAGCCCATGGGCTGCACCCTAAATGTCTGAATAATTCACGCGCACACAGCCCTGAGACATTTTAACCCCTTCATGCGGACCTGTATCGGGGTGATGCCTGCAGCTGTAGGCATCACCCCAGTACTGTTTTTTAGAGGCGTTCGGCTGTTATCCCAAGCAGCGGGAACGGATGTCCCCGCCTTCCGCATCTCGCCCGTGCTCTCTCTTTCCACCGGGAGGACCAAGCGACCAGCCGGAACGTCCGCTGGCTGGCCGGAGACCCAAACAAAGCCGTAATCGGCTTTAATCGTGTCTCGGAATAGTAACCCAGAAGCGATGTCATGACATCAGTTCCGGTTTACAGAAGACTTAAAGGTGGCAAATTTAGAAAAAATTACAGTATTCAAAACAGCCAAACTTGTGTTTACACAGCTGGGGGGGGGGGGGCTGTGTAATATGGGGGGGGGCTGTGTAATATGCAGAGAGGAGCTGTGTAGTATGTAGGGGGGTTGTGTGATGAGCAGGGGGAGCTATACAATATGTAAGTATGGGGGCTGTGTAATGTAAAAGGGTCCAGAGGTGCAGGGGGCTGTGTAATGTAAAGGGGTCCAGAGGTGCAGGGGCTGTGTAATGTACAGGGGTCCAGGGGTGCAGGGGCTGTGTAATGTAAAGGGTTCCAGAGGTGCAGGGGCTGTGTAATGTAAAGGGTTCCAGAGGTGCAGGGGCTGTTTAATGTAAAGGGGTCCAGAGGTGCAGGGGCTGTGCAATGTAAAGGGGTCCAGAGGTGCAGGGGCTGTGTAATGTAAAGGCGTCCAGAGGTGCAGGGGCTGTGTAATGTAAAGGGGTCCAGAGGTGCAGGGGCTGTGTAATGTAAAGTAGTCCAAAGGTGCAGGGGGCTGTGTAATGTAAAGGGGTCCAAATTACAGTATTCAAAACAGCCAAACTTGTGTTTACACAGCTGGGGGGGGGCTGTGTAATATGGGGGGGCTGTGTAGTATGTAGGGGGACTGTGTAATATGGGGGGCTGTGTAGTATGTAGGGGGGCTGTGTGATGAGCAGGGGGAGCTATACAATATGCAGGTATGGGGGCTGTGTAATGTAAAAGGGTCCAGAGGTGCGCGGGCTGTGTAATGTAAAGGGGTCCAGAGGTGCGCGGGCTGTGTAATGTAAAGGGGTCCAGAGGTGCAGGGGCTGTGTAATGTAAAGGGGTCCAGAGGTGCAGGGGGCTGTGTAATGTAAAGGGTCCAGAGGTGCAGGGGGCTGTGTAATGTAAAGGGGTCCAAAGGTGCAGGGGCTGTGTAATGTAAAGGGGTCCAGAGGTGCACGGGCTGTGTAATGTAAAGGGGTCCAAAGGTGCAGGGGGCTGTGTAATGTAAAGAGCTCCAGAGGTGCAGGGGGCTGTGTAATGTAAAGGGGTCCAGAGGTGCAGGGGCTTTACGATGATCTGCGATTTTTAGCAGTACTGCGACATTGTGACGGACAGATCGGACACTTTTGGAACCAGTGACATTTATACAGCGATCAGAGATATAAATATGCACTGATTACTGTGTAAATGTCACTGGCAGTGAAGGGGGCGATCAAGGGGTTAACTGTGTGTTCCCTGGGTGTGCTCTAACTGTATAGGGATGGGACTGACTAGGGAAGGAGACCGATTGGTGTTCCTATATACTAGGAACACACAATCGGTCTCCTCTCCTCTGACAGAAATGGGATTTGTGTGTTTACAAATCCCCCGTGCTGCTCTCATACATCGGGTGCCCCGCCGTGCAGCGGGCGCACGTGCGTGCCTCTGGCGGCTCTTAAAGGGAAACCTGTATATGTATGGGATTTCGCCCATGGTGAGCCACTGTGCCACAGTAAATCTGCGTGAGCCGGTTGGGAACCAGTTAAGTAATGAAATGGAAAATTATATAAGGAAGCATAGCCTTTATCAACATAAGTACAACTGGGACTTGGATAAATCGAAATTCTAAAAACCGCTTGTGGTCCACAAAGTACCAGTCCAACACATTAATTAGGTTTCCGCTTATTCTGTCCTCCCCCGTCTATATATTCACATATTACAGCCGAAGTTCTCTTTTATCTGTTGATAATAATAGTGTTCCTGAACACCATGGCACCATATTTGTTTGTATCCCACGTAAATACTCACATATCTAATTCTGCCTATCCAGTGCCTTGAAAACGTCCAGATAAACCAAAATTATAGGGAAATGTGTGTCTGGCTCCCTCAGGCATTCGCCTAATTTGCCCATTAGGAAATGTGATCTTGTTAATGCCGCATCCAATCAGCATTTTTGTGGCACGCGGAAGATGAGTGAGAGCGCTAGAAGGAAAACACAATGTTGGCCCCAAGAGCGGGGGAAATGTGCAATGATAGGAAGACTCTGCTTCTCCAGCACTATTGCTTCAATTTATCAACTAGAACAACTCAACTCTCATTAAACTGTATACATCGGGGAGACCAGAATTCCCAACAAACAACAAAAGATTGGGTATATACTACCGTCTCATGTCTACCTCAGCTTTTCGTAGGCTGGCCATACATTATACAATTTTCATTTGGATTTACCAAAAGCCATAGAATATGAGGTCACACCAGAACTAGCTGGCTGCGCTGTAGCCATAATTCGGCTATAGCGCGGTCGGCAAGTGGTCAAACCAGGGTTTTCAGGGAAGCCTGAGGTTCAATTAGACCAGGGGTGTCCAACTCAATTTCATTACGGGTGGCATCAGCATTATGGTTGCCCTCTAAGGACCAGTTGTATCCGTAATGCCGCGTACACACGATCTGAGGGCCAGATTCTCGTACATCCGCGTATCTTTGCGCGGGCGTAACGTATCCGATTTACGTTGCGCCTCCGCAATTTAGACGGGCAAGTGCTGTATTCTCAAAGCACTTGCTCCGTAAGTTGCGGCGGCGTAGCGTAAATCGGCCGGCGTAAGCCCGCCTAATTCAAATGTGGGACAGGGGGGCGTGTTTTATGTTAATGTTATGTGACCCGTCGTGATTGACGTTTTTCACGGACGGCGCAGTGTGCATTGCTCCTAATACGCCGCAAGGACGTATTGGTTTTGACGTGAACGTAAATTACGTCCAGCCCCATTCACGGACGAGTTACGCAAACGACGTAACATTTTCAAATTTCGTCGCGGGAACGACGGCCATACTTAACATTGGTACGCCGCACTTACACTACCATATAGCAGGGGTAACTTTACGCCGGGAAAAGCCTAACGTAAACGGCGTAACTGTACTGCGTCGGCCGGGCGCACGTTCGTGAATTTGCGTATCTAGCTGATTTATATATTTCGACGCGTAAATCAGCGTACACGCCCCTAGAGGCCAGCGTAAATATGCAGTTACGATCCGACGGCGTAAGACCTAAGGGAACTTTATACGTAACTGATTCTAAGAATCAGGCGCATAGATACGACGGCGCAACTCAGAGATACAACGGCGTATCTGGAGATACGCCGTCGTATCTCTTTTGAGAATCTGGCCCTGAATTTCCAACAACAAATGTTCGGTATGAGCTTTTGGTCGGATATTCCGACCGTGTGTAGGCTCCATCCGACATTTACGATCGGAATTTCCGATACAACAAATGTTCAATGTGAGCTTTTGGTCAGATATTCCGACCGTGTGTAGGCTCCATCCGACATTTACGATCGGAATTTCCGACAACAAATGTTTGAGAGCTGGTTCTCAATTTATTCCGACAATAAAAGTTCTTGTCGGAAATTCCGATCGCCTGTATGCAATCCCAACGCACAAAAATCCTACGCATGCTCGGAATTATTGAACTTAATTTTTCTCGGCTCGTCGTAGTGTTGTACGTCACCGTTTTCTTGACGTTTGGAATTTCCGACAACATTTGTGTGACCGTGTGTATGCAAGACAAGTTTGAGCCAACATCCGTCGGAAAAAATCCACGGTTTTGTTGTCGGAATGTCCGATCGTGTGTACGTGGCATAAGACTATATAAATGTATCCACTGTTTATCTTATTAAATAATTGCCTCTGCATTCGATTATTTCTGGTGGCAGGAGGTATTCTCCTCTATTCTTGGTGTCAGTGGCAGGAGGTATTCCCCCCTATTCTTGGTGTCAGTGGCAGGAGGTATTCTCCCTTATTCTTGGTGTCAGTGGCAGGAGGTATTCTCCATTGTTGGTGTCAGTGACAGGAGGTATTCTCCCCTATTCTTGGTGTCAGTGGCAGGAGGTATTCTCCCCTATTCTTGGTGTCAATGGCAGGAGGTATTCTCCCCTATTCTTGGTGTAAGTGGCAGGAGGTATTCTACCCTATTCTTGGTGTAAGTGGCAGGAGGTATTCTCCCCTATTCTTGGTGTCAGTGGCAGGAGGTATTCTCCCCTATTCTTGGTGTCAGTGGCAGGAGGTATTCTACCCTATTCTTGGTGTAAGTGGCAGGAGGTATTCTCCCCTATTCTTGGTGTCAGTGGCAGGAGGTATTCTCCCCTATTCTTGGTGTCAGTGGCAGGAGGTATTCTCCATTGTTGGTGTCAGTGACAGGAGGTATTCCCCCCTATTCTTGGTGTCAGTGGCAGGAGGTATTCTCCATTGTTGGTGTCAGTGACAGGAGGTATTCCCCCCTATTCTTGGTGTCAGTGGCAGGAGGTATTCTCCATTGTTGGTGTCAGTGACAGGAGGTATTCCCCCCTATTCTTGGTATCAGTGGCAGGAGGTATTCCCCCCTATTCTTGGTGTCAGTGGCAGGAGGTATTCTCCCCTATTCTTGGTGTCAGTGACAGGAGGTATTCCCCCCTATTCTTGGTGTCAGTGACAGGAGGTATTCCCCCCTATCCTTGGTGTCAGTGGCAGGAGGTATTCTCCCCTATTCTTGGTGTCAGTGGTAGGAGGTATTCTCCCTTTTCTTGGTGTCAGTGGCAGGAGGTATTCTCCATTGTTGGTGTCAGTGGCAGGAGGTATTCTCCCCTATTCTTGGTGTCAGTGACAGGAAGTATTCTCCATTTTTGGTGTCAGTGGCAGGAAGTATTCTCCATTGTTGGTGTCAGTGGCAGGAGGTATTCTCCATTGTTGGTGTCAGTGGCAGGAGGTATTCTCCCCTATTCTTGGTGTCAGTGGCAGGAGGTATTCTCCCCTATTCTTGGTGTCAGTGGCAGGAGGTATTCTGCCCTATTCTTGGTGTCAGTGGCAGGAGGTATTCTGCCCTATTCTTGGTGTCAGTGACTGGAGGTATTCTCCCCTATTCTTGGTGTCAGTGGCAGGAGGTATTCTCTTCTATTCTTGGTGTCAGTGGCAGGAGGTATTCTCCCCTATTCTTGGTGTCAGTGGCAGGAGGTATTCTCCATTGTTGGTGTCAGTGGCAGGAGATAGTCTCCCCTATTCTTGGTGTCAGTGGCAGGAGGTATTCTCCCCTATTCTTGGTGTCAGTGGCAGGAGGTATTTTCCCCTATTCTTGGTGTCAGTGGCAGGAGGTATTCTCCATTGTTGGTATCAGTGGCAGGAAGTATTCTCCATGGTTGGTGCCAGTGGCAGGAGGTATTCTCCATTGTTGGTATCAGTGGCAGGAGGTATTCTCCCCTATTCTTGGTGTCAGTGGCAAGAGGTATTCTCCATTGTTGGTGTCAATGGCATTAAAAATGCCTAAAGGGATAGATAAAGCAAGGAAAGAGCCACATCTGACCCCAGTTTGGAGACCACTGCCTTATAGTGTAAGTTCACTTTAAGCATCTGTCCTTCATACTCACTTGGCCTAGAGGAATGTCCTTATAAATCAAATTCAATAGATTCCTGGTTTACCAGGCATTTTGGACACAGAAGCCTCCAACATGTGTGCACACATCTTCTTTTCTTGTATCAGCTGCTCCTAACCACCACTAGAGGGAAGAAGTGAGACAGACGGCACATACATCGAAAACGCAAAATTCATCTCTTTTCTTGTTTTTGGCACCCTCTAGTGGTGACCAGGCACAGATGCAGAGAAGAGAACATGTAAAAAACACTGCATATAGACTGAAGGTCTTGTCTGTCTGTTTGGTTGCCATTGGATAGTTCTCTTCACTCCCTGTTTGGTAAAAGGTTGTTCTTGGCATAGGAACTGATGATAAATCTCTCTGTCAAAGCATCCAACAGGACAGATGTCCCATCTCTTTCCCAGTATATCCAAAATTAAGAAAAAAACTTTTGGCCAGACATATTCTTTAAACCAGGGGTCTCCAAACTGTTTTGCCCCATTATTGGTGTCAATTGGGAGGAGCTGTGACCCTTCATTAGGGTCAGTGGTGGGGAATTGTATCACATTGTTGGTATCAGTGGATGAAATAGTGTCCCAAGGACCAGATAAAAGAAAGCAAAGGGCCACATCTAGAATTTGGGGAGGGGTACAGCCAACCGAATGATACATGTCTCATAAATGTCGGCGCACAACAACGCACAGCAATGCAAACACGATTTTGTGAACAACATTGTGCGCTTGAAAGAGAGCACTGGCAGGCGTTCATGAGGCTTCATTAGCACAGATAAAATGGCTGCCTTGTACATATACGTAGCATGGCAAAGGCTGATAGATGGAGCAGTTTTGGATGGAGTTGGACTCCATATACAGATTCCTTCTACCCTCTTCTAAATGCTGGGGGCCACTCTGGGTGCCACCTGCTCTGGATCAGAATTCTGTGTCTTATGGCCAGTCATTGGTTGTTGTGGTGCTGGCAGCCTGCCCACCTGCACCATACAAATGCATGATGCCGTGTGGCACCATTATCGGTTTATCCATGGTGGATGTCGGGAGAGGGGCTGTGCATGACGCTATTCCAGGGACTTTGCCCTCTTCTTCAAAGGCATTTGAAGAAGAGGGCAAAGTCCCTGGAAACGCGTCATGCATACCACCAGCCGCCATCCTCGTGTGCAGCCTTGAACGCCGTCGCTAAAATATCCATACTTTGAACTGGCTGGCTCCCTGTCATCCTCGGTCTCTGTTTGCTGAGTGATGCCTACAGCCTCACACTGATCACAGCTGCTTGGTCTCAGGCGTTCCCTATCCATGCTGTTTCATGCTAACTTCAATGTAAGTGTGCTGCTTATTTCAATAAAGTGTTTTTAATTTGATACTGACCTCAGCTCCCCGCTATTCGTTTTCTTCTACATTAAAGTGGAAGTAAAGTCCAGTTTTTAACTGGTACCTACAGGTAAGCATATAATAAGGCTCTTTCCTGTAGGTACAGTGAAAATCTCATAAACTTGCGCCTTCACAGGGGATGCTGCCAGTGACGTCACCAGCGCATGTGCTCTGAAGGGACGTCATACCTGCAGAGCTCCCGCAAACATGCGTGGGAGTGATGTCATCTCGGCCCCGGCCATTCATACAGCCGGAGCCCACAAACCGGGAAGGAAGACTGGGTGAAAATGGAAGCGCCATATAGGCGTGGCAGCACTGCGCTGGAAGGCTCTGTGTGCAGGTAAGTGTCATAATGTGCTAGTATGCGCTGCATACTAGTACATTATAACGTAAACCTGCGGGAGGGCCATTTCTTTTTTTTTTTGGCGATTTACTACCGGCTATGACACTGTGTATTAACCCCTTTACAACCACCTGACACACCTGTGCAGCGGCAAAAGGTGGGCTTTAATGCCCATATTCCGCCCATATGCATTGCTAGGCGGCTGATGTTTCTGTGCTATGGGCACGCTCAATGCATGCTCCCAACACAGACATTGGGCGTTATTTGCGAAAGGCAAATCCACTTTGCACTACGAGTGCAAAGTGCACTTGAAATTGCACTGAAAGTGCACTTGGAAGTTCAGTCGCTATAAATTAGGGTTAGGGTTCGGGTTAGAGGGTTAGGGTTTCCCATTGAAGAATATGGCTAGGACTCAGGACTTGGAACAGGGACCTCCCCCAAAGGTCAGAAGGCGGGTTCCCAGAGGTCAAAGGTCACACGGTGTGGCTGACCCACCCCCACCAAAGTGTACCGCCTACCCAACTAAGTCGGGGAATGAACAAGTCTGGGAAAGAAGAAAGAAGATCTGAAATGAGGGGAAGTTCTGCTGATTTCATCATCCAATCATGTGCAGGCTAAAATGCTGTTTTTTATTGTCCTTGCATGTCCCCCTCGGATCTACAGTGACTACACTTCCAATTGCACTTTCAGTGCAATTTCAAGTGCACTTTGCACTCATAGTGCAAAGTGGATTTGCCTTTTGTAAATAACCCCCCATTGTGCTTTAAAATACAACCCTTGGTGCCTGCTAATGGCTGGTAGACTGCGGAACCGGCTCCCAATCATGTGACCACTGTGACCGCCAATCACAGTTGTCACCTGTTCGCCTGATTTTTATCGCCCCCTGGCGTTCAGAACCTTTTAAAGGGATGCCGGGCAGGTGGGAAGAAGCTAAAGAGACTCTAGTACGCCCACCCCCTGATCCACTTATCCTTGCTTGTCGGTTACCACAGACGTAAAGGGGTTGAAGCTCAACAAACGGGAAAAGCAAATATTGTCTACATGCAAGTCATGTGTATTTCTTCCAGATCTGTGCAGTAATGCAGTGCGAGACTTCCTGTAATAAAGACCGGTCACTGCTGCTTTCTCTCCTTGTGTGGGGTCACTGGTCTGGTCTCCGCCTCCTCCTGTAGTTTTCTACAGGCAGCCTGTAGTGGGTGGAGCCTGCTGGGTCCCTCCCACTGCTCTTCTCTGAATAGACTATCTGTAGCACAGTAATTATGTCACTGCTACAACTACATGGTAATACCTAGGTTTGCAAAGGCAATTGGTGCACATAAACTAACTTTATAGGGCTAGATTCAGGTAGGGGGACGTAAGTTTGTGCGGGCGTAGCGTATGTTATTTACGCTACGCCGCCGCAATTTAGAGAGGCAAGTGCTGTATTCACAAAGCACTTGCCTCCTAAGTTACAGCCTAATTCAAATGTGGAACAGGGGGGCGTGTTTTATGTTAATGACTGGTGACCCGCCGTCCGTGGACATATCCCGGTGTGCATTGCTCCAAAGTACGCCACAAGGACGTATTGGTTTCGACGTGAACGTAAATTACGTCCAGCCCCATTCACGGACGACTTACGCAAACGACGTAAACATTTCAAATTTTAACGTGGGAACGACGGCCATACTTAACATTGGCTATGCCTCATATAGCAGAAGCAACGTTACGCTGTAAAAAGCCTTACGCAAACGACGTAAAAAAACCCGCCGGGCGCACGTTTGTTTCTGAATCGGCGTATCCAGCTCATTTGCATATTCTATGCTGAAATCGACGAAAGCACCACCTAGCGGCCAGCGTAAATATGCAACTAAGATACGACGGCGTACGAGACTTACGCCTGTCGGATCTTAGCCTAATGTCGGCGTATCTTGCTTTCTGAATACAGAAATAAGATACGCCGGCGCAGCTTTGAATTACGCAGCGTATGAATAGATACACCAACGTAAATTCTTTCTGAATCTAGCCCATAGTCTTTAGGGATTTAAAAAAATATATTGTATTTAAATGACAGTTGATGTGCCCACAGTCCAGCTTTATGACAGTATATGTAGAAGGAAAGGGGCCTGTGAAAGCTGGGTTATAGCATTCTGTAGATCTAGGCAAGATAAATGAACATTTCTATATGTGCATTCATTACAAATCTCTCAACAGAAACATTAAATTGTTAGAAAAGTAAACTTTGCGGTTACAGAGAAATCCCGCAGGCTTTTATGATTTATGTCTTCTTTTTGTTTACCGACCTAAAGTAAGTTTTTTCGGAAATGCAGACTGCTGACCAAGTCCTTATGAATAATTATTCTCTGTACAAGTGGCTCTCACTGTGTAGAAAAATACAACTCTATATAAAAACATCCCCCCTCCCCGGATGTTATTAGGATCAGTCACCATTCCTCAAAAAGAAAATCCTATCTACATTTCCTAATAGAACGAAGAATGGCGGGGAGGGGCGAGGCTGGAGTTATTTACATCATAACTGATAACCCTTGTCTGCAGGTCATGTGATGTTCCTTGTCTCCCTCCTCTCCGGATCTGACTCAGGTCTCAGTTCACCCTGAAGCGGTGCAGGATTCGCAGCAATTCCTGTGCGTTTCCCACATTGCATCACAATCGCGCTCTGATCATGCGAACCGCTGCAGGTGTCAATGTTAACTTAACACCCCCCCTAAAAACATGTCACAAAATGCAATGCGATTGGTCATACAAAATGAATGGGCTCAAATTGCACTGCATTGAATTGCATGTGATTTGAACAGGAATGCGGTGCAATTCCTCTCTGAATCGCACGCGGTTTCCTGCGCCGCATCAGTGTGATCACTCAATGAGGACAACATGGATAAATATTTAAAGCGGAGGTTCACCCTTTAAAACATTTTTTGACATCACACAAAGTCGCGCCATCCTACCGACACAATGCCGTTTTTTTTTTGTCAGCACGTACCTCTTAATCCCGATTTTCACCTCACGGCGATCCCGCGGGAGTGGGCGTTCCCAAGCACTGCCTGTGATTGACAGGCTTCTGAACGGCGCATACTGCGCGTCACAGGTTGCCGGAAAAACCCGAACGTCGGTGCGGCTCTATACGGCGCCTGCGCACCGACGGTCGGATTCTGTCGGCAACCTGTGACGCGCAGTATGCGCCGTTCGGAAGCCTGTCAATCACAGGCAGTGCTTGGGAACGCCCACTCCCGCGGGATCGCCGTGAGGTGAAAATCGGGATTAAGAGGTATGTGCTGACAAAAAAAAAAAAAACACCGGCATTGTGTCGGTAGGATGGCGCGACTTTGTGTGATGTCAAAAAAATGTTTTAAAGGGTGAACCTCCGCTTTAAGAAAGTAAGATTCCTCCATCTGGTATACAGTCAGCATGCCCATGTACCTGGAAGGGTGCTGTATAAAGTTAATGTTGCCATGTACCTGGAAGGGTGCTATATAGTCAGTATAGATATGTACCTGGAAGGGTGCCTTATTACAATCAGTATGGCCATGAACCTGGAAAGTTGCCCTATACAGTCATTATAGCCATGAATCTGGAAGGGTGCTGTATATGGTTATTGATAAGCGCCTGGAAGTAATGCTGTGTACAGTGAGTTTGTAAGTAGTGAGTAAGTACCTAGAAGGGTGCTGTATATAGTCAGTATATTTAGGTACCCGGAAGGGTCCCCTATCAAGTCAGTATGGATACATACCTGGAAGGGTCCCCTATCAAGTCAGTATTGGCTATGTACCTGGAAGGGCGCTGTATACAATCAGTATGGGCATGAACCTGGAAGGGTGCCCTATACAGTCAGTATAGCGATGAACCTGGAAGAGTACTGTATACAGTCAGTTTTGGCTATGCACCTGGAAAGGTGCTGTATACAATCAGTATGGCCAGGAACCTGGAAGGATGCACTATACAGTCAGTATAGCCATGAACCTGGAAGGGTGCTGTATACAGTCAATATACACATGAACCTAGAAAAGTGCCCTATACAGTCAGTATAGCCATAAACCTGGAAAGGTGCAGTATACAATCAGTATCGCCACGAACCTGGAAAGTTGCCCTATATAGTCGTTATAGCAATGAACCTGGAAGGGTGCTGTATATGGTTATGGATAAGCACCTAGAAGCAGTGCCATGTACAGTCAGTTTGGATAAGTACCTAGAAGGATGCTGTATATAGTCAGTATATTTATGTACCCAGAAGGGTCCCCTATCAAGTCAGTATGGATATGTACCTGGAAGGGTGCTGTATACAATCAGTATGGGCATGAACCTAGAAGATTGCCCTATACAGTCATGATGTTATATAGGATGTTGGCAGGACAAGCACACCTTTCAATTTTCAATTTTTTCATATTTCCCTATACAGTCAGTATAGCCATAAATCTGGAAGTATGCTGTATACAGTTAATATACACATGAACCTGGAAGGGTGCCCTATACAGTCAGTATAGCGATGAACCTGGTAGGGTTCTGTATAGGCTATGCACCTGGAAGGGTGCTGTATACAATCGGTATGGCCATGAACCTGGAAGGGTGCCCTATACAGTCAGTATAGCCATGAACCTGGAAGGGTGCTGTGTACAGTCAGTGGGCCAGATTCTTGTATATTCCACGGCGGCGTAGCGTAAGCCATTTACACTACGCCGCCGCAAATTACTGGAGCAAGTGCCGTATTCTCCAAGCACTTGCTCCGTAATTTGCGGCGGCATAGTGTAAATGGCCCGGCGTAAGGCCGCGTAATTCAAAGGGGGCGGCTTGTATTTAAATTAAGCGCGCCCCTGCGCCGATCGAACTGCGCATGCGCCGGGCGGAAAAAATTGCCCAGTGCGCATGCTCCAGCTCACGACTGAAAACGTCAATGACGCCGACGTGAGCGTCATTGACGTAAAGTCGTATTCGCGGACGACTTAGGAAAAAGACGTAAACGACGGAAAAAGACGACGCTGACCCGACGCCATACTTAACATGGCATACGACGGACCTTTGTAAACTTGCCCCTCATATAGCAGGGGCAAGTTTACGCTTACGGAAACATCGTAAAATCACTGCGTCGTCCGCGCGTACGTTCGGGAATCTCGCGTAACTAGCTAATTTGCATAGACGACGGGGAAAAAGACGATGCGACACCTAGCGGCGGGAAAAAAAATTGCATTTAAGATCTGACAGCGTAAGAGCCTTACGCCTGTCAGATCTAATGGGTATCTATGCGTAACTGATTCTAAGAAACAGTCGCATAGATATGCCGGGCCAGATTAGGACTTACGACGGCGCAAATGGCATTGCGCCGTCGTAAGCCTTGTAAGAATCTGGCCCAGTATATATATGTACCTTGAAGGGTACCCTATAAAGTCATAATGGATATAGACCTCCGAGTCTCGATCTCCGGCTGTCATTGGCTGGCCCATTATCACTCCCGCGCACATGCAGGAGTCGTGTCACATTCAGCATTTGTGCAGTGAGATTCAGTGGGGATTTCATGTAATTTTTTTGTAAAAAAAAGGGGGACCTGAGAAGAGGAGGATCGGGACTGTACTGTGCAAAATCATTACACAGAGCAGGCAAGTATATTACAAAAAAAAAAATCCTTTACAATCACTTTAACCCTCTGAGCCCCACACTAGTGTGCCACAACCATATGCAGTGCACGCGGTTGTGGGAACTGTTCGGCAGGCGCTGAGCCTGCTAAAAGCAGCAGGGGGCAGAGTTCCTGCTGCGGCTTGTGCACACCCCCAGCAAAATGGGGAGGGGAATAGGGGGCTCAACCTCAGGATTTTACTGCCTCCCCCCAACCGCTGGTGTATATGTGCCCTAAAACAGCTCCTTTATTTGTACATCATCTGCTATTTTAGCCGTCTGTCTGGAGTTCAGCGTTATTCAGCTGGATGGGCCCCAATGAAAGAAGCCCAAGTGACAAACTCGGAGTTAAATCTTTGTGTAGGTGTTGTGCCTGGAGCATGACTTCATTCAAAGTTTCCTAAACTACAGAACCTCCTTCCTGTTGTTGTCTCATCTGCGGGATGTTTGTTAGGGGAAGTCCAGTGGGGGCCCAAATAATATTCCGTACTATGACATCACTGTGATCTTTCCCATCCTGTTCATCTTCATTGATCTGGAATAAAAGAATGTCCTGTACAAAGGCAACAAAACATGGCACAAGAAACAAAGTGCTTCTATCTGGACGTCCGGGGGCTCCAAACTTTTTCACTATGAAGCCACAAGGCGATCTTATTATGTGATCAGACCCTGCAGCAACCCTGATTGAATTGGCTATGGCCATTGTTATTATATGTTTAAACTATGCGTGTTTACCTGTGCTGGGGAAGGCTGCACTGTATAGTGTTGACATCGATGCCGACCTGTATCTGACGTCCAGCGTCATGTCACAGGCCGGCCGATCACATGACTAGACACCTCCTACCAATCTACATTGGTGGTCAGTGGGAAAAAATACCCTTACATTGGTGGTCAGTGGGAAAAAATACCCTTACATTGGTGGTCAGTGGGAAAAATTACTAGGGTTGTCCCGATACCGATACCAGTATCGGTATCGGGACCGATACAGAGTATTTGCGGGAGTACTTGTACTCTCGCAAAAATTCCCCCAATGCCTAAATAGAATACATGTTGGGGGACATGGCTGCATATGTTGGGGGACATGGCTGCATATGTTGGGGGACATGGCTGCAATATGTTGGGGGACATGGCTGCAATATGTTGGGGGACATGGCTGCAATATGTTGGGGGACATGGCTGCAATAAGTTGGGGGACATGGCTGCATATGTTGGGGGACATGGCTGCATATGTTGGGGGACATGGCTGCATATGTTGGGGGACATGGCTGCATATGTTGGGGGACATGGCTGCAATATGTTTGGGGACATGGCTGCAATATGTTTGGGGACATGGCTGCAATATGTTTGGGGGACATGGCTGCAATGTGTTTGGGGACATGGCTGCAATATGTTTGGGGACATGGCTGCATATGTGGGGGGACATGGCTGCATATGTGGGGGGACATGGCTGCATATGTGGGGGGACATGGCTGCATATGTGGGGGGACATGGCTGCATATGTGTGGGGGACATGGCTGCATATGTGTGGGGGACATGGCTGCATATGTGTGGGGGACATGGCTGCATATGTGGGGGGACATTTAAAAAAAAAGTATCGGTATTCGGTATCGGCGAGTACATAAAAAAAAGTATCGGTACTTGTACTCAGTCCTAAAAAAGTGGTATCGGGACAACCCTAAAAATTACCCTTACATTGGTGGTCAGTGGGAAAAATGACCCTTACATTGGTGGCCAGTGGGAAGAATGGTCCTTACATTGGTAGTCAATGGGAAGAATGGTCCTTACATTGGTGGTCAGTGGGAAAAATGACCCTTACATTGGTGGCCAGCGGGAAGAACGGTCCTTACATTGGTAGTCAATGAGAAGAATGCTCCTTACATTGGTGGTCAGTGGGAAAAATTACCCTTACATTGGTGGTCAGTGGGAAGAATGTTCCTTACATTGGTGGTCAGTGGGAAGACTGCCTCCTTACATTGGTGGTCAGTGGGAAGAATGGTCCTTACATTGGTAGTCAATGAGAAGAATGCTCCTTACATTGGTGGTCAATGGGAAGAATGCTCCTTACATTGGTGATCAGTGGGAAGAATGTTCCTTACATTGGTGGTCAGTGGGAAGAATGCTCCTTACATTGGTGATCAGTGAGAAGAATGCTCCTTACATTGGTGGTCAGTGGGAAGAATGCCTCCTTACATCGGTGGTCAGTAGAGAGAATGTCCCTTACAAATAGCTAAAAAGATCAATGGTGTCAACGGTATCTAGGAGGCAGAAATTGCTCAATGCTCAAGGAACCCCTGGTAACCTCTTGAGGAACCCTGGTTGAAAGGTTGTAGTAGAGACGTTTGATGTTTAAAGTCAGGGGATACGCTATAAGCTTGGTTGGCATCTGAAGATATCCACGCCCACTGCAGACTGCTGGGCTCTAAGGATATTTAAATATATTCCACAATAGCCAAAAAGGACATCCATTCACTATGTATGCACCAATTGCCTCTGCAAATCCAGACATTACTTTGTAAATGTAGCAATGACATCATCATAGCTTGAGCAGAGTTGTGGGAGGGGCCCAGCAGGCTCCACCCACAAGATGCTGCCTGCAGAAAACTATAGGAGGGGGCGGAGGCCAGACCAGTCCCCCATGTATAAGGATAGAGAGCAGCAGTGAGCGGTCTTTATTCGTTGGGCTGGCGCTCTAAAATACAGGAGATTATACAAATCTGTCTGGAAATTCAAGGTATTATCCCCGACAGGCTTGGAGGGAAGAAAATGGTGGAAGGATTGGCTTTTGTAAGAGGAAAAGCAGAACACACCCATGAGTGGACCAAATTCCCAGTATTTATCAAACAAGGAAGACGTGTTCAGAATGGCGCACCAGGCCTGGAATGTCATAAACACGCAATACAAGATGTAACCACCAACACACACATCACCCGTCACTTCCCTCACCACAACACAACTTACCCTTCCATGACGGGACAAGGAGTCAAGGTGAACTCCGGCCCTCCCCTCAGGCCCCATACACACGACAGAGTTTCTCGGCAGAATTCACCGAGAAACTCGGTCAAAACCCGGATTCTGCCGAGAAACTCTGTCGTCTGTACAGTTTTGGCTCGATGGAGCCGCCGAGGAGCTCGACGAGAAAATAGAGAACATGTTCTCTATTTTCTCGTTGTTCTATGGGAGAAGGCGGCCCGCCGAGCTCCTCGGCGGCTTCATCCCAGAACTCGACGAGGAACTCGACGTGCTTGGCACGTCGAGTTCCTCGGCCGTGTGTACGGGGCCTTAGTCTTGCACAGTTGTACACGCTCTTACCCTGGACTGAAACTGCGAACTGATTTCACTGCACACTGTGAGCTGCTCACCACGTGCATTAGAAGTTGCAGCAAGTCATATAGAGCAGACTTCAGGGGTCTCTGATATGATGGGGGGCTTCTGATGTGACGGGGGGGCTTCTGATGTGACGGAGGAACCTCTGATGTGACTGAGGAACCTCTGATGTGACGGAGGAACCTTTGATATGAAAAGGGGCTTCTTATGTGAAATTAATTTCATCAAGGTGGTTGTGCATCACCCCAGACTCAGGTTTCCCATTGAGAAGTAACATTTACATTTTGTTATACTGAGGCACCTTGAGCAGGGGGGACTGACAACTTATGGGGCCCCCGGGAAATATGAGATTATGGGGCCCCCAGGCAATAGGAGATTATGGGCCCCCGGGCAATAGGAGATTATGGGGCCAATCAATCAGGCAATAGATTTTGGGGCCAAACAGTACACACACACACACAGTATACACACACAGTATACACACAGTATACACATACAGTATACACACACACACACACACACACAGTATACACACACAGTATACACACACATACAGTATACATACACACATACAGTATACACACACATATAGTATACACACACACATACACAGTATACATACACAGTATACACACAGACATACAGTATACACACAGACATACAGTATACACACACACATACACAGTATACATACACAGTGTATACACACACATACAGTATACATACACAGTATACACACACACACAGTATACATACAGTATACATACACACACACATACAGTATACACACACACAGTATACATACACATACAGTATACATACAGTATACATACACACACACACATACAGTATACATACAGTATACATACACACACACACATACAGTATACATACACAGTATACATACACACACACATACAGTATACATACACAGTATACATACACACACACATACAGTATACATACACAGTATACACACACACACATACTGTATACATACACAGTATACACACACACATACAGTATCCATACACATAAAGTATACATATACACACACACATACAGTATACATACACAGTATACACACACTATACATACACACAAATACAGTATACATACACACACACACACAGTATACACACACACATACAGTATACACACACACACATACAATATACATACACACACATACAATATACATACACACACACATACAGTATACATACACACACACAGGCTTGGATTTATTTCCTTTGCCGCCCCAAGGCCAGGTCCTTCAATGCCCCCCTCCCCACCATCCCATGTGGGGGGGGGGGGGGCGACGCACGGGGGATAAGCGACTGGTGTTAGTGCTTCAATCATTCCGGCAATATGGTTGTTATGATGTCAGGATGATTGAAATGCATTATTTCTATCATTACATTGTAATATAAAATTTAATAGAGCCCTGAGTATGTCACCTGCCACCGTCACTTGTCACCAGATGGGAATGTCACTTGCCACACTGCCTGCCACCAGATGGGAATGTCACTTGCCACACTCCCTGCCACCAGATGGGGATGTCACTTGCCACACTGCCTGCCACCAGATGGGAATGTCACTTGCCACACTCCCTGCCACCAGATGGGGATGTCACTTGCCACACTGCCTGCTAGCAGAATGGGGTTTGCCACAGTTACCTGGCTGCCACCCAAAAAGTACCAGTTTGTCACTTGCAGCCAGGTACAACACTGTCAGCCTCTCCTCTCCCGCGCTGGGAAACTATCTGTAGGTGAATTGTGAAACAGAGGCACATGAGACTCAAGTGAGAGATGAGAGTGAGGGCAGGCGGTGAGAGATGACGTCATTCGCTCTCTTCTGTGTCGCGCAGCCTTCACGCCCCTGTAAGCGCGGAAGTTGGAACAGCAGTGCGGGCAATGAGAGAAGATTTAATCTCTCTTCACTGCCGCATTGGCCCGCACCACTGAAAAATTACTTGTCTCCTCCACCGCCCCTGCACACAGTGCCACCCCGAGGCCTGGCCTTGTGGGAAATCCGGCCCTGCACATACAGTATACATACACAGTATACACACACACACACACACTATACATACATACACACATACATTATACATACACAGTATACATACACACACACAGTATACATACACACACACACACACATACAGTATACACACACAGTATACACACACACATACAGTATACATACACACATACAGTATACACACACAGTATACATACACACACACACACACACACACACACACAGTATACATACACACACACATACAGTATACACACACACACAGTATACATACACACACACATACAGTATACATACACACACACACAGTATACATACACACACACATACAGTATACATACACACACACATACAGTATACATACACAGTATACATACACACACATACAGTATACATACACAGTATACACACATACATACACAGTACACACACACACATACAGTATACATACACACACACACAGTATACACACAAACACATACAGTATACATATACATAAACAGTTTACACACACATACACAGTATACATACACACACACTCACTGAAAAGGTACTAGAGAGGCGGGGCATCTATAATCTTGTTTTTTTTAAACACAGATTTTTACATACTGTCCCTGGTTTTACTGACCCTGATGGGGCCCCCTAGGGGCATGGGGCCCTCAGGCAGTGCCCGAATGGTCAGTCTGCCCCTGACCTCGAGATTCTGTTGACTTTTCAAGGGTGCTGCATGGGATTTTTTTTTTGAAAAATCCTGCTCTAAATTGCTACAGAAATACCGCTGCAGAATAAGTTTTGAGATATAGATCTATAGATATACAGTATATCTCTCTATATAAAACTGAGTGCAGGGCACAGCGACGCTTCTATATTCATGAACACCTAAAGAGCCCAGCTCACTTGTCCTCCAATTATCGGTGTACTGCACCAGCACATAGAACATCTCCTTCATTATCACATTAAATAAAAGCACTTTTCAGATGAGCTAAGCAGAACAGCGAAACCCCAATTCAAAGGAAGCGACTAATTACCCTTCCCGGGAGGCTGTGGTGTATTTGATGTGTTCGGGGCTCGCTGTGAAGTGGCGACATTCAATGAAAGCCGCATACGGAGTCCCCTCTTTAATCACATACATTGCAGGGAAATGACAAACTCCAGTAGGTGGCAGAGAAAGACCTCCGTCCGTCTAAGTTACTCATCATCGTTTAAAGTGGACCTGTCATTTACAAATAGGCACACAGATAAATAGGAAAAATTCCTAATGAGCCGGGCCCACTGATCCCTTCTGTATTGAATTGTATCGTAACTGTACTGTCTGTCCTCATGTTGTAAAATGCTGCGCAAACTGTTGGTGCTATATAAAGAACATAATGAGTCCTCGCTTCGGCAGGACATATACTAAAATTGGAACGATACAGAGAAGATTAGCATGGCCCCTGCGCAAGGATGACACGCAAATTCGTGAAGCGTCCCATATTTTTGGGAAATGGCCTTTTACACTCATCAGAGACAGACACTCCATTACTAGCCACTCACTGCTTTCAAAATGACCTGATCAAAGACTACCAAACTCTCAAATTGGACATTCCCTGTCAGGGACTCCCCCTATGGTCCTACTTTCAAATTCGTAGCTACGTTACTAGTGCCCGACGTAGAGGACATTTCATTAGACAACTGACAGAGTTGGAGTCGGTGTGCATGGAGGGGAAACCGATTCAAAAGGCCACATCGATGTCGTACGCCTGGATCCAGAATTCAAGCCAGAACACGGCAGATAGATTCAGAGAAAATTGGTCAAGGGACCTGACTGTGTCCCTTACAGAGAAGCAATGGCAGAGAGACTGCCTACAAACTGCTCACACAATGGTATGCAACTCCAGCCAAATTGCATAAATGGTACCCTCACTCTTCTGACTTGTGCTGGCGCTGTCACGCGGATGTGGGCACTCTTCTCCACATTTGGTGGCAATGCCCGTTGATTGCCCAGTATTGGTCGGAGGTTAAAGCGGGGGTTCACCCTAAAATTAACTTTTTCGCTAACCTATCTCTAGCCTTAATAAAGGCTTGTAGCGTTGTCATTTTTTTTTTAAGGTGTACCTGTCTTCAGCCGCACTTCCGGGTCTTCTTCCTTGCGGGGAGTGGGCGTGTTGTCCTTTTCCCCGACGGGGAGCTCTGTGCAATGTCTCCTGGGAGTGAGTGTAGATCCTCCCAGGAGATGATTGACGTGCAGGTCAAGCGCGTCATCGCCTTCCGAAAATATCCGACGGGGACTCGGCTCTTTATGGCGCTATACGGCGCCTGCCATGTAGAGCTGACTGCGCAGGCGCCGTAAAGTGCCGAGTCCCCCTCGGATATTTTCGGAAGGCGATGACGCGCTTTACCCGAACGTCAATCACCTAAGGAACGCCTAGGAGCTAGAACCATAAGACCGTAAGTACAGCGGCACAAAAAAAAAATACAGCATACTGTAGATGTCAGCAGTATGCTGGATGTAACGTTCTATTCTTCTTTTAGGGTGAACCCCCGTTATAAGAGACTTGTGAAGGCTATAACAGATACTAGCTTAACGCTTGACGCCGCATGCTGTCTTTTACATGTCAATAACTTCTCACTCAAACGATACAAACGCTCCATTTCTAGACATTTACTGAACGCAGCCAAATCCCTTATTCCGCTGTATTGGAAGTCAACGAAAGTTCCTACTGTGAGGACCTGGCTCCTCAAAGTAAAGGAGATTTGTGACATGGAGAAGACAGCGGCACAAGCAAATGATGCTGTGTAACAGTATCATGAGATTTGGTCTCCGGGGTTTGCTTTTAAATACTGGGGTGGAATTCAGTAAGCAATTGCGTCTGCGTATCCATAGTTACGCAGCGCAATTGCTTAGTTGCGCCGGCGTAATGACTTTTCTGTATTCAGAAAGCTCGTTACGCCGACTGCAGCCTAAGATATGACTGGCATAAGGCTCTTATGCCGTCGTATCGTAGGCTGCATTCTTACGATGGCCGCTAGGTGCCGTTCCCGTAGTGGTCAGCGTAGAGTATGCAAATTGCATTCGTCGGGTTCCGCGTAAGGCTGCTCCTGCTATTAGCAGGCGCAGCCAATGCTAAGTATACCCGTCGTTCCCACGTCGCAATGTTTGAAAATTACGTTGTTTGCGTAAATGAATCGTGAATGGCGCTGGACGCCATTTACGTTCACGATAAAGCAAATGACATCCTTGCGACGTCATTTGCCGCAATGCACGTCGGGAAAGTTTCCCGACGGAGCATGCGCACTACGTTCGGCGCGGGAACGCGCCTAATTTAAATGATCCACGCCCCCTACGGGATCATTTAAATTACGCGCGCTTACGCCGGCCATTTTTACGGAGCGCCCCCGCAAATTACGGAGCTACTGCTTCGTGAATGAAGCGTAGCGCACGTGATTTACGCAGGCGTAGCGTAAAAACGGTACGCTGCGCCTCCAAAAGAGGGTGCAAATCTACCTGAATCTAGGCCACTCTCAGGAATTCTAAAAACGTACATCCTCTGCGATACTCACACCTAATTAATGGCTTTGACTGCGCGCACTGTTGGAGCTAGGCTGCGACCTCATATACGATCAGTGTCAATCACTATCCCTTTCCACTCTACACTTTTTTCTCTCCTTCTTCTCTTTCCCCCCTCTACCTTAATTTCCTATAACTACCAATCTACTCAGGAATCTTGACAGTTAATGTGCCTCCATACGCTATGTAAAGTAAGACTGTTCATGCTCTAAGATAAGAAATGTATACGTTTCATTTGTTCATGGATTTTGTCCACCTTATTTTTACTACTGTATACGTGTGTTATTTCTATATCCACTTATCTTCTGTTGTAAACAGTTTTTTACTTCATTTCAATAAAAACCCTTTGAATAAAGAACATAATAAAGTCAAACTATCAAAATCTTAAAGTGGACCTTCAGTCCCAGTTACTTCTTTATTTCATCATATTTTACTATTTCTTTTGAATGGCACCCCAGTGCACTAAGGAAATGCACACGTGTCATTTATTTTTGTTTTGAAGGGAACCCACCAGTAGCAGCTGGTAAAGTTTTAGGATGGGGGGGGGGGGCGCCAGACCCCGCCCTTCCTTTTTTGACCCCTCCCAATTCTCAAAAGCCCAACCCTTTATATAATCCAACCAATCTGGCCACTGGTATCACTCACATCTGAAGCCCCCCCCAGGATACCCACATCATGCATCCCAGGAGGCTTTGGGGCTATGTATAAAATGCTGCTCATGTGCAGTGGAGCGTCATCAGGATCTGGTTGTTAGGACCTGGAAGAGAAAGCTAGCTCCCGATGCTGGCGGCACAAGACCTGGCCTGTGTTGGTTTTTAGTAAATTACTAGACAATTCTGCAGTTGCAGGATGGGTGACTATGTTGGCCTGGACATAAATTATGCAATTTTCTTTCCTGCAACCACAAAATTGCTAGATTCCCCCATAAACACAATCGGTGTCGATAGTGGAATCCCTCCTACTGCACTATTTTGACAGCTGGAGGTTGCCCTGCTGCAAGAACACAATGATCACTGCTGGTGGCTATAGCAGTGATCACATGATCTCACAGTGATCTCCATTTGTCCTGTTTACCATTATCAATGAAAGTAAAAGTAAAAGAAATTACCCAAATTTTGGGTTGTCCCCAGTAAAGTAATAGAGGAGAAATCTTCCAATATGTACACTAGTTCTGGTAACCTGGGGGTCCCCAAGAAATTCCCTTGATTTACAGGGATTTCCTCACTTCCTGTTTAGCTATGGGACAGGAAGTGAAGAGATATCTCCACAATGGGACACAGATGGTGAAAAAGAATTTGACAGGGGTTATAACCCTCCCTTGCTTATTTCAAAAAAAAAAAAAAAAAAAAAAAAAGTTTTGCCTATATGCGACGGACCCCCGTACTCAACAGGACTATGTCCGCCATAAATGCTTCCTTTGTCCAGAAACAGCACTATCCAAGACCCCTTAGCTTACCCAGTCATTAGCCGTAACTCAATGTAGGGGGAAAAACATTCAACTCTTAATTGAAACACATGTACAAACAAATATACAACTCAGGGGACAATCACCCCTCCCTTTGGAATTCAGGGTAGGGTAAACTGCCCAATCAGCAAGGAGAGCTGTTGGAGGAATCCGCCTCACCCCTTTCCACCCTGCCCCTAGTCCACGTGACAGAAACACAAATACAAAACATCCATCCCATAATACATTTCTTGTAAGGCAGACAGACACAACAGAACAATGGGACACAGCCACACCCCAAACGATCCCAGCAAACAGTCCACAACAGCATGAGACAACACACAATATATACATATTACAACATTCCAGTGTGGCTGTACAGCAAGTCTGACTAGCACAGATCAGACTGGAGTTCACGGTCACCCCGTGCCCCTAATGGACACAGGGTGATTTACACATAGGAGAGGCCAGGGGGGCAGGAGACAGAGGCCCAGATTCTCGTAGAATGGCGTAAATGTCGGCGGGCGTAACGCATCTCATTTACGTTACGCCGCCGCAAGTTTTACAGGCAAGTGCTTTATTCACAATGCACTTGCGTGTAAAGTTGTGGCGGCGTAGCGTAAATCACCCGGCGCAAGCCCGCCTAATTCACATTAGGCAGGTAGGGGGCGTGAAGCATTTAAATTAAGCGCGCTCCCGCGCCGAACGTACTGCGCATGCGCCGTCCGAAAAATATCCTAGGGTGCATTGCTCCAAATTACGTCGCAATTACGTCATTGGTTTCGACGTGAACGTAAATGGCGTCCAGCCCCATTCACGGACGACTTACGCAAACGACGTGAATTTATAAATTTCAACGCGGGAACGACGGCCATACTTAACATTGGTTGCCCCTCATATAGCAGGGGCAACTTTACGCCGGAAAAACCTAACGTAAACGTCGTAACTTCACTGCGTCGGCCGCGCGTACGTTTGGGAATTCGCGTATCTAGCTAATTTGCATACTCGACGGGGAAAACGACGGAGGCGACACCTAGCGACCAAAAGAAAAATTTCATTTAAGATCCGACAGCGTAAGAGCCTTACGCCTGTCGGATCTAATGGATATCTATGCGTAACTGGTTCTAAGAATCAGTCGCATAGATACGACGGTCCAGATTAGGACTTACGACGGCGTACATGGCGTTGCGCCGTCGTAAGCCCTTTGAGAATCTGGGCCAGAGTTTCCATAGCTCTCCAAGGTAAGCTGGGTTCCACAAGCCCCCCACCCAAAGTGACTCCCGTTACACTATAGTTCTACTTTAAGAGTAAAATTAAACATTGGATGGGGGGTGGTGAAGTTCCACATTAACCTGTTGTCACCCACATAACACATAGGTGTGATCGCAAAGGGTTATCGTTGACGATCACACGTCGCACATATGCGTTGCTGGGTGGTCGATGTTTCTGTGCTGAGAGCGTGCTCAAGGACATCTCTCTGTTCCCAATGATTAGTAGCTGCCTGGACTGGCTCTTGATCGTGTGACCACTGTGACAGCCAATCACATGATCACCAATCTTTTTGCCCTACTGGGACGCTGGGGTGGGTGGGAAGAGGTTGAAGGGACTTCACACGAGACATTTTGTGGTCATTTATCTGAAAAAAAAACAAAACAATATAAGGCCAAAAGGTACAAAAAAAAGACTGACCTTTTCTGCCAGCCAGCCCATGTGCCGAATTTCATGACTTCCCGAGATTCCGTTTTTTCCCAGCTGACTTTGGACTTCGGCGGTCACCTTGGGGAGAAGTTCCGTCACCGTTCCATGAATGGTATTGAACCAGGTCTGGGCCGCCGCGGGATCTTTTGCTCGCAGCACCACGGTATGCTTGGCATCAGGTGAATGCAGTTCTAGATGTCTGCAATAAAGAAAAAACACTCATTTACAGCAGGAAATCCCGGGATCTGCTTATAATCCGGTGTTCTTAGCTCTGGATTTTGGGATATTTTCACACAATCTTGCCACACACAGCCTTCAACTAATCTCCAAGCAGATATACCAGACACAAATTACTGCAACTCTGTATTCATTAACCCCTTCCTGACGGCCTTTTAGGAGATCGCAACAGCGGAGCATTGCCACCTGTTTGCTCAGCCACCAGATCATGTGATCGCTGTGATTGGCTGTTACACTAATTAGGTAACTAAATGCCCATATATGTGGAGGCACAGAATAGGGCCAACCTGACACATACATTATATTGTCAAAAGTATTGGTACGCCTGCCTTTACACACAATTAGCTAGATTCAGATAGACTGGCATATCTTTGAGCTGGCGTAGCGTATCGCATAAAAGCTACGCCACCGCAAGTCAGAGAGGCAAGTGCTGTATTCACAAAGCACTTGCCTCCTAAGTTACGGCGGCATAGCGTAAATGGGCCGGCCTAAGCGCGCCTAATTCAAATGTGGAACAGGGAGCGTGTTTTATGTTAATGACTGGTGACCCGATGTGATTGACGTTTTTAATGAACGGCGCACGCGCCGTCCGTGGACATGTCCCAGTGTGCATTGCTCCAAAGTACGCCGCAAGGACGTAGTGGTTTCGACGTGAACATAAATTACGTCCAGCCCCATTCACGGACGACTTACGCAAACTACTTAAAATTTTCAAATTTCGACGCGGGAACGACGGCCATACTTAACATTGGCTAGGCCAGCTATTTGTTCGACTAACTTTACGCCGGAAAAAGCCTTACTTAAACGACGTAAAAAAATGCGGCGGGGCGCACGTACGTTTCTGAATCGGCGTATCTAGCTCATTTGCATATTCTACGCCGAACTCAACGGAAGCGCCACCTAGCGGCCAGCGTAAATATGCACCCTAAGATACGATGGCGTAGGAGACTTACGCCACTTGTATCTTAGACTAATTTAAGCGTATCTGGTTTCCAGAATACGCTTAAATTTACGACGGCGTAGATTCAGAGTTACGACGGCGTATCTACTGATACGCCGGCGTAACTGTCTCTGAATCTAGCTAAATAACTTTAATGGCATCCCAGTCTTAGCCTGTAGGGTTCAATATTAGGTTGGCCCACCCTTTTTAGCTATAACAGCTTCAACTCATCTGGGAAGGCCGTCCACAAGGTTTAGGAGTGTCTATGGGAATGTTTGACCATTCTTCCAGAAGGGCATTTGTGAGGTCAGGCACTGATGTTGGTCGAGAAGGCCAGGCTCACAGTCTCTGCTCTAATTCATCCCAAAGATGTTCTATCAGGTTGAGGTCAGGCCAGTCAACTTACTCCACCCCAAACTCGCTCATCCATGGCTTTATGGACCTTGCCTTGTGCACTGGTCCAAATCATTTGGGGGGGGGGGGGGGGGGGATTATGGTGGGGGTGGTTTTTCAGGCGTTGGGCTTGGCCCCTTAGTTCCAGTGAAGGGAACTCTTAAGGCATCAGCATACCAAGACATTTTGAACAATTTCATGCTCCCAACTTTGTGGAAAAAGTTTGGGGATGGCTCCTTCCTGTTCCAACATGACTGCGCACCAGTGCACAAAGCAAGGTCCATAAAGACATGGATGAGCGAGTTTAGAGTTGAGGAACTTGACTGACCTGCACAGAGTCCTGACCTCAACCCAATAGAACACCTTTGGGATGAATTAGAGTGGGCCTTTCCGTCCGTTTCCAAGGCTCTCCGGGGCTCCCCCCGCCTCTGGCCGCTTGCGGTATTGCATGCCATTGAAGTCAATGCGGAACAAATTATTTTCGTTTCCATTGACTTCAATGGGGAAACTCGCTTTGATATGCGAGTACTTTGGATTACGAGAATTCTCTTGGAACGGATTATGCTCGTAATCCGAGGTTCCACTGTATAAATGTTTTTTATATCTATAGACAAATATTTTCCCTTTCATTCCTATTTTAAACTGAATGGCCCGGATTCACAAAGCACTTACGCCGACGTATAACAAGATACGCCGACGTAAGTGCAAATATGCGCCGTCGTATCTGTGCGCCGGACCCACAAACTAAGATGCGCCTAAAAATAGGCTTCATCCCGCCGACGTAACTTGCCTACGCCGGCGTAGGGTGAGTGCACAATTAGGCTGGACGCCTGGTGGCGCTCCCATTGATTACCCATTCAAATATGCAAATGAGTGAAATACGGCGATTCACGAACATACGTGCGCCCGACGCAGTGCGCGTAAGTTGTACGTCCGGCGTAAAGTTATTCCACATAAAGGAGGTGTAACTCAGCAGCAGACATACAGCCGACGTATTTTACGTTGGATGTGTCTGGCTGGGCGTAGGTTACGTTCACGCCGTACGCAGTGATCCGGCGTATTTTAGACAGTTGTTCTGACGTGGTTGCGAGCATGCGCAGGGGGATGCGTCCACGTCTCGGCGCATGCGCAGTTCACGATACGTATCTGTCTGGCGCTCGGCCCATCATTTGCATGGGGTCACGCCTCATTTGCATGGCTCACGCCCACGTCCACCTACGCCGGTGTACGCCTTCGAAACCCAGGGCAGCGTATGGAGCACTGGCTTGGTAAATCCCATGCTTGCCTCTCTGCGCTGCGTTGGCGTAGCGTATATTGTTTGCGTTACAGCGGCGTAATGTGCGCCCGCTCTCTGTGAATCCGGGCCAATGTGTTGTTTTACAAGGTGATCGTTAACAAATCAGAATACCTGATCCACAAAGAAGTTCTGAAGGCAAAAGATCAATAGAACAATCTGGTGACTTGCAATTTTCGAGGAACTCGGTAGAACTTTCCTTTAATTACCAGGAAGGTGAAAAGGATAGAGTGTAAAATAAATCGCTTATTTCCCCAAATCCATTAATAGACTATTTCTCATTTATTTCCCCTCCCGCCTGCGATCTCTGAATTTCAGCGATATCATTTTCCTGCGTCTTCATATTAAAAAGAAATGGTCCAGGTAATCCCCGAGTTGTGTGCATTCCCAGACCTCATCTGCAAGATGTAATTACAGTCTATGGGAGTCTTTAATGCGTCCCGGGTAATAGCTGTGATCCCAGATAGCTGTTGCCGAGCGGCTCCCGCCGCCGGCCTGGAGAGCCGAGAATTTTTCCCAATTGATTGCTATAGAGCAGGGATGAGTCGGTGTATCGGGGGCCTCCTGTGATTAGTATGTTGGGGGGAATCTGAGGACACTCGCCTGGTAATGAGGAGACACAAAGCGGACCGTCTCAGAAATAGAAACCTGAAATGTTTTCCAGATCTTTCTCCGAGGCGCTTCCACATAAGGGCAAGTCAAGGTTGTCCTTTTGTTTGGCACCGGTGACATTCTCTCCTAATGGGAAAGTCAGATCATCTGCCAGCTTATTGTGTCTCATTGACTTAAAAGGATGCCCCGGTCCTGACGAGAACTACCAACATACCAAGGTAATGCCGACTTCTCCGGCACGGCCCGCTCGGTAAGGTACAGAATATTCTGCTCCGGGGGATCTATATATATTCCAGTAAGGGTGCAACATTAGCTTAATCTATGTAGGCCCCCTGCCTTTTCGTTAACCCCTTTTTGTGGGAGCTGGACCTTTAACCATTTTGATGCCTGAGCCATTTTTGCATTTTTCTGCACGTTTTTCATTTTCTGAAAGGAGACACCCTGGAGAATAAAATGGTGGTAGTTTCAAATTTTTGTGTCACAGTTTATCATGCACCAAATTTCAGTAAAAAATACATTAACTACTTCAGATCCGCGCTATAGCTGAAAGACGGCTACAGCGTGGACCTAATTTGCTGGGAGGGCGTCCCTGGATGTCCACCCATGCTCGAGCGACCTGCACGCCCCTGCAGGGCACGCGTGGCACGCTCTGTGATCAGCGAGTCTCTGAGACTTGGTTGATCACAGATCAGAGTAAGGGGTCGATCCCGACCCCTTACCACGTGATCAGCTGTCAGCCAATGACAGCTGATTATGTGATGTAAACAGAGACGGTAATCGGCTATAAAAAAAGCCGATCACCGGCGGCTGTTAGACGGACATCGGTCCCGATCAAGGAGACCGGGACCGACGCTCATCTGTGCCACCTGCCAGTGCCATTTACCTGTGCACAACAGTGCCGCCTACCAGTGCCTACCAGCGCCACCCATTAGTGCCCACAGTGCCACCCGTCAATGTCACCAGTGTCACCTATCAGTGCCGCCTTATCTGTGCCACCTTATCTGTGCCCATCAGTACCGCCTTATCTGTGCGCATCAAGGCCGCCTTATCTGTTACCATCAGTGCCGCCTTATCTGTCCCCATCAGTGCCGCCTTATCTGTCCCCATCAGTGCCGCCTTATCTGTCCCCATCAGTACCGCCTTATCTGTGCCCATCAGTACCGCCTTATCTGTGCCCATCAGTACCGCCTTATCTGTGCCCATCAGTGCCACCTTATCTGTCCCCATCAGTGCCGCTTTATCGGTGCCTATTATTGCCCATCAGTGCAGCCTATGAGTGCCCACCAGTGCAGCCTATCAATAAAGGCGAAAAATTACCCGTTTGCAAAATTTTATAACATACTATGAAACATGATTTTCCATTTTTTTCGTAATGTTTAGCAAAAAATAAAAACCGCAGTGGTGATTAAATACCACCAAAAGAAAGCTCCATTTGTGGGAGAAATAGTCGAAAAAATGTATTTGGGTACAATGTTGTACGACCGCGCAATTGTCATTCAAAGTGTGTCAGCGCTGAAAGCTGAAAATTGGTCTGGGCAGGTGGGGGGGGGGGGGTTAAGTGCCCAGTAAGGAAGTGGTTAAAGTGATTGCAAAGTCTTGTTTTTTTTTCTATTTAAATAACAAACATGTTATACTTATCTGCTCTGTGCAGTTGGTTTTGCACAGAGCAGCCCAGATCCTCCTCTTCTCGGGTCCCTGGCTGAAACTCCTGGCTTCTCCCTCCTGTTGAATGTCCCCACAGCAAGCAGCTTGCTATGGGGGCACCCGAACCTGAGGCTCTGTGTATCCATTCAGACATGGAGCTGCGGTTTGCCCTCCACCCTCCTGATTGGCCGAGTCTGATTGACAGCAGCGGGAGCCAATGACGTCGCTTCTGTGTCTCAGCCAATCAAAGGTTTTTTCTCTAAATGCATAAAATGCATTAGGGTAAAAAAAAAAAAAAAACTCTGCCTTTACAAGAGGCAGGGCTGGTGCTACCACTAAGCAAACTAGGCAGCTGCCTAGTGTGCCCAGCCGCTGGTTTGCCTCCACATCTGCATGCTCTGCAGGCTGCAGCATGTAACTCAGTCTCAGGCAGTCACTCCATCCGACCGACCGATAGTGTAATTAGAGACGCAGCACAGCACTGGAGCCTGGAGGACATGTCCCGAGTCTCCCAACAGAACGGAAGCAAACATCCCCTGACGCTGCGCGCCTCTATGATCATCTGTGACCTGTCTGTCTCTTTCAGAGACTCTCTGGTGATCAACCCAGTACAGCCAGCTCTGCCTTACACACAATGCATTCCTTACAGCAGGGGTGCCCAACTGCTAGCCCTCTGATGTGACTCGCCACCTCCTGCTCTGGGATGGTGGGTCGGCAAGCCCGGATTGTGGTTCCCGACTCGCCATCACAGAGCATCAGTGTGAAGAATGGAGCCAGTGTCCTGTTGAGAAATGTCCCCTATCGAGAAATGCCCAGGTGGAACTGCGCATGCACAGTACAGAGCCGAGGCACAGCTGATCGTCAACTCGGCTCCATGCGGAGCATGCACAGTTCCACCCGGCACAGAACACTGGCACTAGAAAGCAAAGCCGATGCTTCCTGTATAGCGCCCGCTCCTTTATCATGGGGGTGGAGTTAGGGGCGGAGCCACGGGGTGGCAAAATTAGGTTTTGCCTAGAGTGACAAAAATCCTTGCACCAGCCATGACAAGAGGATCTTCATCCTACTCGCTCCAGGCCCCCTACAACTACAGGGTCCCCCCCCCCCATTACCCAAAGCCTCAAAACCTCCTTCTCCCTTCCTGCTCTGAGCACCACGCCTGAATACTCCTTTCCCCTCTCCCATGCTCTCAGTACACCAACCATTCCCGTTCCTGAACAGGCACACTTCTGCTGATTTACAGCTTTACATACCTCCCAACATTTTGAGATGGGAATGAGGGACTCCTACTTGCAAACGTATGTAGGCATAGGACACGCCCCCTGACACACCCCCTTAACTACTTGGCGGCAGGTCGGCATGGCTGGGCGAGATCACGTAGCTATACGTCATGCAAAAATTGATGAGGAAGACTAGGACAGCCGCACTCCAAAAAAGCGTTCCTTTTTAATAAAAATAGGTCACAAAACTGACATGTCACAGCAGAAATCAGAAAAACACAACCGACACGTTTCACACTGTCATACAGTTCTTAATCATAGCTATGATTAAGAACTGTATGACAGTGTGAAACGCGTCAGCTGTGTTTTTCTGATTTTTGCTGTGACATTTCAGTTTTGTGACCTATTTTTATTAAAAAGGAACGCTTTTTTGGAGTGCGGCTGTCCTAGTCTTCCTCATCAATTTTTGCATGTCATTGCATTGCCGGCACCCAGGGTTTTGGATTTGGTGAGAGAATTCTTTTGGGCTATCGGAGCGGTCACCTTTCTCCCCTAGCTATACGTCATCTCGCCGTTCAGCCAATAGGGGCGCGCCGCCCGCTCGCCCCTGACCCTCGTGCCCGCCGGTCGCGATCACCGCCAAGCTCCCGGTCCTGTCAGGGGGAGAAATGACCTATCGCCTGTTCATACAATGTATGAACAGCGATTTGTAATTTCCCAATGTCCGTCCCACACCCCCCCTTCAGTTAGAACACACCCAGGGAACACGATTAACCCCTTCCTCGCCCCCCAGTGTTAACCCCTTCCCTGCCAGTGTCATTTTTATAGTAATCAATGCATTTTTATAGCACTGATCGCTATAAAAATGCCAATGGTCCCAAAAATGTGTCAAAAGTGTCCGAAGTGTCCGCCATAATGTCGGAGTACCGATAAAAATCGCTGATCGCCGCCATTACTAGTAAAAAAAAAATATTAATAAAAATGCCATAAAACTATCCCCTATTTTGTAAACGCTATAACTTTTGCGTAAACCAATCAATAAATGCTTATTGTGATTTTTTTTTTTTACGAAAAATATGTAGAAGAATACGTATCGGCCTAAACTGAGGGAAAAAATAGTTTTTTTATATATTTGTGGGGGATATTTATTACAGCAAAAAATATTAATTTCTTTCAAAATTGACGCTCTATTTTTGTTTATAGCGCAAAAACTAAAAACCGCAGAGGTGATCAAATACCACCAAAAGAAAGCTCTATTTGTGGGAAAAAAAGGACGCCAATTTTGTTTGGGATTCACGTTGCGCGACCGCGCAATTGTCAGTTAAAGCGACGCACTGCCGAATCGCAAAAAGTGGCCCAGCAATATGGTCCGGGGCTGAAGTGGTTAAAGGAGAATTAACCAAAAGATTAATTAAATCCACAAGGACTTTTTTTATTACTACTATTCCTTTATATTGGCAAATGCAGCAATTTAGAATTTCAATGAAAGGTTTAGCACTGGGAAACACTTTTTTGAATGATAAAAAGTGCATTTTATATACAACTATATGGATCAGACCAAAATGAGGGGGAAAGAGGGACAGAGGGACACTGCTCCAAATCAGGGACAGTTGGGATCTGTGAGCTCCTTCAATTGTTTTTTTAGCGCTCTTGTCAATTTGGTGTAAATACAATTAATCAGCCAGGAGGTGTAAAAAGACAATGAAGCCGAGGAAACTGACAGTAGATGCTTCATAAAATCTTGGAAAGTTCCAGATATTTTACCTGGGGTAAGCCGTGTTTTGAACCCTGCCACAATGAAACCATTAGACTGTCACTGCATTGCAAGTCTGGCTGAAGGGTATATCATTTAACTAGTTCTACGCTTCCTGGTAGAAATGCGGAAAAATAAAGCAAGCTTTACAGCGTCAGCTCAAAGTCCATGGAATTATTGCTGATTGCTGCTTGTGTGGAAATGCACGACGTGAATGTGAAGGAGTAGGGCAAGCAAACTAATCTGCAAAACTTTCAGTTCTTCTTTGCAGGAACCCGATGAATAGTGCTGATAATCGCAATGTGCCGCGGTGTCACTCACAAGAATGCCGCTGTTCACTTCCCAGCTTGCGGGTTCTGACTTCTCCGCTAACCAGGGCCGCCATCAGGGGGGTACAGTCAGTACACCTGTAAGGGGCCCGGATGGCAACCCCCTTTAAAAAAAATATATATATATTATTTTTTTATTATTATTATTATAGGGCCTATATATATATATATATATATATATATATATATATATATATATATTTTTTTTTATTATTAAAGGGCTCAAAGGTCCCCAGGGCCCCATGTGGCAACCCCCCCCCCCCCATTTTTTATTTAATTTTTTATAAATGTTTATTTTTTTATTTTTGTTTATATTTTTTTATTTAAAGGCCCAAAGGTCCCCAGGGCCCCGGATGGCAACCCCCCCTTTTTTTTAATGTATTTTTTTTTATAAATGTTTATTTATTTATTTTTATTTTATTAAAGGGCCCAGATGTTTCTTTTTTTTAAAGGGCCCAGAGGTCCCCAGATGGCTACCCCCCTTTTTTTTATATATATATATTTTTCTTTATTTCTTCTTTTTTTTTTAGAAAGGCCCCCCCCTCCGGTTCTCTGCTCCAGGGGGCCAATGCCTGAAGCTGTGTAAGGGGCCCCACAATTCCTGATGGCGGCCCTGCCGCTAACACACCACTTCCATAAAAAGGGAGAAAGGAACTTTGTTTCAGCACACTTCAAAACACTCCACCCAGCTCTTCAGTGTAAACCTAGCCTAGGTTCACACTGCTGCGAATTCAAAATCGCGGTAAAATGCACGATTTTACCGCGATTTCGGCCGCAATTTAATGTAAATCGCGGCCCAAAATCGCAAAAAGTAGTACAGAAACTACTTTTTGAAATCGCAGATGCGGCGTCGCACTGATTAGGACAGTGCCATTGCCGACAATTGCCGCCGATTTGAGATGCGATTTGACATGTCAAATCGCATCTCAAATCGTTCCAAATCGTACCCAGTGTGAACCAGGGCTTAAAGTGATATTAAACCCTCCGTTTTCTAAGCACTTTCAGCAGATGATTTCATCACTTACAGAATGTGCAGCTTCTTTATCTTTTATCCCTTCCAGTTTAAGTTGGTGCCGTGAACGCTGCCCCGCATTCCCTGTTTCAGGATGGCTCTTTTATCTTGCAGCATCCTATGGAGTCAGCCTTGCATGCAGTGACTAGAGTTTCATCTCTCTACACTGTGTGCATCAATAGACTGATCGGATGCTCCATTCACCTCTATGGAGCAGCAGATGTCAGCGGTGACATGTCCGTTGACACCCGCTGGTATCCGATCCGATCCTGTCTGCCAAAACCAGACGGGTGGTGACCCTATTTTCCATCTGTCTGGCGGATCGGATAAAAAAAAACAGACAGGCAGTCCATTTTCATCCGATCTCCCCTTGGAGGAGAGCGGGACTCTGACAGGTCCGTCTCTGCACAGTGAGCAAAGATGGACCGGTTATCTGCCTGCTCTTTGGATCGATTCCCAGCTGAGCAAAGTGAAAGGGCCTTAACCGCTTGCAGACTGTCCGTCGACTGACGTTGGCAGAATGGCACTCCTGCACAAATCGGCGTAGCTGTAAGGCGGGCGCTTTAAGGAGTATAGGGGGCGCGCATGCGCCCGTCGCATCCCTAAGGAGCCAATGCATGTATGTCAACACACAAATCCATGTTCTGTCAGGGGTGAGGAGACAGATCGCGTGTCCCTAGTATATAGGAACACCGATCAGTCTCCTCCCCAAGTCAGTCCCATCCCTTCACAGTTAGAACACGCACTGAGGGAACACATTTAACCCCGTGATCACCCCCCAGTGTTAACCCCTTCCCTGCCAGTGACATTTACACAGTAATCAGTGCATATTTATAGCGCTGCTCGCTGTATAAATGTCACTGGTCCCAAAAATGTGTCAAAAGTGTCCGATCTGTCCTCCGTAATGTCCAGATAAAAATCGCAGATCAATGCCATTACTAGTAAAAAAAAAAAAAATGCCAAAAATCTCCTCATTTTGTAGACGCTATCATTTTTGCGCAAACCAATCAATATACGCTCATTGCGATTTTTTGGGTACCAAAAATATGTACAATAATATATATTGACCTAAACTGATGAAGAGCATACACTTACACTCGGGCTTTCCTTTCCCGCTAGGGAAGTTACGCGGAGTGGTCATACGGGGCTTTTGAGACTCATCAGGATTTCGATTTTGAGACACTTTTTCTAGTTAGTTTAGTAGTCCATAACTTCACGTGAAATACACGGTGTCAGGTTTCCACTCGGAAAAAAATCCTTTCTTTCGAGGTGGTGGTGCACAACATTCTGGGTGAGGTTGGGAAGATTCGGGGTCTTGAAAAGGACAGGTGGTGGCCGGGGGCCGCCCGGACAAAGGCATGGAGGAATGTCACGTCTTTGTAGCTGCTGTCTGCCAGTCTTTGGGTGTGCGGCTTCTATCCTTTCACGCCCCTCAGATTTTTATAAGGTTAAAATAAAAACCTTATGCACGGGTTAAATCATAGCTCCCAACTGTCCCTGATTTCAAGGGACTGTCCCTGATTTGGAGCAATGTCCTTCTGTCCCTCATTTGTCTCTCATTTTGGTCTGATCTATATAGTTGTATATAAAATTGCACTTTTTATCTATCAAAAAGTGTTTTCAGCACTAAACCTTTCATCCAATTTCTAAATTGCTGCATTTGTAAATTTCAAAAGCCAATATAAAGGAATAGCAGTGGTAAAAGAGCACTTGTGGGTTTAACCAATCTTGTTTTATTGTACAATTCTCCTTTAACCACTTAAAGCGGGAGTTCACCCATTTATTAAAAAAAAAAAATTTCCCCCTTAGATTCCTGCTCGTTTTGTCTAGGGGAATCGGCTATTGGTTTTAAAATATGAGCTGTACTTACGGTTTACGAGATGCATCTTCTCCGCCGCTTCCGGGTATATGCTGCGGGAATGGGCGTTCCTTCTTGATTGACAGTCTTCCGACGGTCGCATCCATCGCGTCACTCGTAGCCGAAAGAAGCCGAACATCGGTGCGGCTCTATACTGCGCGTGCGCACCGACGTTCGGCTTCTTTCGGAAAATCGTGACGCGATGGATGCGACCATCGGAAGACTGTCAATCAAGAAGGAACGCCCATTCCCGCAGCCCATACCCGGAAGCGGCGGAGAAGATGCATCTCGTAAACCGTAAGTACAGCTCATATTTTAAAACCAATAGCCGATTCCCCTAGACAAAACGAGCAGGAATCTAAGGCTAAAAAGTGCTCTCTAAGGGTGAACCTCCGCTTTAAGACCTGGACCTTTAGGCAGCTAAAGGACCTGACCAGTTTTTGCGATTCGGCACTGCGTCGCTTTAACTGACAATTGCGCGGTTGTGCGACGTGGCTCCAAAATAAAATTGGCGTCCTTTCTTTCCCACAAATAGAGCTTTCTTTTGGTGGTATTTGATCACCTCTGCGGTTTTTATTTTTTGCGCTATAAACAAAAATAGAGCGACAATTTCGAAAAAAAAACAATATTTTTAACTTTTTGCAGTAATAAATATCCCCCAAAAAAAATATATATATATATATATATATATATATATATATATAAAGGAAAAAAAATGTCCTCAGTTTAGGCCGAAATGTATTCTTCTACCTATTTTTGGTTAAAAAAAAAAAATCGCAATAAGCGTTTATCGATTGGTTTGCACAAAATTTATAGCGTTTACAAAATAGGGGATAGTTTTATTGCATTTTTATAAATTTTTTTTTTTTTTACTACTAATGGCGGCGATCAGCGATTTTTTTCGTGACTGTGACATTATGGCGGACACTTCAGACATTTTTAACACATTTTTGGGACCATTGTCATTTTCACAGCAAAAAATGCATTAAAAATGACAATTGCAGTTTGAGAGTTAACCACAAGGGGGCGCTGAAGGGGTTAAGTGTGACCTCATTTGTGTTTCTAACTGTAGGGGGGTGTGGCTGTAGGTGTGACGTCATTGATTGTGTTTCCCTATAAAAGGGAACACACGATCGATGGCAGCGCCACAGTGAAGAACGGGGAAGCTGTGTTTACACCCCGCTCTCCCCGTTCTTCAGCTCCGGGGACCGATCGCGGGACTCCAGCGGCGATCGGGCCCGCAGTCACGGTGCTTCGGACCAGGTCGCGGGCGCGCGCCCGCGACCCACGGCTGGGCACTTAAAAAGAGGACGTACCTGTACGTGCCTGTGCCCAGCCGTGCCATTCTGCCGAAGTATATGTGCAGGAGGCAGTCCTTAAAGCGGATGTTCCATTACAAAAAAAATTAAAAGTCAGCAGCTACTAACACTGTAGCTGCTGACTTTTAATAAGGACACTTGCTGTCCTAGCCGCCAGCGATGTCGGCCCCCGCCGAGGCTGATCCTCGATCCTAGCAGCTCCAAGCGCCGCCATCCACAGTAAGGGAAACAGGCAGTGAAGCCGTACGGCTTCACTGCCCTTTTCCTACTGCGCATGCGCAAGCAGCGCGGCGCTTTGTGAATGGGCCGGCTGCTTTCTGGGACACACACAGTTCCCAGAATGCAGCACGCCCCATTCAAAAGAAGACACCCAGTGTAGGAGGAGGAAGAGAATCCACCGCGGAGAATGAAGAGGCAGATTTGGCACTTCCGCATAGCAACAGCTATTTAGGGTGAGTAAAAAAAAATTTTTTTTTTTTTTTTTGGTGGAACCTCCACTTTAAGTGGTTAAGGGGGCGTGACAAGGGGTGTGTCCTATGCCTGCATACTTTTGCCGATAGGTGTCCCTCATTCCCATCTCTGAAAGTTGGGAGGTGTGGTTAAATGTTTAATTGTTTCTTAGGGAGGGTTTGGATTGAGGTTAGGGTTTTGTTGGGAAAAAGGTATTAATAATGTGTTTTTTTTTATAATCTATACAAAAATATTTTACCTTTCATTTCTATTTTAAAGGGGTAGTAAACCCTCATGTTTTTTCACCTTAATGCATCCTATGCATTAAGGTGAAAAAAAAAAACATCTGACAGTTACCGCCCCCCAGTGTTGCCAACCTACCAGATTGAAATTTACTGACACAACACCCAAAATTTACTGGCACAGCCAAGTTTTTACTGGCGTTTCCAAAAGTTTAAAAAATTACAGTTTTAAAGTGCAAATGTCAGTATTTAGGCTACAGACAAGTACAATAGGCAATTCGCAAAAAAACATATTTCTTATTTAATTTTCGATATAGTAAGTAAGTAGCTCAGGGACAGGACTCAGGAAGGTAAGGCCCCGTACACACGGTCGGACAAAACCGATGAGAATGGTCCGACGGACCGTTTTCACCGGTTCACCGCTGAAGTGGTCTGATGTGTTTACACACCATCGTTCCAAAAACCAATCGGGTCAGAACGCGTGACGTCAAACACACGACATGCTGAATAAAACAAATTTCAATGCTTCCAAGCATGTGTCGACTTGATTCTGAGCATGCGCGGGTTTTGAACCGATGCTTTTCTGTACTAACCATCGGTTTGGACCGATCGGGCAGCGGTCCATCGGTTCGGTTTTGAAGCATGTTTTAAAATTTTGGACCGAAGGAAAACAGACCGATAGGGCGTACACACGGTCGGTTTGGACCGATGAAACTGAACCTCGGTCTATTCTCATCGGTTTTGTCCGACTGCGTGTACGGGGCCTAAGAAATTAGATTGGGTCAGGCACACACAAAAAAAAGGCTCTCACAATGACAGCAGTGTGCAGCACCACAGATTACCAACACGACACGTCCTCTCCTGAGTCACAGTGATAGTCTCTCTCCAAGCCAGGTGGTCCCTTTAGTCCGCTCCAGTCTAAACAGCACTGAAAGTCCCGCTCCCGGCCTGCCTTGCTCCCAACCAACACACAAGGCTCTGGTTCGCTCTGCTCCACTCCCTTGCACCATGAGATCACACCACATGCTCAGGCACCGCCTCTGCCAGAGCCACCCGAACACACTGTAGCAAGCACTCGGATGGTCTCGGCCGGCTCCGGACCGAGCCGAGCGTCACAGACATATTTTTTACTGGCAACCTTTTCCTTTTACTCGCAGGACAAAATTGCCTGCTTTTTACCGGTTGCCAGTAAAAATACTGACAGTTGGCAATACTGCGCCCCCCCAACCCCCTGTTTTACTTACCTGAGCCCTGGAAAGTCCCGAGTCAATGGATCTTTGCCCGGGGTTCTCAGCTCTTCATTGGATAGATTGATAGCAGCACAGCCATTGGCTCCCGGCGGCTGTCAATCAAATCCAATGACGCGGGCACCGGGGGGTGGGGCCGAGTCCAGCACTCGGCGGCTATGGATGCCAAATACAGGACTCGGGAGTGCGCCCGCAAGGTAACCCCCTTGGTAGAGTGCTTCCCATAGGGGGTTATCTGAAGCGAGGAAGAGCCGAGAGAGCCGCCGAGGGACCCCAGAAAACGGCGTTCGGGGCCACTCTGTGTAAAACGATCTGCACAGTGGAGGCAAGTATGACATGTTTGTTATTTAAAATAAATAAATAAATAATTGAACCTATAGTATCACTTTAAACTGAATGGGTTGTTTTACAAGGTGATCATTTACAATCACTTTAACCACTTAAGGACCGCCTCCTGCACATTTACGTCGGCAGAATGGCACGGCTGGGCACAAGCACGTACAGGTATGTCCTCTTTAAGTGCCCAGCCGTGGGTCGCGGGCGCGCGCCCGTGACCCGGTCCGAAGCTCCGTGATTGCGGGACCCGATCGCCGCTGGAGTCCCGCGATCGGTCCCCAAAGCTGAAGAACACAGTGTAAACACAGCTTCCCCGTTCTTCACTGTGGCGCCGTGATCGAACGTGTGTTCCCTTTTATAGGGAAACACAATCGATGACGTCACACCTACAGCCACACCCCCCTACAGTTAGAAACAGACACGAGGTCGCACATAACCCCTTCAGCGCCCCCTTGTGGTTAACTCCCAAACTGCAATTGTCATTTTCACAATAAACCATGCGTTTTTAATGCATTTTTTGCTGTGAAAATGACAATGGTCCCAAGTGTCCGCCATAATGTCGCAGTCATGAAAAAAATCGCTGATCGCCGCCATTAGTAGTAAAAAAAAAAAAAAAATTATAAAAATGCAATAAAACTATCCCCTATTTTGTAAACGCTATAAATTTTGCGCAAACCAACCGATAAACGCCTATTGCGATTTTTTTTTACCAAAAATAGGTAGAAGAATACGTATCGGCCTAAATTAAGGATTTTTTTTTTTATATTTTTGGGGGATATTTATTATAGCAAAAAGTAAAAAATATTGTTTTTTTTTTCAAAAATGTCACTCTATTTTTGTTTATAGCGCAAAAAATAAAAGCCGCAGAGGTGATCAAATACCACCAAAAGAAAGCTCTATTTGTGGGAAAAAAAGGACGCCAATTTTGTTTGGGAGCCACGTCGCACGACCGCGCAATTGTCAGTTAAAGCGACACAGTGCCGAATCGCAAAAACTGGCCGGGTCCTTTAGCTGCCTAAAGGTCCGGGTCTTAAGTGGTTAACTGGAATTCAGATTTAAATCAATTCATTAGAATTAGATTGAGTGGGGAAATGAGGAACTAAGGAAGGCAAATTATAAACTCAATTTTTTTCTTTGCCGTTCATTCATCGAGCGTCATCCTCACAACCCAACATGCACTGGTGTGAATGGTTAAAACGTTCAAAGCAAACTTCCTAGATTCTGATTGGAGGGGAGGGGGGTCACATGCTTAGGGGCCCCTGTTACAGTATGTTAGGTTTGTATTCCCACTACACCTCTTAAATGTAATTATTTTCAGTGTTGGGGAGATTAGAATAACAGAGAGACATGATAAATTCCCATTAAGCCTTTAAAGATCATACATCACTTCGGAGTCTCAAATAAACATTACTAAAGATGGAAAGGAGTCGAGGGACTCCTGGACATTCCCAGCCGTCCGGGTTTGTATAACCAGACTTGGAAGAGCAATTAATAAGACATTCACTTAATTCGGCTAAGCGCTATTTTTATCTGAACGGTGACCACATACTATAACCCCGGTCACTTGTTAATTTAACCGCTTCAGGACCGCCCCATAGATTTATTTTTTGCATATTCGTCACACTTAAATGACTCCGATAAAAAAATATATATATATTATTACGCAAATAAATTCAAAATGCAGTTTTTAACCACTTAACCCCTTAAGCCCCGGACCTTTAGGCAGCTAAATGCCCAGGCCAGGTTTTGCGATTCGGCACTGCGTCGCTTTAACAGACAATTGCGCGGTCGTGCGACGTGGCTCCCAAACAAAATTGGCGTCCTTTTTCCCCCACAAATAGAGCTTTCTTTTGGTGGTAATTGATCACCTCTGCGGTTTTTATTTTTTGCGCTATAAACAAAAATAAAGCGACAATTTTAAAAAAAATGCAATATTTTTAAATTTGTGTTATAATAAATATCCCCCAAAAACATATCTAAAAAAAAATATTTTTTACTACTAATGGCGGCGATCAGCGATTTTTTTCGTGACTGCGACATTATGGCGGACACTTCGGACAATTATGACACATTTTTGGGACCATTGTCATTTTCACAGCAAAAAATGCATTGTTTATTGTGAAAATGACAGTTGCAGTTTGGGAGTTAACCACAGGGGGCGCTGTAGGAGTTAGGGTTCACCTAGTGTGTGTTTACAACTGTAGGGGGGTGTGGCTGTAGGACTGACGTCATCGATCGAGTCTCCCTTATAAAAGGGATCACTCGATCGATGACGCCGCCACAGTGAAGCACGGGGAAGCCGTGTTTACATAAGACTCTCCCCTTTCTTCAGCTCCGGGGAGCGATCGCGACGGAGCGGCTATAAACAAATAGCCGCGCCGTCGTCCCGGGTCGCTCCCCGAGGGAACCCAACCGCCGCATGTAGCGCGGGGGGGGGGGGGTCCCGATCGGACCCCCGACCCGCGGAAAGGCAAGGACGTACATGTACGCCCATTTGCCTGTACGTGCCATTCTGTGGACGTACATTTACATGCGGCGGTCGAGAAGTGGTTAAAGTGGAGTTCCATCCAAAAATGGAACTTCCGCTTTTTGGAACCCTCCCCCCTCCGGTGTCACATTTGGCACCTTTCAAGGGGGAGGGGGGTGCAGATACCTGTACAATACAATACTCCCACGGGAGTCACTCCACTCCCCCCCCCCGCTGCCTTCTGGGAAACAGTGGTCCCAGGAGACAGCAGGGACCACTGGGAACGAGCCGCGCTACTCGTGCATGCATGGTATGGAACCGGGCAGTGAAGCCGCAACGCTTCACTTCCCGATACCCAAACCGAGGATGGCGGCAGGTGCAGCCCAAGGGACGAGCAATTGTCATCATTGTCATTCGTCATCAGCTGACGACATCGCGGGCGCGCTGGACAGGTAAGTGTCCATTTTTTAAAAGTCAGTAGCTGTAGTATTTGTAGCTGCTGGCTTATAAAAAAATTATTTAGGCGGAACCTCCGCTTTAAGGACCGAGCCTCTTTCTGAGATTTGGTGTTTACAAATTAAAACATTTTTTTTTGCTAGAAATTTACTTAGAACACCCAAACATTATTCATTTTTTTTTCCCCGAACACCCTAGAGAATGAAATGGCGGTCATTGCAATACTTTTTGTCACACCGTATTTGCGCAGCGGTCTTACAAATGCACTTTCGTTTGGGAAAATTACACTTTTTTGAATAAAAAAAATAAGAAAACAGTAAAGTTATCCCAATTTTTTTTTATATTGTGAAAGATAATGTTACGCCGAGTAAATTGATACCAAACATGTCACGCTTCAAAATTGCGCCCGCTCGTGGAATGGAGACAAACTTTCACCCTTAAAAACCTCCGTAGGTGACGTTTAAAAAATTCTACAGGTTGCATGTTTTGAGTTACAGAGGAGGCCTAGTCCTAGAATTATTGCGCTCGCTCTAACGACCGCGGCAATACCTCACATGTGTGGTTTGAACACCGTTTTCATATGCGGGCGCTGCTCACGTATGCGTTCGCTTCTGCACGCGAGCTCGTCGGGACAGGGCGCTTTATTTTACCACCATTATCGGAAACTGGACCGCCCCCTGAAGACGAGGATATCTGGGTTATGGCAGTTAGCTGCTGATATAACAGAGATATCCTGCTTCAAAGTGCCGACGTATATAGTCGTGCGGCAGTCCGGAAGTTGGTTAAATGATGGTTTAATTTATTAAGGCAAAAAAGCTGCCTGGCTTCATGAGAAAAAGTAATTGCCCCCTAAACCTAATAACTGGTTGTGCCACCCTTGGCGGCAACAACTACAAACGAGCATTTGCGATAACTGGCAAGTCTTTCACATCACTGTGGAGCAATTTTTGTCCCACTCTTTGCAGATACATTGCAGGGTTTTCCAGCATGGACGGCCTGTGTAAGATCATGATACATCATCTCAAATGGATTTAAAGCGGAGTTCCGGCCACAATTTCACTTTTTAAATATAAATACCCCTGTAATACACAAGCTTAATGTATTCTAGTAAAGTTAGTCTGTAAACTAAGGTCCGTTTTGTTAGGTTGTTACAGCATTTAGACACTTTATAAAATAGAAATTGACTGGGGCCATCTTAAGTGTGGGCATCATAAAGCCAGACTGTATGACTTCCTGGATTTCAGCCTTGCAGATCTCGCACATGCTCAGTGCTGCACAAGGAGTGTCAGATCAGGTTTCAGCACCTGTGCTGTCCAAGTCACATGATTCTTTGAGACTGGGGAGTGCACAGACTCCTGGAAAGTTACACCCACTACATTCCCAGGAGTCTGTGCGGTGTAGGTTAGGAAGCTTAAGCACCTAGGTGCAGGAAGTGGGAAGATTAACTATTCTTCCTAGCAACAACACTTTGAAGGCATCTAAAAAAAAAAAAAAAAATTCGTAAAGGACGAATGACATTTTTTTAAAACTACTGATGTAATGTTATATTTATGGGTGGAACTCCACTTTAAGTCGGGGGTTCTACTAGGCCACTCCAAAACCTAAATTGTGCTTTGTTTGAACTATTTGGAGGTGGACTTGCTGTTGTGTTTTCTTCTCTACTGCCGTTTAACCACTAGACGACCAGCCGCCGCAGTTATACCGCGGCAGGTTGGCTTGCCTGAGCAAATCGCCATAGGTATACGTCGGACACTTTGAGACCACTAGGGGGGCGTGCGCCCACGGCGCGACGACGGAGCCGATGCGCGTGCCCAGTATGTTCGCCGGGCACCCGCGATCGCTCCTGAGAGATACAGAACGGAGATCTGTCAATGTAACAGACAGATCTCTGTTCTGTCAGGGGTGAGGAGACAGATCTGTTGTTCATACTAAGTATGAACAGCGATATGTCTCCTCCTTCAGGCAGTCCCACCCCCCCCACAGTTATAAACACTCCCTAGGACACACATTTATCCCCTTGATTGCCCCCTTCCACTGACATTTATACAGCGATCACAGCTAAAAATAGCCACTGATTACGGTATAAATGTCACTGGCAGGGAAGGGCTTAACACTAGGGGGCGATCAAGGGGTCAATTGTGTTAACTAGGGAGTGTTTATAACTGTGGGGGGATGGGACTGCCTATAGGAGGAGACACAGGGCTTGACAAATCCCAGGCGCCAGGTCGCCATGGCGACTAGAAATGGTGTCCTGGCGACTTGGCTTGGAAGATGGGCGCCATCTGGTGGTGAGCCGTTGGTATTACAAGTTATTACCACCAGATGTGTGAGTTTGCGCCATCTGGTGGTGGCTGTTGGTATTACAAGTTAAGCATTACAAGTTAAACAGCAATTCTAATGTAATTTTTCACTATTTTACTGCCATCTTCTTCCCTCTAATTAGAACCCCCACACATTATATATATATATTTTTATCCTAACACCCTAGAGAATAAAATGGCGATCATTGCAATACTTTCTGTCACGCCGTATTTGCGCAGCGGTCTTACAAGCGCACTTTTTTGGGAAAAAATTACACTTTTTTAAATTAAAAAATAAGACAACAGTAAAGTTATCCCCATTTTTTTTAATATTATGAAAGATAATGTTACGCCAAATAAATTCATACCCAACATGTCACGCTTCAAAATTGCGTCCACTCGTGGAATGCCGACAAACTTTTACCCTTTAAAATCTTCATAGGCGACGTTTAAAAATATCTACAGGTTTCATGTTTCGAGTTACAGAGGAGGACTAGAGCTAGAATTATTGCTCTTGCTCTACCAATCGCGGCGATACCTCACATGTGTGGTTTGAACACCGTTTACATATGCGGGCGCTGCTCACGTATGTGTTCGCTTCTGCGCGCAAGCTCGTCGGGACGGGGTGCGTTTTCTGGCTCCTAACTTTTTTAGCTGGCTCCTAGATTCCAAGCAAATTTGTCAAACCCTGAGGAGACATATCACTGTTTATACTTATTATGAACAACAGATCTGTCTTCTCACCCCTGACAGAACGGAGATCTGTCTGTTTACATTGACAGATCTCCGTTCTGTGTCTCTCAGGAGCGTTCGCGGGTGGCCGGCGAACATCGCGGCCGCGGGGCACGTGCATCGGCTCCGTCATCGTGCCGCCGACTCATGCCCCATAGTGGTCAACAACTCTGAGACTGGCTACATTGTCTGGTAGAGGTGTAAAGAACTGGAAAAGTGGCTGAACAGAATTACAAATCAAATTTGGCAGATGTGTATTTCAACTGTGTATTCAGCTGTTTGACTGGAGTCCAGTCAAACATATTACCTAATGATAATTGATTCCAGGAACGTGAAGTAACCGACTTGCATACTAACTGCAAGATGCTAGAAGAGGTGCACAAGAACTTACATGCAACCAAAAGTTGGCAGATTCCATCTGATGCTTTTCACACAGGCAGATTGATTTTTTGGCAGACTCCCTTTACGGAGTTACAAGGACGGCAATGAAGCAAATGCAGGCGTGTGTGTGCGACTCTGTCTATTGTTTGTTAGAAATAGCTTTTTTTCCCACAAACTTTCTTCCTAGAAAAACATTACGTTATTACATATTTTCCAGGACTGGATCTCCAAGCAGATGTTTTCCATTCCCTCTAGGAAATTGTTACTAATTTGAATGTCCAGAGTCACACGAGTGCTGCGGGGAACACACCCTGTGGTCAGAGGTATTGTCAAAAAAATATTCAGCTTAAAGTAACTTTGTTGCTGAAAAAAAAAAAGAAAGAAGCCTGCAAAAGGATACTTACCTCTCTGGTGGGTGGCGAGTCCTTATTTCACTCCCTTCAAGGGCTACGGCCTATAGGAGAATCATTATACTCCCAACACTTCTAGATGTCTGGTCCCCTGCTGCATGCTGGGGTCCCTCGTTCCGGCCCCTACAGGAGATGGAGGATGGAACCATAGGCCCAGATTCTGAAAGGGCTTACGACGGCGCAACGACATGTGCGCCGTCGTAAGTCCTAATCTGGGCCGTCGTATCTATGCGACTGATTCTTAGAATCAGTTACGCATAGATAACCATTAGATCCGACAGGCGTAAGGCTCTTACGCTGTCGGATCTTAAATGCAGTTTTTTTTTTCGCCGCTAGGTGTCGCCTCCGTCGTTTTCTCGATTGAGTATGCAAATTAGCAAAATACGCGAATTCCCGAACGTACGCGTGGTCGACGCAGTGTAGATACGACGTTTACGTTAGATTTGCGACACGTAAAGTTGCCCATGCTATATGAGGGGCAACCAATGTTAAGTATGGCCGTCGTTCCCGCGTCGAAATTTAAAAATTTACGTCGTTTGCGTAAGTCGTCCGTGAATGGGGCTGGACACCATTTACGTTCACGTCGAAACCAATGACATTCTTGCGACGAAATTTAACGCAATGCACGTCAGGAAATATTAGGGACGGCGCATGCGCAGTACGTTCGGCGCGGGAACGCGCCTAATTTAATTGATCCACGCCCCCTACCCGGATCATTTGAATTAGGCGGGCTTGCGGCAAGAGATTTACGCTATGCCGCCGCAACTTTACAGGCAAGTTCTTTGTGAATAAAGCACTTGCCCGCAAAACTTGCGGCGGGGTAACGTAAACGAGATATGTTACGCCCGCATAGTTTTACGCTGAGATACGAGAATATGGGCCATAGTGCTCAGTGCAGGATGCCGGCATCCAACCAACCCCAAAATGTCCAAGTCCTGACCAATCTCATGGGGGTTTTAGCTCTCGAAGAGCGCAAAGTGAGGACTGCCCACTGTAGAGGTCATTGAGTGTTGAATCGTCTTCTTTTCGAATGTTGTTTTCCAAGTAAAAGTCACTTAAAGTGGAAGTAAACCCTCCTATCGTTTTCAGCCAAGGAAGCTGCCATCTTGGCCTCTGTTTAATATACAACTGCCATGATGCTGCACATGTGATCAGTTATGAAACCAGCCATTGGATGGTTTGACAGTTTGGTTGAGAGTACAAGCAAAAGTGACAGCTAGCATTTCCGGCATGCCGGGAATGTTAACTGTTTTTTGAAACTATCAAATCGATGGGTTTACTTCCGCTTTAAACAACAGTCCACTACAGGGGGCAGCAAGTCCTCCTCGAGAGCCAAGTCAACCATGAGAATGGTCAGGATTTGGACACTTCGGGGTATGTTGGATGTCGGCGTCTTGCACTGAGCACTGTGGTTCCATAAGAAAAACATGGAAGCAAAAACAGACCTTCGCTTCTAAAAATCCTAGTTTAAAAGACTTGGGAACTCCTAAGTCCTGACCCAGAGACATTGGCTATTTACTAAGAATACAAGGTCTGTAGACCAAGCACTGAGAATACAAGGTCTGTAGACCAAGCACTAAGAATACAAGGTCTGTAGACCAAGCACTAAGAATACAAGGTCTGTAGACCAAGCACAAAGAATACAAGGTCTGTAGACCAATCCCTAAGAATACAAGGTCTGTAGACCAATCCCCAAGATTACAAGGTCTGTAGACCAATCCCCAAGATTACAAGGTCTGTAGACCAATCCCTAAGATTACAAGGTCTGTAGACCAATCCCTAAGATTACAAGGTCTGTAGACCAATCCCTAAGATTACAAGGTCTGAAGACCAAGCACTAAGAATACAAGGTCTGTAGGCCAATCCCTAAGATTACAAGGTCTGTAGACCAATCCCTAAGATTACAAGGTCTGTAGACCAATCCCTAAGATTACAAGGTCTGTAGACCAATCCCTAAGATTACAAGGTCTGAAGACCAAGCACTAAGAATACAAGGTCTGTAGGCCAATCCCTAAGATTACAAGGTCTGTAGACCAATCCCTAAGATTACAAGGTCTGTAGACCAATCCCTAAGATTACAAGGTCTGTAGACCAATCCCTAAGATTACAAGGTCTGTAGACCAATCCCTAAGATTACAAGGTCTGTAGACCAATCCCTAAAATAACAAGGTCTGTAGACCAATCCCTAAGATTACAAGGTCTGTAGACCAATCCCTAGAATTGAAAAGTCTGTAGACCAATCCCTAAGATTACAGGTGCCCTTTACAGAGAGATGTTGGGTCTATAAGACCTCACATCTCTCCGCTAGGCTGGAAAGCCTTAGAAAAAAAAAAAAGCGATCTCAGGCTCCCCAGGTAAAATAAACAGCTGTGTTTACATCTGCCGAAGCCGGACGTGATGTCACAATGTCGCGCCCGGCCTGGGAAGTTCATAGAGGTGGCCGAGGACTATCTGGTCCTCGGTTATCTCTATGGTAAACTTCCACCGCTGGCCGATTCATTCCCTGGCTCACCGATTGCATGGGCGAGGTGGTAAAAGCACCATTCAGATATCTCCACTTAAAGTCCAGGATGCCATATAACGGCCTACGGGTGGGAAGAAATTACCACTTACCGCCTGGCCTATAGCAAAATGACAGCCAGGCAAGGGTTCCGTTATCCCGACTGGCCATCATATGATGTCCAGCAGGATAACAGCCGCCGCGTGGGGTCGCGCATTGGGGCAATCGGTGGTGCGGTGTGTCAGTCTGACACATCGCTACACCGATCTCGGTAAAGAGACTCCGTTGATCGGCTATCCCTCACTAGCGTCTGACAGACGCAAGTAGAGGAGAGCCGATTGGCTGCTCTCCTGACAGGGGGGGGTCTGTGCTGATTGTTTATCAGTGCAGCTCCCCCTGGATGCCTGCCCAGGACCACCAGGATGCCACCGGGACCACCAGGGGATGGCCACCACACTGGACCACCAGGTATGCCCCCCTAGACCACCAGGGAAATGCCAATCTGTGCGCAGGCAGCTGCCAATTAATGCCCCCGGCAGCTGCCAATCAGTGCCCATCCAGAATGCCTACCAGTGCCACCAGGGATACCTATCAGTACCATCTATCTGTGCCGCATATCAGTGCCGCATATCAGTGCCGCATATCAGTGCCACCCATAAGTACACATCATTGCAGCCTTTCAGTGCCCATCAGTGTCGCCTATCTGTGCCCACCAGTGCCACCCATGAGTGTCCTTTAGTACTGCATGTCATTGCCACCCATCAGTGCCACATCCAAGGGCACATCAGTGCTGCATATCAGTACCCATCGTCAGTGCCGCCTCATCAGTGCCCATCAGTGAAGGAGAAAACATACTTATTTACACAATTTAATAACAGAAACAAAAGAAAGAAAACCTTTATTTATTTTTTAATTTTCTGTCTTTTTTCGGTGATCAAATACCACCAAAATAAAGCTCTATTTGTGGGAACAAAATTATAAAAAATCTGTTTGAGTACACTGTAGCACGACCACGCAATTGTCATTTAGATAGCGAGAGTGCAGAAAGCTGAAAATTGGCCTGGGCAGGAAGGGGGTGTAAGTGCCTGGTATTGAAGTGGTTAAGGAACGATGCCATAAGATCCAATCTTCCTATAGCCACATAAAACTGAGATATCCGATAACCCCAAAAAAATAAAAAATTCAGCAGCGTCTCGGTTTTCCTAAGTCTCTCTCCCGGCGTAGTGTGTGGCGCTCATGCCGTGGAGGTAAACATGGCTGCATTTGTAATTACCTTGACCTAGTTAATCGCAGCAGAGACTCCGGAGAGGGAAGCAGCATGAGTTAGATTAACATTGCTGAAATATTCAGCTCTCTCTGTGCGGCCAAGTCCTTTTTTTATTAAAATCGCGTCCGTCCCCACTGAGGCCATTCTGATTGGCTTCACATTCTTTCTCAACCCGAGTGTCTGGAACCTGCAGAAATGATGTAATGGACAGAGGACGGTGCGATTCACATGCAGTACAGCTGCCCATAGACATGAATGGCTGTGCACTGCTGTACTCAGGTCTATGTCACATAAACACAGTGGGCCAGATTCATCAAGAGATACGACGGCGGATCTCCTGATCCGCCGTCGTATCTCTGAGACCCGACGGTCGGATCTATGTGACTGATTCATAAGAATCAGTTCCGCATAGATCTCCCTTAGATCCGACTGGTGTAAGTGGCTTACACCGTCGGATCTTAGGCTGCAATCTCCCGCCGGCCGCTAGGTGTCGCCTCGTTTTTTTACGCGTCGGCTATGCAAATGTGGAGAACCGCCGATTCAATAACGAACGCCCGCCCGTCGCTTTTTTTTCACGTCGTTTGCGTTCGGCTTTTTCCGGCGGATAGTTACCCCTGCTATAGCAGGGGTAACTGCGGCGTTTCCTATGTTAAGTATGGCCGTCGTTCCCACGCCGAGTTTCAAATTTTTACGTCGTTTGCGTAAGTCGGTTTGGAATACGGAGGGCCGCAATTTACGTTGCCGCCGAAATTTGGACGTCATTTGGTGCATGCGCACTGGGAAATTTCGCCGGCGGCGCATGCGCAGTTAAATCGGCGCGGGAACGCGCCTGATTTTAATTGTACACTCCCCCTAGCCGCGGAATTTGAATTCCGCCGGGGGAGTTACGATCCGCCGGTGCAAGTTTCGAGGTAAGTGCTTTGCGAATACTGCACTAGCCTCGCAAAATTGCACCGGCGGATCGTAAATCACATAGATTACGCGGATCTAAAGATCCGCTAATCTATGTGAATCTAGCCCAGTATATGCAGTTAGTATAAAATAGTAATAGTAAATAGTACATTTAAAGCGTTATTAAACCCAAAACAAAAAATAATATATTGCAGCCTATCAATCAGATGTGGTGGCTGCATTTGTTTTGTTTTCTTTTTTTTTTACCCCTCTGCTTTCACCTGGTGATCTGCCCCATAACACACCCCCTGTATTCGGGTGCCCCCACTCTGGATAAAGGAGCACAAGGGGTACAGCAGACACCCACATAGTCATTCTGGAGGAGGGGAGTGTTAAATGTATTAGCAGATTTAAATACACTAACAAACTGAAGCCAAACTCCCGCTCACACTTTATAATCAGTTTCAGCAATCAGATTTTTTCCCCTTCTGGGATAAAAGTTTTGCATGAATAAATAAAAGCTGTAGGCACGCCCTGCTAGAGTAAAGGTGGAAGTTTTTTTTTTTATCTTAATGCATTAAGATTAAAAAATAACTTGTGTGTAGCAACCGCAACCCCCCCCCCCCCCCCAAATACTTACCTGCAGTGCCGATCCTGACCTCCCTGGGGCCCTAAGCAAAATGACATGGCACATTAAAAATGAGAAGCGGGGGGCGCTGACGACAGTGACATGTCACATTAACCACTTAAGCCCCGGACCAATATGCTGCTACATGACCCAAGGGGTTTTTACAATTCGGCACTGCGTCGCTTTAACAGACAATTGCGCGCTCGTGCGATGTGGCTCCCAAACAAAATTGGCGTCCTTTTTTCCCCACAAATAGAGCTTTCTTTTGTGGTATTTGATCACCTCTGCGGTTTTAATTTTTTGCGCTATAAACAAAAATAGAGCGACAATTTTGAAAAAAAATCAATATTTTTTACTTTTTGCTATAATAAATATCCCCCAAAAACATATATAAAAATTTTTTTTTCCCTCAGTTTAGGCCGATACGTATTCTTCTACCTATTTTTGGTAAAAAAAATCACAATAAGCGTTTATCGATTGGTTTGCGCAAAATGTATAGCGTTTACAAAATAGGGGATAGTTTTATTGCATTTTTATATAAAAAAAATTTTTACTACTAATGGCGGCGATCAGCGATTTTTTTCGTGACTGCGACATTATGGCGGACACTTCGGACAATTTTGACACATTTTTGGGACCATTGTCATTTTCACAGCAAAAAATGCATTTAAATTGCATTGTTTATTGTGAAAATGACAGTTGCAGTTTGGGAGTTAACCACAGGTGGCGCTGTAGGAGTTATGTTTCACCTAGTGTGTGTTTACAACTGTAGGGGGGTGTGGCTGTAGGTGTGACGTCATCGATCGAGTCTCCCTATAAAAGGGATACGCCGCCACAGTGAAGCACGGGGAAGCCGTGTTTACATACGGCTCTCCCCGTTCTTCAGCTCCGAGGAGCGATCGCGACGGAGCGGCTATAAACGAATAGCCGCGCCGTCGTCCCGGATCGCTCCCCGAGGGAATCCGACCGCCGCATGTAGCGGGGGGGTCCCGATCGGACCCCCCACCCGCTAGAAGGCAAGGACGTACATGTACGCCCATTTGCCTGTACGTGCCATTCTGTGGACGTACATATACATGCGGCGGTCGGAAAGTGGTTAAAGAAAGTTGAGAAGTGGGGGGAGGGGGTGTTCTGCTGTCGGAAATTACATCTTACATTAAATTGAGAAGCGGGGGGTGCTGACTTCTTACCTCTTCTCCCATGCAGCCAGCGAGTTGAGAAGCGGGGTGAGGGGGCGAAAATGACTTCTTACCAGGCGGGGCCTCTAGTAATTTGGGGGGCCCTTCGCAGCTTTGCGGGGCCCTAAGCGGCTTGCATAGTGAGCCTATAGGGCGGATCGGCCCTGCTTACCTGAGCCCCATCTCTCTCCAGCGATGTCCACGAATCTCTAAGCCGTTCGGGACACTCCTCCTGATTGGCTGACACACAGCAGCAGCGCCATTGGCTCCCGCAGCTGTCAATCAAAGTCAGTCAGCCAGCCAATCGGGGGAGAGGCTCTGTGTCTGTATGGACACATGGAGCTGTGACTCGGCTCGGGTGCCCCCATAGAAAGCTGCTGACTGTGGGAGCACTCTATAGGAGGGAGGGGCCAGGAGCAGCAAAGAGGCACCCGAGAAGAGGAGGATCGGGGCTGCTCTGTGCAAAAACCAACTGCACAGAGGGGGTAAGTCAAACACGTTGGTTATTTAAAGAAAAAAAAAAAACAAGACTTTACAATCACTTTAAGATAAAATCCTTCTGTGTGGAGCAGCCACCCCAGCACCCCCCAATACTTACCTGAGCCCCATCTCTCCCCAGCGATGTCCACGAGTGACTCAGGCCGTCCAAGACTCTCCTCCTGAGACGCAGCAGCAGCACCATTGGCTCCCACTGCTGTCAATCAACGTCAGTTAGCCAATCAGGAGAGAGAGGGGGCGGCAGGGCTGAACCGAGGCTCCGTGTCTGAATAGACACAGGGAGCTGTGACTCGGCTTGGGTGCCCCCATTGCAAGCTGCTTGCTGTGGGGGCACTCGACAGAAGGGAGGGGCCAGGAGAGGCAAAAAGGGACCCGAGAAGAGGAGGATCTGGGCTGCTCTGTGCAAAACCATAGTAGGGCCACTCGACAGAAGGGAGGGGTCAGGAGAGCCAAAGAGGGAACAGAGAAAAGGGGGATCTGGGCTGCTCTGTGCAAAACCATAGTGGGGGCACTCAACAGGAGGGAGGGGTCAAGAGAGCCAAAGAGGGACCAGAGAAAAGGGGGAACTGGGCAGCTCTGTACAAAACCATAGCGGGGCAACTCAACAGAAGGGAGGGGTCAGGAGAACCAAAGAGGGACCAGAGAAAGGGGGGACCTGGGCAGCTCTGTGCAAAACCATAGCGGGCAACTCAAAAGAAGGGAGGGATCAGGAGAGCCAAAGAGGGACCAGAGAAAAGGGGGATCTGGGCTGCTCTGTGCAAAACCATAGCGGGGCCACTCAACAGGAGGGAGGGGTCAAGAGAACCAAAGAGGGACCAGAGAAAAGGGGGATCTGGGCTGCTCTGTACAAAACCATAGTGGGGGCCAGGAAAGCCAAAGAGGGCCCCCGAGAGGAGGAGGATCTGGACTGCTCTGTGCAAAACCATAGTAGAGCCACTCGACAGGAGGGAGGGGTCAGGAGAGCCAAAGAGGGACCTGAGGGGGGATCTGGGCTGCTCTGTACAAAACCATTACACAGGGAAGGTAAGTACAACTTGTTTGTTATATTTATGGGAGAAAAATAAATCACAATCACTTTAAATGGTTTGTCTCATCCCTGTAAACTGATACATCTGGAAGAGAGTGTGTGCTTTTGAAAAACAACAGACTTACTGGCAGGATCACCAGATGAAAATAGAAGAAAATGCTTTACAAGGAAACGAATGCAGCCATCACATCTAAGAATGGGTAAGCTGCCATATGTTTGCTTTTGGGTTTATTACTGCTTTAAAATGATTTACATACTTGTGTTTATGATAGCAGCCACTCAGACGCCCGTGTGCAAGAACCTTAAATCTTTTTTTCCTATATCTGGAGCACTTCCTTGTCCGCCCCTGTGTTATATCCCTGTGGAATTTACAAGGACCGCGATCTGAATGCGGCACCTGCTCTGTACATAGACGTCTTGCTGTATTTACCATCAGGCTGACTGTCACACACAACTGTGAATGAGAAGCGGGGTGAGGGGGCGAAAATTACTTCTCACCGGGCGGGTCCTCTAGTAATTTGGGGGGCCCTTCGCAGCTTTGCGGGGCCCTAAGCGGCTTGCATAGTGAGCCTATAGGGGGGATCGGCCCTGCTTACCTGAGCCCCATCTCTCTCCAGCGATGTCCACGAATCTCTAAACCGTCCGGGACACTCCTCCTGATTGGCTGACACACAGCAGCAGCGCCATTGGCTCCCGCAGCTGTCAATCAATGTCAGTCAGTCAGCCAATCGGGGGAGAGAGGGGGCAGGGCTCTGTGTCTGTATGGACACATGGAGCTGTGACTCGGCTCGGGTGCCCCCATAGAAATCTGCTGACTATGGGAGCACTCTATAGGAGGGAGGGGCCAGGAGCAGCAAAGAGGGACCCGAGAAGAGGAGGATCGGGGCTGCTCTGTGCAAAACCAACTGTACAGTTTTGTCGAACACGTTGGTTATTTAAAAAAAAAAAAAAACAAGACTTTACAATCACTTTAAGATAAAAGCCTTCTGTGTGGAGCAGCCACCCCAGCACCCCCTAATACTTACCTGAGCCCCATCTCTCCCCAGCAAAGTCCACGAGTGACTCAGGCCGTCCAAGACTCTCCTCCTGAGATGCAGCAGCAGCACCATTGGCTCCCACTGCTGTCAATCAACGTCAGTTAGCCAATCAGGAGAGAGAGGGGGCGGCAGGGCTGAACCGAGGCTCCGTGTCTGAATAGACACAGGGAGCTGTGACTCGGCTTGGGTGCCCCCATAGCCAGCTGCTTGCTGTGGGGGCACTCGACAGGAGGGAGGGGCCAGGAGAGGCAAAGAGGGACCAGAGAAGAGGAGGATCTGGACTGCTCTGTGCAAAACCATAGTAGGGCCACTCGACAGAAGGGAGGGGTCAGGACAACCAAAGAGGGGCCAGAGAAAAGGGGGATCTGGGCAGCTCTGTGCAAAACCATAGCGGGGCCACTCAACAGGAGGGAGGGGTCAAGAGAGCCAAAGAGGGACCAGAGAAAAGGGGGATCTGGGCAGCTCTGTGCAAAACCATAGCGGGGCCACTCAACAGGAGGGAGGGGCCATGAGAGCCAAAGAGGGACCCGAAAGGGAGGAGGATCTGGACTGCTCTGTGCAAAACCATAGTAGGGCCACTCGACAGAAGGGAGGGGTCAGGAGAACCAAAGAGTGACCAGAGAAAAGGGGGACCTGGGCTGCTCTGTACAAAACCATAGCGGGGCCACTCAACAGGAGGGAGGGGTCAAGAGAGCCAAAGAGGGACCAGAGAAAAGGGGGATCTGGGCTGCTCTGTGCAAAACCATTACACAGGTCAGGCAAGTATAACTTGTTTGTTATATTTATGGGAGAAAAATAAATCACAGTCACTTTAAATGGTTTGTCTCATCCCTGTAAACTGATACATCTGGAAGAGAGTGTGTGCTTTTGAAAAACAACAGACTTACTGGCAGGATCACCAGATGAAAATAGAAGAAAATGCTTTAAAAAGAAAACGAATGCAGCCATCACATCTAAGAATGGGTAAGCTGCGATATAATGTTTGCTTTTGGGTTTATTATCGCTTTAAAATGATTTACATACTTGTGTTTATGATAGCAGCCACTCATAGGCCCGTGTGCAAGAGCCTTATTTTATTTTTTCCTATACCTGGAGCACTTCCTTGTCCGCCCCTGTGTTATGTCCCTGTGGAATTTACAAGGACCGCCATCTGAATGCGGCACCTGCTCTGTACATAGACGTCTTGCTGTATTTACCATCAGGCTGACTGTCACACACAGCTGTGAATGAGAAGAGGACTTGACACGGGGCTGAGAGGCAGCTGTGCCCCAGATGTTGTGACCTTTCCGTCACCCAACAGAACCAGCATTGTGAGCCTGCCCAGCACTTAATGCCACACATAGCTCCAGTGTCTGCATGCGGCACAGAACCGGGTCCTGTAGAGGCTTTAACCCAACAGAACCAGCATTGTGAGCCTGCCCAGCACTTAATGCCACAAATAGCTCCAGTGTCTGCATGCGGCACAGAACCGGGTCCTGCAGAGGCTTTAACCCAACAAGCACCAAAAAAAAATGTTCTCTCCAAAGTAAAAAAAAATAACTTGTTTCAAGTAAAACTTTGGATTGCGAGCATAATTTGTTCCAGAAACATGCTTGTAATCCAAAGCACTCTTATATCAAAGCAAATTTCCCCATAAGAAATAATGGAAACTCAAATGATTCGTTCCACAACCATTTATTAACCACTTCCGTACCGTAGGACGTCATATGACGTCCTGGACTTCATCTGAATGATGGGTGCAGCTACAGGCATCATTCAGATATCCTTTTTTTTCAGGCGGCGATTCTGCGCACCATAAGAATGATCATAGCGGCGGTTCCAACGCTTGATCGTTCTTATTGGCGGCGGGAGGGGACATTCCCCCCCTCCCGCTGCCATCTGGTGCTTCTCCAGGCTCTCCCGTGCCATCGGGGGCCCGGAGAAAGAATCGCCCAGCGCCGGATGGGAAGCATAGAGATGACTGGTGACCAGATGGTCACCAGTCATCTCTATGACTGTCGGAGGCCGGGCGCGATGTGATGACGTCACGCCCGGGGTAAACAAAGCCGCGATTGCGGCTAGTAAGCATGAGATCAGTGAATTTTTTTTTTCACAATCTCATGCTTTCCAGCCTGGAAGAGAGATGTGGGGTCTTATTGAAAAAAGCATGACAGATCCTCTTAAATATGAGATCTGGGGTCAAAAAGACTTCAGATCTCATATTTGGACTAAAATGCAATAATAACAAAAAAAAAAAATTGTCATTTGAAAAAATGACAAAAAAAAAAGTATCTTTAAGAGCTATGTTTTGACGTCGCTTCCGCCCTGCTATGATATGATATGGAGACGGTGGGGGCCATCTTCCCCTCACTCGTCTCCATACCCAGCCAGCAAGAAGACCCAATTTCCTCCGCCACTACCGACGGCTTCGGTGAGCGGCAGAGGGCACGGGAGGGGGGCTTCTCAAGCCGCCAATGACGGTGATCTCGAGGCAAATCCTCCGCAGAGACCACCATTTTTGTAAACCGGACCGCTCACTGAAGAGATGGATACCTCGGTTATGGCATCTAGCTGCTGCCATAACAGAGATAATCATCTTTAACCACTTCCCGCCCGGCCTATGGCCGATTTACGTCCGGGAAGTGGTTCTGAAATCCTGACAGGACGTCCATGGACGTCCTGCAGGATTTCATGCCGCGCGCGCCCGTGGGGGCGCGCAGCGCGGCGATCAGTGATGCGGGGTGTCAGTCTGACACCCTGCATCTCCTACTGGTAAAGAGCCTCCGGCGGAGACCACGTAATCAGCCGTGTCCAACCACGACTGATCACGATGTAAACAGGAAGAGCCGTTGATCGGCTCTTCCTCACTCGCGTCTGACAGACGTGAGTAGAGAAGAGCCGATCGGCGGCTCTCCTGACAGGGGGGGTTCGCGCTGATTGTTTATCAGCGCAGCCCCTCCTCGGATCGCCACACTGGACCACCAGGGAAGCCCACCCTGGACCACCAGGGAAGGGCAAATATAAAAAAAAAGTCCTGAAAAAAAAAAAAAAAAAGTCTTGAAAAGAAAAAAAACAGCTTTAAAAAAAAAAAAAAGATGCCAATCAGTGCCCACAAATGAGCACTGACTGGCAACATGGGTAGATCAGTGCTGCCCCACAGTGTCCATCAGTACCGCCTATGTGTGCCCATCAGTGCTGCCTATGTGTGCCCATCAGTGCCGCATACCAGCGCCGCCAATCAGTGCCACCTCATCTGTGCCCGTCAGTACTACCTCATCGGTGCCCATCAGTGCCGCCATCTCAGTGCCCGTAATTGAAAGAGAAAACGTACTTATTTACAAAAAAATTAACAGAAAAAAATAAAAACTTTATTTTTTTTTTAAATTTTCAGTCTTTTTTTAGTTGTTGCGCAAAAAAAAAAAAAAAATCGCAGAGGAGATCAAATACCATTAAAAGAAAGCTCTATTTGTGGGGAAAAAAAGGACGCCAATTTTGTTTGGGTACAGTGTAGCACGACCGCGCAATTGCCATTCAAAGTGCGACAGTGCTGAAAGCTGAAAATTGGCTTGGGCGGGAAGGTGCGTAAGTGCCTGGTATGGAAGTGGTTAAAGTGCTGATGTACATATACATCAGGGGTGTCAGACTCAATTTCATTGTGGGCCGCATCAGCATTATGATTGCCTTCAAAAGGGCCGGTTGTATCTGTAAGATTAGATGTCCAACGCATCCCTTCCTCTTACATTAGATGTCAAGAGCCACCCCACCATCAGAAGTTGACTCCCCCACTCTCCCTTACATCACAGTGTACCCCCCTTTTCTTATGCTGCTGCTGGGAAGAAGCTGGATGCATTGCTTGAAAGCAGAAAGCAAAGGTCTGGAGGAGGACCACATGAGGGCTGCAGCTGCAGGAGAAGTGCGAGGGCCACATGAAATGGCCTGGAGGGCCGGATTCGGCCTGTGGCCCTTGTGATTGACACCTGTGCAGTAGGCGGTCCGGAAGTGTCTAAAGTGGTTGTAAACCCTTACCTATACCCAGTGAAGTGACCTCCCTCAAGTGATACACAGAGGTTAAACAAATCCTCCTACATAAGTTGTACCTGTTTATCTGCAGCTTTCTCTTCTCTACATCTGTTAAAAGTGCAGAACTTATAAAGCTTGTCTAATCTGTCAGAAAAAAGGGGGCAGAGAGCTGAAGTTACACTCTGCAGAGCTCAGTGAGGAGAGCTCTGAGAGCTGGTTGGAGGGACACACCTCTCTTCACACAGCACACAGTGATTCATGCGGATAACAGAGGAAGGAGGCAGCAGACAGAAATGACACTTCACGCTCTGGATTGAGACAAGTACACACTATAGAGTTCATCATATTTCATGTCTGAGGTTTACAATCACTTTAAGCTCCGATGGAAGCAGCGGCTCCTTGTTTATGATTCTCCATGTAATGAGCATAATTCTGAGATTAGCATACGGATACCTTAGAAACATTACATGACCCACTTTTATGTTGTCTGTTAAAGCACCCAGCCTGTCCTAGAAATGCTAATTATCACCTTCCCGTGTCCTCTGTCTACGTACAATCCCCGACATCTCCTGATCTCCAATTCACATATTCTTCATGGTAATTAAAGCTGAACTCCGGGGCGCAAAAACTCTGATGAGAGAGAAGCCACTAGTGTCTGATCCACTAAGCCGGAAATCAAAGGCAAAGAGCCTGTGAGGAGTGACATACATGAGGGATAAGAGGACAAGGATGCTGCAGTGAGTGAATAGGACAATATATTCCTACACATGTACCTACCTCACTTCTGAAAACTGGATAGGGGCTTTAACCCTTTCTCTGCCAGAGCTGTTTTTGTGCACACATACAGTGCAATCTCGGATTGCGAGTAACGTGATTAACGAGTGTTTCGCAATATGAGCGCTGTATTTAAAAAAATCCTGACTTGGTTTGCGAGTGTTGTCTCGCAAAATGAGCGGGATTCAAGCCAAAGTGGTGTGCAATACAGCTAATTAGCATACCCGACGCGGAAAACAACGTGAACTCCACCCAGCGGGCGCCAAAGTATTACACCTACGATCCGAAGGCGTACGAAGCCATACGCCTGTCGGATCGAAGCCAGAAGCCGTCGTTTCTTGGTTTGAGGATTCAAACTAAAGATACGACGCGGCAAATTTGAAAATATGCCGGAGTATCAGTAGATACGCCGGCGTATTTCATCTGTGAATCTGGCCTTTAACCTTTGCACAAACCAATCAATATACGCTTATTGCGATATTTTTTTTTACCAATGATATGTAGAAGAATACGTATCGGACTAAACTGAGGAAAAAAAATAGTTTTTTTATATATTGTTTGGGGGATATTTATTATAGCAAAAAGTCTAAAATATTGCTTGTTTTTCAAAATTGTCGCTCTATTTTTGTTTATAGCGCAAAAAATAAAAAACCGCAGAGGTGATCAAATACCACCAAAAGAAAGCTCGATTTGTGGGAAAAAAAACGTCAATATTGTTAGGGTACAACGTCGCACGACCGCGCCAGTTGTCAGTTAAAGCGACGCAGTGCCAAAAACGCAAAAAGTGGCCCGGTCATTTGGCAGCCAAATCCTCCGGGGCTGAAGTGGTTAATAAATTCACAGACATTTCTGTTGTTCTCACTTTGTCACTATGGGGTACTGGGTTCAGATTAATGAGGATTTTTTTTTTATTTAACCACTTAAGACCCGGACCTTTAGGCAGCTAAAAGACCCGGCCAGTTTTTGCTTTTCGGCACTGCGTCGCTTTAACAGACAATTGCGCGGTCGTGCGACGTGGCTCCCAAACAAAATTGGCGTCCTTTTTTTCCCCACAAATAGAGCTTTCTTTTGGTGGTACTTGATCACCTCTGCGCTTTTCATTTTTTGCGCTATAGACAAAAATAGAGCGACAATTTTGAAAAAAAAATTCAATATTTTTTACTTTTTGCTATAATAAATATCCCCCAAAAATATATATAAAAAAAACATTTTTCTTTCCTCAGTTTAGGCCGATATGTATTCTTCTACCTATTTTTGGTAAAAAAAAAAAAATCGCAATAAGCGTTTATCGGTTGGTTTGCGCAAAATTTATAGCGTTTACAAAATAGGGGATAGTTTTATTGCATTTTTATAATTTTTTTTTTTTTTACTACTAATTGCGGCGATCAGCTATTTTTTTCGTGACTGCGACATTATGGCGGACACATCGGACAATTTTGACTCATTTTTGGGACCATTGTAATTTTCACAGCAAAAAATGCATTTGAAATGCATTGTTTACTGTAAAAATGACAATTGCAGTTTGGGAGTTAACCACAAGGGGTTATGAAGGGGTTATGTGTGATCTCATATGTTTTTCTAACTGTAGGGGGGTGTGGCTGTAGGTGTGACGTCATTGATTGCGATTCCCTATAAAAGGGAACACACAATCAATGCAGGCGCCACAGTGAAGAACGGGGAAGCTGTGTTTACACACAGCTCTCCCCGTTCTTCAGCTCCGGGGACCGATCGCGGGACTCCAGCGGCGATCGGGTCCGCGAGTCCCGCGGGTCCCGGAGCTTCGCGGGCGCGTGCCCGCGACCCACGGCTGGCCACTAACAGAGGACATACCTGTACGTGCTTGTGCCCAGCCGTGCCATTCTGCCGACGTAAATGTGCAGGAGGCGGTCCTTAAGCGGTTAAACAACTGTAGAATCAGAATGCAACATAACATTGATAAAACTGAAGGGGGTCTGAATACTTTATGAATGCATATATATATATATATATATATAATTATTATATTTTTTTGTAGAGGACCATGCATACCTGTTCTCTGGGTCAGGGACTGTCATGCTTCTTGTAACAAAGCACATCTTGAGTGGGATGGTCTTTCTGTCTCCTAGTACAGGCGATGATAAAGGTGATGGCGGACAGGTGGATGAAATTCCCAATCGCGGCGATTCCGGTGGAGGAGTTTCCCAGCCGATTTCTGATACAGGGGATCCTTTCTTCACATAAGGCGTGGCCTCCCGCATGTACTTTACTGCAAACAAAGAGAACAGAACATCACCATCTGTAATCACCACCATTTCTCACTTCCAGTTTGTCACTCTCCACTCCTGATCGAGCGCTGACATTTTCAGTGGCATGTAGGCCCCGATCACGCTACTGATCTTGTTGCTGGTGAGAAACCAGCATTGGTAGGATACTAAGCAGGATCTGACGGAGGAGTAAAATACACACTTGCTTTCATGTGTTTCTCCAGTCAGGAAGTTACATGAAAAATGCAACATGTTTCAGGGACTCGATACCCCTTCATCAGGGTCTGGATGCCAATAGTAACTAAGGAGAGCACCAGACAACAAATTGTAACATACAGTGCTTCCGGAAAGCATTCACAGCGCTTCACTTTTTCCACATTTTGTTATGTTACAGCCTTATTCCAAAATGGATTAAATTAATTATTTTCCTCACAATTCTACAAACAATACCCCATAATGACAACGTGAAGGAATTTGTTTGATATGTTTGCAAATTTATTGAAAAAAAAAAGAATAAAATCAAATGTACAAATCACATAAGTATTCACAGACTTTGATCAATACTTTGTTGAAGCTAGGGTTGTCCCGATACCGATACTAGTACCGATATCGGTCCCGATACCGGGTATTTGCAGGAGTACTCGTGCAAATGCTCCCGATTCCTAATCCGATACCTGGACACTCAGGAACAATCGGCAGTGGAAGTTATGATCACTGATCTCCCCGTGTGGCTTTCAATAAAGCAGCTGAAAGCCACGGAGGGGAGAGGAGGAGAAGCACACAGGGAAAATCTGTGATTAGAACTTCCCCCGCCGCCACACTGATTATTCCTGAGTGTCCCCTGTATCCTTCTCCGGCTCCCCTCTTTGTTCTTCCGTGCGCTTTTCCAGTCCCCTCCCCCTGTTCTCCTCCAGTCCCCTTCTGTGTGCTCCTCCGATCCCCCCTCCTCTCCCCCTCCATGCGCTCTCCACCCCCATCTTCCCAGCTCTGCTTCTCCGTGCGCTCTCCATCATCGCTGTCCTCTTCCAGTCCCCTTCTGTGTGCTCCTCCGCTCCTCCCCCTCCATGCGCTCTCCGCCCCCCTCCTCTCCCCCTCCCATGCGCTCTCCACCCCCATCTTTCCAGCTCTGCTTCTCCGTGCGCTCTCCATCATCGCTGTCCTCTTCCAGTCCCCTTCTGTGTGCTCCTCCCCCTCCATGCACTCTCCACCCCCATCTTCCCAGCTCTGCTTCTCCGTGCGCTCTCCATCATCGCTGTCCTCTTCCAGTCCCCTTCTGTGTGCTCCTCCCCCTCCATGCACTCTCCACCCCCATCTTCCCAGCTCTGCTTCTCCGTGCGCTCTCCATCATCGCTGTCCTCTTCCAGTCCCCTTCTGTGTGCTCCTCCCCCTCCATGCACTCTCCACCCCCATCTTCCCAGCTCTGCTTCTCCGTGCGCTCTCCATCATCGCTGTCCTCTTCCAGTCCCCTTCTGTGTGCTCCTCCCCCTCCATGCGCTCTACGCCCCCCTCCTCTCCCCCTCCATGCGCTCTCCACCCCCATCTTTCCAGCTCTGCTTCTCCGTGCGCTCTCCATCATCGCTGTCCTCTTCCAGTCCCCTTCTGTGTGCTCCTCCCCCTCCATGCACTCTCCACCCCCATCTTCCCAGCTCTGCTTCTCCGTGCGCTCTCCATCATCGCTGTCCTCTTCCAGTCCCCTTCTGTGTGCTCCTCCCCCTCCATGCGCTCTCCCCCCCCATCTTCCCAGCTCTGCTTCTCCGTGCGCTCTCCATCATCGCTGTCCTCTTCCAGTCCCCTTCTGTGTGCTCCTCCCCCTCCATGCACTCTCCACCCCCATCTTCCCAGCTCTGCTTCTCCGTGCGCTCTCCATCATCGCTGTCCTCTTCCAGTCCCCTTCTGTGTGCTCCTCCCCCTCCATGCGCTCTACGCCCCCCTCCTCTCCCCCTCCATGCGCTCTCCACCCCCATCTTTCCAGCTCTGCTTCTCCGTGCGCTCTCCACCCCCATCTTTCCAGCTCTGCTTCTCCGTGCGCTCTCCATCATCGCTGTCCTCTTCCAGTCCCCTTCTGTGTGCTCCTCTCCCTCCATACGCTCTCCGCCCCCCTCCTCCTCCTCTCCCCCTCAATGCGCTCTCTGCCCCCCCCCCTCTTCCCAGCTCTGCTTCCCGTGCGCGCTCCGGGTCGCCCCCCCCGTCCTCCAGTCCGCTCCTCCCCCCTCTTCCTCTCCCCCTCCATGCGCTCTCCACCCCCATCTTTCCAGCTCTGCTTCTCCGTGCACGCTCCGGGTCCCCCCCGTCCTCCTCCAGTCCTCTTCTGTGCGCTCCTCTGGTCCCCCCCACTCCTCCTCCTCTCCTCCTCCGTGCGCTCCAACTACCCCCCCCTCGCCGCCGGGCCGATTCCCAGTCCCCCATCCTCCTGCGGTCCCCTTCTGTGCGCTCACAGAATAAATGAAATAAATTGTGACAAGATAGTAGTGCAAAATAGTGATAAATACACATTCAATAGTGTCCATAAATAATACAAAAGACAAAAAAAATCTTGAAAAACTATTATTATAAACCTCCAGAATAAAAATAAGAAAAGTAAAGTCCGAGGTTACACCAAAAATACCCTCACCAGAGGCTTATAGTAATATTTATTATTATTATTATTATTATATCTGTATTTTCATTTATTTTTATGCATTTTTTTCTGATTATAGGTTATATTTTGTATATCATTTTGCCGTTTCGCCACAAGATGGCAATGGTGAGAGGCTCCTTTTAATCAATCGGATTGGTATGGGATCGGCTTTTTATGCTTCGGCCCTTTCCCTTGGCATGTTATCCAATCATGTGGATCCTCCTCATTTAGGCTCTGCAAATAACTGTGTGGTTACAGCGTGTGCGTGCCCCTTATGACGCCATATCTGACGAAACGCGTTGGGGATAGAGCCACGCACACACGCTACCGCGTGTGTCGGCCATCTTTGTTATTGGAGGAAGACCTGTTTTCCTTGATGGTGTTTTTTACATGCTGTTCATTATTTGCTAAATTCATTTTGTAAATGTAGACTTTTTTTCATTAAACGGATGTTTTAAAATAATACACTATCCATTGTTAGCTTGTTGGAGTAACCTGGCCAGTTGAGGAGTCCCTATATATTGGCAAAAGTGATCTGTACTGATATCGTTATTCCATCCCCTGCCATGGAGCCCATCTCTACTGCCTAGTTGAGCGCATATTGACCACCCTGGATATGGGGTCGCTGGCCTTCTGGTAAGCCTCTGGTGAGGGTATTTTTGGTGTCACCTCGGCTATCCCTGGATTCCTTTCCAATCTCATCGCAGAGTCTCGGAACTTTAATTTTCTTAGTTTTATTCTGAAGGTTTATAATAACAGTTTGTCTTTTGGACCATTTATGGACACTATTGAATGTGTATTTATCACTATTTTGCACTACTATCTGATTTGTTTAATTCATTCTGTGTATTAGTTCTTTTTTTTAGCGTAGTATAGAAAAGGAGTAGAACACTTTTCTTGTACTTCCCTGGTGACATAATCATCCATTACAAAAGGCTCTTCTTGCAGGATTTTCAAATGTTTAACGTCACAGAGAATGAAGCAGCAGAAGTAATGCCGCGTACACACGACTGTTTTTCCGGTTCTAAAAAAATGACGTTTTTAAGGGTCTAGAAAAAAACCAACGTTTTTTTCAACCTGATCATTAAAACGGCCTTGCCTACACACGATCGTGAAAAAAAATGCTCTAGCAAAGCGCGGTGACGTACAACAACGTACAACAGCACTATAAAGGGGAAGTTCCATGAGGATGGCGCCACCCTTTGGGCTGCTTTTAGCGGATTCCTTGTTAGTAAAAGACGATTCGCGCTTTTCTGTCTGTTACAGCGTGATGAATGTGCTTACTCCATTACGATCGGTAGTTTTACTAGAACGAGCGCTCCCGTCTCATAACTTGCTTCTGATTTTTCACGTCGTTAAAGTCCACACACGACCATTTTTTACAACCTGAAAAACGCCAATTTTAAGCACTTAAGACCCAGACCTTTAGGCAGCTAAAGGACCTGGCCAGTTTTTGCGATTCGGCACTGCGTCGCTTTAACTGACAATTGCGCGGTCGTGCGACGTGGCTCCAAAACAAAATTGGCGTCCTGTTTTTCCCAAAAATAGAGCTTTCTTTTGGTGGTATTTGATCACCTCTGCGGTTTTTATTTTTTGCGCTATAAACAAAAATAGGGTGTCAATTTAAAAAAAAAATGCAATATTTTTAACTATAATAAATATCCCCCAAAAATATATAAAAACATTTCTTTTCCCTCAGTTTAGGCCGATGCGTATTCTTCTACCTATTTTTGGTAAAAAAAAAAAAAAAATAGCAATAAGCGTTTATCGATTGGTTTGCGCAAAATTTATAGCGTTTACAAAAAAGGGGATAGTTTTATTGCATTTTTATTAATTATTTTTTTTTTACTACTAATGGCGGCGATCAGCGATTTTTTTTGTGACTGCGACATTATGACGGACACTTGGGCCAATTTTGACACATTTTTGGGACCATTGTCATTTTCACAGCAAAAAATGCATTTAAAATGCATTGTTTATTGTGAAAATGACAGTTGCAGTTTGAGAGTTAACCACAAGGGGGCGCTGAAGGGGTTATGTGCGACCTAATATGTTTTTTTAACTGTAGGGGGGTTTGGCTGTAGGTGTGACGTCATTGATTGTGTTTCCCTATAAAAGGGAACACACGATCAATGACGGCGCCACAGTGAAGAACGGGGAAGCCGTGTATACACACAGCTCTCCCCGTTCTTCAGCTCCGGGGACCGATCGCGGGACTCCAGCGGCGATCGGGTCCGCGAGTCCCACGGCCACGGAGCTTTGGACCGGGTCGCGTGCACGCGAGAGCGAGCGACCCCACGGTTGGGCTTAAAGAGCCATGTACGTGGATGTGCCCAGTTGTGCCATTCTGCCGACGTATATCGGCGTGAATGGGGTTAAAAACGTTGTGAAAAATTAGAGCATGTTCGAAAAAAAAGTTGGCCATTTTTTAGAACCCGAAAAATGCTCTGAAGCACACATTTTTTAGAACCTGAAAAACGGTCGTGTGTATGCGGCATAAGACTCTCCTTCTTAGGATGGCATGGGGGAGAGTCATGAACTCTCTTCTGGAAACCCCAAGGTAAGGCAAGTGGTGATCAAAGACACGGGTGACCACCCAATGTGTAGAGTGACTTTTGGGTGGCCTCGGCCTTTAATACTTGAGCTGTACAAGCCGTGCCTGACTACATTCAGAAAGTAGGTGGCTTCATATATCAGGTCTTGTTTTTTTCATGGCGATCACTTCAAAGCTCTCTTTTCATCTGGTGTGTGCTATGAAACTTTCATTTAATAAGAAGGAACTCTTGCAATATGATCAAAAGGAACAAGGAATTAGTGGAAAGGAAGCGAGAGACAAAAATGACACCAAGAGAATATTATTTGGAGAATGATTTATTTCATTCCTATCCTGGGTACAAATACATGACACGCTCCCAGGGTGTCAATAAGAAATCACATCTGTGGATCAGAAAAAGGCAAGATAAGGGGAACTGAGACTCCTTATGTTGTGTCCCGGGTTGGGGAGATTTTCTTTCATTTCCTCTCCCGGGGACCACAAAACTTCCGAGACATTCAGAGCAGAAGTTCTGGGGGGTCGTCAACCCGCCGATTGCGATCTACCCGTTGATCTTGGGCAGGTGACGGGTAGATTGCGTCTCTTCCTCGCCGACCTCCGTAGCCCGGAGAGGAGGGGTGGCATTTACTGGAACCAATCCCCTGTATTTTCCTCCTGCAGCAGTTGAAAGCCGGCTTCTCCTCGTCTTCAACCGGGGGCATTTAGCTGCCACAAAAGGAAAATACAGGGGATCAGTTCCAGTAAATGCCCCCCTACTGTCCAGATTCCCCTTCTTTCTGCTGCTCTTTCCCCGTTTGCTCCCCTGGTCTCAACTCCCCCCCCCCCCACCCCCCCTCGCAGCACTGCCGGCTTCCCCTTTTCCCCTCTTCCTCCTCTCTCTCCTTCTATTTCTGAATGAATACAGTGAGTGATCCATACTGACCACTCACTGTGTCCATTCATAACTGATGCATAGTAAACAGTGTTTACCATGTGTGTCCTCAATCTGCTTTCTCTGTCTTAACCACTTAAGGACCGCCTAACGCCGATATACATCGGCAGAATGGCACGGCTGGGCACAGGCACGTACCTGTACGTCGCCTTTAAGAGCCCAGCCGCGAGGTCGCGCGCTCGCGACCCTATCCGAGGCTCCGTGACCCCGCCCGCAGACCCGATCGCCGCCGGTGTCCCGCAATCTGCTTTCTCTGTCTTAACCACTTAAGGACCGCCTAGCGCCGATATACGTCGGCAGAATAGCACGGTTGGGCACAGGCACGTACTTGTACATCGCCTTTAAGAGCCCAGCCGTGAGGTCGCGCGCTCGCGACACGGTCCGAAGCTCCGTGACCGCGGACCCGATCGTTGCCGGTGTCCCGCGATCGGGTCACAGGAGCTGAAGAACGGGGAGAGGCGAAACACACCTTCCCAGTTCTTCTCTGTGGCAGTGACACTGATCGTCTGTTCTCTGATATAGGGAACGACGATCAGTGACGTCACACCTACAGCCACGCCCCCCCCTACAGTAAGAATCACTCCCTTAGGGCACGCTTAATCCCTTAGCGCCCCCTAGTGGTTAACCCCTTCACTGCCATTGACATTTTCACAGTAACAGTGCATTTTTATAGCACTTTTCGCTGTGAAAATTACAATGGTCCCAAAAATGTGTCAAAAGTGTCCGAAGTGTCCGCCATAATGTCGCAGTCACAAAAAAGAAAAAAAAATATCGCTGATCGCCGCCATTACTAGTAAAAAAAAAAAATATATATATATATATATATATATATATATATATATATATATATATATATATATATATATATATATATATTTATTAATAAAAATGCCATAAAACTATCCCCTATTTTGTAAACGCTATAAATTTGGCGCAAACCAATCAAATGCTTATTGTGTTTTTTTTTTACCAAAAATAATTAGAAGAATACGTATCGGCCTAAACTGAGGGAAAAAAAGTTTTTTTATATATTTTTGGGGGATATTTATTATAGCAAAAAGTAAAAAATATTGAATTTTTTTCAAAACTGTCGCTCTATTTTTGTTTATAGCGCAAAAAATAAAAACCGCAGAGGTGATCAAATACCACCAAAAGGAAGCTCTATTTGTTAGAAAAAAAGGACGTGCAATTGTCAGTTAAAGCGACGGCAGTGCCGAATTGCATAATGGTCTGGGTCTTAAGTGGTTAAAGTGAATGTAAACCCAAATTTTATTTTTTCTGTCACAATGTAGAGTATAAGATTTCCTATCAGCTGTGCCCAGTCTTAGACACAGAGTTAATCCAGCTCTGAACAATCTTCTTTTCTTTTTTAAGTGAGATAAACGGACTTCCCCCTTGCTGTGAATGACAGGTTATTTATATATCTCATGCACTAGCCTGAGACAGGCAATATTTTTTCCCACCCCCCACTCCTTTTATGACACCAACCTCTACCCCAGGGCTAGGCAACCTCAGCCCTCCAGCTGAGCTAAATCTATTAATCCCATCATGCCTCTGCCTCTAGAAGTCATGCCTGCGATTGTTAATGTGACAGGAGTCACTTTGGGTGGGGGGGTTTGTGCAACTCAGCTTACCTTAGAGAGCTCTGGAAACTTTGGGCTAGATTTACGTAGATCGGCGTATCTTTAGAGCGGGGTAGCGCATCTCATATGCGCTACGCCGACGTAACACAGAGAGGCAAGAACAGTATTCACAAAGCACTTGCTCCCTTTGTTGCGCCGCCATAACGTTAATTGGCCGGCGTAAGCCCGCCTAATTCAAAGTAAGAAGGTAGTGGGCGTGATCTATTAAAATGAAGCGTGACCCCATGTAAATGAGGGGCCGAACGAACGGCGCATGCTCAGAATCACGTCGCATATACTCCCTAAGATACGACAGCTCAATGCCTACGACATGAACGTAACCTACGCCCAGCCCCATTCACGTACCACTTACGTAAACGACATAAAATACGACGGCTGTTCCCTGGTCCATACCCTAACATGACTTACACCTGCTTTATGTGGCTTAACTTTACGCCGGACGTACGCCTTACGTAAACGGCGTAGATTACTGCTACGGGCGTAAGTACATTCGTGAATTGGCGTATCTCGCTCATTTACATATTTGACGCGTAAAACAATGGAAGCGCCCCTTGCGGCCAGCATAAATATGCGCCCAAGATACGACGGCGTAGGAGACTTGCAACAGTCGGATGGAGCCAAAATTCAGGCGTATCTTATTTCAAGAACCAGGCGCAGAGATACGACGGCGCATCCGTGCACTTACGCGGCGTATCAGAAGATACGTCGGCGTAAGTGCTTTCTGAATCCGGCCCTTTGTGTCCATGTTTCCCAGGCCCTCTTATGTGTAAATAATCCTGTGTCTCCAATAGGGATTGGTTTACCCACACCGCGGGCGCAGCGTAGTGCACCTGTGTCTATCCTGCGGGTTAACTGAAATCTGCCATAGACTCCGCCTGTGGCCAAAGCCAGCGCTGTAGAGGAAGCACCGGCTTATGGGGCTCTGCTCCGCAACCACTTTCTTCCTCTACAACCAGCTTCATTCACAACACTGATGCTCTGGGATGGTGGGTCTGCAACCTGCAACCCGCCATTCCAGATCAGGAGGTCGCGGGCCACATCAGAGGGCTCCGCGGGGCTACATGTGGCCCCCGGGCCGCTGGTTGGCCACCCCTGCTCTAGGGCCTCTGCTTTTAAAATATATAAGGTTTGTGGGTTCTAATTTTCTAGCAAAAAATACATATATATTATTACATGTAAACAAAAAGTGCCAGTGACTTAATCTGCAATTGAATATTAAAGGAGTTGTAAATGAAAAAAAAAATTCACCTTAATGCAATCTATGCATTAAGGTGAAAAAACATCTGGTGTTGCTGCCCCACCCCCCCCCCCCCCCCCCAGCCCCCGTTTTACTTACCTGACGAAAGTCCAGTGCACTCCCGATATCCTCTTCGCCGCTCATTGGCTAGAGCGGATGGATTGAGAGCAGCGCAGCCATTGTCTGGCGCTGCTGTCAATCACATCCAGTGACGCGGCGCGCCAAGGGGCGGGGCCGAGTGATACAGTGAGCGGCTATGGCCGCTCGCTGTATCACGGGAGCGCGCCCGCAATTACTGACCACCATGCAAGCTCTCGCATGACTGTGGTGAGTACTTGCAGGGAGGACCAGAGACAGCTGCCGAGGGACCCCAGAAGACGTGGATCGGGCGAAAACAATTTTTTCCTTTACAAACGCTTTAAACAAAATGCTGCAATTTTTGGTTGCGGCTGCACAAACGTTTGTCACATTTGTACAGCAATTTGTTTGATACCTAGACCCCAAAACTTACACAGGATAAAAGGGGACCCTGGGAGCATTGGGAAAGTGTTATGCTTTGTACACACGAGCGGAATTTCCGACGGAAAAAGTCAGACGGGAGCTTTTCATCGGATATTCCGTCCGTGTAATATCCGACGGAATTAGATAAAAGAACATTTTCTCAATTTTTCCGTTGGAAAAATATTTGATCAGAAATTCCGATCGTCTGTATGCTTTTCCCGATGGTATAAACACCACGCGTGCTCGGAAACAATTCTACGCATGCTCGGAAGCATAGAACTTCATTCATAGTATTTTATGTCACCGCGTTCTTGACGGTCGGATTTTAGTGTGACCGTGTGTATGCAAGACAGCTTGAGCGGAACTCCGTCGGAAAAACCTTTAGCCCGCGTTCACACCTAGGCGTATATACGCCTGTAGTGCGACGCCGCAGCCACCCCTGAGACGCTGGAGGGATGATTTCACATTGCCCTCTATGGAGATGGTTCACATCTCCACGTCGAACGCCGTACGCCTGCCGCCTGAAAACAAGTCCTGGACCTTTTTTTCAGGCGGCTTTCGGCATAGGAGATGTGAACCATCTCCATAGAGGGGGTAAGGCTGCATTCACAATCGCGGCGTTTTGTCGCCGCAAATTGCGGTACAAAACGCCGCAATTTGTCGCCGCAATTCGCGGGACAAAACGCTGCGATTTTGTACGCCAAGGTGTGAATGCAGCCTCAGAGTTTATTCCGACGGGAAAACCGGTCATGTGTACAAGGCATTTGTGGTTAGCTGTACCCTATCAAGGCAGCCTGAATGGGCATAGTGACAGGTTCTCTTTATTATACATATGTGTTCAGAAAACCTTTCACTGACATAAACGTATCGCTGAGACTAAAGCCAAGGAGAACGGCAGGGGCAAGAAACAAGAGAGCCAAGTGCAGCAAATCTGGCGAGGTGGCATAGCCCCTGAATGCCAACACGCCCGATAACGTTTAATTAGCTGGATGCAAAAATATGCAAATATTACCAGTTTACAGAAAGTCTAATTGCAACAGGTGTGAATAGTACCAAAACTTGCTTTCCCCTCTCTTTTTTTTTTTTTTTTACAAAAGATGAAAGGACTTTATTATTCACTTATTGGTCAAAATATAAATCATTAACATTAAAAAGGTCGTACTAATAAATATATGACCTGGTGAAAGAAATGCTTCAACAATTTGCTCATCTCTAGTTATCAGTAACCAATCAGAAAGAGCGGTAACCCCGGCAAACCCGTCCAGAAAGAAATACCTGAATGATGTCAATGTCTCCTGGGTGTAACAGAAAACGGTTATTTATGGCACGGAGGCCGGCTATGAATGACAAATGACCTTTACCATAAATCAGAACTATAAAGAAATGCCATTTGTGTAATAAGAATGGCAAGACTTATATGTGATCAATGCAGTGCTTATTGTCCTTAAAGTGACCTTGTCACCACATCCCATCTAAAACTAGACATGTGCAATTCGTTTTGTTTCTAATTCGTTTTTTAACGAAAATTCGCAAAATTCGTTAATTCCGAATTTTCATATTAACAAATTTTTTATTTCCAAATTTTGGGACGAATTTTTTAATTTCCGAAATTCCGAATTTTTAATTTCCGAATTTTCGTATCTCCGAATTTCGGAAATTCGGAAATACAAAAAATTTTCCATTTTAGAAATTCAGAATTTTCGTATTTCCGAATTTCGGATTTTCGGAAATACGAACATTTTTATTTTTTTTTCGAAATTTCGAATTTTTTATTTTCAAATTTTTCAATTTTAGAAATTTCACATTTTTTTTTTTTTTTTTTTGAATTTTCGAATTTTCAAATTAATTTTTCAATTTTCGAATATTCGAATATTCAAATTTTCGAATTTCGAATTTTCGAATTTCAGAATTTTCGATTATTTTATTTTTCTAATTTTCGAATTTTTCAATTTCGAATTTTTCAACTTCGAATTTTTCATTTTCGAAATTTCGAATTTTCGAATAGTTAATTTTCAAATTTCGAATTTTTCATTTTCGAATTTTCAAATTTCAAATTTTCTAATTTGCAGAATTTACGAATTTCCGGAAAAAACAAAAAAATGAATAAAACGGAAAAAAAATATTTTTCGATTTCCCCGAATTTACGAAAAAAATAAATAAAAAACGAATAAAACGAAAATATATATATTTTTTTTATTTCCCGAATTCCCGGAAAAATAAAAAAAAACGAAAATAACAAACGAAAAAAAAACCAAATTTTTTGGCAGTGCACATGTCTATCTAAAACCATACCTGTAAAAGAAAAGTAATAAGACCTTCCTTACCGGCAGCCCCTGTGATAGAAAGTTGCTGCTGTTCGGCTACCTTACTGCTGCAAATATTCTACCCTTTGGGTTGGACAAATGTCTAGTGCAGGGGTCTTCAAACTACGGCCCTCCAGTTGTTCAGGAACTACAATTCCCATCATGCCCAGTCATGTCTGTGAGTCAGTGTGTTACAATGCCTCATGGGATGTGCAGTTCCGCAACAGCTGGAGGGCCGTAGTTTGAAGATCCCTGGTCTTGCGCGTTATGTGCACCTTGACCCGTGAATGAGCCCTCAGATTTAAGGTGATCTCTCACCTCTACTCCTTGGGCTTGGAGGTACCTTCTTATAAATTAAGCACTTGCTGTCCGGGGCAATTTTGACATTTTTACAATATACAGTTTTGCAACCCCCCCAAACATACAGTATATTTTCTGAAAGCAGGGGCCCTGGAGAATAAAATGATGGTTGTTGAAAAAAATAAATTGTCACACGATGTTTGTACATACCTAATTGCATGAGAGAAAAAAAAGAAAAAAGAAGAGAGAAAAAAAAAAAAAAGAGAAAGAAAAAAAAAACAGGGGAAACAACATGCCTGGCGCATCGCTGGGAAGCCGATGCGTGTGCCTGGCGGCCGCGATGTCCGCCAGGTACCCATGATCGGCGGCGGTGTGTAAACACAGAGCTCCACGTCCTGTCAGGGAGAGAGGAGACCAATCTGTGTCCCTTGTACATAGGGACACAGCATCGGTCACCTCCCCCAGTCAGTCCCCTCCCCCCACACAGTTAGAACTTAGAACACACCCAGTATACACATTTAACCCCTTCCTCACCCCCTAGTGTTAACCCCTTCCCTGCCAGTCACATTTATACAGTAATTAGTGCATTTTTACAGCACTGATCGCTGTATAAATGTGAATGGTCCCAAAATTGTGTCAAAAGTGTCCAATACGTCCGCCGCAATATCGCAGGCCTGAAAAAAATAAAAACGCTGATTGCCGCCATTACTAGTAAAAAAAAAAATCATAAATCTATCCCCCCATTTGTAGGCACTATAACTTTTGCGCAAACCAATCAATATACACTTATTGCGATTTTTTTTTAACAAAAATATGTAGAAGAATACGTATCGGCCTAAACCGAGGGAATTTTTTATTAAAAAAATAAAAATAAAATTGGGATATTATTATAACAAAAAGTAAAAAATATTGTGTTTTTTTCAAAATGTTCACTTTTTTTGTTTATAGCGCAAAAAATAAAAATCGCAGAGATGATCAAATACCACCAAAAGAAAGCTCTATTTGTGGGAAAAAAATGATAAAAATATCATTTGGGTAAAGTGTTGTATGACCGCGCAATTGTCATTCAAAATGCGTCAGCGCTGAAAGCTGAAAATTGGTCTGGGCACGAAGGGGGTTTAAGTGCCCAGTAATGAAGTGGTTAAGAAACTGCCTTTTGTACATGTCATAGTTGTGCCATTTAGGATCCAAAGTTTATAGTCCAGATAATCGATAAACTGCGTTACACATTGAGCTTCTCTGGTTTTGGAAATGTCATCCAAACACGGGACAAAGGGCCTATTGTTCAAGCCGGAGATAATATACTGCACTCAGCATCTTGGCAAGAACACGACCCGGCCTAGCATGTCTACTGAAGAACACGAAACACACGGGTCTATTTACTTCAGTCCAGCGGTACCGGCAGTCCATCCAGGTTTTAATTGGGTAAAAACTCATAGTTTAGTCATAGAAAGAATGGGGGTCGTTGGCTCTGCCCGCAGAGTGGGCACGGTTGGGTACATTGTAACACAAATTGAACGAGACAGCTTTTTGAAGACAACCACGGGACAATAATGTAAGACGAAGATCATCACAGCAAAAAGCCGGCCACTTCATTTACAATTTCCCTGACCCCTGGGGGCCCCATGAGTGCTTTACTCCATACCACTGTTATACCAACCACAAGGTTTTGGAAGCAATTCGGGTATAGACTGTAAAAGTGAGAGGATATGCGCCATTGCTGGTATTTATTATTAACATGCTGACAAAAGCTCCTGAAAGCGGTTCTCCACCCTAAAGTGAAGTCACGCTGATCGGAACCCTCCCCCCTCCGGTGTCACATTTGACACCTTTCAGGGGGAGGGGGGTGCAGATACCTGTATTTGCACCCACGCCCGGCATTCACGGGCAAAAGACGGGCATTGCGTCACATCCCGTCGCCCCCCCCCCCCCCCGTTGTGTGCTGGGAACACTCGGCTCCCAGCACACAGCGGGAGCCAATCGGCGGGCGCGGAGCGACTCGCGCATGTGCCGTAGGGAACCGGGCAGTGAAGCCGCAGCGCTTCACTTCCTGGTTCCCTCAGCGTGGATGGCGGGGGGAGCAGCAGGGTGACGAGCGATCGCTCGTGCTCTGCTGCGGACGGCGCTGGACTCCAGGACAGGTAAGTGTCCTTATATTAAAAGTCAGCAGCTGCAGTATTTGTAGCTGCTGGCTTTTAATATTTTTTTGGGGTGGAACATCCGCTTGAAGGGGATAACTTTTGATTTTTTTTTAATATACCGTATATACTCGAGTATAAGCCGACACGAATATAAGCCGAGGCACCTAATTTTACCACAAAAAAATTGTAAAACTTATTGACTTGAGTATAAGCCTAGGGTGTCCATCTGTATGCCTCACTTTGCCTCACTGTGTCCATGTGCATGCCTCACTGTGTCCATGCCTCACTGTGCCCATGTGCATGTCTCACTGTGCCCATGACTAGACTGACGTTTAACATGGGAGGCTATGGAAGGGGTGCCTGGCTTTGAAAAAATCGGTGCTCCCCAGCTGTAGGTCCCCCAGACAAACTTTGCACACTTGTAGAGGAGAAATTGGGCTATATGTTTGCCAAGTTTGGGGTCCACCGGACCTACGAGTGTCCGGTACCGGGTCCCCAAATTCACCAGAGAAATTACCGTTTAATATGGGAGGCTATGGAAGGGGTGCCTGGATTTGAAAAATCGGTGCTCCCCGAACGTGGGTCCCCCAGCCAACAAACTTTGCACACTTGTAGAGGAAGAGTGTGGCAACATGTGTGGAAAGTTTGGGGTCTAGAGGACCTACGGCCGGCACCGGGTCCCCAAAATATGAGAGATCAGGCGCAAAAAGGTGACTCGAGTAGGGGGGCATTTTCAGCACAAAAAAATGTGCTGAAATACTCGAGTATATACGGTATGTCCAAAAGTGGTTTGTAAATGTAAAGTCAGTAAAAAAAAAACACATCTGGCACCATCACAAATGATTAAGTCCACATTAACCACATTAGTCCACATTGCAGTTCCTTTGTTGGGAAAGTGGGGGTGGCCAAGGATGGTAGAACTGTGGATCAACTTATTTTTACTGCCCCCCTCCCCCGACCGTAAAGTGTAAAAGAGCCCTAAAGAATAATAATAAAAAACAATAAAATTAAAAAAGAAACTTAAAAATAAAACTGGTTTGACATGAAAGGTCTTTTGCCGCGTACACACACTTGGAATTTCCGACAACAAATGTTCGATGGGAGCTTGTTGTCAGAAATTCAGACCGTGTGTGTGCTCCACTGGACATTTTCTGTCGGAATTTCCTACAACAAAAATTTATTTTTAATTTTATTTTATTGTGATTGGCGCGGCTTTTTATATTATATATTGCCTGTTTTTTCCAACGTCAGCTGCCGCCTATAGACTGTTTGTGTGAAGCGCGGTTTTTTGTGTTTCCAAAAATTTGAGAGCTGGTTCCCAAATTTTCCAACAACAAAATCCATTCTCGTAAATTCCGATCGTGTGTAGACAATTCCAACACACAAAATTCCACGCATGCTCTGAATCAAGCGTTTGTAATGGAGATAGCACATTCGTCACGCTGTAACGGACTGAAAAGCGTGAATCGTTTCTCAACAAACTTCTACTAACACGACTGGTATTGAACTTCCCTTTAATAGTGCTGTCTAGGGGTGCAACAGATCGTCATTGATCCGTGATCCGAACGAGTCAACGTCCGCGGATCGGCACACCACGTGATCCGCGGATTGAGCCCATAGGAAAAGCCGAGGCTTTGGCCTAGCTCTGGAGCAGCGGCCATCTTGGTACACCCGGCGGCCTAGGTGAGCTTTCCAGAGCGGCGCTGACAGGGGAGATGTGAACATTACAGTGGGGGAGATGACGCAGACATTGCAGTGGGGAGATGACGCAGACTTTACAGTGGGGGGAGATGACGCAGACTTTACAGTGGGGGGAGATGTGGATATTACAGTCGGGGGAGATGTGGACATTACAGTGGGGGGATGACGCGGACATTACAGTGGGGGAGATGACGCAGACATTACAGTGGGGGAGATGACGCGGACATTACAGTGGGGGGGAGATGACGCAGACATTACAGTGGGGGGGAGATGACGCAGACATTACAGTGGGGGGAGATGTGGACATTACAGTGGGGGGAGATGTGGACATTACAGTGGGGGGAGATGTGGATATTACAGTGGGGGGAGATGTGGACATTACAGTGGGGGAGATGACGCGGACATTACAGTGGGGGAGATGACGCGGACATTACGGTGGGGGGGAGATGACGCAGACATTACAGTGGGGGGAGATGTGGACATTACAGTGGGGGGAGATGTGGACATTACAGTGGGGGGAGATGTGGATATTACAGTGGGGGGAGATGTGGATATTACAGTGGGGGGAGATGTGGATATTACAGTGGGGGGAGATGTGGACATTACAGTGGGGGGAGATGTGGACATTACAGTGGGGGGAGATGTGGACATTACAGTGGGGGGAGATGTGGACATTACAGTGGGGGAGATGACGCGGACATTACAGTGGGGGGGAGATGACGCAGACATTACAGTGGGGGGAGATGTGGACATTACAGTGGGGGGAGATGTGGACATTACAGTGGGGGGAGATGTGGATATTACAGTGGGGGGAGATGTGGACATTACAGTGGGGGGAGATGTGGACATTACAGTGGGGGGAGATGTGGACATTACAGTGGGGGGAGATGTGGACATTACAGTGGGGGGAGATGTGGACATTACAGTGGGGGAGATGACGCGGACATTACAGTGGGGGGGAGATGACGCAGACATTACAGTGGGGGGAGATGTGGACATTACAGTGGGGGGAGATGTGGACATTACAGTGGGGGGAGATGTGGACATTACAGTGGGGGGAGATGTGGATATTACAGTGGGGGGAGATGTGGACATTACAGTGGGGGGAGATGTGGACATTACAGTGGGGGGAGATGTGGACATTACAGTGGGGGAGATGACGCGGACATTACAGTGGGGGAGATGACGCGGACATTACAGTGGGGGAGATGACGCGGACATTACAGTGGGGGAGATGACGCGGACATTACAGTGGGGGAGATGACGCGGACATTACAGTGGGGGAGATGACGCGGACATTACAGTGGGGGAGATGACGCGGACATTACAGTGGGGGAGATGACGCGGACATTACAGTGGGGGAGATGACGCGGACATTACAGTGGGGGAGATGACGCGGACATTACAGTGGGGGAGATGACGCGGACATTACAGTGGGGGGGAGATGACGCGGACATTACAGTGGGGGAGATGACGCGGACATTACAGTGGGGGGGAGATGATGCGGACATTACAGTGGGGGGGAGATGATGCGGACATTACAGTGGGGGAGATGACGCAGACATTACAGTGGGGGAGATGACGCAGACATTACAGTGGGGGGAGATGTGGACATTACAGTGGGGGGAGATGTGGATATTACAGTGGGGGGAGATGTGGACATTACAGTGGGGGAGATGACGCGGACATTACAGTGGGGGAAGATGTGGACATGACAGTGGGGGGAGATGTGGATATTACAGTGGGGGGAGATGTGGACATTACAGTGGGGAGGAGATGTGGATATTACAGTGGGGGGAGATGTGGATATTAGTGGGGGGAGATGTGGATATTACAGTGGGGGGAGATGTGGATATTAGTGGGGGGAGATGTGGACATTACAGTGGGGGGAGATGTGGACATTACAGTGGGGGGAGATGTGGATATTACAGTGGGGGGAGATGTGGATATTACAGTGGGGGGAGATGTGGATATTACAGTGGGGGAGATGTCTGTGGACATTACAGTGGGGGAGATGACGCAGACATTACAGTGGGGGAGATGACGCGGACATTACAGTGGGGGAGATGACGCGGACATTACAGTGGGGGGGAGATGACGCAGACATTACAGTGGGGGGAGATGTGGACATTACAGTGGGGGGAGATGTGGACATTACAGTGGGGGGAGATGTGGACATTACAGTGGGGGGAGATGTGGACATTACAGTGGGGGGAGATGTGGATATTACAGTGGGGGGAGATGTGGATATTACAGTGGGGGGAGATGTGGACATTACAGTGGGGGAGATGACGCGGACATTACAGTGGGGGAGATGACGCGGACATTACGGTGGGGGGGAGATGACGCAGACATTACAGTGGGGGGAGATGTGGACATTACAGTGGGGGGAGATGTGGACATTACAGTGGGGGGAGATGTGGATATTACAGTGGGGGGAGATGTGGATATTACAGTGGGGGGAGATGTGGACATTACAGTGGGGGGAGATGTGGACATTACAGTGGGGGGAGATGTGGACATTACAGTGGGGGGAGATGTGGACATTACAGTGGGGGAGATGACGCGGACATTACAGTGGGGGGGAGATGACGCAGACATTACAGTGGGGGGAGATGTGGACATTACAGTGGGGGGAGATGTGGACATTACAGTGGGGGGAGATGTGGATATTACAGTGGGGGGAGATGTGGACATTACAGTGGGGGGAGATGTGGATATTACAGTGGGGGGAGATGTGGACATTACAGTGGGGGGGGGATGACGCGGACATTACAGTGGGGGAGATGACGCGGACATTACAGTGGGGGAGATGACGCGGACATTACAGTGGGGGGGATGACGCGGACATTACAGTGGGGGAGATGACGCGGACATTACAGTGGGGGAGATGACGCGGACATTACAGTGGGGGAGATGACGCGGACATTACAGTGGGGGAGATGACGCGGACATTACAGTGGGGGAGATGACGCGGACATTACAGTGGGGGAGATGACGCGGACATTACAGTGGGGGAGATGACGCGGACATTACAGTGGGGGGGAGATGATGCGGACATTACAGTGGGGGAGATGACGCGGACATTACAGTGGGGGGGAGATGATGCGGACATTACAGTGGGGGAGATGACGCAGACATTACAGTGGGGGAGATGACGCAGACATTACAGTGGGGGGAGATGTGGACATTACAGTGGGGGGAGATGTGGATATTACAGTGGGGGGAGATGTGGACATTACAGTGGGGGAGATGACGCGGACATTACAGTGGGGGAAGATGTGGACATGACAGTGGGGGGAGATGTGGATATTACAGTGGGGGGAGATGTGGATATTAGTGGGGGGAGATGTGGACATTACAGTGGGGGGAGATGTGGATATTAGTGGGGGGAGATGTGGACATTACAGTGGGGGGAGATGTGGACATTACAGTGGGGGGAGATGTGGATATTACAGTGGGGGGAGATGTGGATATTACAGTGGGGGAGATGTGGATATTACAGTGGGGGGGAGATGTGGACATTACAGTGGGGGGAGATGTGGATATTACAGTGGGGAGGAGATGTGGACATTACAGTGGGGGGGAGATGTGGATATTACAGTGGGGGGAGGTGTGGACATTACAGTGGGGGGAGGTGTGGACATTACAGTGGGGAGGAGATGTGGATATTACAGTGGGGGGAGGTGTGGACATTACAGTGGGGGGAGATGTGGATATTACAGTGGGGAGGAGATGTGGACATTACAGTGGGGGGGAGATGTGGATATTACAGTGGGGGGGAGATGTGGATATTACAGTGGGGACTATATATGGTGGTGATCCGAAAAATGATCCGATCCGTGGCTCTGATCCGAGGAACGATCCGAACCGCAAGTTTTTTGATCCGTTGCAGCCCTAGGGCTGTATTACGTCTTGTATTTCACCGCGTTCTTGGCGTCCGGAATTTGCGACAACATTTGTGTGTATGCAAGACAAGTTTGAGCCAATATCCGTCGGGAAAAAAATCTACGGTTTTGTGTGGGAATGTCGGATCGTCTGTACGTGGCATTAGAGCCCGCAGAGGGAAGATCAGCCTTACAGTCTGAGAAGGAACAGCAGACCATGGACGGTGGTAGATGGAGGTGTGAAGCTTCCTCTGCTTGTATAACACACGGGACTCTCCAACCTCAGAGATCTACAGCCAGTAAATCTGACACTTCAACCACCACGCTATTACCACCGAGTCGCACTCGTAAAACGATGAACAGGAACGCCGCCTTTTATCTTCCTCCACTTTCATCACCCACACTGTGCAACGTCTGAAAACTCCCTTCCCTAGACTCACAACGGCGGGGGGGCATTTTATTTATAGGTCTTTATAGAGCTAGATTATTTTATTAAAAGCTATATATAGATATAATTATAATATATGCGATTGTGAACTTACAGCGGTTGTAAAGGCTCCTATTTTTGTTCCTAAGGCCCCTTGCACACTGGGGCGTTTTTCATGCGGTACAGCGCTAAAAATAGCGATGCTATACCACATGAAAAATCATGCCCTGTAGTGTTCAATGTGAAAGCCCGAAGGCTTTCACATTGAAGCGGTGCGCTAGCAGGAGCGCACCAAAAGTCCTGCTAGCCGCATCTTTACCGCGGTATAGGAGCGGTATTCACCGCTCCTATACCGCGCCTTCCTATTGAAATCAATCGGAAAGCGCGGTAATACCGCGGTATTAACCCTTTTTCGGCCGCTAGCGGGGGTTAAAACCTCACTGCTAGCGCCCGGATATCGCGGTAAATACGACGGTATAGCCGCGCTACAAATAGCGCGGCTATACCGTCACCGCGGCTGCAAGCCTCAGTGTGAAAGCAGCCTAAAATAACACGTTGAACTTACCTGCTCTGTGTAATCGTATTGCACAGAGTGGTGCTGAACCTCCTCTTGTGGGTTCCCACTCTGGTGCTCTAGGCTCCTCCCCTTCTCACCTCTAGGTTCTGGGGGCACCACCATAACAAGTGCAGGATCACTCCCGAGCTGGGCTGTGTGAGTCCATAGACACACAGAGCAGCTCAGCCCTGCCCACTCCTCACAGGATTTGACTGACAGCAGCAAGAGCCAATGGGCTCCTGCTGCTCCTCTATCCTGTAAGGAGATATTGGAGAGCAGTTGCAGTCTGTCCATTAGGGGCATACAGGTGCCGACCCCCCCCCCCCTATACATGCATCCAGCCCCCTAATTTACATGCAGGACACCGGCCGCATTGATTCCAATAGGGGGGGGGGGGGTTTGAAGCACATGATTAGAGGGGCTCTAATAGGCTTCAAAAAAAGGGTGGGCTCAGTGCGCAGAACAAATTTTACAATGGACAAGAACACAATAAATAACCAATAAAAAATTATTATAAGTCTCTGACTTGAGCCTGCTTGTATACTCTTACATAGCCCAAAAGCGGTGTGGACCAGCTTTTGGGCTATGTAAGGCCCCATACACACGAGAGGATTTATCCGCGGATACGGTCCACCGGACCGTTTCCGCGGATAAATCCTCTCGAGGATTTTGATCCGATGGAGTGTACTCATCATCGGATCGAAATCCGCGCCGAAATCCCATCGCGATGACGTGTCGCGCCGTCGCCGCGATGATGACGCGGCGACGTGCGCGACGCTGTCATATAAGGAATTCCACGCATGCGTCGAATCATTACGACGCATGCAGGGGATTGATTCGGACGGATTGATCCGGTGAGTCTGTACAGACCAGCGGATCAATCCGTTGGGATGGATTCAAGCGGATAGATTTGAAAGCATGTCTTCAAATTTTTATCCGCTGGAAATCCATCCCAGGGGATAAAAATCCGCGGAAACAGATCCGCTGGAGTGTACACACCAGGGGATCTATCCGCTGGAGCCGGTCCGCGGATCAATTCCAGCGGATGGATCCTCTCGTGTGTACGGGGCCTGAGAGTATACAAGCAGGCTCAAGTCAGAGACTTATAATAATTTGTTATTGGTTATTTGTTGTGTTCTTGTCCATTGTAAAATGTGTCATTATTATTACTTTGTAGAATTTGTTTTAAGCTCCTGAAGAAGCGTTTTTTCAATGCGCAACTTGTCGGGCTGAGCATCGTATGACACTTCACCTTCTGCAAACTTCAAGGGTTTTGTTCTAACTACCATTAATAAGTGGTTGCTAGTCTCCCACTCTCATCGTTGTACTGTACCCATATGTAATAGGTGTTTTGTCATGCTAGTGTTTTTGTATTCTTATAGCTAGATTCATGTAGAGCGCCGCAACTTTAAGGCGGCGTAGCGTATTTACGCTACGCCGCCTTAAGTCAGAGAGGCAAGTGCTGTATTCACAAAGTACTTGCCTTCTAACTTACGGCGGCGTAGCGTAAATGTGGCCGGCGTAAGCGCGCCTAATTCAAATGAGGATGGGGGGCGTGTTTTATGTTAATTACTCGTGACCCGACGTGATTGACGGTTTTTGCGAACGGCGCATGCGCCGTCCGTGTACATATCCCAGTGTGCATTGCTCCAAAGTACGCCGCAAGGACGTATTGGTTTCGACGTGAACGTAAATGACGCCCAGCCCCATTCACGGACGACTTACGCAAACGACGTAAAATTTTCAAATTTCGACGCGGGAACGACGGCCATACTTAACATTGACTACGCCTCCTGGGGGCAGCTTTATCTTTACGCGGCGTATCTCTTACGGAAACGGCGTATCTTTACTGCGACGGGCGCACGTACGTTCGTGAATCGGCGTATCTAGTAATTTACATATTCTACGCCGAACTCAACGGAAGCGCCACCTAGCGGCCAGCCTAAAAATTACACTTTAAGATACGACGGCGTAGGAGACTTACGCCGCTCGTATCTTAGCCTAATTTAAGCGTATCTGGTTTCCAGAATACGCTTAAATTTACGACGCCGTAGATTCAGAGTTACGACGGCGTGTCTACCGATACGCCGGCGTAACTCGCTCTGAATCTGCCTATTAGGCTTTCCTAGGAACAGCCTTATTTATGACTTTTATGTTTTCAATATGTGTATATACAATTTTTCACAATCTAAGTTATCGGGACGTGCCATTGTATTATTTTGTTTTCATATCCACAGTTCCACTCTGTGATGATCTGATTTGTTATTTAGATCCTATTGGATGCCTAGGAGGAGGAGGGAGGAGACGCATGGTGGAAGCCTCTGTGATGCAGAGGAGACGCCCGCCCGTTACACGTAAGAGCGCTGCGCGCTCCAAACCTAGAGGGGATAAGTGCGGGGCTGGATGACCGGCTGACCAACCGTGAGACCCCCGAGGGTGGGGGACATAACCAAGAGCGGGAGCCAGGTAAGTATTTAGGGGGGCTGGGGGGAGCTGATCACTGGTGAGGAGGCACTGATGAGGCTGCATTATGGGCACTGGCCAGGAGGCACTGATGGGCACTGGTAAAGCTGCATTGATGGCCACTGATAGGCACTGATTAGGCTACATTGATGGGCACTGGTGAGGCTGCATTGATGGGCACTGATGAGGCTGCATTGATGGGCACTGGTGAGGCTGCATTGATGGGCACCGATGAGACTGCATTAATGGCCACAGGTGAGGAGGCACTGATAAAGCTGCATCGATGGCCACTGATAGGCATTGATAAGCACTGATGAGGCTGTACTGATGGGCACTGGTGAGCATTGGTAAAGCTGCATTGATGGACACTGGTGAGGCTGCACTGTTGGGTACTGGTGAGGCTGCACTGAAACTGAGCTGATGGGGCTACACTGATCATCAGGGCACGGATAATCAGTGTAAATGTGCCCCATCAGACTTGCCAATTATCGGCTCCCCTTTCCTCGCAGTGACAGCTCCTAAGGAAAGGAATGCCGATAACCAGCAGGCTTATTTACATGTGATCAGCTGTGATTGGACACAGCTGATCACATGGTAAAGGGCTGATGTGATTGGTCCTTTACCTCGATCTGTGATCAGATGTGTCCGAAGGTCAAATCGGTCACAAAGCACACCCCAAGGGCTGCACAGGAGGCGTGTTCCGAGAGGACGTCCTCCCAGAACTAGAGACTTACTGGCTGAATCACAGGTGAAATAAAAGAAAAAAAATCTAAAAATGAAAACGAGTGCAGCCATCACATGTAAGAATTGGTAAGCTGCAATATATTACATTTTTATTTTTGGGCTTAATGCCGCTTTAATAAAAGTCCCCGTTCCATGGGTTGTACTTCACATGGTGTCTTCTGTTGTATTTTCCCTCTATAGTTTGTACTATTTCCCGGCTGCTTTGTAGACTATTTTTATAGATCTGTTTTCCCATCAAAGAAAGGAAAGGAGGGTCTCCCACCTTTACGTGTGGCGTCTGGGCAAGCGGAGACGATGTAAAGTGGAGCTACAATCCTGAAGCACATCAGAGGGGGAAGGAGGCCAGAGCTCGGGGGTGATGGAGACACATGTACAATTCTGTAAGATGCCGAGATTACCGTACACAACGGAGCCGTCCTCTCTTAAAGGGGAAGCGCACCCAAAACCGATGTGTCACTTTTAGGGTTTCCCCCGATACCACTTTTTTAAGACAGTCCAAGTACCAATACTTTTCCCCCAAGTACTCGGTGATAGCGATTAGCAATACTTTTTTTCTAATGTCATGTCAGTTTGACAGATGGGCACTAATAGGTGGCACTGACAGGTGGCACTTATGGGAACTCACAGGTGGCACTGATTGCACTGATAGGTGGCACTTGTGGGCACTGATAGATGGCACTGATTGCACGGATAGATGGCTTTGGTAGATGGCACTGATTTCACTATCAGTGCAATCAGTGCCACCTATCAGTGCCATCTATCAGTGCCCACAAGTGCCACCTATCAGTGCAATCAGTGCCATCTATCAGTGCCCACAAGTGCCACCTATCAGGTGACACTGGTAGATGGCCCTGATTGCACTGATAGGTGGCACTTGTGGGCAATGATAGATGGCCCTGATTGCACTGATAGGTGGCACTTGTGGGCACTGATAGATGGCACCGATAGGTGGCGTTGATGTTAAGGGGGCCTTTAATTGGGACCCTGATGTAAGAAAGGCTCATATGGGGACTTTGATGTAAGTGGGCACTCCTAAAAGGGGACACTGATGTAAGGGGGGCTCCGATGGGGACCCTATTGTTAAGAGGGGTTCTGATGGGAACCCTGATGTAAGGGGAGACTTTGATGTTGAGGGGGGCTCTAATGGGGACTCTGATGTATAGGTGTGCACCCCAAAGCTCAAACACAAATGTGTGTGTGTTCGCATGTGTATTTATACTGACGGTGTCAGTAGGGAAGAGATTGGTGTCAGTAGGGCATTGGACGGTGTCAGAAGTTTCTATTTTTTATACTTGTTTTACAAATTAATTTTTTACAATTTCTTTTAGGAGCCCCATTAGGGGGCTTCAGTGAAATATCAGGGGTCTAAACAAGGGGAATCTGCACCACACAGGGTGATTAGGGTGTGCCCAGGCACACGCCTATGCTTTTATGTAAGAAAGACTCTGATAGGGACATTGATGTAAGAGGGACCTAAAGGGGAACCCTGATGTAAGGCAAGCTCTGATGGGGACCCTGATGTACAGGGAAACTTCTAAGGAGGACTCTGATGGGGACCCTGATGTACAGAACAACTTCTGATGGGGACCCTTATGTAAGGGGGTGCTTAGTTAGACTCGGATGTAAGGGGGGCTTCTAAAAAGGGCTTTGATGTTAGGGGGAACCTAATGCAAGGGGACCTCTGATGAGGAACTTGATGTAAGGAAGGGGGTTTCCTAAAAATAAAGAAACTTGATGTAGGGGGTGCTCTGATAGTGGCAGTAATATAAGGGGGGCGGGGGGGGGGGGGGCGATAACCAATGATGCCCTTGTCCTGAAAAGTTTGGGGACCTTTGATCTAAATGCCCATTACCTTCATACAGACATCTGGCCACAGCCAGTGAAGTCTGCACAGGGCATAGACAAGCATGCCAGGCTGGTGCGATGGTGCATGTTTACTAATCACCTTCTTATGTCTATATGTGCCTTGGGCTGCTCTTGTGCTCTAATTCTGGAGGATATAGAGCAGCGCACGGGGCAGAATAATCAGAGCTCAGCAGGATTCCTCCAGCCTGTAGAATGAAGTGACTGTGGTTATCCAGGCCCCACTAGCAGGTCATAGACACAATAGATCGCACTATTTGGCTCCCAGTGAATATATATGAGGACAATGGCTCATTCTTCCAGCAATCACCTCATTATAATTGGCAGAGAGCTGGCATGACATTACAAAGTCTCATGGAGAATAAACAAGGTATAATTGCCAAAGGGGTAGAATGTTACCAACAGCTTTGGATTGTATTACCAGTGCCGGGACAAGGTCCCCTGGCACCGGAAGCCAGGATGCCCACCCAGCTCTTTAAATTCGGAGTTAGGAAAACAAAATCAAAATTGAAATATTTATGTACAAACAGTAAAAAAAAAAATTAAAAAAAAATATACAAAGTTAAGGGAAAGGAAGAATGAAGGCTTTAATAAAAAAAAATTAAGGTTTACTTAAAGCGGAGTTCCTCCCGTGTTTTCGTTTATTAAAAGTCAGCAGCTACAAAAAGCATAGCTGCCAACTTTTAATAAACCGACACTTACCTGCCCCACGGTCCATCGATGCGGCCATCCGGAGGCTTGCTCCTTTCCCCCTCCTCTCCACTGCACCATCATCATAACTGTGGGCACCAGGCCGTGACAGCTTACGGCTTTGCGGCCGGGCGCGCACTGCCTGAGTTGCGTTGCGCTCTCATATTGACCAGCTGATCTTCTGGGACCTGAGTTGTGTCCCAGAAGATCGCTGACAGGGAAGGGCCGCCTAGGACGAGAGGAGTCGCCGCCTCTGGCGGCCGAAGATAGGAAGGAGGAACTGGGACAGGAAGTCCCACTAAAAAGATGTTACCCACCCCCCCAAAAAAAAGACATGCCAAATGTGGCATGTAAGGGGGCGAGGAATGCTTAAAGCGGGAGTTCCACTTTTGGGTGGAACTCCGCTTTAAAGAGACTTACTATCACCAAGAGCAGGGATCTCCAAACTTTTGAAACAAAGTTTACTGCCCTTCAAACCTTATGGGGGCCGGACTCTGACCAATGGGAGTGGAAAATAAGCCCTGGCATCAGTGGGAGTAAGTAATGACGTAGGATTGGTGGTCAATGAGAGTAAAAAAAAAAAAATGCACCATTGGTGTCTATGGGAGGAATAGTGCCCCATTTTTGGTGTAAGTGGGAGAAATAATGCCTCAATAGTTCCCCAACTATGGTGTCAGTGGGAGGAATAATGCCTCATAATTAGGGTCAGTGGGAGAAATAGTTCCCCATCTATGGTGTCAGTGGGAGGAATAATGCCTCATAATTAGGGTCAGTGGGAGAAATAGTTCCCCATCTATGGTGTCAGTGGGAGGAATAATGCCTCATAATTGGGGTCAGTGGGAGAAATAGTTCCCCATCTATGGTGTCAGTGGGAGGAATAGTGCCCCATAATGGGATTCAATGGGAGAATTAGTTCCCCATTTCTGGTGTCATTGGGAGGAATAGTACCCCAGGGGCTGAATAAAGGCAAGCAAAGGGCCACATTCAGCCCATGGGCCACAGTTAGTAGAGCCCTGACCAAGAGGATGATGTTCTACAACCATGGGTGTCTGCACCCTCTCAGATCAATAATAGAGCATTGGATAATTTTACTCATTGAGTATAAAGTTGAACTCCTGCCTTACTCTTTAGTCTTTCTCAATGGTACAGGATTCTCTCCAGGGCTGAAATAGTTTACTCTGATATCACTGTGAGAAGCTGCAGCAAGTCAGAGCCCGTCTCACTTTCTGGCTGAAGGATGTCCAGCATCATCTAGCCCAGCCATTCTCATACAGGGTTCTTCCAGAGGTTGCTGAGGGTTTCCCCTGAGCTGTGGCTCTTTGACCTCTCATTTGATGGTTCCAGGGCCTGCACCCACTTGGCAAAGCCAGCAGCATGACACGTTATCTTATAAACTGTCTGTAGAGTGATATTCTGTCCACCATTGTCTTCCTACTGAACGCCAAAATACAAGGGCTATTTTTGCCACTGATAACTGTAAAGACCGGGCCCTTTTCCTGACATTTGTTGTTACATAGATAATCAGGTTGAAAAACAGAAGTCCATCCAGTGCAGCCATAAAGTCCATCCAGTGCAGCCATGAAGTCCATCCAGTGCAGCCATGAAGTCCATCCAGTGCAGCCATGAAGTCCATCCAGTGCAGCCATGAAGTCCATCCAGTGCAGCCATGAAGTCCATCCAGTGCAGCCATGAAGTCCATCCAGTGCAGCCATAAAGTCCATCCAGTTCAACCATAAAGTCCATCCAGTTCAACCATAAAGTCCATCCAGTTCAGCCATAAAGTCCATCCAGTTCAGCCATAAAGTCCATCCAGTTCAGCCATAAAGTCCATCCAGTGCAGCCATAAAGTCCATCCAGTGCAGCCATAAAGTCCACCCAGTGCAGCCATAAAGTCCATCCAGTGCAGCCATGAAGTCCATCCAGTGCAGCCATGAAGTCCATCCAGTGCAGCCATGAAGTCCATCCAGTGCAGCCATAAAGTCCATCCAGTTCAACCATAAAGTCCATCCATTTCAGCCATAAAGTCCATCCAGTTCAGCCATAAAGTCCATCCATTTCAGCCATAAAGTCCATCCAGTGCAGCCATGAAGTCCATCCAGTGCAGCCATGAAGTCCATCCAGTGCAGCCATGAAGTCCATCCAGTTCAACCATAAAGTCCATCCAGTTCAACCATAAAGTCCATCCAGTTCAACCATAAAGTCCATCCAGTTCAACCATAAAGTCCATCCAGTTCAACCATAAAGTCCATCCAGTTCAACCATAAAGTCCATCCAGTTCAGCCATAAAGTCCATCCAGTTCAACCATAAAGTCCATCCAGTGCAGCCATAAAGTCCATCCAGTGCAGCCATAAAGTCCATCCAGTTCAACCAGTTCAACCATAAAGTCCAAACAGTTCAACCATAAAGTCCAAACAGTTCAACCATAAATTCCATCCAGTTCAACCATTGTGTTCATTGATATGTTTTGTCTACAAGTAAAAGTTGCAAGAAAATTGCTTAGAACCCCCAAACATTTATATATATATATATATATATATATATATATATATATATATATATATATATATATATATATATATATATATATATATATATATATATACAGTGATAATACTGTACTTGGACACTGGCTGGGAAGGAGTTAAAATCTATGGGCAATCATGGGGTTAATCGTGTGCCCAAAAATGTGTAATGTGCGCTGCTTTTACTTACTAATCTGGCTGTTTTTTCGCCCTGCTTTTCAGTGAGAAGAAACAGCCAGATTGCTGTTCACCATACACAGAGTTCTGTGTATTTGTAAACACAGAACTCTGTGTCGTGATTGGACATCAGCAGGTTTCAGCCAAAATCATTGGTTGAAATCTGATGCCAAACTCGTGCTGTGTCCAATCACATGCGCGCACCCCAGACCCGGAAGCAAGCCAGCAACGGACATGTAAATTGCCAAGCCTGCACCTGCCGCCTGTGGCGGTATATTTATTGTGAGTGATCAGCAGGAGGTTATACAGTATCTCACAAAAGTAAGTACACCCCTCACATTTTTGTAAATATTTTATTCTCTTTTCATTTTGACAACACTGAAGAAATGACACTTTGCTACAATGTAAAGTAGTGAGTGTACAGCTTGTATAACAGCGTCAATTTGCTATCCCTCAAAATAACTCACACAGCCATTAATGTCTAAACCGCTGGCAACAAAAGTGAGTACACCCCTAAGTGAAAATGTCCAAATTGGGCCCAAAGTGTCATTATTTTGTGTGGCCACCATTATTTTCCGGCACTGCCTTACCCCTCTTGGGCATGGAGTTCATCAGAGCTTCACAGGTTGCCACTGGAGTCTTCCACTCCTGCATGACAACATCACAGAGCTGGTGGATGTTAGAGACCTTGCGCTCCTCCACCTTCTGTTTGAGGAGCCCCACAGATGATCAATAGGATTTAGGTCTGGAGACATGCTTGGCCAGTCCATCACCTTTACCCTCACCCCGGGGTCGTTATCATGTTGGAATACTGCCCTGTGGCCCAGTCTCTGAAGAGAGGGGATCATGCTCTGCTTGAGTATGTCACAGTACATGTTGGCATTCATGGTTCCCCCAATGAACTATAGTTCCCCAGTGCCGGCAGGACTCACGCAGCCCCAGACCATGACACTCCCACCACCATGCTTGACTGTAGGCAAGACACACTTGCCTTTGCACTCCTCACCTGGTTGCCGCCACACACGCCTGACACCATCTGAACCAAATAACTATCTTGGTCTCATCAGAACACAGGACATGGTTCCAGTAATCCAGGTCCTTAGTCTGCTTGTCTTCAGCAAACTGTTTTCGGGCTTTCTTGTGCATTATCTTTAGAAGAGGCTTCCTTTTGGGATGACAGCCATGTAGACCGATTTTAAGCAGTGTGCAGCGTATGGTCTGAGCACTGACAGGCTGACCACCCACCCCTTCAACCTCTGCAGCAATGCTGGCAGCACTCATACGTCTATTTCCCAAAGAAAACCTCTGGATATGACGTTAAGCATGTGCACTCAACTTCTTTGATTGACCATGGTGAGGCCTGTTCTTTTTTTTTTTTTTTTCAATCAAGTTTAAGTTTATTTTGAAAAGGTATACGGTACAGAAGAATTTATACAACAAGAATGTCATCACATTGCATCACAGGAAGACATATGTAAGTATTATAATTTCCCTAACAATACTTTGGTCTCAATTAAGGAAACACTCTATAGTCAGAAATAAATAAAACAGAAAGAGAAAGAAGGACCAAGTTACGACATTCCGAACTAACGGATAATTATTAATTACCCGTATTTTCCTATATGCAATGTTCCCCTAAGTGTTCTACAAGTTTACCGTAATCATTAGTACTTGTTAACCCATAACCTGTGTTTTTAAATTTCAATAATGGAACATTTTCCCAAGCAACCATCCTACGACCCCTATAACGTAGTAGGATCGAATTGTTTAAAGGTAAGCAAAGCTTCACCCCCCTCTATTTTACCTTCTTAGTTTAAAGCAGTCACACTTGGTGAACTAGAAGGGGTAAAGTGATAAAATAAAGATTGAGAAGACTAATAGAAATTCTGGTAAACCGTTAGTTCCGGGTCAATGTATGATGATTGTGATACCTTAAAATATTATCAAACAATCATTTTAGTAAAACAATTGAGGAATTGACTCCATCTCCAAGATTTACTTCTTGGATCCTAAGAACCTAAAAACTATCATGTCCAGATATTTCAATATACTTATATTGATAAGAGATTCTATCGAAATGGACAAAGTTAAAATGTATATGAATAGAGAATAATAAATTCACAAATAACACAATCACGTATTAAATGTACCTTGTGATAGCATACAAAAATAAAGATAAAGTAAAGAACTCGGACCAAAATAAAAAATAGTGGAAAAGAAAAAGGAAAATTAGGTGGGAAATGTAGATTAGAGAGAGAGAAGAGTAGATAGCCTACCTGCCAAATGTATATCGCAATATGTGGCTAATCGCCTTATTAAATTTATATGTCATTTAAGATACCCAAGTACTTCATCCATGGCCCCCAAACTTCATTAAACTGCTCATTTGAATCTAACAGTAAGCCCATTCTTTTCTCCTGCTCCATTATCCAAGTCACTTTTCTCTTCATATATAATACCGAAACTGACGTTTTTTTCCAAGCAGCTGCTATGGAAATCCTGGCCCCTACTAGGATAAATAATATCAGTTTCCTAGTAGACTTGTGAGCTTGCGGTACAAATCCATTCAATAAAGCAATCGTTGGAGATTGATGTATGTTACAGTTAGTTACACGTCTTATAATATGAAAAACCGTATTCCAGAATTTACGTATTTTCGGGCATTCCCACCATATATGAATCATAGAGCCAACCCCTTGACATCCTCTAAAGCATAGAGGTGACAGAGATGGGTAAATAGTGGCTAATCTCAAGGGTACCAAGTACCATCTAGTAAAAATCTTCAAATTAGCTTCTATAATTGAAACATTGGTAATCCCTTTTATAGATCTCTCAAAATTAGAGTACCAGTCTTTTAATTCCCATTCGGTCTGAAGATCTTTCTCCCAAGCTATCATATGAGGTAATTTCTGATCATTAGCAGCAAGTGATCTATATATAATAGAAATTCCTCCCCTCCTACCCAAGGCTTGGTCACACCTCATTTCATAAGCTGTCATGTAGCCCGATACGGTCTCATCTAACCAAAGCTTTTGAGTAAAATCATAAATTCGAGAGAACCTTGGTATTTCAGAGGGAGGAAGACCTAGATTATCCATAAAGTATTTTTCGGAAAGTGGACCCGAATGTGAGAAGAAACGTCCAATGCGGTACACCCCCCTGTCAAGCCACCACTTAAAGGAATCCCCTCTAACTTTAGAGACAAAGTCAGGGTCCCTGAATATATTAGCTAAAGGATGACCTTTGGAGATCAGAGAAGGATCTTTTTTAAGCGAATCCCATAGTACCATGGCTTGAGAGAGAGTCGGTGACATAATAGGAGGTCTACATTTGGGAGTGACCCATAATAAATCTTCCAACGTGTAAGAGGGAGTAGCCTGTTCTTCCAAACATACCCAATCAGGTCGATCCCCTCGGATGTATACATCCGAATGTTGAGCCAATCTAGCAGCCTTGTAATACCACAGTAAGTTCGGAAGGCCAAAACCACCCTGTTCAGGTAGATTAAAAAGAGAGCGCGAAGAAACACGTGGGTTCTTCTTATTCCAAACAAATTTGGTAAGTTTACTTTGGAAGGTTTTCAAATGGTTTGTCTTTATCGGTATTGGGAGTGAACGGAACAGGTATAAAATCCTGGGTAAGAGAGTCATTTTAATGGAATTTATTCTACCTATCCATCCTATTTTATGCGAACTCCATTCTTCCAGATCAGATTCAAGTTTTTTATACATGGGAGGATAATTGGCCTGATAAAGATCTTCGAATCTTGAGGTCAGATTAATACCTAAATATTTAATGGATGAGGTATTCCAGCAAAAAATATAACTTTTCCGAATGAGGGAAACCATAGAGTCAGAAAGCGATACGTTAAGGGCCCTGGATTTAGCAATATTGACCGTAAGGCCTGAAATTTCCGAAAATTCATCCAATAGAGAATATATAGCAGGTAAAGAAGTAATTGGGGAGGTAATAAATAGCAGAAGATCATCCGCAAATAATGCACATTTGTGTTCCTTCCGGGTACATTGAACCCCTCTGATGTTCGGGTCGTTCCTGATTGCAATAGCTAAAGACTCAATTACAACAGCGAACAACAGAGGAGACAAGGGACAACCCTGACGAGTACCCCTTTTAATTTTAATGGTCTCTGAATATATTCCCTGTAGTCTGATCTTGGCCTCAGGTGAAGAATAAAGAGCAGTTAAAAAACCCAAAGTCCTGGGACCAAAACCCCACCTCCGCAAGATTGAAAACATATATGGCCAGGATACCGAGTCAAAGGCCTTCTGGAGGTCTATCGACAAAAGCATACCCTCCTGTCTATTGTTTCCAATCCAACCAGATTGCAATATTGAAATTATGTCGACCGCCCTCCTGATCTGGTCTGGAGCTTGTCTATTAGGAATAAAACCCACCTGATCTTTATGTATATATTGACCTATGAAGGTCGACATTCTATTAGCCATTATTTTAGTCAATATTTTTAGATCATTGTTAATCAAAGAAATCGGTCTATAATTCTCAACTAAGCTGGAATCTTTGTCAGGTTTAGGGATTACAGATATGTATGCCATATTAAGTTCACTGCCAATCGGATTACCTTCGGACAAACCATTGAAAAACCTCGCAAGATAGGGTGCCAAAAGAATTGAAAACTTCTTGTAATAAGGAGACGAGAAGTCATCTGGGCCGGGTGCCTTATTCGTCTTCAACCCCTTAATAACCCCTATAATCTCCTCCACAGATATGGGAGCCTCCATTTCACTACTGTGTAAATCCGATAGTTTCGGGAGATCCAAGCCTTCAAGGAATCCTGTAACTCTATGAGAATCACAGCCGCCATCGAAATGATAAAGCTTTGAGTAAAAATTTTGAAAGGTTTTCATCACCCTTTGAGGATTTAGAGTAAGAGAACCGTCATTCTGTTTAATCTTGGGAATGGTCCTAGATCTAAACCTGGGCGAAAGTTTATTGGCCAACATCGGACCTGTGACGGACTTTTTACCTATATGCTTCAGTTTAATCCTCCCTGCTCGTTTAAGGCTGTTAATTGTAATTACTCTTCTGCAGCTAGCCCTGTTTCAAATGCATTGTGATGGACTTTTTACCTATATGCTTCAGTTTAATCTTCCCTGCTTGTTTAAGGCTGTTAAGTGTAATTACTCTTCTGCAGCTAGCCCTGTTTCAAATGTTAATTGTTCTAGCCCTGTGTTTACTGGTTACTGTGATTAGATAAGTGGCTTGTGTTAATTATGCTGATTGCTTCCTTGTGATAATTATCTCTCTATATGCGGTGCCGAGCCGGCTAGCTACTGAGTAGTTCAAAGAAATATCTTTATTTCAAAGGAGCTGTATTGAAGACCCCCCACAGTGTGAGGGGGGCGGAGATTTGTCATTGTAACAGTTTTGGAAATGACATATAAGCTGTGTGTGTTAACATTAAAGTCTGTGTTGTTCAAGCAGTAAGCTGGTCTCATGTGTGGCTTTCTGGGCGATTCCAGGGATATCCCTCCTCGTGGAATATTGGGGTGATTGTCGTTATGGGAAGAAGGGAACGTTGACGGGGATATCATACCGATACCGTCACAATTGGTTGGTAGCGGTGGGATTTTTCCCTTCTATTCCCCTTCACACCCGGATTCCAAGCAGACACTGGAAGAACTACTGGAAGTTCGTGGAAGGATTGCTAGCAACAAAACCAAGCGGGTCATCATAGCAGAATCAATGGAGCTAGACCAGGACGGGATTGCAGCAACGCCAGCAGTACAAGAGATGGATACACCAGTGATTCAGGAGGAGGAATCGCCAGCCAACAAGCTAATGAGAGAGAAGCTAGCGTGGTTCGGCCCGAACCCAACGCCAGATGTGGTACTGAAAGTGATGGACCTGTTAGCGGAGGAGGCTAAAGAAATAAGAGACGCGGAGCTACAGAAGGATAAACAAATAAGGGACGCAGAGCTACAGAAGGCTAAAGAAATAAGAGACGCGGAGCTACAGAAGGATAAACAAATAAGGGACGCAGAACTACAGAAGGATAAACAAATAAGGGACGCAGAGCTACAGTTAAAACTGGCAGCAGTCCAACAAGCAGCCGCACCTTCTACGAACAGTGAGTACAGCACAGCAGACGCAAGGAAGATTCCGTTTAGCGCTTTTAAAGCTTTTGATGAAAAGGACTGTGAGATTGATAACTTCCTGGCAGACTTTGAGCGACAATGTAACCTGCACCGAATAGCTAGAAGAGACTGGGTCGCAATATTGTCAGGCAAACTATCAGGCAAAGCTTCTGATGCTTTCCGGACCGTGCCAGATCAGGATATCCATAGCTACGCCAGGGTTAAAGAAGCGCTCCTGGCTCGTTATGCAGTAACCCCAGAGTCCCACCGACAGAAGTTCAGGGACTCACGCAAAACCACGGAAGACTCTTACGCAGAATGGGCATGCCAGCTGTCCCTGTCGGCCTCTAACTGGGTTAACAGCAGCCAGGCCACCACCGCAGAGGACATTTTGCAACTAATGCTCCTGGAGCAATTTTACAATCACATCCAGACGGACGTCAAGGATTGGGTGAGAGATCGCAGGCCCATGACTCTACCAGAGGCCGCGAAGTTGGCGGATGAATATGCGGATACTCGCAAGACAAACCAGGTCACACCACGGGTACAACCCCCACAACCAACGGCGCCCTCACACCCACCAGCCGCTAGATACCAACCGCCTAACAGACCGATGACATATAGCCCTCGCTACCCACGCCAGGAGGACAATGAACAACGCTGCTTCCGGTGCAAACAGTTGGGTCACTTCAAGCATAATTGCCCCATGAATGACAACACCAGGTCAAATTGGTCTCAACCTGGGTACCGCCCACCAGCAGCAGCCCATTGTGTAGACTCGGCTTGGGATCCAAAGGAGCTGGGTCAGGAAGAACCATTGGGCACCCCTTACGAAGCCCTCATGGTACAATCTGTTATTACGGACAACAGGGAACACCATTGTCAGCTGGTCATGGGCGACAGCCCTGAGCCGGAGGGGCCCTGGAGGGAGCTGGGCAGAAAGAGGCACCGCCGGCCACCCTTCACGAAGAAGAGGTCCTGGAAGCCGTATAACAAGCTGACCTGGGAGGAGAAGAAGCGACTGGAGGAGATGGAATCGCAGCGGGCGCCCCAGATGCGGGCCGAGATGTTCGCCAAGGGCCCACCGGTGGCCCCTTACACCACCACCCAGTTCCTGATGATGAAGGACCACGTGGAGAGCCTGCAGGACATGAGCAAGCAGGATCTGATCCGTGAGTACATAGAGCTGGAGGAGTGCATAAGCCGCATGGAGGAGGAGAACAACCACCTGAGGTCACAGCGGGCTGACCCCCCCAGGCTCCATGAATTGGAGATGGAGCTGGAGAAGCTCAAAGAGGAGAACCGGCGGCTGCGGAGGGAGCAGGGGGTGGCTGACCTTATGGGGCTCTGAGTCCCCTCCCCCCCCCCCCCCCCCCCCGGACTCTGAGCACCAGTGCTACAGCATTTCAACAAATATAACTTTTTCTTTTTATGAATCTCCTGTGACTGTCACTTCAGAGCCATAACCTGCCCCTCCCATAGTGGGACACCTAGATGGCGGCGCACAGACCCATTCGCCGTCTTCACACTGACTTCTGGTGACTTTGCAGATCGCACAAAGACTTGGGGACTGACCGGCGTGTGATCTGACGACCCGGTGGCATACCTGAGTCGGGAGCAGTTGTCAAGGGAGGTCAGTCATGCCAAATGGAGTTAACCTCGGACTTAAAGCTCTGAACCCGTCAACCCTACTGGACCAGGGAAGGTCCAACCGGGTTTGCCGGAGCAGGGAGAAAAAAGGGGGCCATTGTGACGGACTTTTTACCTATATGCTTCAGTTTAATCCTCCCTGCTCGTTTAAGGCTGTTAATTGTAATTACTCTTCTGCAGCTAGCCCTGTTTCAAATGCATTGTGATGGACTTTTTACCTATATGCTTCAGTTTAATCTTCCCTGCTTGTTTAAGGCTGTTAAGTGTAATTACTCTTCTGCAGCTAGCCCTGTTTCAAATGTTAATTGTTCTAGCCCTGTGTTTACTGGTTACTGTGATTAGATAAGTGGCTTGTGTTAATTATGCTGATTGCTTCCTTGTGATAATTATCTCTCTATATGCGGTGCCGAGCCGGCTAGCTACTGAGTAGTTCAAAGAAATATCTTTATTTCAAAGGAGCTGTATTGAAGACCCCCCACAGTGTGAGGGGGGCGGAGATTTGTCATTGTAACAGTTTTGGAAATGACATATAAGCTGTGTGTGTTAACATTAAAGTCTGTGTTGTTCAAGCAGTAAGCTGGTCTCATGTGTGGCTTTCTGGGCGATTCCAGGGATATCCCTCCTCGTGGAATATTGGGGTGATTGTCGTTATGGGAAGAAGGGAACGTTGACGGGGATATCATACCGATACCGTCACAGGACCAATTCTATCCCTTAATCGATACAATTTTGTCCCGGACCATTTAATAGCTTCATCCGCTTTAACCGTAAGTGCTAGGTTTAGAGCAGTTCTAGCCGCGTCTAAAATGGAAGTAGGAAATCTTATAGGATCCGTTTTATGTTTCGAAATCAAATCAGTAAATTCACGTTCAAGTTTTTCTATTTCCATTCTTTTTAATCTTTTTTGTCTGGCTGCTATTTGTATTAGTTTGCCCCTTATCGTCACCTTGTGAGCTGCCCACAAGATTTCTGATGAGATCTCGTCAGTATCATTAACCTCAAAATAATCTTTCATGGCCTGTTCAACTTCTATAACTATATTGGGGTCATTTAAAAGTGATTGGTTAAGGGTCCAATGAGAAACCTTCTGGTTAGCGTTTACCCTTTTCAATGCCAACATGACTACGGAATGATCCGACCATGGAACATCTATAATAGACGATTGAAGAGCACAAGGGATATGATGAGCGGATAGTAATATATGATCTATACGCGAAAACGATTGATGAGGACTAGAGTAGTGTGTATAATCTTTTGTCACCGGGTTCAATTCCCTCCAAATATCGGACAATCCGGATTGGTGAATCAAGCAAGCTATTTGTGTGCTGGCCTTAGTTGGTCTGATCAATTTAGACATTGACGGTCCAGATTTATCTAGCCCAGTATCAAAGGCCAAATTGGAGTCACCACCCATAATTATGATCCCCCCCATTAAAGATTGGAGAGTCTCGAACATATTGCAAAAAAAAGATTTTTGTCCTCTATTAGGGGCATAGTAGGAAACAAAAGTATATAAGCTTCCATCTAAGGTACCTTTGACCATGACAAATCTTCCATCCGGATCAACATACTCCTTAGTCAAATTAAAATTGCAGTGTTTGGAGAACAAAATAGCTACTCCCTTGGTTTTATTTTCAGCTTTGGATAAATAAAACGTTGGAAAATATTCATGTAAAAACGAGGGGGTGTACCGCTTTGGGAAGTGAGTTTCTTGTAGAAGTACTATATCTACATGAATGGACTTGTAGTATTGTAATGCCTTTCTCCTTTTGATCGAAAGGTGAGGTCTGTTCTGAGTGGAACCTGTCCTGTTAAACTGCTGTATGGTCTTTGTCATCGTGCTGCACCTCAGTTTCAGGGTCTTGGCAATCTTCTTATAGCCTAGGCCATCTTTATGTAGAGCAACAATTCTTTTTTCAGATCCTCAGAGAGTTCTTTGCCACGAGGTTCCATGTTGAACTTCCAGTGACCAGTATGAGAGAGTGAGAGCGATAACACCAAATTTACCACACCTGCTCCCCATTCACACCTGAGACCTTGTAACATTAACGAGTCACATGACACCGAGGAGGGAAAACAAAGGTGCGGAGGGCCCCCTAAATTACTAGAGGCCCCGCCTGCTGAGCAGTCTTTTTCAGCCCCTCACCCTGCTTCTCAACTCGCTGGCTGCATGGGAGAAGAGGTAAGAAGTCAGCACCCCCCGCCTCTCACTTTAATGTAAGATGTCATTTCCGACAGCAGAACATCCCCTCCGCCCGCTTCTCAACTTTAATGTGACACGTCACTTTCGGCAGCTCCCCCCTCCCCCCCCCCGCCTTCTCAACTTTAATGTGACATGTCACTTTCGGCAGCCCCCCCGCTTCTCAACTTTAATGTGACATGTCACTTTCGGCAGCCCCCCCGCTTCTCAACTTTAATGTGACATGTTTTTTTGCTTAGGGCCCCAGGGAGGTCAGGATCGGCACTGTGTACATGTCTTTAGTATGCTGGATGTAATGTTATATAATTGTTTTAGGGTGAACCTCCACTTTAAAGTAACCCATTTAGAAAATAAAAACTAACCTTTACAATGTCAGCTTTGATTAATTTTTTTTCCTTTACCTGTCAACACAAAAAGCATTTACTGAAAAAAAACCTACGTAAATCCAGTGCATCATCACACCTGTAGCAGAGAGACAATGCCAGCGAGATCATATTTAATCTCCAGCAGGGAAGCGCCGGCATTTGGCTGAAACATGCAAATTCATCAAAAACTCAGACCTGCTGGCAACTGCAGAGCGACTCTCGGACGCCGAGCACAGTGCCGCGGCGGAGCTGTAATCAACTCGGACTGCTAAGAGAAACCTGCAAAACCAGCAGTGATCTCCTGCGGGTCTCGTATCCTTGTTATTAGAAGACTGGAATATGTGTGATTTGTAAAAAATATTTGTTCACGTCAATCTGTTCCACCGCGTGTACGTCGCACGTCATCTCCTGGCTGCAGGGCCTTTCGGCAATTTTAAATTCCTGGGTCTTTTAAATCTTTTCTTCTTAACATTCTACAAGGAACACTCCAATCAAAGTTAAAGGAATCAACACACACACACATGTATACATACATACACTAACATACACTACCAAAAGTATGGGGACACCTGCCTTTACACGCAAATTAACTTTAACCACTTCCATACCAGGCACTTACGCGCCTTCCTGCCCAAGCCAATTTTCAGCTTTCAGCACTGTCGCAATTTGAATGACAATTGCGCGGTCATGCTACACTGTACCCAAATGAAATTTTTATCATTTTGTTCACACAAATAGAGCTTTCTTTTGGTGGTATTCGATCACCTCTGCGATTTGTATTTTTTGCGCAACAACTAAAAAAAGATTGACATTTTTGAAAAAAAATTAAGTTTTAATTTTTTTCTGTCATTTTTTTTTTTTGTAAATAAGTACGTTTTCTTCTTCAATTATGGGCAATGATATGGCGGCACTGATGGGCACCGATAGGCGGCACTGATGGGCACCGATAGGCGGCGCTGGTATGCTGCACTGATGGGCATTCATAGGTGGCACTGATGTGCACTTATGGGTGGCATTTATGGATGGCACTGATGGGTACTGATAGGTGGGCACTGGGCATAGATGGGCACTAATGGACACTGAGGGGTGGCACTGATGGCATTATTTCAGCCAGTGCCCATGTTGCCAGTCAGTGCCCATTTGCGGGCACTGATTGGCATCGTTTGTGATTTTTTGTTTTTATTGGTGTTTTTTTTGCTCTATTGGGCATTGGGGGGCACTCCCTGGTGGTCCAGTGTGGCGATCCAAGGGGGGGCTGCGCTGATAAACAATCAGCGCAAACCCCCCCTGTCAGGAGAGCCGCAGATCGGCTCTCCTCTACTCGCGTCTGTCAACGGCTCTTTCTGTTTACATCGTGATAAGCCGTGGTTGGACACGGCTGATCACGTGGTAAAGAGCCTCCGCCGGAGGCTCTTTACCGAGATCGGAGATGCAGGGTGTCAGACTGACACACCGCATCACCGATTGCCGCGCTGCGTGCTCCCACGGGCGCGCGTCGGCATGAAATCCTGCAGGACGTCAATAGACGTCCAGTCAGGATTTCACAACCACTTCCCGGACGTCAATATACTATTGACCGGGCGGAAAGTGGTTAATGATATCCCAGTCTTAGTCTGTAGGGTTCAATAACGAGTTGGCCCACCTTTGCAGATATAACAGCTTCAACTCTTCTGGGAAGGCCGTCCACAAGGTTTAGGAGTGTGTCTATGGGAATGTTTGGCCATTCTTCCAGAAGTGCATTTGTGAGGTCAGGCACTGATGTTGGAGGAGAAGGCCTGGCTCACATTCTCCGCTCTAATTCATCCCAAAGGTGTTCTATCGGGGTGAGGTCAGGACTCTGTGCAGGCCAGTCAAGTTCCTCCACCCCAAACTCCATGTCTGTATGGACCTTGTGTGTGTCCACAAAAAGGTGTCTAATAGACTCCAAGGAGAAGCTCCTGGATATAAATCATTGAAAGGACAACAACTCATTATGCAATGGAGCCTGGATCTACGGCTGGCTCACACGATTTTGCTATAGTCCAAGCCCTGATGAAGGGGATTTTGGCCCCGAAACATGTTGGATGACTTTTGCCTTCTTGTTATTATGTCTCTACCAGCTTTGCACATCTAAAGAGTTAGATTTTTGCCCATTATTCTTTGCAAAAGCTCTGCTCAAGCGCTGTCAGATTGGATGGAGAGCGTCTGTGGACAGCAATTTTCAAGTCTTGCCACAGATTCTCAATGGGATTTAGTTCTGGACTGTGACTGGGCCATTCTAACACATGAATATGCTTTGATCTAAATTCCATTGGAGCTCTGGCTGTATGTTTAGGGTCGTTGTCCTGCTGGAAGGTGAACCTCCGCCCCAGTCTCAAGTTTTTTGCAGACTCTAAACGGGTTTTCTTCTAAGATTGTCCTGTATTTGGCTCCATCCATCCAATTTCATGGGGTATGAATACTTTTTCAAGGCACTATAGTACAAGAGACGGTCAGAGACTGCAAATATGATACAGGAGAAGGTCAGAGGCTGCAAATATGATACAAGACATGGTCAGAGACTGCAGTTACGATTCAAGAAATGGTCAGAGACTGCAGAGATGATAGAAGAGATGGTCAGAGACTGCAGAGATGATAGAATAGATGGTCAGAGACTGCAGAGATGATACAATAGATGGGCAGAGACTGCAAATATGATACAAGAGATGGTCAGAGACTGCAGATATGATACAAGAAATGGTCAGAGACTGCAGAGATGATAGAAGAGATGGTCAGAGACTGCAGAGATGATATAATAGATGGTCAGAGACTGCAGAGATGATACAAGAGATGGGCAGAGACTGCAAATATGATACAAGAGATGGTCAGAGACTGCAGATATGATACAAGAAATGTTTAGAGACTGCAGATATGATACAAGAGATGGTCAGAGACTGCAGAGATGATAGAAGAGATGGTCAGAGACTGCAGATATGATACAAGAAATGTTTAGAGACTGCAGATATGATACAAGAGATGGTCAGAGACTGCAGAGATGGTCAGACTGCAGATATGATACAAGAGCTAGCAAGGGGACTGAACATGCTACAGGAGTTGTTGGAGACTGAGCACATGCTTCAGGAGACAGTCATAGACTGGAGACATATTACATGAGGCACTATATTATATTCAGGTCGGCTTATACTTGAGTATATATGGTAGTAAAAAAAAAAGAGAAGGAAATTAAATAAACTGCTAATATTGCCTATTCTCACATATTCATTTGCAGACCGAACTTATTAATACTGTTGTTGAGTTGATAATGATGGCAGAAGGACGTTCCAGTTGACGTGTTGAAGGGAGAATGTGAACAGTGATATCTGACGCGTCATGGCGGAGAGCAAATGTCAAGTACATTGTCAAGTTCACTTCATTACAATTTAGAGGCTGTTAGCCAAGAAGTGTTCTTTTCCACTCTATGGGAACAATTGATCCACAAGATCTATGGCCTTCTACAAGCCTGAGATACAAAACTGGAGAAGTAAAAAAAAATTATGTACATACAAAAAATATACATGATAATAGTTCCTATAAATCGGCAGATACTATGAGAGCAGAATTCCAACACAGACCCCCCCTAGTGCCCGTCCTGTGGTCCTGTGGACTATTTGTGCAGACCTTGGGGGGCACGGCAGATACCAGTTTCCTTATTGCCTTGTTATAGCAGTGATTTCTAGCAGCCTCATGTAACATGTCTTCAGTCTATGGCCATCTACTGAAGCATGTCTCCAGTCTCTAATAACTCCTATAGCATGTCCCAAGTCTCTGGCATTATCCTGCAGCATGTTTGCAGTCTCTGACCATCTCTTGCATCATGTCCGCAGTCTCTGACCATCTCTTGCATCATGTCCGCAGTCTCTGACCATCTCTTGAATCATGTCCTCAGTCTCTGACCATCTCTTGCATCGCGTTCGCAGTCTCTGACCATCTCTTGCATCGTGTCCCCATTTTCTCTGACCATCTCTTGCATTGTGTCCCCAGTCTCTGACCATCTCTTGCATCATGTGTGCAGTCTCTGACCATCTCATGCATCGCGTTCGCAGTCTCTGACCATCTCATGCATCATGTCCGCAGTCTCTGACCATCTCATGCATCATGTCCGCAGTCTCTGACCATCTCTTGCATCATGTCCGCAGTCTCTTGCATCATGTCCGCAGTCTCTGACCATCTCTTGCATCATGTCCTCAGTCTCTGACCATCTCTTGCATCGTGTTCGCAGTCTCTGACCATCTCTTGCATCGTGTCCCCAGTCTCTGACCATCTCTTGCATTGTGTCCCCAGTCTCTGACCATCTCATGCATCGCGTTCGCAGTCTCTGACCATCTCATGCATCATGTCCGCAGTCTCTGACCATCTCATGCATCATGTCTCATGCATCTCTGACCATCTCATGCATCATGTCCGCAGTCTCTGACCATCTCATGCATCATGTCCGCAGTCTCTGACCATCTCTTGCATCATGTCCGCAGTCTCTGACCATCTCTTGCATCATGTCCGCAGTCTCTGACCATCTCTTGCATCATGTCCGCAGTCTCTGACCATCTCATGCATTGTGTTCGCAGTCTCTGACCATCTCATGCATCATGGCTGCAGTCTCTGACCATCTCTTGCATCATGTCCGCAGTCTCTGACCATCTCATGCATTGTGTTCGCAGTCTCTGACCATCTCTTGCATCATGCCCACAGTCTCTAACCATCTCATGCATCATGTCCGCAGTCTCTGACTATCTTATGCATTGTGTTCGCAGTCTCTGACCATCTCTTGCATCATGTCCGCAGTCTCTAACCATCTCTTGCATCATGTCTGCAGTCTCTAACCATCTCTTGCATCATGTCCGCAGTCTCTAACCATCTCTTGCATCATGTCCCCAGTCTCTGACCATCTCATGCATCATGTCCCCAGTCTCTGACCATCTCTTGCATCATGTCCCCAGTCTCTGACCATCTCTTGCATCATGCCCACAGTCTCTGACCATCTCTTGCATCATGCCCGCAGTCTCTGACCATCTCTTGCATCATGCCCGCAGTCTCTGACCATCTCTTGCATCATGCCCGCAGTCTCTGACCATCTCTTGCATCATGTCCGCAGTCTCTGACCATCTCTTGCATCATGGCTGCAGTTTTTTTTAAATGTATTTATTTATTTATTTTATGTAATGTGGCTGGCGTTTTTTTTGCATTGAAGTCAATGATACGCGATTCTGCATTGATGTCAATAGGGAGTGCTTTTGCATCGAAAATCAATGGGATGCGATATTGCATTGAAGTCATTGAGACGCGATATTGCACTGTATTCAATGGGAAGTGATTTTTGCATTGAAGTCAATGTGATGCAATTTTTCATTGTAGTCAATGGGGTATTGACTAGATTCACAGAGCAATTACGCCGGCGTATCCATAGATACGAAGCGTAATTGCTTAGTTGCGCCGGCGTATCTTCTTTCTGTATTCAGAAAGCTAGATACGCCGACTTTAGCCTAAGATACGACTGGCATAAGTCTCTTATGCCGTCGTATCTTAGGGTGCATTCTGCCGCTGGCCGCTAGGTGGCGTTCCCGTAGTTGTCAGCGTAGAGTATGCAAATTGCATACTTACGCTGATTCACAAACGTATGCGCGCCCGACGGTAGTTTTTTACGTCGTTTGCGTAAGTCGGTTTTGTCGTAAGGCTGCTCCTGCTATTAGGAGGCGTAGCCAATGGCAAGTATGGACGTCGTTCCCGCGTCGCGATTTTCAAATTTTGCGTCGTTTGCGTAACTCGTTTGTGAATGGCGCTGGACGCCATTTACGTTCACGTCGAAGCCAATGACGTCCTTGCGACGTCATTTACCGCAATGCACATCGGGAAATTTTCCAGACGGAGCATGCGCAGTACGTTCGGCGCAGGAACGCGCCTAATTTAAATGATCCACACCCCCTAAGGGATCATTGAAATTACGCGCACTTACGCCGGTCCCTTTTACGATACGCCGCCGCAAATTACGGAGCAAATGCTTCGTGAATGCAGCGTAGCTCCAGTAATTTACGGAGGCGTAGCGTAAAAACGATACGCTGCGCCGCATCAGTGCGCGGCCCTACCTAAATCTGGGCCAATGTGATGCAATTTTGCATTGAAGTCAATAGGGGGCAATTTTGCACCAAAGCCAGTAGGGAGCATCTTTGAATGGAAGTCAATGGGACTCAGAATGCCATCATCTGCGTTTTTTTACCGATAACCCCAATTTCATTCAATGATTTTGGGTGAAATCTGTGAGGATGCCACCTGCTGGATAGGTAATTATTGAGCTTCTTCTATGACAAGGGACTGGTTACTAGATCATTTCTCAAGAAGAGACAACATAGTGGTCAGATCCCAATTGGCTCACAGCTTCCCAGCACAATGGTATGAAAGTTGCCCGAACCGTCGCTTGGAATGGCGTACAACAGGCAAACTTTTTCTTTTTTAGATATTACAAAACATATTTTTCTTCCTTTTTTTTTTTTTTACAAAGGAATTGGTGACTGGAGTGTACAGACTAGATTAAATGATGTATCTTGTTTTCCCTTCTCTGTTCCAGCAGGACACTAATATTAATGGGAAATGCGAAGGCACTTTGTTTTAATCTCCTACATAATTACGTGCGGAGTCATCATTAAACTGCAATACTTGGGTGCCCAACACACGTTCATCCATCAGACCAGTCCGATACCCGCCGGGCAGACTGCAGTTAGCAGCAAAAATTGCTTTGCGTTATCTTTAGGAGACTTTGTGAAATTGACGAGAGTGAAGCGATTTTAGCAGGCAGCCGTCTCTTAGTAATTCACACCAGGTTGGGAGTTGTAGTTCATCTACTGCGGATTTGGTTACTCAGAACTTACCGTATTTATCGGCGTATACCGCGCACTATTTTGCCCTGAAAATCAGGGCAAAATCGTGGGTGCGCGATATACGCCGATACCCGCTTTCCCGCCACGAGTTTGAATACTGCACCGGCATATACCGAGCGCAGTACACTCGTGAATCTTTGGGCAGTCTTGGCGCCTCTCGCACTGACGTCCTGTACGTACAGGACGTCAGCGCGACAGTTGCCGAGCCTGCCCGAAGATTCACGAGTGTACTGCGCTCGGTATATGCCGGCGCAGTATTCAAACTCGTGGCGGGAAGGACGCGAGGACGCCGCAGAAGGACGCTGGACCCGCCGAAGAGGACACCGGATCCGCCGAAGAGGACACCGGACCTGCCGCAGAAGGACACCGGACCCGACGAGGCCGCCGATGGACGCCGCGCAAGACATAGAAAAACTGTAAGTACAAAAAAAAAATAAAAAAAAAAAAAAAACTTTATTTCCACAGGATTGGGGGCCACTTTAGGGGTGCGCGGTATACGCGGGAGCGCGTTATACCGCAATAAATATGGTACATATCGCCCTAATAGAACTATGAGCAACACATCTTGTAATGAGGCGCAATCCAATTTGTTCCAATAGCAAATACAGTGCCTTGAAAAAGTATTCATACCCCTTGAAATTTTCCATCATTTTTCATGTTACAACCAAAAAACGTAAATGTATTTGATTTGGATTGTATGTGATAGATCAACACAAAGTGGCACATAATTGTGAAGTGGAAGGAAAATAAGTGATTTTCCAAATTTTTAACAAATCCATATCTGAAAAGTATGGTGTGCATTTGTATTCAGCCCCCTTTACTCTGATACCCCCCAACTGAAATCTAGTGGGACCAATTGCCTTCAGAAGTTACCCAACTAGTAAATAGAGTCCCCCGGTGTGTGATTTAATCTCAGTATAAATACAGCTGTTCGGTGAAGCCCTCAGAGGTTTGTTAGAGAACCTTAGTGAACAAACAGCATCATGAAGGCCAAGGAACACACCAGACAGGTCAGGGATAAAGTTGTGGAGGAGTTTAAAGCAGTGTTAGGTTCTAACAAAATATTCCAAGCTTTGAACATCTCACAGAGCTCTGTTCAATCCATCATCCGAAAATGGAAAGAGTATGGCACATCTGCAAACCTACCAAGACATGGCCGTCCACCTAAACTGACAGGCGGGCAAGGAGAGCATTCATCAGAGAAGCAGCCAAGAGGCCCATGGTAACTCTGGAGGAGCTGCAGAGATCCACAGCTCAGGTGGGAGAATCTGTCCACAGGACAACTATGAGGCTCCATACACACCATAGAATCCATCCGCAGATAAATCCCAGCAAATGGGTTTCAGCGGATAGATCCTATGGTGTGTACACGCCAGCGGATCTTTTTCCGCGGATATTTCTCCCCTGGGATGGATTCCAGCAGATCGAATATTTGCTGACATGCACAACATATCCATCTGCTGGAATCCATCCCAAAGGATGGATCCGCTGGTCTGTATAGACTCACCGAATCCATCCGTCCGAAGGGATCCCCCGCATGCGTCGCAATGATTCAACGCATGCGTGGAATTCCTTATATGACAGCGTCGCGCACGTCGCCGCGCCATAATCGCGGCGACGGCGCGACACGTCATCGCCAGAGGATTTCGGCGCGGATTTCAATGCGATGGTGAGTACACTCCATCGCAGAGAAATCTGCTGAAATCCTCGAGAGGATTTATCCGCGGAAACGGTCCGCTGGACCGTATCCGCGGATAAATCCTCCTGTGTGTATGGGGCCTTAGTCGTGCTCTCCACAAATCTGCCCTTTATGGAAGTGTGGCAAGAAGAGTCATTGTTGAAAGAAAGCCATAAGAAGTCTCATTTGCAGTTTACGAAAAAGCAATGTGGGGGACACAGCAAACATATGCAATAAGGTGCTCTGGTCAGATGAGACCAAAATTTAACTTTTTCACCTAAAAGCAAAATGCTATGTGTGGCGGAAAACTAACACTGCACATCGCTCTGAACACACCCATCCCCACCGTGAAACATGGTGGTGGCAGCATCATGTGGTGGGGATGCTTTTCTTTAGCAGGGACAGGGAAGCTGGTCAGAGTTGATGGGAAGATGGATAGAGCCAAATACAGGGCAGTCTTAGAAGAAAACCTGTTAGGCCGCGTACACACGGTCGATCCATCCGATGAGAATGGTCCGACGGACCGCTTTCATCGGTTCACCGCTGAAGTAGACTGATAGTCTGATGTGCGCACACACCATCGTTCCAAAAACCGATGGGGTCAGAACGCGGTGACGTAAAACACACGACGTGCTGAAAAAAAAGTTCAATGCTTCCAAGCATCCGTCGACTTGATTCTGAGCATGCGCAGGTTTTGAACCGATGCTTTTGTGCACTAACCATCGGTTTGGACCTATCGGTCAGCCGTCCATCGGTTCGATTTTAAAGCAAGTTCTCTAATTTTTGTCCGAAGGACAAAAGAGCGATGCGGCGTACACACGGACGGTTTGGACCGATGAAACTGAACTTCGGTCCGTTTTCATCGGTTTGGCCTAAGTGTCTGCAAAAGACTTGAGACTGGGGTGGAGGTTCACCTTCCAGCAGGACAACAACCCTAAACATACAGCCAGAGCTACAATGGAATGGTTTAGATCAAAGCATATTCATGTGTTAGAATGGCCCAGTCAAAGTCCAGACCTAAATCCAATTGAGAATCTGTGGAAAGACTTGAAAATTGCTGTTCAGACGCTCTCCATCCAATCTGACAGAACTTGAGATATTTTGCAAAGAAGAATGGGCAGAAATTTCACTTTCTAGATGTGCAAAGCTGGTAGAGACATCCCAAAAAAGACTTGCAGCTGTAATTGCAGTGAAAGGAGGTTCTACAAAGTATTGACTCAGGGGGGCGCTATTTCATATATTTATTTGTAAAAAAAAATGAACCATTTATAATTTTCCTTCCACTTCAAAATTATGTGCCACTTTGTGTTGGTCTATCACATAAAATCCCAATAAAATACATTTACGCTTTTGGTTGTAACATGACAAAATGTGGAAAATTTTAAGGGGTGTGAATACTTTTTCAACGCACTGTACCTTGCGCATGAAAACAACAGCCTAGTGGCATAAAATAGGTACTCCATACTTGAAAAAAGAGCCTACTTGATGGATTGAAATGTTGTTCATTGAGTTTATACTTACTAAAGGTGTGTGCATGGGTTGAATAGGCTGCATTGTTGGACACAGGTAGGCCGCATTGTTGGGCACGGGTAGGCCGCATTGTTGGGCACGGGTAGGCCGCATTGTTGGGCACGGGTAGGCCGCATTGCTGGGCACAGGTGAGGCTGCATTGCTGGGCACAGGTGAGGCTGCATTGCTGGGCACTGATAAAGTTGTTAATATTTATTTTTGTAACCTATTTCTGCTTAAAACATTTAAGTGTAATTTCATGAGATAATTTATGAGGGCGTGTTTAGGGGCAGAATTATGGGTGGGTCAGGGTAGGAGTTGGGTGGGGCAACTGGTGACGAGTAACCCTTAAGGCATGGCTAGTAGCTCAGGACTTGAAATTTTGAGCCCTGCCTAACATGTCATGCTTTAAAATTGCGCACACTCGTGGAATGGTGACAAACTACAGAACTTAAAAGTCTCCGTAGGCAAAGCTTTAAATATGTCTGGAGGAATGGGGTGCTTTCAAATTTCTTTCTTATTTTTTTTTTCTACACTGTTCCTTTAAAAAACTATTTTCTGATCACTTTTATGGCTGTCAGAAGGAATGTAAACATCCCTTGTGACCGTAATAGGCAGTGACAGGTACTCTTAATGGAGGGATGTGGACCACACATAAGACCACCCTTCTTTGCACTTAAATGTATACAAAACGTCAAGTTTGGCCGTTTAGAATACTGTCATTTTTTTTAAATTGGCGCCTTTAAGTCTTCTGTAAACCAGAAGTGATGTCACGACATTGCTTCCGGGTTACTAGATCCAAGACCCAATTGAAGCCAATTCTGGCTTTGTTCGGGATTCCAGCTCACCGGCGGACGTGCCGGCTGGTCACTCGGGCCTCCTGGTGAGACGGGAGAGCCCGGGCGAGCCGTGAAAGAGTCCCCTCCCGCTACTAGGAATAACAGCCAAACGGCTTCTTAACCGCATCGGTTATCCCAAGAAAGCCAACCGCTGGCTCTAAAAAACGGTACCGGGGCGATGGCCAGCGCAAAGGGGTTAAAATAAATAAATCATGAGATGTTCATTACCATTTATCACTAAATGAAAGTCCAATTTATCCTGGGGAAAAAAAAAAACATGGTATAATCCACCTGGATGCACAAAGTAGTTGTGATGATATGTACCGTTTTACTAATGTAGCACCCCTGCTACTTTCATAGCTGGTGCTGCTTTAAATTTAGAGGGTGTTCAGAGATTTATAGGTAGATTCAGAGAGAGTTAGGCCGGCGTATCAGTATATACGCCGACCTAACTCAGAATCTGCGCCGACTTATGTTTAAGTGTATTCTCAAACAGAGATACGCTTAAACATATCCAAGATACGACGGCTTGCACCGTCCTATCTTGGGTTGCAATATTGAGGCTGGCCGCTAGGTGGCGCTTCCATTGCGGTCGGCGTAGAATATGCAAATCACTAGATACGCCTATTCACAAACGTACGCCCGGCCGCCGCAGTACATTTACGCCGTTTACATAAGAGATAGGCCGCCTAAAGTTAAAGCTAGGCCCTAGGTGGCGTAGCCAATGTTAAGTATGGCCGTCGTTCCCGCGTCGAAATTCGAAATTTTTACGTCGTTTGCGTAAGTCGTCCGTGAATAGGGATTTACGTTGTTTACGTCCACGTCGAAATCAATCGGCCCGTGCGGCGTACTTAGCCGCAATGCGCACTGGGAAATGTAGGCGCCTGGCGCATGCGCAGTTTAAGAAAAATGTCAAAAACATCAGGTCAAGCTCCATTAACATAAAATACGCCCCCTTAGACAAATTTGAATTAGGCGCCCTTTCGCCCGCCCGCTTTAGGCTACGCCGCCGTAACTTAGCAGGCAAGTACTTGGAGAATCAAGTACTTGCCTTGCTAACTTACGTCGGCGTAGCCTAAACATGCTAAGCTACGCCGCCGCAAAGTTGGGCCAATCTCTTTGAATCTACCTATTAGTTACCGCTGACAATGTTATTTTGAGCAAACTTGGGCCTCTGTTCCAACCATGGCTGTACTGTGAGTGACCACTATTGCTGTCTGGGGTGTCGGTACCACCCCAGGCCAAGGGTGGCAGCAGTCAAGTCAGGGTGTATAGGGTGTATAGGGTGTTTTTCCTCAGCAACCAATCAGTGGGGGTTGGTCGCCCCGCTGTGCATGCCGGGGGAAGAGTACTTAAGGGACAGACGCCATTGGTTCGCAGGTCTGTCGTCCCACCACCCCTGTGTGTGGCCCTCATGGCCGGGGGTGCGTGTTCAAGTGTTCCTGGCTCCGGGACCACGTTGGTCCGGGGGAAGTAATCTACCCTGATAGTCTGGGAGAGCACCGAACACGAGGCTGGTATCTCAGGAGAGGCTTTAGACTTCATCAAAGGACGCACCATTACTGAGAGGCTGGATGATGATCGCCTGTCAGTTCTGAATTTACCCAAGTTCATTCAAGAGAGAACCGGGTGCTTAAGAGCCCTTTCACACCAAAAACGCCTATAGCGGAGCGTTAAAATGGCGGTAAAACACCACGATTTTACCACGTTTTTACAGCGTTTTCAATTAATTTCAATGGAGAGGGGCGTTTTTGGAGCGTTTTAATAGCGCTATTTTTACCGCAAAAACGCGGCAAAAACGCGGCAAAAACGCACCAGTGTGAAAGGGCTCTAAAGGAGGTGAAAAAAACATTTGATGCTGCCATTGGCTGGCGCTGCTGTCAATCACATCCAGTGACGCGGCCCGCCGAGGGGCGGAGCTGAGTGATACAGCTAGCTGTATCACGGGAGCGCGCCCGCAATTACTCACCACCATGCGAGCTCTCGCATGACTGTGGTGAGTAATTGCGGGGAGGACCAGAGACAGTCGCCGAGGGACCCCAGAAGACGTGGATCGGGGCCACTCTGTGCAAAACGAACTGCACAGTGGAGGTAAGTATGACATGTTTGTTATTTTAAAGGAAAACATTTTTTATCCTTTACTAACCCTTTAATTCTGTGTTGAGAAGGATTCTGGACCGAGAATATCTCCATCTTTGGGAAGGTCTGTGGCAGAGACTTTGCTAAAGTTCCGTGTGACAATTGGCTGCTAGGCTGGCGAGAGAGGCCTTGCCAGGTGCACAATATCCGCTCTGGCTAGAGTGGCGACGAAAGTTTATTGCTGGAAGCAGGAGTGTTTCCAAACCAAGTTACGCCTGAACCTACTACTTCATATCTCTTCTACCTCTTCAGCTACTACTATTTTTACTATTTTATCCCGTTGGGTAATAAAGCACAGAAAAAGACATCTAAAGTGTGGACATTGGAATTCTTCTCAGCTCTCATCGTCAGGGGTTGACAAATTTGCTTGGAATCTAGGAGCCAGTAAAAAAAGTTAGGAGCCAGAAAACGCGCCCCGTCCCGATGAGCTTGTGCGCAGAAGCGAACACATACGTGAGCAGCGCCTGCATATGTAAACGGTGTTCAAACCACACATGTGAGGTATCGCCGCGATTGGTAGAGTGAGAGCAATAATTCTAGCCCTAGACCTCCTCTGTAACTGAAAACATGCAACCTGTAGATTTTTTTAAACGTCGCCTATGAAGATTTTAAAGGGTACAAGTTTGTCGGCATTCCACGAGCGGACGCAATTTTGAAGCGTGACATGTTGGGTATGAATTTACTCTGCGTAACATTATCTTTCGTAATATTAAAAAAAATGGGGATAACTTTACTGTTGTCTTATTTTTTAATTAAAAAAGTGTAATTTTTCCCAAAAAAGTGCGTTTGTAAGACCGCTGCGCAAATACGGCGTGACAGAAAGTATTGCAACGATCGCCATTTTATTCTCTAGGGTGTTAGGATAAAAAATATATATAATGTTTGGGGGTTCTAATTAGAGGAAAGAAGATGGCAGTGAAAATAGTGTAAAATTACATTAGAATTGCTGTTTAACTTGTAATGCTTAACTTGTAATACCAACGGCCACCACCAGATGGCACCAGCTCACATCTGGTGGTAATAACTTGTAATACCAACGGCTCACCACCAGATGGCACCAGCTCACATCTGGTGGTAATAACTTGTAATACCAACGGCTCACCACCAGATGGCGCCAGCTCACAAAAACAAAAAATATATTTTTTTTTTGCCCACCTTCCAAGCCAAGTCGCCAGGACACTATTTCTAGTCGCCATGGCGACCTGGATTTGTCGAGCCCTGCTCATCGTGTACCCTAGACGGCGGGGGAATAGAGCCAACATGCCACCCAAAACAAACCAGCAGCTCCTTATGGGTAGTGCTACACTAACATTTGTCAAAATCGCAAAGTTGTGCTTAGGCACTAAGATCTGTTTTACCCTTAGGCACGAAGGGGTTAATCAGTACAGTTTTTGTAAAAAAAAAAACAGAAGAGCAAGACCACGCATGCTCAGAAACGAAAGAATACATTACAACACAACATATTACATCACTTCTGAAGTTGCATTTTGTTGTACGAAAATGTCATGCTGTAAGATGAGTAACCTCTTCATTTTCGATATGAGACTATCAGTCCTCCGATATTCTTATTGTGTGGACAAAGGTTTAGGGAGAATGTTTAAGAGTGAAAAAAGTAGGAGTGCCATGGCCCAAACAAGAACACACACAGCAATAAAAATCTGGCATTTGTTCTAACACCACGCTAGCAAAAACTGGAAAACAAAAATTAAAGTGGCCAGGAGATAAAATAACCCCCCCATGCCCATCAGCACCCATCCTATTTCCAAACATCTTGGGATGTGTTTCCTGTAGAGGAGTATAGGCGGAGTGGCCCACTTAGCCCATAATATACCCCGGGCATGTTGGTATGAGGGTGTGACACTACAAACTCATTTTCACTACAAATATATCACAGCAGAAGTGACAGCATGGGAAAGCATGATCCATTATAAACGTTGAGGAATATTGTGCAGTCGCAATGATCACCGGTAGGGAGAAGACACAGATAAGAGATTACAATAAATGAGACAAGAGAGGGAGATAATAAAGCTGGTCATACATTAAAGGGGTTGTAAAGGTACAATTATTTTTCCCTAAATAGCTTCCTTTACCTTAGTGCAGTCCTCCGTCACTTACCTCATCCTTCCATTTTGCATTTAAATGTCCTTATTTCTTCTGAGAAATCCTCACTTCTTGTTCTTCTGTCTGTAACTCCACACAGTAATGCAAGGCTTTCTCCCTGGTGTGGAGTGTCGCCCCTCCCTTGGACTACTGGAGAGTCAGGACGTTCTCTACGTTGCAGATAGAGAAAGGAGCTGTGTGTTAGTGGGTGTCCTGACTCTCCTGTAGTCCAAGGGAGGGGGCGAGCACGACACTCCACACCAGGGAGAAAGCTTTGCATTACTGTGTGGAGTTACAGACAGAAGAACAGGAAGTGAGGATTTCTCAGAAGAAATAAGGACATTTAAAAGCAAAATGGAAGGATGAGGTAAGTCAGGGGTTGACAAATTTGCTTGGAATCTAGGAGCCAGGTAAAAAAGTTAGGAGCCAGAAAACGCGCCCCGTCCCGACGAGCTTGCGCGCAGAAAGCGAACACATACGTGACCAGCGCCCCCATATGTAAACGGTGTTCAAACCACACACGTGAGGTATCGCCGTGATTGGTAGAGCGAGAGCAATAATTCTAGCCCTAGACCTCCTCTGTAACTCAAAACATGCAACCTGTAGATTTTTTTTAAACGTCGCCTATGAAGATTTTAAAGGGTAAAAGTTTGTCTGCATTCCACGAGCGGACGCAATTTTGAAGCGTGACATGTTGGGTATGAATTTACTCGGCGTAACATTATCTTTCATAATATTAAAAAAAAAAATGGAGATAACTTTACTATTGTCTTATTTTTTAATTAAAAAAAGTGTAATTTTTTCACCAAAAAAGTGCGCTTGTAAGACCGCTGCGCAAATACGGCATGACAGAAAGTATTGCAACGTTTGCCATTTTATTCTCTAGGGTGTTAGGATAAAAAATATATATAATGTTTGGGGGTTCTAATTAGAGGGAAGAAGATGGCAGTGAAAATAGTGAAAAATGACATTAGAATTGCTGTTTAACTTGTAATGCTTAACTTGTAATACCAACGGCCACCACCAGATGGCGCCAGCTCACATCTGGTGGTAATAACGTGTAATACCAACGGCTCACCACCAGATGGCCCCAGCTCAAAAAAAAAAAAAAAAAAACAATTTTTTTTTTTTTTTTTTGCCCCCCCTTCCAAGCCAAGTCGCCAGGGCCCCATTTCTAGTCGCCATGGCGACCTGGCGCCCGGGATTTGTCGAGCCCTGAGGTAAGTGAAGGAGGACTGCACTAAGGTAAAGGAAGCTATTTAGGAAAAAAAATTGTACCGTTACAACCCCTTTAATCTTTAGAGCAGGTAGAACAAAAAAAAATGTAATCGATTCACCCATTTGATGTAGATAGGGGAATCACTCCCATTGTGCGAATATGTTCTGAAAGCAGGGAGCCGTCCCCACCATCAGAACACAATAATCAGTGTTGCTGGCTAATGCCAACAGCACTGATCATTTGGAAAATACCCAACAGGTTGGTTGTATAAGAGTCGATCAATAGAACGAGTTGTATACAACCAGCCTGCAGATACAGTGCCTTGAAAAAGTATTCATACCCCTTGAAATTTTCCACATTTTGTCATGTTACACCCAAAAATGAAAATGTTTTTTTTTTGGGGGTTGTACATACGGTATTATCGGTATTTTCCTCCCGGGTACTCGGTCGCGTGGGAGTGGGCGTTCCTGTGCAGTGCCGCAATGTCATCTGGGACTTCGCCCATATGATTGACGTGCCTGAGAAAAACTCCGCCCGGCGGATAAGGCGCGTCACGACTTTCCGAAAGTAGCCGAACCACGAGTCGGCTCTATACGGCGCCTGCGACGTCAGCTCTACACGGCTCCTAGTCGGTGCGCAGGCGCCGTATAGAGCCGATTTGGCTACTTTCAGAAAGTCGTGACGCGCCTTATCCGCCGGCACAGGAACGCCCACTCCCGCGGGAGCGAGTACCTGGAAGCCGGGAGGAAAATACTGATAATACCGTATGTACACCCCCCCCCCCCCCAAAAAAAAAAAAAAACGGCATACTGTACATGTTTGAGGTATACTGAATGTGATGTTATATACCGTATTTATCGGCGTGTACCGCGCACTTTTTTGCCCTGAAAATCAGGGCAAAATTGTGGGTGCGCGGTATACGCCGATACCCGCCTTTCCCGCGCCGAGTTTGAATACTGCGCTGACATATACAGAGCGCATTACACTCGTGTATTGTCGGGCAGTCTCGGGTCCTCTCGCGCTGACATACAGGACGTCAGCGCGAGAGTAGCCGAGCCTGCCCGACAATACACGAGTGTACTGCGCTCTGTATATGTCGGCGCAGTATTCAAACTCGGCGCGGGAAACGAGCGGGGAGGACGCGAGGACGCCACAGAAGGACGCCGGACCCGACGAAGAGGACACCCGCAGACGGACGCCGGACCCGACGAGGCCGTCGATGGACGCCACGCAAGACACCAAAACTGTAAGTACAAAAATACTTTTTTCCACAGGAATTCGGGGCAACTTTAGGGGTGCACGCTATACCCCGATAAATACGGTACTTGTTTTTTGGGTGAACCTCCGCTTTAAGATTAATTCCACTAAACAGCCTCATAAAGACAAAGCTGAGAGTGAGCCGGCAATAAAAGATGGGCTTTGATACTGCAAAGTAGTTTATAGCCGGTAAGTTGAATGCCCTTGTGGCTGTGGAAGGGTCAGGCAGCACTGACACTGGTCATGTCACCTCGTTATCACTATATCATTATTGCCTGCTATAACAGCCATAGACACCTTTTACATAGGAGTGCCAAAACAAAGTATCAAGAACCAACCCAGGTAAATGTATCATTTAAATCTGAACTCCGGGTTAACAATTCCCCAATCTATGTCCTCTCCCATACATCATTTTATAAAATGTAAACCAAACTTACCTTAACCACTTGCCTACTGGGCACCATCACCCTCTTCTTGCCCAGGCCAATTTCCAGCTTTTAGCGCTGTCGCAATTTGAATGACATTTGCGCAGTCATGGAACATTGCACCCAAACTAATAGGTAGATTCACAGAGAATGGTGTAAACTTGCGGCGGCGTAGCTTAGCGTGTTTAGGCTACGCCGCCGTAAGTTAGCTAGGCAAGTACTTGATTTTCAAAGTACTTGCCTGCTAAGTTACGGTGGCGTAGCCTAAAGCAGGCGGGCATAAGGGCGCCTAATTTAAATTTGTCTAAGGGGGCGTGTTTAATGGTAATGAGGCTTGACCCGACGTTTTTTTTTTTTTTTACTGTGCATGCGCCGTGCGCCTACATTTTCCAGTGTGCATTGCGGCTACGTCCGCTGCACCGGCATATTGATTTTGACGTGGACGTAAACTACGTAAATCCCTATTCACGGACGACTTACGCAAACGACGTAAAAATTTTGACGCGGGAACGGCGGCCATACTTAACATTGGCTACGCCACCTAGGGCCTAGCTTTAACTTTACGTGGCCTATCTCTTACGTAAACGGCGTAAAAGTACTGTGTCGGCCAAGCGTAAGTTCGTGAATTGGCGTAGCTACTAATTTACATATTCTACGCCAGGGGTGTCAAACTGGCGGTCCTCCAGCTGTTCCGAAACTACAAGTCCCATCATGCCTCTGCCTGTGAGAGTCATGCTTGTAACTGTTAGCCTTGCAATGCCTCATGGGACTTGTAGTTTTGCAACAGCTGGAGGGCCGCCAGTTTGACACCCCTGTTCTACGCCGACCGCAATGGAAGCGCCACCTAGCGGCAGCCTCAATATTGCAACCTAAGATAGGACGGCGCAAGCCGTCGTATCTTAGATATGTTTAAGTGTATCTCTGATTGAGAATACACTTAAACATGAGTCGGCGTAGATTCTGAGTTAGGTCGGCTTATCTACTGATAAGCCGGCCTAACTCTTTCTGAATCTACCTAAAAATGTTTATAATTTTTTTGAGACAGATAGAGCTTTTCTTTGGTGGTATTTAATCACCACATTTTTTATTTTTTTTTGCTAAATAAACAAAAAAAGACCTAAATTAAATTAGACCTACATTTTCTTAGTTATTGTTATAACATTTTATAAATACCGTATATACGCGAGCATAAGCCGACCCGAATATAAGCCGATGCACCTATTTTTACCACAAAAAAATGGGAAAACGTATTGACTCAAGTATAAGCCTAGGGTGGGAAATGCAGCAGCTACTGTAAGTGAAAAGAGGGTCAACAATGCCCATCTGCAGTCTTACTGTGCCCATTTTCAGCCTCACTGTGTCAATCTGCAGCCTCACTGTGCCCATCTGATCTCCCATGTACCTCCATGCTGCTGCAGTCGTCGTCAGCTGTCCACTGTAACAAAGCCCTGCCTCCTCCTCGTCCCCGATAAACGCAACACTAAACACTGATCCCAGCATTGTATCGGTGTTCCGTCCATCACAGAAGAGGAGGAGGCGGGGCTTTGTTACAGCGGGACTCCAGTATACGCTGAGGGGGGCTTTTTCAGCATCATAAAATGTGCTGAAAAACGTGGCTTATACTCGCGTATATACGGTAAGTAATTTTTCGTCTTCACTGATGTGTGCTGATGAGGCGGCACCAATGGGCACTGATGAGGCATTACTGATGGGCACGGATGAGGAGGCATTAATATGCAGCACTGATAGGCGGCAATGATAAGCGGCACTGATGGGCACTGACAGGCAGGGCTCAAGTTCTGCGGGGAACGGAGTCCCTGCACTTTTTTCACAGCAGAAACGCAGTTCCCTTTGCAGGACTAGAGCAGCCGAGCCGCCCGAGCCGATCCTTCACTAAGCGGCGATGCCCAGCTCGAGTCACCGTCAGGGGCAGGCGAACCTTAGTAATCCTTTATGTTACTGGCCGCCTCCTGTATATGGATTCATCAGGTAGTGTGCGGGGTATTCCGTCACTTCCTCGATGCCGCAATGTCTCCTGGGAGCTTTTGTCATTGTTCCCAGGAGACATTGCAGAGGTCTGCCGCGAGTTATCATGGGATTTAGAAAGAACTTGCTTAAAGCGGATGTGCCACCCCAAAAATATATTAAAAGCCAGCAGCTACAAATACTGCAGCTGCTGACTTTTAATATAAGGACACTTACCTGTCCTGGAGTCCAGCGGTGATCGCAGCAGATGACGAGCCGATCGCTCGTCACCCTGCTGCTCCCCCCTCCATCCACGGTGAGGGAACCAGGAAGTGAAGCGCTCCGGCTTCACTGCCCGGTTCCCTACGGCGCATGCGCGAGTCGCGCTGCGCCCGCCGATTGGCTCCCGCTGTGTGCTGGGAGCCGAGTGTTCCCAGCATACAACGGGGGACGGACGGAAGGTAAGGAAAAAACCCGTCCTTTGCCCGTATCGTAGGGCCGGAAGTGGGTGCAGATACCTGTCTGTAGACAGGTATCTGCACCCCCCTCCCCCCTGAAAGGTGTCAAATGTGACACCGGAGGGGGGGAGGGTGCCGATCAGCGGGACTCCACTTTAGAGTGGAGATCCGCTTTAAAAAATGACAAAAGCTCCCAGGAGACATTGAGGAAGTGACGGAATACCCGCACACTACCCGATGAATCCATATACAGGAAGCGGCCAGTAACATAAAGGATTACTAAGATACAGTGGATCAAAAAACAAACAAACATGCGGTTTAGTAATTATGCATATGAGCGTATCATTTTATTTTTTTTGGCGGTGGAGTGGATCTTGGGTGGGAGTTCCCACACTTTTTTCCCCAGGACTTGACCCCTGCTGACAGGTATCTCTGATGGACACTGAAAGGCAGCACTGATTGGGCTGCACTGATAATCATGGCACTGATAATCATGGCATTGATGATAAGTGCCTGATTGTCAGTGCAGATGTCCCCACCAAGGAATGCGGCTTACTGGCTCTCAGTGTGAGGAAAGGAATGCCGATAACCAGCAATTCTGGTTTACACTGTGATCAGCTGTGATTAGAAGCAGCTGATCACATGGAAGGAGTCTATGTCATAGGCTCTTCACCGAGATTGGTGATGTGTCGGACACCGATAGGCGCGCATGTGCGGCAAAAATGGGAGGACATCAAATGACGTCCTCCCAGAACGAGAGTGTTCTTGTATGTCATTTTACTATACTGGTGTATTAAAATTGATTTTTTCTTCAAAAATCTGCGCTTGATAAAACGCTGCGCAAATAAAATGCAGCATTAAACAATTGCAACAGCCATTTTATTCTCCAAGGTCTGCGCTTAAAAAATATATAATGTGTGGATGGTTCTATTACAATATTATTATTTACATATCTTTTCAACATTTCAGCAGGCACATTTTATGGGGGAGAGGTCCGGGTATTATAAGCAGACCTTGCGTTGTCCGCGTTGAAAAAAAAAAAAGAGTTATGTAGCCAGATTCATATAGACCGGCTTAATGTTGAGGCGGCGTAGCGCATCGCATATACGCTACGCCGCCGTAAGTCAGAGAGGCAAGTGCTGTATTCACAAAGCACTTTCCTCCTAAGTTATGGCGGCGTACCGTAAATGGGCCGGCCTAAGTGCGCTTAATTCAAATGTGGAACAGGGGGGCGTGTTTTATGTTAATGACTGGTGACCCGATGTGATTGACGTTTTTTACGAAACAGCGCATGTGGCGTTCGCGAAAGAATCGCAGTGCGCATGCGTCGGTTAGAATGCCTAAGATACATCGAACACTGCCTACGACGTGACATAACTTACGCACAGCCCTATTCGCGTACGACTTACGCAAACGACGTAAAAAGATAGGCCTGTTCCGACGTCCATACCTTGCATGGGCTGTGCCACCTGGGGAGCAGCTTTATCTTTACGCCGGCGTATCTCTTACGTAAACGGTGTAACTAATTGCGACGGGCGCGCGTACGTTCGTGAATCGGCGTATCTTGCTCATTTGCATATTCTACGATGAAATCGACGGAAGCGCCACCTAGCGGCCAGCGTAAATATGCACCCTAAGATACGACGATACTAAGAGACTTACGCCGCTTGTATCTTAGCCTAATTTAAGCGTATCTGGTTTCCAGAATATGCTTAAATTTACGACGGCGTAGATTCAGAGTTACGACGGCGTATCTACTGATACGCCGGCGTAACTCTTTATGAATCTAGCTAATGGATTTTAGTTGTAAGCTCCAAGGTCCTGTCTCAGGAATAGGTAAAGCAGCCATTTATTAACATGTGACGGGACCGTGGAGGTCAAGCTGGTAAAATGCCAATATAGAGTTTCTGAAGAATTTTTTGCTTTGTTGTCAGGGGGTGGCAGTGAAATCTACTGACTGAGACAGGTTGTAGATAAACTAGTATGAGCGGAGTAATTTCTTCTCACTTAAAAAACAAAAAAATCTGCCTTTAAAACTGCAAATCTCACCAAGCACCAGGTAACATGCCAGTGCGACGAACTCACGTTTTCAGTTTCAATATTTGTTTTTCCTACAAGTGATTTGTTCCATTGTCATCTCAGTTCCTGCCAAACGCTTCTCTGTCGACGTACTCCGAACTTTCCAACTGTGACCAGGATTAAGACACGGGAGCAAAAGTCAAGAAAACATCAAGGTGAACTTTAAACGCACCAGCCCAGCATTTATGTTTGTGCTCGAGATCAAATTTAGATATCAGGTTGGCTTTGGCACACCTAAACGATGGCAGACGTTTGTACAAGCTCTATCCATTGTGTCAAGTGATCATTTTAGTAAAATCGAATGCTAGAATGGGATATTGGAGAAAGCACGTGGTCTAGTTCATTCACAACTACTTTTCATGGGTGTAGACCAGTGATTCTCAACCCGGGGGTCGAATGACGATTTGCCAGGGGTTACCGAATCCTGGGCTGTTCCTGAAGCCCACACCGGTCTCCTAGTCTTTTTGCGGCTGCCCTGCTGGGCTGTCCCCAGAGCCTGTGGCTGCCCTGCTGGGCTGTCCCCGGAGAGTCTGTGGCTGCCCTGCTGGGCTGTCCCCGGAGAGTCTGTGGCTGCCCTGCTGGGCTGTCCCCGGAGAGTCTGTGGCTGCCCTGCTGGGCTGTCCCCGGAGAGTCTGTGGCTGCCCTGCTGGGCTGTCCCCGGAGAGTCTGTGGCTGCCCTGCTGGGCTGTCCCCGGAGAGTCTGTGGCTGCCCTGCTGGGCTGTCCCCGGAGAGCCTGTGGCTGCCCTGCTGGGCTGTCCCCGGAGAGCCTGTGGCTGCCCTGCTGGGCTGTCCCCGGAGAGCCTGTGGCTGCCCTGCTGGGCTGTCCCCGGAGAGCCTGTGGCTGCCCTGGTGGGCTGTCCCCTACAGTTTGAAAAACATATGAGGTCACACATAACCCCTACAGCGCCCCCTTGTGGTTAACTCCCAAACTGCAATTGTCATTTTCACAGTAAACAATGCATTTTTATAGCATTTTTTGCTGTGAAAAGGACAATGGTCCCAAAAATGTGTCAAAATTGTCTGATGTGTCCGCCATAATGTCGCAGTCACGAAAAAATTAAATCGCTGATCGCCGCCATTAGTAGTAAAAAAATATATATTTTTTATAAAAATGCAATAAAACTATCTATTGGTTTGCGCAAATATTATAGCGTTTACAAAACGTATTTTTTCCTCAGTTTAGGCCGATACGTATTCTACCTATTTTTGGTAAAAAAATAGCAATAATCGTTTATCGCTTATCGTTTTGTAAACGCTATAATATTTGCGCAAACCAAAATCGATAAACGCTTATTGCAATTTTTTTTACGAAAAATAGGTAGAAGAATATGTATCGGCCTAAACTGGGGAAAAAATATGTTTTTTTATATCTTTTTTGGGGGATATTTATTATAGCAAAAAGTAAAAAATAGATTTTTTTTCAAAATTGTCGCTCTATTTTTGTTTATAGCGCAAAAAATAAAAACCGCAGAGGTGATGAAATACCACCAAAAGAAAGCTCTATTTGTGGGGGAAAAAAGGACGCCAATTTTGTTTGGGAGCTACGTCGCACGACCACGCAATTGTCAGTTAAAGCGACGCAGTGCCGAATCGCAAAAACTGGCCAGGTCCTCTACCTGCATAAAGGTCCGGGTCTTAAGTGGTTAATGAGCTTACGCAACTCTGCTACTCCCAATGGGCAAATATGTAAAGGACACAGATACTTGGATCCACAACAAGGACACGTGTAGGCTTGGTCTACTGAATTTACCTTATCCACTGACTGGGCTTGGCTAAGCATAGATATATTGGCGAGACTGAACAAGAACCACTGCTCATTACAAATTATTGTGGCACTTAAAAAAAAAGTAAATAATGACACCGGCTCCATGAGTCTCGGGTGCTTAAAATACCATTGCTGCAGGAACTAGCCTACTAAGAAATGACTATACAAAATGACTACATGAAATGGAACAAGATGATAGTTGGTCTGTAAGAAATTATTTACTTAATGCTTTGGGCTCAGAAAACCAGGATACGCCCTTTGCGTCTCCTCGCTCAGTCCCAAAAAAGCCACCCCCCGTCCGTACTCACTCTCCATTTCCAAGCACTTTAACACAATTATGGGATTCTACTCAGGCAATTTCTTCTAATCCGGCCTATCAGATGTCTGGATAGCTGTAAAATAAGCCCTGTAAGCAAAAAGTTTTCCCCGTCACCAAAATCGGACTCCGTCTTTGGTAAAACATACACACCGCAATCCGCACCAACCCGACACCTCCACTAGGGGCTCAGTGCATGTGGGTTATGGATGTTGTGAGAACTCGCTTCAAATAATAGAGCTTCCAGGGACATCACCACTCGCGTCTCTTCTTTTTAAGGGCTTTTCTTGCCCAATTTTATGAAAACAAATTTCAACAAACTTCCAGAAAACAAAGTCAATGAGTTTCCCTCACTGGGGTTTTCAGCATTTCTATCTAAAGAAATACATATTCAGCCTCCAAGCTTATACAGGTGGCATTACTGCTCTGGCCTTAGCCTTTAGGCCAGGGGGCCGACAATATCTGGGCACCAGGTCGCATTGGCGACAAGAAATTGTGACCTGGCGGTCTTACAAGCGCACTTTTTTTGAAAAAAAATACACTTTTTTTAATTAAAAAATAAGACAACAGTAAAGTTATCCCAATTTTTTTTTTATACTGTGAAAGATAATGTTATGCCGAGTAAATTGATACCCAACATGTCACGCTTCAAAATTGCGTCTGCTCGTCCATCAGTGCCGCCTATGAGTGCCCATCAGTGCCGCCTATGAGTGCCCATCAGTGTAGCATACCAGCGCCGCCTATTGGTGCCCATCAGTACCACCTCATCAGTGCCCATCAGTGCCCGTAATTGAAGAAGAAAACGTACTTATTTACAAAAAAAATAACAGAAAAAAATAAAAAAATATTTTTTTTTTCCAAAATTTCGGTCTTTTTTTAGTTGTTGCGCAAAAAATAAAAATCGCAGAGGTGATCAAATACCACCAAGAAAGCTCCATTTGTGGGAACAAAATTATAAAAATGTAATTTGGGTACAGTGTAGCATGACCGCGCAATTGTCATTCAAAAATTGCGACAGTGCTGAAAGCTGAAAATTGGCTTGGGCGGGAAGGTGCGTAAGTGCCTGGTATGGAAGTGGTTAAAGAATGTATGAATCAGGAAAAGCTGTGCTCCAGTCTCCCCTCACAGACAGACTTTTTAGCGGGAAGTTTTGCAGCTTTACCAGGAGTAGGAGGTAGAGTTTGTCGATGGATGACTAGGCCCGAATGTAAAATATCAAGTGTTTAACATCTGTAGAAATTGAAAAGAAATCCCTTTCTAAACCACGATGCTTATTATGTCTGACAAAAGCGTTCCTTTCTAAATCCAGGCAACATCATTTATGTCACTTTGGAGAAAAAAATAGGCCGGTGTTCTAACATGTCTTGTATAAACATGTATATCATTCACTGCCATCTCCAGCCCTGAAATTACCAGTTTCCACATTTTTCAGGCTTCATTCACAGGAGTAGTTAGACACTAATTGCTCGGAGGCCAGGTACCTGCATAGATATGTATTGTGAGGAGGCGGACAGCTGTGCTATGGCATGTCGCTGGTAGGAATAGCAGAGATCTCAGATATACAGGTTCATCAACCTCACAAACATCTCCAAGAGCCCACAAACAACGTCTGTTCCTGGCTCTGATAGTATCGTATTCCAGGGTAACTGGTACCAATAGGTGATGAACAATCCATATCGCTAAACACACATTTCAGCGACCAATCAACTGCAAAAGTAGAACCTCCTTAAAGCGGATGTCCGCCGAAAAAAAAATTATTAAAAGTCAGCAGCTACAAATACTGCAGCTGCTGACTTTTAATATCGGCGCACTTACCTATCCTGGAGTCCAGTGCCTGAAAGTCAGTCAGAACAGCTGAGGAGGAACAGGATATGAGAAATTCAGAGAACAAGCGATCGCTCATCACTCTGCTGCCCCCCGCCATCCTCGGTGAGGGAACCAGGAAGTGAAGCGCTCCGGCTTTACTGCCCGGTTCCCTACCACGCTTGCGCGAGTGGCACTGCGCCTGCTGACTGGCTCCCACTGTGCTCTAGGAGCCGATTGTTCCCAGAACACAACAGGGACGGGGACGGGAGGTGATGTCCTGCCCGCAGATTGTGGCCAGAAGTGGGTACAAACACCTGTATGTAGACAGGTATCTGCACCCCCCTCCCCCTGAAAGGTGTCAAACGTGACACCGAAGGGGGGGGGGGGGGTTTCGATCAGCGGGAGTTCCACTTTAGGGTGGAGCTCCGCTTTAAAATACAGAGACAAGTAGGTAGATTCACAGAGAAAGGCTTAAACTTGCGGCGGCGTAGCTTAGCCTGTTTAGGCAACGCCGCCGTAAGTTAGCTAGGCAAGTACATGATTCTCAATGTACTTGCCTGCTAATATACGGCGGCGTAGCCTAAATCGGGCGGGCGTAAGGGCGCCGAATTCAAATGTGTTGGAGGGGGGCATGTTTTATGGTAATGAGGCTTAACCTCACGTTTTTACGTTTTTTTTTCTCAATGCGCATGCGCCGGGCGCCTACATTTCCCAGTGTGCATTGCTAAGTACGCCGCACGGGCCTATTGATTTCGACGTGAACGTAAACAACGTAAATCCCGAATTTGAATCTTGCGGCGGGAACGGCGGCCATACTTTAACATTGTTATTCCACCTAATAGATGGAATAACTTTAGGCCTGCTAATGCCTTACGGAAACGGCTTAAAACTACTGTGGCGGCCGGGCGTACGTTCGTGAATCGGCGTATCAACTCAATTACATATTATACGCCGACCGCAATGGAAGCGCCACCTAGCGGCCATCCGAAATATTGCAATCTAAGATAGGACGGAGCAAGTCGTCCTATCTTAGATATGTTTAAGCGTATCTCTGTTTGAGCATACGCTTAAACATACCTCGGCGTAGATTCTGAGTTAGGTCGGCTTATCTACTGAAGATTTGTAAACGTGAGACTGAGGCCTAATGCACACAGGGCGTTCTAAAAAAAAAAAAACGAGCTGCGAAGCCACTACCAACGCCAGGACAAAAAACTGCTATAAAAACATGCTTTTAGTAGGTTTTTGCATTAATTAGTTAAAGGGGCTGTAAAGGTTCGTTTTTCACATTTACACAGTAATTTACAGAGTAATAAGTAATTTACACAGTGACCAATTTTTAGTTTTCAGCGCTGTTGCACTTTGAATGACAATTGCGCAGTCATGCAACACTGTACCCAAATTAAATCTTTATGTTTTTCCCCCCCACAAATAGAGCTTTTGTTTGGTGGTATTTGATCATCTCTGTGGTTTTTATTTTTTGCGCTATAAACAAAAGAAGAGAGACAATAAAAAAAAAAAAAAAATTTTTTTTTTAATTAATATCACAATTTTTTTTCGAAATTCACAAAAAGTTATAATTAATGACTTCTCTACTGTAAGAATAAAGACCAATGCATGCAGTGCCTCACGTTACCGCAAAAAGAACACGTTAAGTGACCGTGAAGAAGCATGCTTTTCATGTGCTTCACTATATGGCATGCACTGCACAATTAGGAGCGGCAATACTTTCCATAGTGTTGTGTTCTGCTGTTACAGGGAACGCAGCGCCCATGGGTAACCTAGCCATGGGATTAAGTAAATATGTTTTTTGCAGGACTAGAGACACTTGTATAAAATTCATTTGCATATTAATACAGAGGAGTCGGAAGTACAAAAAACTGAGGAGTCGGAGTCAGAACATTTATCTACCGACTCCACAGCCCTGATTTCAAGTAATTTTCTAGCAAAAAAATAAATGTTTAGCTTGTAATCCCCAAATCTCAGAAAGAGGCTCGGTCCTTAAAGGGGGGGTTCCACCTGCGATTTTTTTTCTTTAAAAGTCAGCAGCTACAAACACTGTAGCTGCTGACTTTTAATAAGGACACTTACCTGTCCTACTTGCTGGCGATGTCAGACCCCCGAGGCCAATCCCTCGCTCCTAGCAGCTCCCGGCGCTGCCATCCTCAGTAAGGGAAACAGGCAGTGAAGCCCTGCGGCTTCACTACCCGTTTCCTACTGTGCATGCACGAGTCGCGCAGCTCTTTGTGAATGGGCCAGCTGCTCTCTGGGATACACACAGTTCCCAGAATGCAGCGCGCCCCATTCACCAGAAGACACCGCGACTAGGACGGAGGAAGAAGACCCACCGCGGACGATGAAGAGGCAGATTATGGACTTCCACATAGCAACCGCTATTTATGGCAAGTATTTAAAAAAAAAATCCTATTTCTTTTCAATTTTTGGTAAAAAAAAAAAATCAGGGTAGAACTCCACTTTAAGTGGTTAAAGTCAATAGAATTTTGCTGAACCATATTTTGGTGTGCGCAAACGCAAAAAAACACCACACAATGACATGAGCCGCACGTTACATTCTTTGGCGTCAGATAAGAGAGTTTTACTTTGCTTTGCTCTTTAACACTCACATGTAAAATGCCATAACCCTCCGGATCATGTAGCCCGAGATCAGAGGATTTATCTTGTACAATCGTCTGTTAGGCCTCGTACACACGACAGAGAAACTCGACGTGCTTGGCACGTCGAGTTCCTCGTCTCGTTTTGGGATGAAGCCGCCGAAGAGCTCGGCGGGCCGCCTTCTCCTATAGAACAACGCGGCCAACGAGAAAATAGAGAACATGTTCTCTATTTTCTCGTCGAGCTCCTCGGCGGCTCCATCGAGCCAAAACTGTACAGACGACAGAGATTCTCGGCAGAATCCGGGTTTTGACCGAGTTTCTCGGCGAATTCTGCCGAGAATCTCTGTCGTGTGTACGAGGCCTTAGTGTCCGCTGTGAACAGGAAGCCTCGGTGATAGACGTCTCCGGACAATGAGGAGTTTGTTCCTGAATCTCTGAGCCGGGGAACCAACACCTGAGACCTTGTACAGAGATCGGCCTGTGATCCTGAAATTATTATCATTCGGGTCAAAAAGTTACCGAGAACAAAAAAAACATCTCCAGGATTGTTAGCATCATGCAATGTAAGAGGAGAATTCCCAGAATGCACCACTATCAGTGTGAACACCCGTGGGCATCAGTTATATTTTACCTTGCGCTGCAGCTGTAAGGCGAACGCACCTGATTAGAGCTGCACGATTCTGGGCAAAATGAGAATCACAATTTTTTTGCTTAGAATAAAGATCACGATTCTCACGGCGTAAAATCTTTTACATTTATACAAAAAAATAAAAATATGTGCCAACTTTACTGGCTAGTTTTTTTTAAAGCGGAGTTCCACCTAAAAATGGAACTTCCGCTTAACCCACTCCTCGCCCCCTTACATGCCACATTTGGCATGTAATTTTTTTGGGGGGGGGAGTGGGGGCTTCAGGAGATGGGGACTTCCTGTCCCACTTCCTCCTTCCGCCGAGGGGCTGGAAAGGCGATTACCTTAATCGCCTTTTCACAGCCCCTCCCTGTAGGCGAGCGCCTGTCCAATCGGACAGCAACGCGCCGCTCGCACATGCGCACTGCCGCTCGCGCATGCGCAGTGGGTGCCCGGCCGTGAATGCCGAAAGCTGTCACTGCTGGGTGCCCACACTAAGAATGAAGACGCCAGCCGGCGAGGGGGGGGCGAGGAGCGGAGCCCTGGCCGGCGCGTCGCTGGAGCCGTGGAGCAGGTAAGTGTCTGTTTATTAAAAGCCAGCAGCTACACTTTTTGTAGCTGCTGACTTTTAATAAACTTAAAAAAAAGGTGGAAAACCCCTTTAAATTCATTAAACTAATTTTTTCCCAAAAAATTGCATTTAAAAAGACTGCTGCGCAAATACAGTGCAACATAAAATATTGCAACAACCGCCATTTTATTCTCTAGGGTCTCTACTATAAAAAATATATAAAATGTTTGGGGGTTCCAAGTAATTTTTTAACAAAAAAAATATATATTTTAACTTGAAAAGAGCTGTCAGAAAAAGGTTTGTAGCCAGATTCACGTAGGCGGGCGCAACGTTAGGCAGGCGTAGCGTATGGCTCCAAAGTACGCCGTTTCGACGTGAACGTAAATTACGTCAGGCCCGATTCGCGTACGACGGAAAAAAATAGGCCTGTTCCAACGCCCATACTTTGCATGGGATGCGCCACCTAGGGAGCAGCTTTATCTTTACGCCGGCGTATCTCTAACGTAAACGGCGTAACTAATTGCGACGGGCGCACGTACGTTCGTGAATCGGCGTATCTTGTCATTTGCATATTCTACGCCAAACTCAACGGAAGCGCCACCTAGCGGCCAGCGTAAATATGCACCCTAAGATACGACGGCGTAGGAGACTTGCGCCGCTCGTAGCTTAGCCTAATTTAAGCTTATCTGGTTTCCAGAAAACGCTTAAATTTGCGACGGCGTAGATTCAGAGTTACGACAGCGTATCTACTGATACGCCGGCGTAAACCTACCTGAATCCAGCTAATAGTGTTCAAGTGGTTAAATGTTTTTAAATTTTCATACAGAAGTCAATTCTTTTGATGTACAAGTCAATGTGATACAATGTTTAGACTTAACATTCCACTGATAAAGAATGTTTTCAAAACTTGGCAGGCTGCCCAGACTTTGACTTTTGGCTGAGAGCAGACAGGAAATTCTTTGCATACCAAAGTGCAGAGAGAAAATTATTTTCATGTCAAGATCGCAACGTGAAAAAGATGCGATAGCGATTCTTGATGATTAATCGTGCAGCTCTACCCTGATGTACTGTACACAGCTGGCTGGATTCACGTAGATGGGCCCAACGTTAGGCAGGCGTAGTGTATCGCATATACGATACGGCGCTGTAATTTAGAAAGGCAAGTGCTGTATTCACAAAGCACTTGCGTCCTAAGTTACGGCGGTGTAGCGAAAATGTGCCGGCCTAAGCACGCCTAATTCAAATTGTGAAGAGGTGGGCGTGTTTTATGCTAATGAATCGTGACCCGACGTGATTGGCGTTTTTTACGAACGGCGCATGCGCCGTCCGTGGACATATCCCAGTGCGCATGCTCCAAATTACACCGTCAAGACTTTTTGGTTTCAACGTGGACGTAAATTACGCCCAGCCCCATTCACGGACGACTTACGCAAACGACGTAAAAATTTTAAAATTCGACGCGGGTCCGACGTCCATACTGAACATTGGCTGCCATCTTTTTGGTGGAATAACTTTAGGCCTGAAAACGCCTTACGTAAACGGAGTATCTTAACTGCGACGGGCAAGCGTACGTTCGTGAATAGGCGTATCTCGCTGATTTACGCATTCTAGGCATAAATCAGCGTACACGCCCCTAGCGGCCAGCCTAAAAAGACAGTTAAGATACGAAAGCGCCCGCGGTCATATCTTAGCTAGATTTAAGTGTATCTCAATTTGAGAATACACTTAAATTTACGACGGCGCAGATTCAGAGTTACGACGGCGTATCTACTGATACGCCGGCGTAACTCTCTCTGAATCTGGCTAATGATCTACAGTGAGAGGGAAAAGTATTTGATCCCCTGTTGATTTTGTATGTTGCCCACTGACAAAGAAATGATCAGTCTATAATTTTAATGATCGGTTTATTTCAACAGAAAAACCTATTTTAAAAAAAGTTGATTTGCATTTTAATGAGTGAAATAAGTATTTGACCCCTTCGCAATATACATGACTTAGTACTTGGTGACAATCCTTGTTGGCAATCACAGAGCTCAGACGTTTCTTGTAGTTGGCCACCAGGTTTGCACACATCTCAGGAGGAGGGTTTTGTCCCACTCCTCTTTGCAGATCCTCTCCAAGTCATTAAAGCGGGAGTTCACCCATTTCTAAATTTTTTTTTTTTCTTCCCCTAGATTCCTGCTCGTTCGGTCTAGGGGAATCGGCTATTTGTATTAAAATAGGTGCAGTACTTACCCGTTTTCGAGCTGCATCTTCTTCCGTCGCTTCCGGGTATGGTCTTCGGGAGCGGGCGTTCCTTCTTGATTGACATTCTTCCGAGAGGCTTCCGACGGTCGCATCCATCGCGTCACTCGTAGCCGAAAGAAGCCGAACGTCGGTGCGGCTCTATACTGCGCCTGCGCACCGACGTTCGGCTTCTTTCGGAAAATCGTGACGCGATGGATGCGACCGTCGGAAGCCTCTCGGAAACCTGTCAATCAAGAAGGAACGCCCATTCCCGAAGCCCATACCCGGAAGCGACGGAGAGGATGCATCTCGTAAACGGGTAAGTACTGCACATATTTTAAAATAAATAGCCGATTCCCCTAGTAATAACGAGCAGGAAGCGAAGGGGGAAAAGTGCCCTCTAAGGGTGAACCCCCGCTTTAAGGTTTCGAGGCTGACGTTTGGGAACTCGAACCTTCAGCTCCCTCCACATATTTTCTATGGGATTTAGGTCTGGGGACTGGCTAGGCCACTCCAGGACCTTAATGTGCCTCTTCTTGAGCCACTCCTGTGTTACCTTACCCGTGTGTTTTGGGTCATTGTCATGCTGGAATTTCCATCCACGACCCATTTTCAATGCCCTGGCTGGGGAAAGGAGATTCTCACCCAAAATTTGACGGTACACTGCCTCGTTCATTGTACCTTTGATGCGGTGAAGTTGTTCTGTCCCCTTAGCAAAAAAACACCCCCAAAGCGTAATGTTTCCACCTCCATGTTTGACGGTGGGGATGGTGTTCTTGGGGTCATAGTCAGCATTCCTCCTACTATAACGTTTAGCACTCTCATTGGACTTTATGTATGAGCAACAAAACCCATATACAGTGGAACCTTGGTTTACAAGTAAAGTGGTTAACGAGCGGTTTGAATAACGAGAAACTTTTTTTCGCCGCTATTACTAGTAAAAAAAAGTATATATATATATATATATATTTATTAGGGGTGCAACGGATCATCGCCAAGACTCCGGAGCCTTGGCCGTAGCAAAGTCCCCGGGTTAGGCCTAGCTCCGGAGCGGCGGCCATCTTGCTCCACCCCTGTGTGCTTGTCAGAGCACAGCGCGACACGCCTCCCTGCCTCAGCGCGCGCACTACAGACCCGGAACTGCCTGCAGACATGTGAAGACAGCGTCGGTGAGCTCTGCACCTGCAGGTAGGAGCTACACCATCACCTGGGGAGCATGTCTGTACACCAGGGTGGAGGATAGTGATTAGGTGGGTGTAACAAGATTTGTCTTTTTTTTTTGCTGATTCGAGGATCGATCCGATCCGTGACTCCTGATCCGAGGATCGATCCGATCCGTGATTTTTTTGATCCGTTGCACCCCGAATTATATAAACCCCTTCCATACGGGGCATTTTCACCCCCTTCCTGCCCAGACCAATTTTTAGTTTTCAGCGCTGTTGCAATTTGAATGACAATTGCGCGATCATGCAACACTGTACCCAAATTAAATCTTTATGTTCTTCCCCCCACAAATAGAGCTTTCGTTTGGTGGTATTTGATCATCTCTGCGGTTTTTATTTTTTGCGCTATAAAGAGCGACAATTTTTTAAAAAAAAAACACAATATTTTTTATTTAATAAATATATCACAATTTTTTTTTTAAAAAACACGTTTTTTTTCCCCCTCAGTTTAGACCAATACGTATTCTTCTACATATTTTTGGTAAAAAAAAAAAAAATCACAATAATCGTATATTGATTGGTTTGTGCAAAAGTTAGAGGGCCAGATTCATAGAGCAAGTACGCCGGCGTATCTACTGATAAGCCGGCGTACTTTCAAATTTCCCGCGTCGTATCTTTAGTTTAAATCCTCAAACCAAGATACGACGGCTTCTGGGTTAGATCCGACAGGCGTACGTCTTCGTACGCCTTCGGATCTAAGAAGCAATACTTCGGCGTCCGCTGGGCGGCATTTTCCACGAACGTACGCGTGGCCGTCGCATTTTCTAACGTCGTCTGTAGTCGGCTTTTTCCGGCGTATAGTTAAAGCTGGTATTATTCGCCGTATACATAGAATTGCCATGTTAAGTATGGCCGTCGTTCCCGCGTCGAAATTTTTTTTTTTTTGTGTAAGTCGTCCGTGAATAGGGATGGACGTAACTCACGTCTAAGTTAAAAAAATGACATCTTTGCGACGTCATTTAGCGCAATGCACGGCGGGAAATTTAGGAACTACACATGCGCATTTCATTCGGCGCGGGGACGCGCTTCATTTAAATGAAACTCACCCCCAACCCGCCCAATTTGAAATAAACCGCCAGAAATACACTACGCCGCCGTAACTTACGGCGCGAAATCGCTGAGGATTCGAAAATGCGCCAGGTAAGGTACGGCGGCGTAGTGTATCTCTGATACGCTGCGCCGTTCTACATGTATGTGGATCTGTCCCATAGCGTCTACAAAATAGGTGATAGATTTATGGCATTTTTATTTTATTCATTTTTTTTACTAGTAATGGCGGCGATCTGCGATTTTTTTTATTGTGACCGTGACATTGCGGCGGACACATCGGACACTTTTGACGCGTTTTTGGGACCATTCACATTTATACAGCGATTAGTGCTATAAATATGCAAATGTAACTGGCAGGGAAGGGGTTAACACTAAGGGGCGCTGAAGGGGTGAATATGTTCCCTGGGTGTGTTCCAACTTTAGGGGGAGGGGACTCACAAGGGAAGGAGATCGATGTGTGTTCCTCTGTACTGGGAACACAGCACCGGTCTCCTCACCGCTGACAGGAGGTCTTTGCAAATCCAGATAATACCTTTGACATCATCGCTGTGCTGTACATTGCCTGTACAGAGAGCAGAGCTGTGGGAGGGGCCCCGGCAGGCTCCACCGTTACAAGCTGCCTGCAGAAAACTACAGGAGGGGGCGGAGACAAGACCAGTCACCCTGCACAAGGAAAGAGAGCAGCAGTGAGTGGTCTTTATTACAGGAAGGGAAAGTCTCACGCTGGATTACTGCACAGATCTGGAAGAAATACGCCAGGTACAGCAAGGTTCAAGAAAGAATACAGATGATGAATGGATTTAGAGAATAAGTGCTTATCCTGGAGTTCAGCTTTAACCCCTTAACGCCCGCCGCACGACTATTTACGTCCGCAGAATGGCACGGACAGGCAGAAGGACGTATATATACGTCCTTGCCTTCTAGCGGGTGGGGGGTCCGATCGGGACCCCCCCCCGCTGCGTGCGGCGGGCGGGTTCCCTCGGGGAGCGATCCGGGATGACGGCGCGGCTATTCGTTTCTAGCCGCTCCGTCGCGATCGCTCCCCGAGGCTGAAGCACAGGGAGAGCCGTATGTAAACACGTGGCGGCTTCACTGTGGCGGCGTATCGATCGAGTGATCCCTTTTTTTTAAGGGAGACTCGATCGATGATGTCAGTCCTACAGCCACACCCCCCTACAGTAGTAAACACACACTAAGTGAACACTAACCCCTTCAGCGCCCCCTGTGGTTAACTCCCAAACTGCAACTGTCATTTTCACAATAAACAATGCAATTTAAATGCATTTTTTGCTGTGAAAATGACAATGGTCCCAAAAATGTGTCAAAATTGTCCGAAGTGTCCGCCATAATGTCGCAGTCACGAAAAAAAATCGCTGATCGCCGGCAATAGTAGTAAAACATTTTTTTTTTATAAAAATGCAATAAAACTATCCCCTATTTTGTAAACGCTATAAATTTTGCGCAAACCAATCGATAAACGCTTATTGCGATTTTTTTTACCAAAAATAGGTAGAAGAATACGTATCGGCCTAAACTGAGGAAAAAAATAAATTATATATGTTTTTGGGGGATATTTATTATAGCAAAAAGTAAAAAATATAGCATTTTTTTCAAAATTGTCGCTCTATTTTTGTTTATAGCACAAAAAATAAAAACCGCAGAGGTGATCAAATACCACCAAAAGAAAGCTCTATTTGTGGGGAAAAAGGGACGCCAATTTTGTTTGGGAGCCACGTCGCACGACCGCGCAATTGTCTGTTAAAGCGAAGCAGTGCCGAATCGCAAAACCTGGCCTGGGCATTTAGCTGCAAAATGGTCCGGGGCTTAAGTGGTTAAAACATAATCCCTCAATGACAGGAGCTATAGGACAATAGTCAGGAGTTTTCTTCTAAAAGATAATCCCAGCTAATGAAGGGAATGACATCAGACAGAAATGGCAGGGTGGCTCTGATCTGACACCGATCGCCCTGAATACCTGTACACGTCAATCGCTGTCACTTTGCTGATATTTACACAATCCGCTGCCAAGACAAAGCCGACCAACGACCTGTGAGCTCAGGGGTAATCGCTGTGAAATGTGGAGATGAGAAGGGTTCCGTGTCAGGTCCGGTCTTTCCACATTTTTTTTTTAGAAATATGAAAATGGCTCGTAGCACGTTCCACTAGAAATATTATTGCATGTTATGCTTAAAGTGGATGTCACAATGTAGAGAATAGGATTTCCTATCATCTGTGCCCAGTCTTGCCACACAGAGTTAATCCAGCGCTGAGCAATCCTCTTTTTATTGTTCAGGGAAATAAAACAGACTTCCAGATAAAAACCAAAGTCCTTGCTTGAGTGACAGGATATTTACATATCTCGTGCACTGCTTGCAGACATGCACAGCTTCTGTAAAAAACGCTCAATTCACATCCCCCTCCCCTCTTCCCTCCAGCTCTTTGTATATTCTGATGGCTGTTGCATTTTCTCATGGCACTGAACTGTGACTCACCCCATATTTTGAAAACATTTTAATCAAAACACAGGGGAGGGGGATGTGAATTGTGCACTTTTTTTCAGAAGCAGGGACTTTGGTTTTTATCTGGAAGTCTGTTGCATTTCACTGAACAATAAAAGAGGATTGCTCAGAGTTGGATTAACTCTGTGTGGCAAGACTGGGCACAGATGATAGGAAATCTTATACTCTACATTGTGACATAAAAAAAAAACAAAAAAAAAAAGATATACTGCTCTCCTTGGCGAAAATCCAGTACGGGTACGTCCTACCCATTTTCAGCCACCAGAGGGCGCGCGTGGGACCCAATGGCCATGCGCGATCGCGTGCACGAGCGTCAGCATGGGGATTTGGGTGTGTAAACAAATCCCTGTGCTGTCAGAGGAGCCATGTCGTTTTTTTCCTTCCAATTAGGAAAAATGAAATGTCTCCTCTCCTATTTAGTCCTATACAGTTAGAACACACAATTAACCCCTTGATCGCCCCCTAGTGTTAACCCCTTCGCTGCCAGTGACATTTACACAGTAAACAGTGCATTTTTATAGCACTGATCGCTGTATAAATGCCAATGGTCCCAAAAAAAAGTGTCAAAAGTCTCCGATCTGTCCGTCGCAATACTGCTAAAAATCGTACATCACCCCCATTACTAGTAAAAAAACAATAACATGCCATATATTTTTCCCATAGTTTGCAGACGCTATAAATTTTGCGCAAACCAATCAATATATACTTATTGCAATATTATTATTATTTTTTTTTTAAATATGTAGAAGAATATTGTAAAGGAATGGCCCGTGATACCCAGAGACTTTTGAAGGATGCGGGGTACTCCTGTGCCAGCTTCACCAATGACTCTTGGGTCTAGGGTCATCCTATGTCAAATAGGGGCATAGGATGACTGAGAACCGATATCATGAATTACATGAGATGGGACAGTAATGATAATTCATGTATTGCAGGATATCTTGAAATATTACAAGTTGTTAAAGCGGGAGTTCACCCTAAAAAAAAAAAATGTTAAGATTAGATTGATGCTCATTTTGTCAAGGGGAATCGGGTAGTTTTTTTAAAAACGAAGCAGTACTTACCGTTTTAGAGAGCAATCTTCTCCGCCGCTTCCGGGTATGGTCTTCGGGACTGGGCGTTCCTATTTGATTGACAGGCTTCCGATGGTCGCATCCATCGCGTCACAAGTAGCCGAAAGAAGCCGAACGTCTGTGCGGCTCTATGCGGCAACTGCGCACCGACGTTCGGCTACTTTTAGAAAATCGTGACGCGATAGATGCGACCGTTGGAAGCCTGTCGGAAGACTGTCAATCAAGAAGGAACGCCCAGTCCCGCAGCCCATACCCGGAAGCGGCGGAGAAGATGTATCTCTAAAACGGTAAGTACGGCTTTGATTTAAAAAAAACGACCCGATTCCCCTAAACAAAATGAGCAGGAATCTAATCTTAAAAATTGTCATTTCCGGGTGAACCTCCACTTTAATTCTGACCACAACAGGTCAATAGGAGAGTGTCTCCTTCAATGTGGAACATAGACTGTTGAGATGTTAATCGCCTCCAGATACCTGGCTGTAGTGAGGAAAGCTTGCTGTGATTGCATTCTATTGTCTATGTTAACTAAGCCTGGCTCCTAAGATATTTCATGGTGCTATGCTAACTAACCCTGTATTGTGTGAAAGTTCTATTGATGCCAATATGTGTTGTGAGTTAACACACTCTAAAAGTCATGATGTCTGCCATGTCAGCTATAGTAATTGACTCATGTAGATTCGGTGCCAGAAAGTCTGACTTCCATCTAAAGGAATGTGTATTGAAGTTCCTTGTGTCGTGTTGTGGGTGGAGTTGAGTCATTGTCCATATTGGTTGCCAACTGTACAAGAAGAGCTCAGTTTACCATTAAGTGTTCATTCGTTTGGAACCAGAAACAGAGCTGTGTGTCTCGTTATTCTGGGGAATGGAATGGGTCCTGTCTGCTGGATTGTGGAGTGTCGGATAAGCTGTCTTGGGTTGGTGGAATGGAATATCGTAAACTGTGCTAACCCCTGACCGTTACAAATATGTAGCGGCCTAAACTGAGGAAGTAATTTGTTTAAAAAATAAATAAAAATTGGGATATTTATTATAGCAAAAAATAGTTTTTTTTTTCAAAATTGTTGCTTTTTTTTGTTTATAGCGCAAAAAATAAAAACCGCAGAGGTGATAAAATACCACCAAAAGAAAGCTCTATTTGTGGGGAAAAAAGGACAATTGTCAGTTAACATGACGCAGTGCCAAATTGTAAAAAGTGCTCTGGTCAGGAAGGGGGTAAAATCTTCCGGGGGTGAAGTGGTTAATACCGTACAACCCTCCCCACTCAGTACCTGCTGTACTTACCTCCGAGGGTGATGAGCTGTCACTGCCCCTGCAGCCAGTACGACGCTGGCAGGAACCTCTTATTGAGCCGGGTGGACGAGGGGCCGCGGAGCCGCTCACCAGACACAGCCGATGACTGATCAGTGTCCCAGTTTTCTGTCAGAACCTGCGACCCATCAGATTAGGTAACGGAAGTGACATTTCATCACTACACCGCGATGGCCATCTTGGTACACCCCGCACTCAGCCGCAGCGGACATCTTTTTACACCCTCCAGAGTTTAGCATTTCACACTTATTTTTACCAGTTATATAGTGAAATTCAGTATTTTGAAATCCGTAAACAATGGATGACTTCCTTTCAAGCAATCCATTGTATAAAATTGTGTTGCTAGCTGTGGTTGGTCAGTGTGATCACATGGTATAGAATGGCCAATCCCAGCTATTCACAACAAAACAAACTGAATTAATCGATCTCATTAAGTAAAATGCAGAGCACTGCGTCGCTTTAACTAACAATTGCGCAGTCGTGCGACTTGTGGGGTTTCCCCCTCCAAGAGTATACCAGGCCCTGCGGTCTGGTATGGATTTTAAGGGGAACCCCTACACCAAAAAAAAACAAAAACAGCATGGTGTCCCCCCCAAAATCCAGCCAACAGAACGAACTGCATCCCTGTGATCAACAGAAGTACAGCCAAATGAGCTTTGGCTGTATTTCTTTAATTATATATTTTTTTTTAATTTGCACTGGTGATGTAACCTTCCCAGGAGGCATCTGTGTCGCCCTGGCTATATCATCAGTGTCTCAATGTGACCAACACAATGCCGCATGTATCAAGGATTTGCTTAGTTTGGGGAAAAGGTTCATTTTAAAAGCCTAAAACCACATTGGTAGATGGGTGCAGGCCTGGCCCCCATTTCTATTACTGGTTTCCAAAATACATGAAATAAAAAGGAACGTCTTTATGGTATTAATGTGGAGAGACGAAAATCAAATAGTTTTACTTTCTGACACGGCTTCTAATACCATTCAAAAATATGTACATAAATCTTCCCACACCTGCCGAGCCGGGAGATGTCAGACGTTTATGTCACTTAGTTGTATGATTTATTGTCGCTTTAGGGAGAGAAGTGGCGCTCCTCTCATTACTCCTAAAACATTTACAAAATACAAATAGATCCAAACTGTCAGAGATGAGTGTAGAAAGGACACCGTCCTGCCAAAAAAGTACCTTCATCCAAAGTCTGTCCGAGTGTTTCCATAAGAATATAGAAAACTATTCAATCCTTACACAAGTTACACGAGAACAGATACAAAGAACACCACCAACGCTATACAACAACGAACACCACCAACGCTATACAACAACGAACACCACCAACTCTATACAACAACGAACACCACCAACGCTATACAACAACAACAACAACAACAACATCAACTCTATACAACAAGAACACCACCACCAACTCTATACAACAATAACATCACAAACGCTATACAACAAGAACACCACCCCCACCAACTCTATACAACAACAACAACATCACAAACGCTATACAACAAGAACACCACCAACTCTATACAACAACAACAACAACACCACCAACTCTATACAACAAGAACACCACCACCAACTCTATACAACAAGAACATCACAAACTCTATACAACAACAACAACAACAACAACACCACCACCACCAACTCTATACAACAACAAGAACATCACAAACGCTATACAACAAGAACACCACCACCACCAACTCTATACAACAACAAGAACAACAACACCACCAACTCTATACAACAACAAGAACATCACAAACGCTATACAACAAGAACACCACCAACTCTATACAACAACAAGAACACCACCACCAACTCTATACAACAAGAACACCACCACCAACTCTATACAACAACAAGAACATCACAAACGCTATACAACAAGAACACCACCAACTCTATACAACAACAAGAAGAACACCACCAACTCTATACAACAACAAGAACAACACCACCAACTCTATACAACAAGAACACCACCACCAACTCTATACAACAACAAGAACATCACAAACACTATACAACAACATCATCATCAACTCTATTACAACAACAAGAACACCACCGCCACCAACTCTAAACAACAACAAGAACAACAACAACAACAACAACAACAACAACACCACCAACTCTATTACAACAACAAGAACACCACCGCCACCAACTCTAAACAACAACAAGAACAACAACAACAACAACAACAACAACACCACCAACTCTATACAACAAGAACACCACCACCAACTCTATACTCTCTAAAGAACGTGGTGACGTCATTGCGTACGACGAGCATGCGCTTGTCACATTCGATGCTGTCGCTGCCATCTTGCTTCACCCTACCTATGCCGTGGAAGCTACCGCATGCGTCAAAGTCATTTCGAGCATGAGCGGGTTTCCACGGCGACAGGTAAGTATACACACTCTCGGGTTTCTGGTCGGGAAACAGGCCGACAAGAACCTTGACGAGAAAAAAAAAAAAAAAAAAAAGGAGAGCAGGTTCTCTTTTTTTTCTTTCGAGATTCTGCCCAGATTTTCTGACGAGAAACCTGAATGCCTCGTACACACGAACGGTAATCTCGGCAAGAAGCAGTTTTCTTGCTGGTTTTTGCCGAGAAAACCGGTCGTGTGTACGAGGCTTTACAGTAAAGAACCCTCTACGCAGTTTAAGCTTTAACCCCTTTTCTTCTAATTTTAGTGAGTGGCCACATGTCTTATTAAACTCCCTTCCGTGAAAAAGTTTATCCCTATAGTGGGGTCACCAGTATGGTATTTGTAAATTGAAATCATATCCCCTCTCAATTGTCTCTTCTCCAGAGAGAATAAGTTTAGCGCTTCGCAACCTTTCCTCATAACTATTATCCTCCAGACCCTTTATTAGTTTTGTTGCACTTCTTTGCACACAACCCATTTCCAGTACATCCTTCCTGAGGACTGGTGTCCAAAACTGGACGGCATACTCCAGGTGCGGCCAGACCAGAGTCTTGTAGAGTGGGAGAATTATCGTTTTTCTCTCTGGAGTTGATCCCCTTTTTGATGCATGCCAATATTCTGTTTGCTTTGTTAGCAGCAGCTTGGCATTGCATGCCATTGCTGAGCCTATCATCTACTAGGACCCCCAGGTCCTTTTCCATTCAAGAATTCTGTACCATGTGATCCCTATGATGACCAATCATAGAGATCACAAATGTAAACCGTACTACTATTCATATGTGAGGACCCGCCTCTTCTTCTCACAAGGAAGACCTAACAGAGGAGTGATCTTAGTTCCAGAGCAAGGACCCCCGAAATGTTCAGTATGAGGGCCACATTGCAGATCATATATCTTGCATCTAAATGTTCATGAGCTAAAAAAAAAAAAAAAATGAAATCAGTTTTATTACGCAAGTCCAGCCTTGCATCTGGGAGTGCCTCCTTATATCAAGGACTGCTCAGCAGAGCCCCTCCTTATATCCAGGACTGCGCAGCAGAGCCCCTCCTTATATCCAGGACTGCGCAGCAGAGCCCCTCCTTATATCCAGGACTGCGCAGCAGAGCCCCTCCTTATATCCAGGACTGCGCAGCAGAGCCCCTCCTTATATCCAGGACTGCGCAGCAGAGCCCCTCCTTATATCCAGGACTGCGCAGCAGAGCCCCTCCTTATATCCAGGACTGCGCAGCAGAGCCCCTCCTTATATCCAGGACTGCGCAGCAGAGCCCCTCCTTATATCCAGGACTGCGCAGCAGAGCCCCTCCTTATATCCAGGACTGCGCAGCAGAGCCCCTCCTTATATCCAGGACTGCGCAGCAGAGCCCCTCCTTATATCCAGGACTGCGCAGCAGAGCTCCCTTCCTTATATCCAGGACTGCTCAGCAGAGCTCCCCTCCTTATATCCAGGACTTCTCAGCAGAGCCCCTCCTTATATCCAGGACTGCTCAGCAGAGCTCCTCCTTATATCCAGGACTGCTCAGCAGAGCCCCTCCTTATATTATTATACAGCACTAAAGATGAGCATCCGCTTACACCTGATGTCATCGGGCCCTGCTATGGTCCGATTCTGCAGACGGAGGAAAATCCTATTTTTCTATCCGTCTGCAGAGCGGATCGGGTGAACACAGACAGATGGTCCATGTTCATCCGATCCCTCATAGGGGAAAGCAGAGATCTGACAAGAGTCAGCGGGGATCAATGGAGCGATCCCTGCAGAGCAAGCGAATAAGCACGCTACGGATCTTCCATACCTCCCAACCGTCCCGGATTTTGCGCCCCCCCCGCTCAACAACTCCGATCTGCCCCCCCCCCCCCACGCTCAAAACAACTTTGATCCGTTACCCCCCCTCAACAACTACGATCCACCCCCCCCACTCAACAACTATGATCCACGGTTCCCCCCCGCTCAACAACTTTGATCCGCACCCCCCGCAACTTCGTTTGGGGGGCATGCCCATTTGTCCCTCATTCTGAAGTTGAAAAGTTGGGAGGTATGATCCTCACGGGATCCGTATGTGGGAAAGGGCCCTAAAGATGAATGGCATTGCCGCATGTCTACTAGTGGGCAGCGCATTTCTGTGAGAGTCGGGAAAGCGCACAATTTTTGCACTTTGCAAACACGTAACACGCAGCCTAAGTAGACATAATGCAGCCTTCTAAAGATTTATTCCAACCAGTTTGCCGCGAGAGGGGCGGCTCCACCATACCCCCAGGTGAGAATTTAAGAGGCCTATGCACAACAGATGAAGAGTCCTAAGACATGTTTAATGACAAACTCCATCTCCAATGATTTATTGAACAGAAGAGAGCGCAGAGTAAGGCTGACAGTTAGAGCTCCATGACCGCTATGCTCCGCTGAGCCCCCGCACTGGCCATACAATGCCGAGTACAATCCGAGAACCGCCTGGCAGGCTATGACATGATATAAAAAGACGGTGTGACTGCATACAAAGTCCTGTTTCACAATGCAGGGGGAAGCAGATGCTCCGCATACCATTCCTTTCATTATCAACCAGAGAGCAGATTAAACAGCATTGTGCAAGAGCCAACATGTACATGCCTGAAAAGCGTACAGAGTGCGTTACATTGCATGTTCCAGAGGGTTCCATCAATGTATAACCGACACCCAGGACCATCGCTGTTCAACCATGTCACCCCCAATACACAGCAAGCAAAATACGTCACCCAGCCTTGCCTCCTGTCCTACAGTCTAGGCGAAGATCGCAGGGTCTCCGATCATCAACAGTATTTGGGGGGTTTGACATCATTAAACACTGCGGAGAATATGCCTCTGATGATCAGAGAAGTCATGTAGATTTAAATGAAGTCAGGAGGTTCCAATGCTGCGATATCAATGCCGCTATCTTTTATGGAGGGGTTTGGAGTTCTGTACATGGGATCCCAGGACAGGGGGGGGGGGGGTCATTTACTCAATGGTAGGACAGGGTTACAAGAAGGGATAACGTTAGGGGTACAAGGAAGATTATAGTTGGGGTTTCAGGAAAGGTTAGGGTTACAAAGAGGGCTCCTGTTATAGGGGTACAAGGGGGGGGCTCCTTCTATAGGGGTACAAGGGGGGCTTTTAATGGAGGGTTCGTTTTGGGGGTACAGGAAGAGTTACTGTTAAGGTTACAGAGATCAGTGTTAGGGTTACAAGGAGGGCTCCCACTAGGGGGAACAAAGAGGACTCCCGTTGGGGGTACAAAGAGGGCTCTCGCCGGAAGTGCAAAGAGGGCTTCTGCCGGGGATGCAAAGAGCGCTCCCCCCAGGGGTACAAAGAGGGCTCCCGCCAGGGGCACAAAGAGCGCTCCCCCCAGGGGTACAAAGAGCGTACCCGCAAGGGGTACAAAGAGCGTACCCGCAAGGGGTACAAAGAGCGTACCCGCCGGGGGCACAAAGAGCGATCCCGCCAGGGGCACAAAGAGCGCTCCCGCCAGGGGCACAAAGAGCGTTCCCGCAAGGGGCACAAAGAGCGTTCCCGCAAGGGGCACAAAGAGCGTTCCCGCAAGGGGCACAAAGAGCGTTCCCGCAAGGGGCACAAAGAGCGTTTCCACAAGGGTCACAAAGAGCGTTCCCGCAAGGGGCACAAGGAGGGCTTTTGATAGGGGCACAAGGAGGGCTTTTGATAGGGGTACAAGGAGGGCTTTTGATAGGGGTACAAGGAGGGCTTTTAATGGAGTGTTAGGGTTACAGGAAGAGTAACTTCTAATGCCGCGTACACACAACCGTTTTTCGGGATGTAAAAAATTAAGTTTTTTTTTTATGTCATTAACCACTTCAGCCCTGGACCATATTGCTGCTCAATGACTGGGCCCCTTTTTGCCATTCGGCACTGCGTCGCTTTAACTGACTGGCATCCTTTTTTCCCCACAAATAGAGGTTTCTTTTGGTGGTATTTGATCACCTCTGCGGTTTTTATTTTTTGCGCTATAAACAAAAATAGAGCGCCAATTTTGAAAAAAAAAAATGATATTTTTTTCTTTAATAAATATCCCCAAAAATATATAAAAAAAAACATTTTTTTCCTCAGTTTAGGCCGATACGTATTCGACATATTTTTTGTAAAAAAAAAAAAAAAAAATCGCAATAAGCGTTTATTGATTGGTTTGCGCAAAAGTTGTAGTGTCTACAAAATAGGGCATAGTTTTATGGCATTTTTATTAATATTTTTTTTTACTAGTAATGGCGGCGATCAGCGATTTTTTTCGGTACTGCGACATTATGGCGGACACTTCGGACACTTTTGACACATTTTTGGGACCATTGGCATTTATAGTGATCAGTGCTATAAAAATGCATTGATTACTATTATTATACAGGATTTATATAGCGCCAACAGTTTACGCAGCACTTTACAATATAAAAGGGAGACAAAACAGTTACAATACAATAAAATACAAGAGGATTAAGATGGCCCTGCTCAGAAGAGCTTACAATCTAATGGATTACTATAAAAATGCCACTGGCAGGGAAGGGGTTAACACTAGGGGGCGGGGAAGGGGTTAAGTATGTTCCCTGGGTGTGTTCTAACTGTAGAGGGGGGTGGACTGACTGAGGGAAATGTCTGATCGCTGTTCATACATTGTATGAACAGACGGTCAGGCATTTCTCCCCTGACAGGACCGGGAGCTGTGTGTTTAAACACACAGCTCCCGGTCCTCGCTCTGTAACGAGCAATCGCGGGTGCCCGGCCCGGCCTTATTGGCTGCTCTGCGAGATGACGTATAGCTACGTGATCTTGCCCAGCAGAGCCGACCTGCCGCCGTATAACAGTTATATGGCGGCTGGTCGGCAAGCAGTTAAAAACGATCGTGTGTGGGCTCCAGAGCATTTTTCACGACGTAATAAATGGGCATTAAAAATTTTGAACACGCTCTAAATTTTCACGTTGTTTTTAACGTTGTCGTTTTTAACGTCGTAAAAAATGGTCGTGTGTGGGCTTTAACGACGTGAAAAAAACGTGCATGGTCAGAAGCAAGTTATGAGACGGGAGCGCTCGTTCTGGTAAAACTAGCGTTTGGAATGGAGATAGCACAGACTGTAACAGACTGAAAAGCGCAAATCGTCTTTTACTAACACGAAATGAGCAAAAGCAGCCCAAGGGTGGCGTCATCCGAATGGAACTTCCCCTTTATAGTGCCGTTGTACATCAACGCGCTTTCCTAGAGTATTTTTTTTTTTCACGATTGTGAGTAGGCAAGGCAGGTTTAACAATAATCGGGTTGAAAAAAAACATAGGCCAGGATTTAGATACATTGGAGTATCTATCGGCGGGGCGTAACGTATCTCAGATACGTTACGCCACCGTAAATCAGGGCGCAAGTTCCGTATTCAGAAAGAACTTGCGCCCTAAGTTACGGCGGCGTAACGTATATGGGGTCCGGCGTAAGCCCGCCTAATTCAAATGTGGATGATGTGGGCGTGTTTTATTTAAATTCACTGTGACCCCACGTATTTGACGTATTTTATGAACGGCGCATGCGCCGTTTGTGAAAGAATCCCAGTGCGCATGCTCGAAATTCTGCCGCAAATCGTCAATGCTTTAGACGTGAACGTAACTTGCATACAGCCCTATTCGCGAACGACTTACGCAAATGACGTCAAATTTTCAAAATTCGATGCGGGAACGACGTCCATACTTAAAGCGGAGGTTCACCCATAGCTTACACTTTTTCCCCTTAGATTCCTGCTCGTTTTGTCTAGGGGAATCGGCTATTTGTTTTTAAATATGAGCCGTACTTACCCGTTTACGAGATGCATCCTCTCCGTCGCTTCCGGGTATGGGCTGCGGGACTGGGCGTTCCTTCTTGATTGACAGTCTTCCGAGAGGCTTCCGACGGTCGCATCCATCGCGTCACGATTTTCTGAAAGAAGCCGAACGTCGGTGCGCAGGCGCAGTATAGAGCCGCATCGACGTTCGGCTTCTTTCGGAAAATCGTGACGCGATGGATGCGACCGTCGGAAGCCTCTCGGAAGACTGTCAATCAAGAAGGAACGCCCGCTCCCGAAGACCCATACCCGGAAGCGACGGAAGAAGATGCAGCTCGAAAACGGGTAAGTACTGCTCATGTTTTAAAACAAATGGCCGATTCCCCTAGACAAAACGAGCAGGAATCTAAGGGGAAAAAGTATAAGCTATGGGTAAACCTCCGCTTTAAGTACGCGTGTGTACGCGGCATAAGGTTTCTAGAGGGTTAGTATTAAGGTCACAGAGGAGATTAATGTTAGGGGTACAAGGGGGGTTAGCATTATGGTTAGTTACACCAAAGGTTGGCATTAGGTATACAAGGAGGGCTCGTTTTTAGGGTATTACAGGAGGGTCATCGTTAGGCCGCTGTCACACTGAGGCGTCGGCGGTAAAGCACCGCTATTTTTAGTGGCGCTTTGCCGTAATTTTTGGAGCGCTATTTGGCCGCTAGCGGTCAAAAAAGGGTTGATTTCAATGGGCAGGGGCGCTTTGTATACACCACTCCTACAGCGCTGCAAAGATGCGGCTTGAAGGACTTTTTTTTACCATCCTGCTAGCGCACCGCTCCAGTGTGAAAGCCCTCGGGGATTTCACACTGGAGTGAGAGGAGAAGTTCTTTCAGGGGGCTTTGCAGGTGCTATTGTTAGCGCTATAGCGCCTGCAAAACACCTCAGTGTGAAAGCAGCCTTAAGGCTACAGAGGAGATAAGTGCTAAGGTTACAAGAAGGGTTAGGGCAGCCGTCACTAAATGGCGGCCCGCGGTCCGAGTCCGGCCCGGGTGGCGCTTCTGCCCGGACCACCATGCCGCCAGAATAATTTTAAATGTCAGCGTTTTCTGGGGCCGCGGGTTTCCACAGCAACCAGTGACGCTGAGAGTGGAGAAGACAAGCTTGCGCTCACAGGGCGTGACGTCACGTGCGTGCCCCGCCCCCTGCAGCTTGCGGGTCCACTCCTGGCTCTCTGTGCGAGATTGGGGCGTGACGTCCCATGCGCGCCCCGCCCCCCTGCTACTCGCGGTCCCGGGCTCTCCTTATCGTGCAGCTTTCGCCCATCTTGCATGCAAGGTATGTGACAAGTTAATTAGTTGTCACTAATGGGCAGATTTGTTATTGTGTACACTGCTGGGCATACTTAATAATGGTCACGCTGATGGGTAGCTTTTTTTTATGTTAAGGGACACTCTGATGGACGAATTTTATATTAAGGGGCACTCTGATGGGCACAGTTTATTTTAAGGGGTACGCTGATGGGTATATTTTGAATGTGCACACTGATGAGCATATTTTGTTAAGGGGCACACTGATGGACACATTTTGTTGTGCCCATCAGAGTGCCCCTTAACATAAAATATGCCCATCAGCATACACATTAAAAATATACCCATCAGCGTACCCCTAAAATAAAATGTGCCCATCAGAGTGCCCCTTAACATAAAAGGTGCCCATCAGCGTGACCCTTATTTTATGTTAAGGGGCATGCTGATGGGAACATTTTGTATTAAGGAGCACTCTGATGGGCAGATTTTATGTTAAGGGACACGTTTTCTTGTGCCCATCAGTGTGCCCCTTTATATAAAATGTGCCCATCAGGATGTCCCTTAACATAAAACTTGTCCATTAGCGTGTACCTTAACATAAAATATGCCCATCGGCGTGACCCTTATTTTATGTTAAGGGGGACTCTGATGGGGACATCTGATGTAAAGGAGCTCTGTGATGGGGACACCTGATGTAAAGGGGTGCTGTGATGGGGACACCTGGTGTAAAGGGGTGCTGTGATGGGGACACCTGATGTAAAGGGGTGCTGTGATGGGGACCCCTGATGTAAAGGGGTGCTGTGATGGGGACCCCTGATGTAAAGGGGTGCTGTGATGGGGACACCTGATGTAAAGGGGTGCTGTGATGGGGACCCCTGATGTAAAGGGGTGCTGTGATGGGGACACCTGATGTAAAGTGATGTTGTGATGGGGACACCTGATGTAAAGGGGTGCTGTGATGGGGACACCTGATGTAAAGTGATGTTGTGATGGGGACACCTGATGTAAAGGGGTGCTGTGATGGGGACACCTGATGTAAAGTGATGTTGTGATGGGGACACCTGATGTAAAGGGGTGCTGTGATGGGGACCCCTGATGTAAAGGGGTGCTGTGATGGGGACCCCTGATGTAAAGGGGTGCTGTGATGGGGACCCCTGATGTAAAGGGGTGCTGTGATGGGGACACCTGATGTAAAGGAGCTCTGTGATGGGGACACCTGATGTAAAGGGGTGCTGTGATGGGGACACCTGATGTAAAGGGGTGCTGTGATGGGGACACCTGATGTAAAGGGGTGCTGTGATGGGGACACCTGATGTAAAGGGGTGCTGTGATGGGGACACCTGATGTAAAGGGATGCTGTGATGGGGACACCTGATGTAAAGGGGTGCTGTGATGGGGACACCTGATGTAAAGGGGTGCTGTGATGGGGACACCTGATGTAAAGGGGTGCTGTGATGGGGACACCTGATGTAAAGGAGCTCTGTGATGGGGACCCCTGATGTAAAGGAGCTCTGTGATGGGGAAAAATGGGAACTTGAGATTCGGACCTCGGCCCAAAGAAAATTTTAGTGACCGGACCTCCTTGAATTTTAATTCAAGACCCCTGGGTTAGGGTAAAGCCTCGTACACACGATCGGATTTCCGTCGGACAAATCCGTGGAATTTTGTCCGAAGGGCGTGGAACTTGTTCTGCATACAAACGGCAAAACTTTTTGTCCGACAACAATTGTCCAATGGAGCATACAAACGGTCGGATTTTCCAACAAAACTCTGCCATCACACATTTGTTGTCGGAAAATCCGATCGTATGTACGAGTCTTTAGAGTTAGGGGTATAAAGGAGGGTTAGCATTTTTCGGCATGAAAAAAACGTTGTTTTTCAAAAACGTCATTTAAAATGATCGTGTGTGGGCTTCACATAATTTTTCAGGTTCTGAAAAAAAATTCAATCAACAATGTCGTTTTTCGGGTTGTAAAAAATTATCGTGTGTGGGCTAGAACGACGTAAAAAACCCATGCATGCTCAGAAGCAAGTTATGAGACGGGAGCACTCGTTCTAGTAAAACTAACGTTCATAATGGAGTAAGCACATTCATCACGCTGTAACAGACAGAAAAGCACAAATCGTCTTTTACCAACACGGAATCAGCTAAAGCAGCCCAAAGGCGAATGGAACTTCCCCTTTATAGTGCCGTCGTACGTGTTGTACTGTACGTCACTGCGCTTTGCTAGATAATTTTTTTTAAAACGATGGTGTGTAGGCAACATCGTTTTAACGATGAAGTTGGGAAAACATAGGGCTAGATTCAGAGAGAGTTACGCCGGCGTAGGAGTAGATACGCCGTCGTAACTCTGAATCTACGCCGTCGTAAATTTAAGCGTATTCTGGAAACCAGGTACGCTTAAATTAGGCTAAGATACGAGCGGCGTAAGTCTCCTACGCAGTCGTATCTTAGGGTGCATATTTACGCTGGCCGCTAGGTGGCGCTTCCGTTGATTTTGGCATGTGCAAATGAGCTAGATACGCTGATTCAGAATCGTACGTGCGCCCGGCGGATTTTTTTACGTCGTTTTTACGTCGTTTGCGTAAGGCTTTTTCCGGCGTAACGTTACTCCTGCTATATGAGACATAGCCAATGTCAAGTATGGACGTCGGGACAGCGTCGAATTTTGTGTCGTTTACGTCAGTCGTTCGCGAATAGGGCTTTGCGTAAATTACGTTCACGTCGAAAGCATTGACTATTTGCGATGTGATTAGGAGCATGCGCACTGGGATACGTTCACGGACGGCGCATGCGCCGTTCGTTAGAGACGTCATTTACGTGGGGTCATGTTTTATTTACATAAAACACGCCCACCTCTTCTCAATTTGAATTCGGCGCGCTTACACCGGCAGATTTACTCTACGCCGCTGTAACTTAGGGCGCAGGTTGTTTGTGAATCCAGCCCCAGCCTCACTAAGTTACGGCGGCGCTACGCCCGCACAAACTTACGGCGGGCTATCTGAATCTAGCCCATCGTTTTTTCGACATGCTCAAAACTACGTTTTTTTTCATACTGAAAAATGATCGTGTGTACGCGGCATTAGGGTTACAAAGATGGTAGGCTCCTTCAGGGCAGGGACCGATGTGAACATACATGTAAAGCAGTGCATAAAATAATGGCCCTATATAAACCCTGTAATAAAAAAATTGCACACAGCAGGCCAGTCACACCCACATTCACTCGTTGTGTTGCCCTTTGGACTTTTGGTGGTTATAGAGTGACTCTGTGATGGATGCCAGCCAATCCAAACCAGAATTTTAGAGTAATTTGCAGAGCTCTGAATGTATAGTAGATGGTTTTAGTGTCATTTATGGCAATCAACGAAAAGACCAGCAATTTTCCAAGAGAAAACCAGTTACAGACTGCAGTTGGAGATGGGAACATTCGCTATGAATACGACAAGTGTGGCCATAATTGGGATCTCCCATTGAAGAATGTGAGGCAAATGTGACGAAACCCAGAAAATGCGTAGGAATGCAGCCAGAGAATGCGCGCTCCAACAGAAGACCAACAGAGACACGACTGTAAATAAGAGCACAGCAATCAGAGGATCGATCATCAGTCACATTATACATCTGCCTCTCAGTCTGTCTATAACGGTGCAATGAGAAGGACCAGAGCGCAATCTTTATCTCCTTCTAGCGGTAATCTATTATAGATGATAAGATGGCCTCAGAAACTGTCACAAAGCTGGAAAATACTCCATGACAATGAAAAACACAAGAATAGATACAGTGGGGGAGATTTACTAAAACTGGAGCACTTATAGGTAGATTCACACACATCGGCCTAACTTTAGGGCGGCCTAGCCTAGCCTGTTTAGGCTACACCGCCGTAAATTAGTTAGGCTAGTAGTGATTCACAATCTACTTACCTGCTAATCTACGGCGGCGTAGCCTAAAACGAGCGGGCGTAAAGGCGCCTAATTCAAATTGCTTGGAGGCGGGTGTGTTGTATGGAAATGAGGCTTGACCTCACGTTTTTTGACGTTTTTTAAAACTGCGCATGCGCCGGGCGACTACATTTCCCAGTGCGCATTGCGGCTAAGTACGCCGTACGGGCCTATTGATTTCGACGTAAACGACGTAACTCCCGATTCGTGGACGACTTACGCAAACGACGCAAAAAAAAAAATCGAACCTCGCGGCGGGAATGGCGGACATAACAACGTAATTCGACGGCGTAGGCCTGGCGTACGTTTGTGAACCGGCGTATCCCCTCATTTACATAATCTACGCCGGCCGCAATGGAAGCGCCATCTAGCGGCCATCAGAAACATTGCAAGCTAAGATAGAACGGCGCAAGCCGGCCTATCTTAGCTTTGTTTAAGCGTATCTCTGTTTGAGCATACGCTTAAACAAACGCCGGCGTAGATTCGGAGTTAGGTCGGCTTATCTACTGATAAGCCGGCCTCTTTGTGAATCTACCCATTAGAATCTGGTGCAGATGTGCGTAGTAACCAATCAGCTTCTAACCTCATCTCGTAAATTCCCGGGTGAACGTCCTTTTATGTGCATTCCCCGCGCTCGCCGCTGGGAAACACTGTGCCCGACGCATCGCTGAGATGCCGATGCGCGTGCCTGGCCGCCGCGATGTCCGCCGGGTACCCACGATCGGCATTTACAGCAGGGACGTGGAGCTTTGTGTGTAAACACAGAGCTCCACATCCTGTCAAGGAGAGAGGAGATCAATGCCGTGTCCCTTGTACCTAGGGACACAGCATCGGTCACCTCCCCCAGTCACCCCCTCCCCCCACACAGTTAGAACACACCCAAGGAATACATTTAACCCCTTCCTCACCCCCTAGTGTTAACCCCTTCCCTGCCAGTCACATTTATACAGTAATCAGTGCATTTTTATAGCACTTTTAACTGTGAAAATGACAATGGTCCCGAAATTGTGTTAAAAGTGTCTGATATGTCCGCCGCAATATCGCAGGCCTGAGGAAAAAAAAAAAAAAAAAAATCGCAGATCGCCGCCATTACTAGTAAAAAATAAATCATAAATCTATCCCCTATTTTGTAGGCGCTATAACTTTTGCGCAAACCAATCAATATACGCTTATTGCGATTTTTTTTAAACAAAAATATGTAGAATACGTATCGGCCTAAACTGAGGGGAAAAAAATGGGATATTATTAACAAAAAGTAAAAAATATTGTGTTTTTTTTTTCAATATTTTTTGTCTTTTTTTGTTTATAGCGCAAAAAATAAAAATCGCAGAGATGATCAAATACCACCAAAAGAAGCTCTATTTGTGGGGAAAAAAACATTTGAAACCCATCTTTCAGATAACCTTACAAAAAAAAACAGCTAACAAAACTATCATTCATCCCTTGTGATACCTTGGGTAGTGACATATCCTCTTTATGGAGAAATCTGTACGTTTTTTCCTTAACCACTTCCCGACCGCCGCATGTAGATATACGTCGGCAGAATGGCACGGACAGGCACATCAACGTACCTGTACGTCCCTGCCTAGACGTGGGTCGGGGGTCCGATCGGGACCCCCCCCACGACATGCGGCGGTTGGATCCCCTCGGGGAGCGATCCGGGACGACGGCGCGGCTATTCGTTTATAGCCGCTCCGTCGCGATCGCTCTCCGGAGCTGAAGAACGGGGAGAGCCGTATGTAAACACGGCTTCCCTGTGCTTCACTGTGGCGGCGCATCGATCGTGTCATCCCTTTTATAGGGAGACACAATCGATGACGTCAGTCCTACAGCCACACCCCCCTACTGTTGTAAACACACACTAGGTGAAGCCTAACACGTTCAGCGCCCCCTGTGGTTAACTCCCAAACTGCAACTGTCATTTTCACCATAAAGAATGCAATTTAAATGCATTTTTTGCTGTGAAAATGACAATGGTCCCAAAAATGTGTCAAAATTGTCCGAAGTGTCCGCCATAATGTCGCAGTCACGAAAAAAATCACTGATCGCTGCCATTAGTAGTAAAAAAAAAATAATTAATAAAAATGCAATAAAACTATCCCCTATTTTGTAAACGCTATAAATTTTGCGCAAACCAATCGATAAACGCTTATTGCGATTTTTTTTACCAAAAATAGGTAGAAGAATACGTATCGGCCTAAACTGAGGAAAAAATAATTTTTTAGATATGTTTTTGGGGGATATTTATTATAGCAAAAAGTAAAAAATATTGCATTTTTTTCAAAATTGTCGCTCTATTTTTGTTTATAGCGCAAAAAATAAAAACCGCAGAGGTGATCAAATACCACCAAAAGAAAGCTCTATTTGTGGGGAAAAAAAGGACGCCAATTTTGTTTGGGAGCCACGTCGCACGACCGTGCAATTGTCTGTTAAAGCGACGCAGTGCCGAATTGTAAAAACCCCTTGGGTCATTTAGCTGCATATTGGTCCGGTCCTTAAGTGGTTAAACTTCCCTTCTAAGCTTGGGGTGCGCGGTATACGCCGATAAATACGGTACTTATTTTATTTCATTTCCTTTTTACTACTATGAAAAATGTTCTGAAAAATCTCCCAAATTCATTCAATATTTGCATTATAAAAAGGGATCTCAATCACAGACTGGAAGGTAACATTATAAACCCAAATGACTGACAGAAGAGCGGAGGTGGCTCTGGAACCCTGAATGGCTGCAGATGAAGGACAAAACTTCAACTACAGGAGCAAAAAACAGAACGGTGCCTCTGCGGGGGGGTGGCGGGGAGGTTAGCACATATGGTTACGGGATTAAAATACAAGTCATGGATCAAAAAACTGAGCAAAAATATAGAAAGTGGTTCTCAAAGTACAAAAATAACCTTCAGTGCCCCTAAATAACTTCTGCTTTTTCTTATTTTATTTCATTTCCTTTTCAGTTCTGAGAAAAATCGCTTAAATTCATAAAATGTTTCCACTGTAAAAAAAATATATATATATATATATATATATATATATATATATATATATATATATATATATATATATATATATATATATATATATATATATATATATATATATATATATATATATATATATATATATATTTTTTTTTTACAGTGGAAACATTTTATGAATTTAAGCGATTTTCTAGCAATTGAAATTTAGAAAAGTGGAGGTAGTTCATGAACCCCGAATAGTAGAAGATGATAAACAAAACACCCCCTGCGCACACCTATGCTGATGGTATTGCTCATCTGGGAAGGAGGGCACCCCAGAATGCCTGCCCCTACTTTTATTTGACTTTATTTGCACCTGAGAGCCCTCTAATCCAGGAACCATACTATGTCCAAGGGCTTGACTTCTCCGACTACAGAGCTAGAACATAAAAATAAATCATTTAATGCAGGGCTCGACAAATCCCGGGCGCCAGGTCGCAAATGCGACTAGAATTAGCGACCTGGCACGGCACAGCTGGGGTACCCTGTCTCCGTGAGAAAAATCGCTCAAATTCATAAAATACTCCACTGTAAAAAGAAAAAAAAATTATATATAATATATTTTTTTTTACAGTGGAAACATTTTATGAATTTGAGGGATTTTCTAGCAATTGAAATTTAGAAAAGTGGAGGAAGTTCATGAACCCCGAATAGTAGAAGATGAACAAAACTGAACATTTTCATTCAAAGCTGAGCTCCAGATATGTATTTTTTTTTTCTGTATAGTTAAATTGGTCCTGTTTGGACCAGTGTCTGTGTACCCAACCAATCCCTCTGTGGAAGTGGAGAATCATTGTAGTAGTTGCTGTTACTACAGTGATCCTCATGTTCTGGGTCCTACGCCAAATAGCTGCCCTGCTACACAGTAACTATAAGGAGTCACTCACTCCCGCCAGGGGCACCGATAAGGCAGTAAAGCCAGCCCTCCTGTACTGGGCGCGGGCCCCATCAGTTCAAAACGGAGGGAGGGGGGGGCGCAGTCACCAGCTGAGCAGGAGGGCCAGCTGTACTGTCTTTTTGGGTACACCAATCTTCTTCTGCCTTCCCCTGCTGCCAGCTTCTCCCTCTGGCTGCACTACAGGGGATTAGTCCTAGCACATGCACCCCTTCCATCTGCTGTCCGTGCTTCCCTGTGTGCCCCCCCCCGCAGCGCTTGTGTGCCCCCCCAACAGCGCTCGTGTGCGCCTTTCCCCCCGCAGCGCTTCCGGCTTCCCTTCTCTCCTGCCAGAGGCTGCTGCGGGCACACAGGGGGATGTTTCAGGATGACGTGAGGGGGAAGGGGCTGGTCAATATGTAATTTATTGGCCCCTTTATCACCCGAATGAACATAGCGATTGATCGGTACCAATCAGTCCTGTGTCCAATCATCACTGAAGCATAGTAAACTGTTTAGGGCAGGCCTCAAAATTTCCCCTCGCCTACTCGCATTTTGCGAGTGCAAAATCGTTTCTGGCGAGGAGCTGGGAGTGGGGGGGATTGCGGGTACCGCCGGCATGCGGGGATTGATTGGGAGCCGTTCTCCCATCAATCACCCTGGGGAAGAGAAAAGCCGCGGGATATCATATAGACAGAACACGTCCCAGCATTGGACTGGCATTCTGTCAATCTGATACAGGCACGGGGTCAGGAGGCGGGGCTGTGTAACCGCGAGTGGAGCGGAGGGAGCTGCAATGTAAAGTAAGCTGTAACAGCGGGTTATCAGCTAGCTTTTCTCTTCCCTCTTGATCGATGAGAGAACGGCTCCCAATCAATCCCTGCATGCCAACGGTACCCGCGCTCCCCCCCCACTCCCAGCTCCTCTTCCCCTGGGGCTATCCTCTGCACAGGTGAGCAGAGGCTACAATCGTGGGTACAGTGAGTAAAAGCTGCAATGCTGGGCACAGTGCGTAAAGGCTGCAATGGTGGGCACAGTGGGCAGAGGCTGCAATGGTGGGCAGAGGCTGCAATGGTGGGCAGAGTGGGCAGAGGCTGCTATGGTGGGCAGAGGCTGCAATGGTGGGCACAGTGGGCAGAGGTTGCAATGGTGGGCACAGGCTGCAATGGTGGGCACGGTGGGCAGAGGCTGCTATGGTGGGCAGAGGCTGCAATGGTGGGCAGAGGCTGCAATGGTGGGTACAGTGGGCAGAGGCTGCAATGGTGGGCACAGTGGGCAGAGGCTGCAATGGTGGGCACAGGCTGCTATGGTGGGCACAGGCTGCTATGGTGGGCACAGTGGACAGAGGCTGTAATGGTGGGCACAGTTGTAGCTGCACTGATAAAGTTTGCCATAAAACATGTAAGTGTCATTTCATGAGAGAATTTGAGGGCGTGTTTAGGGGCAGAATTAGGGGTGGTGCAGGGTAGGGATTGGTTGGGTCAACTGGTGTCGAGTAACCCTTAAGGCCTGGCTAGTAGCGCAGGACTTGAAATTTTGAGCCCTGGTTTAGGGTATATAAAGTGGAGAAGTACACAGAGTATATGGAGTGCAGAGTGTGTTTGACCCTTGCAGGGTCTTTATAGGAGCCATTGGAGATCAATGTGGCGCCATCTGCTGATGTGGTCTATAAAGGAGGCGAGTGCCCATTGCCCCTATTGAAGGGGGCACTTATCACGGAGTGTCATTTATGAAGCACGTTTCCTCACAGTGAAGCTTGAACTGCACTTTCTTTGCATAAAAAGACTTTTTTTTTTTTTTTTTCCAATTAACCACTTCAGCCCCGGACCATTTGGCTGGCCAAAGACCAGAGCACTTTTTGCGATTCGGCACTGCGTCTCTTTAACTGACAATTGCGCGGTCGTGCGACGTGGCTCCCAAACAAAATTGACGTCCTTTTTCCCCCACAAATAGAGCTTTCTTTTGGTGGTATTTGATCACCTCTGCGGTTTTTATTCTTTGCACTATAAACAAGAATAGAGCGACAATTTTAATAAAAAAAAATGCAATATTGTTTACTTTTTGTAAATACTCCCCAAAAAATATATATAAAAACAAATTTTTTTCCTCAGTTTAGGCCGATATGTATTCTTCTACATATTTTTGGTAAAAATCGCAATAAGCGTTTATTGATTGGTTTGCGCAAAAGTTTTAGCGTCTACAAAATAGGGGATAGTTTTATGGCATTTTTATTAATCATTTTTTTTTTTACTAGTAATGGCGGCGATCAGCGATTTTTATTGTGACTGCGACGTTATGGCGGACACATCGGACACTTTTGGTGCTATTTTGGGACCATTCACATTTATACAGCAATCAGTGCTATAAAAATGCACCGATTACTGTGTAAATGTGACTGGCAGTGAAGGGATTAACCACTAGGGGGCGAGGAAGGGGTTAAGTGTGTCCTAGGGAGTGATTCGAACCGTTAGGGGGCGTGGCTACGAGTGACACGTCACTGATCGCTGTTTCCGATGAGAGGGAGCAGACGATCAGTGACCTGTCACTAGGAAGAACGGGGAGATGTTGGGCCAGATTCTCGTATACTGGCGTAAAACTATGCAGGCGTAACGTATCTCGTTTACGCTACACGGCTGCAAGTTTTACGGGCAAGTGCTTGATTCACAAAGCACTTGCCTGTAAAGTTGCGGCGGCGTAGCGTAAATCCTCTGGCGCAAGCCCGCCTAATTCAAATGATCCAGGTAGGGGGCGTGGATCATTTAAATTAGGCGTGTTCCTGCGCCGATCGTACTGCACATGCGCCGTCCCTAAAATTTCCCAACGTACATTGCGCTAAATGATGTCGCAAGGACATCATTGGTTTCGACGTTAACGTAAATGGCGTCCAGCGCCATTCACGGACGACTTACGCAAACGACGTACATTTTTAAATTTCGACGCAGGAACGACGGCCATACTTAACATTGGTTGCCCCTCATATAGCAGGGGCAACTTTACGCGTCGCAAATGCTACGGAAACGTCGTAAACTCACTGCGTCGACCGCGCGTACGTTTGGGAATCTCGCGTAAATAGCCAATTTGCATAGACGACAGGGAAAACGACGTCGGCGACACAAAGCGGCGGGAAAAAAAATTGCATCTAAGATCTGACAGCGTAAGAGCCTTACGCCTGTCAGATCTAATGGATATCTATGCATAACTTATTCTAAGAATCAGTCGCATAGATACGCCGGGCCAGATTAGGACTTACGATGGCGCAAATGGTGTTGCGCCGTTGTAAGCCTTTTGAGAATCTGGCCCGTTGTGTTTACACTGACATCTCCCAGTTCTTCAGCTTCGTGACCCGATCGCGGGACACCGGTGGACATAGAGTCCATGGCTCCCGCGGGCACAATCACGGAGCTTGCAGCAGGGCTGCGTGTGCGCAACCACAGGGCGGCAAGTTTAAAGGGACGTACATGTACGACTACCGACGTATACGTTTGTGCGGTGGTCGGCAAGCGGTTAATATCATATCAATTTATTCATCACAGATTATTGCATTTGGACTTTGGGTATTTACAATCAGCACTTTATGATATATTGACACGGTTTATCCCGTATATTTTATCATTTATCACTTAGTTTATTAGCAGCGCTATCACACTTTATATACCTTACCTAATGCAGTTTTGTGAGAACTTTCAGGTGATAGCAGCAGCTTTAATCATTTCATTCACACATTGGGTTTTTATTCATGTACCACTAGGTGGCAGCGCACAACTATCACATTATAATTTATAGGAAACTGTTTACTATGCTTCAGTTTGTGAAAGAGCAAGAAGCTTCAGAGCACTTCCAATACATTAATCGTTGCAACTTAGGCTGCAAAGAGACTGGTAAACTCTATGTCCTCGGTCACTTTGGGTTGGGGGGGGGGCGGGGTGTTGGGGAGGGGGCCCTGTCAGGTAGGCTGTATGGAGCCCTGTGATTTATAACAGTAGCCCTGATGGGTGCCATTCAGAGAACACATTGTATTTTGCCAATGAATGCGAAGGACAAAGGTGTGGATTGTGATGTCATCACCCTGCCTCTCCACCTCGTCCAATCAGAGAATGCTTTGCACCTATTGAGAAAAACAGGCATTCTATGAATGGCACTAATGCCGAGCAAGCACCTCTTGTGGATCCCAAGCCGCTTGGCACAGATTCGGAAAGCAACAAGGAACTCTGTAGTAGCAGCAGTTACTACAGCAATTATCTACTTCCACAGGGATCAGCCAGGTATGGAATATGTACACTTACTTTGGTCTATGCCGGACCAATGAAACACATTATATATATATAGCAAAATGACGTCAGCAAAGTGTTTGTGTTACCCTGACAGGACGTCATGTGACGTCCGCATCACGACGATCGTTGTTGCGGCGTGTCAGTCTGACGCACCGCAACTCCGATTTAGGTAAAGAGTCTGAAGGAGGCTCTTTACCACGTGATGAGCCATGTCAGATCACGGCTCATCAAGATGTAAACAGGAAAAGCCGTTGATCGGCTTTTCCTCACTCGTGTCTGACAGACAATTGGCTGCTCTCCCGATGGATTGATTATCAGCACAGCCCCCCCCCCCCCCCCCCATGGATGCCCGCCCAAGACCACGAGGGATGCAACCAGACCACCAGGGATCTCACAAAAGGTATGTCACCCTGGACCACCTGGGAAGTGGCAATCAGTGCCCAACAGCAATGCGTGCCAGTGCCACCAGTGATGCCTATCAGTGCCGCCTATCAATGCTGCATATCAGTGCCACCCATCAGTATCGCCCATCAGTGCCACCCATCAGTATCGCCCATCAGTGCCACCCATCAGTGCCACCTTAGTGCTCACAAGTGCCACCCATGAGTGCCCATCAGTGCAGCCTTTTAGTGCCCATCAGTGCCGTCTATCAATGCTGCATATCAGTGCCACCCATCAGTATCCCCTATCAGTGCCACCTATCAGTGCCACCCATCAGTATCGCCTATCAGTGCCACCCATCAGTGCCACCCATCGGTGCCACCCATCGGTGCCACCCATCAGTGCCACCCATCAGTGCCACCCATCAGTGCCACCCATCAGTGCCACCCATCAGTGCCACCCATCAGTGCCACCCATCAGTGCCACCCATCAGTGCCACCCATCAGTGCCACCTATCAGTGCTCATCAGTGCTCACAAGTCCCACCCATGAGTGCCCATCAGTGCAGCCTTTTAGTGCCCATCAGTGCCGCCTATCAATGCTGCATATCAGTGCCACCCATCAGTATCGCCCATCAGTGCCACCCATCAGTGCCACCTCATCGGTGCCACCTTAGTGCTCATCAGTGCTCACAAGTGCCACCCATGAGTGCCCATCAGTGCAGCCTTTTAGTGCCCATCAGTGCCGCCTATCAATGCTGCATATCAGTGCCACCCATCAGTATCGCCCATCAGTGCCACCTCATCGGTGCCACCTTAGTGCTCATCAGTGCTCACAAGTGCCACCCATGAGTGCCCATCAGTGCAGCCTTTTAGTGCCCATCAGTGCCGCCTATCAATGCTGCATATCAGTGCCACCCATCAGTGCCACCCATCAGTGCCACCCATCAGTGCCACCCATCAGTGCCACCCATCAGTGCCACCCATCAGTGCCACCTTAGTGCTCATCAGTGCTCATCAGTGCCCATCAGTGCAGCCTTTTAGTTACCATCAGTGCCGCCTATCAATGCTGCATATCAGTGCCACCCATCAGTATCGCCTATCAGTGTCACCTCATCGTTGCCGCCTTAGTGGCCATCAGTGAAGGAGAAAACTTATTTACAAAATTTTATAACAGAAACAAAAGAAAAACATTTTTTTTTCCTGTCTTTATTTGTTTAGCAAAAAATAAGGTGAGGTAATCAAATACCACCAAAATAAAGCTCTATTTGTAGGGGGAAAAAATGATAAAAATATTGTTTTGGGTACGGTGTAGCATGACCGTGCAATTGTCATTTAAAGCGGTGGTTCACCCTCCTTAACATGATTCTAGCATTACATTCGGCATCGTAGCGCGAGCTACAGTATGCCGGTCTTACATTTTTTATCCCCGTACTCACTGTGCTATTGATCATTGAAGATTCCGACTCCCGCGGGGAATGGGCGTTCCTATGGAGAGGGAGGATGATTGACGGCCGGCTCTGGCACGTCACGCTCCCCGAAGACAGCCGGAGTAGGTCTCGGCTCTTCACGGCGCCTGCGCACAGGCTATGCGCAGGCGCCGTGAAGAGCCAAGCCTATTTTGGCTATTTCCGGAGGAACGTGACGTGCCAGGGCCGGCCGTCAATCACCTTCTCTCACCATAGGAACGCCCATTCCCCGGAATCTTCAATGTGGAATAGCACAGTGAGTACGGGGATAAAAAATGTAAGACCGGCATACTGTAGCTCGCGCTACTATGCCGAATGTAATGCTAGAATTAAAAAAAAATGTTTTTTTTTTTTTAATAGGGTGAACCCCCGCTTTAAACAGCAACAGCGCTGAAAGCTGAAAATTGGCCAGGGCAGGAAGGGTGGGGGGGGATTGAAGTAGTTAAAAAACCCATACCTGGAGTTCAGCTCTAAAAACAGAACCTAAAAATGCAAGAAAACCAGAGAAGATCAGGTCAATGGTTTATTTATTCTAATTGACCCCAAAAAAGGAGAAATAGCATTTTTTTAAATTTGACAAAATTGGAATTTTAAATTAAAAGCTTTTTTTTTTTCCCCAAACACAAAAGTTCAAACACTATTATGTTGTATTCTTTATGTCGTTTAACATAATTATACTATAATGAGCTTTGAGATGAATTAAAGAACAGGAAACTAATTGTATAATTATCTGCAGCTCTGTTCTCTCTCACCCCCTCCTCGGCCTATTCATGTCACTCCTGTACACCAATTACTGGCCTGTGACAGTCCACAGACCTCAGACCTGCATATATATTTAGGCTTAGCTCACAAGGATAGCGGGCCTTCTATTTCACCCAGGAGTCTGCAATTATTAAATCGCAATGGACACGGAAAATAAAATTACTTTTTTGGACAAGTAGGGTCCTTATCCAGCAGTTAGCTTTGTAAATTGATCCTATTGAATGCTATGAATAGCCGAATGTTGGCCATACACTGATAAATGTGGCAGACACGTATTGATCGGTGTGTGGTCTCCCTCACTCCAATGACGTAGATTGTTTAGTTGGCGTCTGTTGAGGGGATAAATTGGAAGCTCCATTTGGTATAAATACTTCACCCTTTACCTCGCCTGAAAGTCTTATGTTAAAGTAGAATTCCACCTTCCCGACGGCCGTACGACTTTATACGGCCGCAGGGTGGTTCTAAATCTCCGGGAGGCCGTGTTTTTACAGCCTCCGCTCCTCCTGGCCACTGGGGGGCGCGCGAGCGCCCGGCGCATCACTGTGATGCCGATGCAAAAAAAAGGACGTCAATTTTGTTTGGGAGCCATGTCGCACGACCGTGCAATTGTCAGTTAAAGTAACACAGTGCCGAATCGCAAAAAGTCCTCTGGTCAGGAAGGGGGTTTAAGTGCCCAGTAAGGAAGTGGTTAATATCACACTTTGCCCAAAGGAACCTTTTCCAATACTGTTCGGTAAGCGGCAACCGAAAATTAAAGTCGGGTTGAGCGTTTTTACACCGTTCAAGAAAAGCCATGAATACAAATCTTCAGCTGATTGAAGTGGAGAGACAGATGGATAGCAAGCCTTGTAGACATCCAACACATGTTTTCAGGGGTTTTCGTTAGCTCAAAAGACAGCGGAAGAGCCAAGTATGGGCATGCTGCAAGCTGAGGGTCGGGGACTATGGGCATGCTGCAAGCTGAGGGTCGGGGACTATGGGCATGCTGCAAGCTGAGGGTCGGGGACTATGGGCATGCTGCAAGCTGAGGGTCGAGGACTATGGGCATGCTGCAAGCTGAGGGTCAAGGACTATGGGCATGCTGCAAGCTGAGGGTCAAGGACTATGGGCATGCTGCAAGCTGAGGGTCGGGGACTATGGGCATGCTGCAAGCTGAGGGTCGGGGGGACTATGGGCATGTTGCAAGCTGAGGGTCGAGGACTATGGGCATGCTGCAAGCTGAGGGTCGGGGGACTATGGGCATGCTGCAAGCTGAGGGTCGGGGGACTATGGGCATGCTGCAAGCTGAGGGTCGGGGGACTATGGGCATGCTGCAAGCTGAGGGTCGGGGACTATGGGCATGCTGCAAGCTGAGGGTCGGGGACTATGGGCATGCTGCAAGCTGAGGGTCGGGGACTATGGGCATGCTGCAAGCTGAGGGTCGGGGACTATGGGCATGCTGCAAGCTGAGGGTCGGGGACTATGGGCATGCTGCAAGCTGAGGGTCTGGGACTATGGGCATGCTGCATTCTAAAGGTTGGGGACTATGGGCATGCTGCAAGCTGAGGGTCGGGGACTATGGGCATGCTGCAAGCTGAGGGTCGGGGACTATGGGCATGCTGCAAGCTGAGGGTCGGGGACTATGGGCATGCTGCAAGCTGAGGGTCAAGGACAATGGGCATGCTGCAAGCTGAGGGTCAAGGACAATGGGCATGCTGCAAGCTGAGGGTCGGCAACAATGGACATGCTGCAAGCTGAGGGTAAAGGACTATGGGCATGCTGCAAGCCAAGGGTCGGGGACTATGGGCATGCTGCAAGCTGAGGGTCGGGGACTATGGGCATGCTGCAAGCTGAGGGTCGGGGACTATGGGCATGCTGCAAGCTGAGGGTCGGGGACTATGGGCATGCTGCATTCTAACGGTTGGGGACTATGGGCATGCTGCAAGCTGAGGGTTGGGGACTATGGGCATGCTGCAAGCTGAGGGTCGGGGACTATGGGCATGCTGCAAGCTGAGGGTCGGGGACTATGGGCATGCTGCATGCTAAAAGTTGGGGACTATGGGCATGCTGCAAGCTGAGGGTCGGGGACTATGGGCATGCTGCAAGCTGAGGGTCTGGGACTATGGGCATGCTGCATTCTAAAGGTTGGGGACTATGGGCATGCTGCAAGCTGAGGGTTGGGGACTATGGGCATGCTGCAAGCTGAGGGTCGGGGACTATGGGCATGCTGCAAGCTGAGGGTCGGGGACTATGGGCATGCTGCAAGCTGAGGGTCGGGGACTATGGGCATGCTGCAAGCTGAGGGTCGGGGACTATGGGCATGCTGCAAGCTGAGGGTCGGGGACAATGGGCATGCTGCAAGCTGAGGGTCGGGGACAATGGGCATGCTGCAAGCTGAGGGTCAAGGACAATGGGCATGCTGCAAGCTGAGGGTCGGCAACAATGGACATGCTGCAAGCTGAGGGTCAAGGACTATGGGCATGCTGCAAGCCAAGGGTCGGGGACTATGGGCATGCTGCAAGCTGAGGGTCGGGGACTATGGGCATGCTGCAAGCTGAGGGTCGGGGACTATGGGCATGCTGCAAGCTGAGGGTCGGGGACTATGGGCATGCTGCATTCTAAAGGTTGGGGACTATGGGCATGCTGCAAGCTGAGGGTTGGGGACTATGGGCATGCTGCAAGCTGAGGGTCGGGGACTATGGGCATGCTGCAAGCTGAGGGTCGGGGACTATGGGCATGCTGCAAGCTGAGGGTCGAGGACTATGGGCATGCTGCAAGCTGAGGGTCAAGGACTATGGGCATGCTGCAAGCTGAGGGTCAAGGACTATGGGCATGCTGCAAGCTGAGGGTCGGGGACTATGGGCATGCTGCAAGCTGAGGGTCGGGGGACTATGGGCATGTTGCAAGCTGAGGGTCGAGGACTATGGGCATGCTGCAAGCTGAGGGTCGGGGGACTATGGGCATGCTGCAAGCTGAGGGTCGGGGGACTATGGGCATGCTGCAAGCTGAGGGTCGGGGGACTATGGGCATGCTGCAAGCTGAGGGTCGGGGACTATGGGCATGCTGCAAGCTGAGGGTCGGGGACTATGGGCATGCTGCAAGCTGAGGGTCGGGGACTATGGGCATGCTGCAAGCTGAGGGTCGGGGACTATGGGCATGCTGCAAGCTGAGGGTCGGGGACTATGGGCATGCTGCAAGCTGAGGGTCTGGGACTATGGGCATGCTGCATTCTAAAGGTTGGGGACTATGGGCATGCTGCAAGCTGAGGGTCGGGGACTATGGGCATGCTGCAAGCTGAGGGTCGGGGACTATGGGCATGCTGCAAGCTGAGGGTCGGGGACTATGGGCATGCTGCAAGCTGAGGGTCAAGGACAATGGGCATGCTGCAAGCTGAGGGTCAAGGACAATGGGCATGCTGCAAGCTGAGGGTCGGCAACAATGGACATGCTGCAAGCTGAGGGTAAAGGACTATGGGCATGCTGCAAGCCAAGGGTCGGGGACTATGGGCATGCTGCAAGCTGAGGGTCGGGGACTATGGGCATGCTGCAAGCTGAGGGTCGGGGACTATGGGCATGCTGCAAGCTGAGGGTCGGGGACTATGGGCATGCTGCATTCTAACGGTTGGGGACTATGGGCATGCTGCAAGCTGAGGGTTGGGGACTATGGGCATGCTGCAAGCTGAGGGTCGGGGACTATGGGCATGCTGCAAGCTGAGGGTCGGGGACTATGGGCATGCTGCATGCTAAAAGTTGGGGACTATGGGCATGCTGCAAGCTGAGGGTCGGGGACTATGGGCATGCTGCAAGCTGAGGGTCTGGGACTATGGGCATGCTGCATGCTAAAGGTTGGGGACTATGGGCATGCTGCAAGCTGAGGGTTGGGGACTATGGGCATGCTGCAAGCTGAGGGTCGGGGACTATGGGCATGCTGCAAGCTGAGGGTCGGGGACTATGGGCATGCTGCAAGCTGAGGGTCGGGGACTATGGGCATGCTGCAAGCTGAGGGTCGGGGACTATGGGCATGCTGCAAGCTGAGGGTCGGGGACAATGGGCATGCTGCAAGCTGAGGGTCGGGGACAATGGGCATGCTGCAAGCTGAGGGTCAAGGACAATGGGCATGCTGCAAGCTGAGGGTCGGCAACAATGGACATGCTGCAAGCTGAGGGTCAAGGACTATGGGCATGCTGCAAGCCAAGGGTCGGGGACTATGGGCATGCTGCAAGCTGAGGGTCGGGGACTATGGGCATGCTGCAAGCTGAGGGTCGGGGACTATGGGCATGCTGCAAGCTGAGGGTCGGGGACTATGGGCATGCTGCATTCTAAAGGTTGGGGACTATGGGCATGCTGCAAGCTGAGGGTTGGGGACTATGGGCATGCTGCAAGCTGAGGGTCGGGGACTATGGGCATGCTGCAAGCTGAGGGTCCAGGACTATGGGCATGCTGCAAGCTGAGGGTCGGGGACTATGGGCATGCTGCAAGCTGAGGGTCAAGGACAATGGGCATGCTGCAAGCTGAGGGTCGGCAACAATGGACATGCTGCAAGCTGAGGGTCAAGGACTATGGGCATGCTGCAAGCCAAGGGTCAGGGACTATGGGCATGCTGCAAGCCAAGGGTCGGGGACTATGGGCATGCTGCAAGCCAAGGGTCGGGGACTATGGGCATGCTGCAAGCTGAGGGTCAAGGACTATGGGCATGCTGCAAGCTGAGGGTCAAGGACTATGGGCATGCTGCAAGCCGAGGGTCGGGGACTATGGGCATGCTGCAAGCTGAGGGTCGGGGACTATGGGCATGCTGCAAGCTGAGGGTCGGGGACTATGGGCATGCTGAAAGCTGAGGGTCGGAAACTATGGGCATGCTGAAAGCTGAGGGTCAGGGACTATGGGCATGCTGCAAGCTGATGGTCAGAGAGTCTAGGCATGCTACAAGTGATGATCGTGGACTATGGGCATGCTACAAGCTGACGGTCGGAGACTATGGGCATGCTACAAGTGATGATCGTGGACAATGGGCATGCTTCCAGTGATGATCCTGGACTATGGGCATGCTACAAGTTATGGTCGAGGACTATGGGCATGCTACCAGTGATGATCGTGGACTATGGGCATGCTACAATTGATGGTCGAGGACTATGGGCATGCTACAATTGATGGTCGGGGACTATGGGCATGTTGCAAGCTGATGGTCGGGGACTATGGGCATGCTGCAAGCTAATGGCCAGAGGCCATAGGCATGCTACACCACCTCAGGCCAAATGCGGTATTGCACACTGCTTTGGCTTGAATCCTGCTTGTTTTGCGAGACAACACTTGCAAACCGAGTCAGGACTTTTATTAAATATAGTGCTCATATTGTGAAACGCTCATTAACCGCATTACTCGCATTCCGAGGTTCCACTGTATTGGGTATAAAGAGTTATACAAGCATCTTAAACTCAACGCGTTTCACGAGCCACTGCTTGCTTCTTCAGATGAAGATCTTTGTGTGCAGTATATCTAAAAAACAAAGTATCAATTGAAAGTATATATTAGTGCTGTCAGTTAAACGCGTTATTAACGGCGTTAACACAAACCCATTTTAACGCCGTCAATTTTTTTATCGCGCGATTAAGGAGGTTCACCCTTTAAAACATTTTTTTTTTTGTCAGCACGTACCTCTTAACCCTTTCACGCCGACGGGACGCATATATGCGTCCTTGGCGTTCGGGGGTTATACCGGTATGATGCCTGCAGCCGCAGGCATCATCCCGGTACCGTTGTTTAGAGCGGGCGATCGGCTATCCAAACATAACAACCGATGCGGCTAAAAGCCGCTCGGTTGTTATGCCGGAGGAGCGGGAGGGGACATCCCCTCCCTCCCGCCGCCTTTCGCCGCTCTGACCGGGCCTCCCGTCCCACCGGGAGACCCGATCCTCCATCCGCCGCGTTCTGTGTTCAGGCGGAGACTGACACTAAGCCGTAAACGGCTTTGATTCAGTCTCCGCATTGAAACCACGGAAGCGGCGTCATGACGTCACTTCCGTGGTTTCTCGGCTGCCAATGGCGCCGGATTTAAAAAAGTACACAGCATTCAGAATCGCCGTTTTCGGCGATCTGAATACTTTGAAGTGCAAAGGAGGGCTCGGGGGTCTTTTAGACCCCCGATCCCTCCATAAAGAGTACCTGTCACCACCTATTGCTGTCACAAGGGATGTTTACATTCCTTGTGACAGCAATAAAAGTGATCAAAATGTAAAAAAATAAAAAAACACAATTTAATATTATAAAAAAAAAAGAAAAAAAAGAAAACAAAAATAAAATGTTTTAAAGGGTGAACCTCCTTAATCGCGCGATTAATCGTGAGTTAACTATGACATTAATGCAATTAATCGCGATTAGAAATTTTAATCGCTTGACAGTAGGGGTGCAACGGATCGTCACCGATCCGTGATCCGAACGGGCCACCCCGTTCGGATCGGCACACCACGCGATCCGCGGAGCGCTCCGGAGCCTAGGCCTAGGAAAGTCCCCGGCTTCGGCCTAGCTCCGGAGCGGCGGCCAGTCTGCTTGCCAGAGCCCAGCGTGACACGCCTCCCCGCCTCCCCGGGGAGGCGTGTCACGCTGTGCACTGGGCTCTAGCAAGCTGAATGGGAATGTTAGCAGTGAAGCACTGGTGTGAGAGGAGGGGGGGGGGAAAGGGGAAAAAAGAGCACAATAGCAATTCACAGGGGTGGATTAAAGAGGAAGCAGGTGAGGCTGTTTGGGACTTAAAGCGGGGGTTCACCCTTAGAGGGCACTTTTCCCCCTTCGCTTCCTGCTCGTTATTACTAGGGGAATCGGCAATTTATTTTAAAATATGTGCAGTACTTACCCGTTTACGAGACGCATCCTCTCCGTCGCTTCCGGGTATGGGCTTCGGGAATGGGCGTTCCTTCTTGATTGACAGGTTTCCGAGAGGCTTCCGACGGTCGCATCCATCGCGTCACGATTTTCCGAAAGAAGCCGAACGTCGGTGCGCAGGCGCAGTATAGAGCCGCACCGACGTTCGGCTTCTTTCGGCTACGAGTGACGCGATGGATGCGACCGTCGGAAGCCTCTCGGAAGAATGTCAATCAAGAAGGAACGCCCGCTCCCGAAGACCCATACCCGGAAGCGACGGAAGAAGATACAGCTCGAAAACGGGTAAGTACTGCTCATATTTTAATATAAATAGCCGATTCCCCTAGACCGAACGAGCAGGAAGCTAAGGGGAGATTTTATTTTTTTTTTTAAATGGGTGAACTCCCGCTTTAAAGTACAATCTTGATGTTTTTACAGCAAAAAAAAAAATTATATATATATATATATATATATATATATATATATATATTATATATATATATATTTTTTTTTTTTGCTGTAAAAACATCAAGATTGTACTTTAAGTCCCAAACAGCCTCACCTGCTTCCTCTTTAATCCACCCCTGTGAATTGCTATTGTGCTCTTTTTTCGGATCAGCAAAAAAAAAAAAAAGGTTCCTTTTTTTCATTGGTCCAAAAAAAAAAAAAAAAATATTATTATTAAAATATATATATATATATATATATATATATATATATATATATATATATATATATATATATATATATATATATATATATATATATATATATATATATATATATATACACACACACACACACACACACATTTTTTTTTTTTTTTGGACCAATGAAAAAACGGACCCTTTTTTTTTTTTTTGCTGATCCGAAAATGATCCGATCCGTGACTCCTGATCCGAGGATCGATCCGATCCGTGAGTTTTTTGATCCGTTTCACCCCTACTTGACAGCACTAATATATATATATATAATCACAAACAATATCTTTTTGCAAATACAGGCCCTAATAGAACCCCCATACTTACAAATTGTCTAAGCCCTGGTTCCAAAAAGTGATCACACAGGAGGCGGCCACGGGAAATGCCTGGTAAGCACTACATTTCCCATTTTCTGGGATACTCCCATGCACATTTTTTACACCTTGCACTCTAGGTTATGCTTTATGGGTTTTGATTCTATGCCGTTTTGTGATATATACTTTTAATTGATACTTTGCTTTTTAGATATACTGCACACAAAGATCTACTCCTGAAGAAGCGAGCAGTGGCTCGTGAAACGTGTTGAGTTTTAGATGCTTGTATAACTCTTTATACCCAATAAAACAACACATGTGAATAGCTTGGCTTTTATGTCCATGTATTTCCTCACGTTTTCAATAAACTATGTAACCATGTTTATTTCTACTTTTGTTGTCCCCCGTGCTCACCTCACTCAAAGTCCCATGGCTATTTTTGCTTTATTGGAGGCGATATGCATTTTCCTTGGTCCCCATTTGAACCCTTAACCACTTAACCCCCGGACCAAATTGCTGCCCAAAGACCAGAGCACTTTTTGCGATTCGGGACTGCGCCGCTTTAACTGACAATTGCGCGGTCGTGCGACGTGGCTCCCAAACAAAATTGGCGTCCTTTTTTTCCCACAAATACAGTTTTCTTTTGGTGGTATTTGATCACCTCTGCGGTTTTTATTTTTTGCGCTATAAACAAAAATAGAGCGACAATTTTGAAAAAAATGAATATTTTTTACTTTTTGCTATAATAAATATCCCCCACAAATATATAAAAAAACATTTTTTTTCCCTCATTTTAGGCCGATACGTATTCTTCTACATATTTTTCGTTAAAAAAATAGCAATAAGCGTTTATTGATTGGTTTGCGCAAAAGTTATAGCGTTTACAAAATAGGGGGTGTTTTAATGGTATTTTTATTAACATATTTTTTTTACTAGTAATGGCGGCGATCAGAGATTTTTTTTCGTTACTGCGACATTATGGCGGACACTTTGGACACTTTTGACACATTTTTGGGACCATTGGCATTTTTATAGCGATCAGTGCTATAAAAATGCACTGGCAGTGAAGGGGTAACACTAGGGGGCGTGGAAGGGGTTAAGTATGTCCCTGGGTGTGTTCTTACTGTGGGGGGGGGGGGGTGGCCTCACTAGGGGAAATCACTGATCCTCTGTTCATACATTGTATGAACCGAAGATCAGCATTTCCCCTGCTGACAGGACCGAGAGCTGGGTGTTTACACACACAGCTCCCGGTCCCCGCTCTGTAACGAGCAAACGCGGGTGCCCGGCGGCGATCGAGCCCGCCGGGCACACGCACGGGAGTCCGGAGCGAGCGGGGGCGCTCGCGCGCGCCTAGTGGCCGCTCAAAGAGCTAGTGGCCGCTCAAAGAGCCGACGTTATACTACGGGCTCTCGCCCAGGAGAGCCGACCTGCCGCTGTAGAATGACGGCGGCTGGTCGGCAAGTAGTTAAAGACCTACACCATTGAGCCGCAACCATGTTCACAGTACATCTCTGTTCACTTAAAGTGGAGTTCCACCCAAAAGTGGAGCTTCCGCTAGTCTGATTACTCCCCCCTTCGGTGTCACAATTGGCACCTTTCGAGGGGGAGGGGGGACAGGTATCCCTCCCTACTTCCGGGAGTCCGAGCTGCGGCCCGTGACGTCATCACTGGGGCTCCCCCAGCCGCCGGGCCAATAGGGGAGAGGAGCGAGGCATGCGCAGTAGGGTTCCTGGCGTGAAGCCGAAAGGCTACCCTTACCCGCAATAGTGGCGGCAGCACCTGACAGCTGATGGAAACATCAGCTGCTGTGCCGACATCGCTGGACTCCAGGACAGGTAAGTGTCTATTTATTAAAAAAACAGCAGCTGCAGTATGTGTAGCTTCTGGTTTTGAAATATTTTTTGGGGTGGAACACCACTTTAAATGGGTCGCCAGTAGTGCCTGAGAATGCAACAGGGATCAAGTGTACAACCCTCTCTGGCCGCTGGGTTTGGTTTAGAATGGGTGATAAAATCACGTCTCAACCGCCTATATTTACTATCCCTTGGTTCCAAGTGTAAATGAGCTGCACTGTTTTCTTCATTGTTTATTTAATTTCTTTGATAATAATGGGAAAAAAAAGTCATATGGTGGGGGCAGGGCTTTTTTTCAGGGGGAACTTGGGGGAACTCAGTTCCACCACCTTTGGCTCAGACCCTTTGGTGCCTGCTCACTACAATCACTTGTATACACAGAAGTCTGGTTTCTGTGTTTACAAGTGACAGCTCTGCACTCTGTGTGTAACCCCCTGAACTCTGCACTCTGTATGTAATACAATTCTGGTATTTAATGCCCCTTTAAGACCCTTCTACAGTTTTTGAAATCTGAACGGGGTCGTGGTTGAGTTCCTGCACCTATTTTCTTAAAAAAAAAGCTCTGGGTGGGGGTATGATGTATGCAAAGTAGAACGTCCCTAAGGCTCCATGCACACAGAAGCTGATAAACTGCAGTTTATTGGCATTTTGGGCTTTTTTTAACCACTTCCAGCCCAAGGACGTCCTGGACTTTCAGTGGGGATATCTGACAGATGCCTGCAGCCACAGGCATCATTCAGATATCCATCTCTTCAGCCGGCGAATCCCTGCACCATAAGAACGATCATTGCGGCGGTTCCGCCGCTTGATCGCTCTTATAGGTGGCGGGAGGGGACGCCCCCCCTCCCGCCACCATCCGGTGCTTCTCCGGGCTCTCCTTTGCCATCAGGGACCCGGAGAAACGATCCGCCGGTGTCCGATGGAAACCATAGAGTAGACTGGTGACCAGATGGTTACCAGTCATCTCTATGATCGTCGGAGGCCCGGGCGCGATGTTATGACGTCACGCCCGGGTCCTGGAATGTAAACACAGCCGCAATCGTGGCTGAAAGCATTCGATCTGTGAATTTTTTTTCACGATCTAATGCTTTCCAGCCTGGAGGAGAGATGTGGGGTCTTATTGACCCTGCATCTCTCCATAAAGAGGACCTGTCACAAACCATTCCTATTACAAGGGATGTTTACATTCCTTGAAATAGGAATAAAAATGATCAAAAAATAAATAAATTTCAAAATAAGTGTAAAAATAAAAGAAATTGAGTAAAATAAAAAAAAATAATAAAAAAAAAATTTTTAAACGCCCCCATCCCCGGTAGCTCGCGCTCAAAAGCGAACACACACGTAAGTCCCGCCCACATATGTAAACGCCGTTCAAACCACACATGTGAGGTATCGCCGCGTGCGTTAGAGCGCCAGCAACAATTCTAGCACTAGACCGCCTCTGTAACTCTAAATTTGTAACTTGTAAAAAAAGCGACGCCTATGGAGATTTTTAAGTACTGACGTTTGGCGCCATTCCATGAGTGTGTGCAATTTTAAAGCGTGACATGTTAGGTATCTATTTACTCAGCGTTATAACTTTACTGTTTTGTTATTTTTTAATTCACAAAACCGTTTTTTTCCCCAAAAAAAAAGCGTTTGAAAAATTATTGCGCAAATACTGTGCGAGATAAAAAGTTGCAATGGCCGGCATTTTATTCCCTAGGGTGTCTGCTAAAAAAACATATATAGTGTTTGGGAGTTCTGAGTAATTTTCTAACAAAAAAATTATGATTTATGCATGTAGGAGAGAAGTGCCAAAATAGGCCCGGTATGGAAGTGGTTAAAAAGCCCGTAAACTGAACTCTATGTTGGCCTATGTGCCCATGCACACATGGGCGATTTTTAGTGTTAATGAGCTTTGGAGTTTATTGGCTTTTTTCAGAACGCCCGAAATTTGCGTTCAAAGTGCAGTTTTTCGGTGGGAAAAAACGCTAAAAAACGCCGGAAAACGCTAAAAAAACTCTGGCGCCAGCGTTTTGTCCATTGCAAAAAAAAAAAAAAAAGGCTAGAAAACGCTACACTGAAAAACGCTAATAAACGCTATTGCAAAAACGCTAAAAAACATTGAAAGGCTTCCTGCAAAGCTACTGCCGTTTTTTATAGCTTGTTTTTTTAGCTTCTGTGTGCATAAAGCCTTATTGTTAGATTACTGATCACACGAAAGATAGATACAATAATTGCTGGAGGTTCCCTGAGAGCGGGAAGGTATTTCTGGGGTTCCTCCGTGTTATAAAGGTTGAGAAACATTGAATCAGACAAATCTGTAGCTGAAAGCAGACAAGGCTGAAGTGTGGAGGACGGAGAGATCCGGATCCGTGAAAGGGAAGGCCGGGAACATTGTTGCAGAGCAGGTTTTCGGCAAACAAATCCCGGCACCTGATTGGTGGCTACAGACAACACCTCCACTTTCCTTTCCTTGTATGAGTCAACTCCACGTGTTTGGAGAGCGAGCGTCGCCCCCGGTGTCCCTGTGGCTGAGATTCCACAACTCAGGTGAAGCTCCATGACCCAAGAAGAGATCTGATCTACATTCCAGACAAAGCGACTGACATCTTCATTCTACCGGGGACACAATAGGGGGGGTTTACTGAAACTGGAGAGTGCAAAATGTGGTGCCGCTCGGCACAGAAACCAATCAGCTTCCAGGTATTATTGTCAAAGCTTAACCACTTAAGGACCGGACCAATATGCAGCTAAATAACCCAAGGGGTTTTTACAATTCGGCACTGCGTCGCTTTAACAGACAATTGCGCGGTCGTGCGACGTGGCTCCCAAACAAAATTGGCGTCCTTTTTTTCCCACACATAGAGCTTTCTTTTGGTGGTATTTGATTACCTCTGCGGTTTTTATTTTTTGCGCTATAAACAAAAATAGAGCGACAATTTTGAAAAAAATGCAATATTTTTTACTTTTTGCTATAATAAATATCCCCCAAAAACATATAAAAAAATGTTTTTTTCCCTCAGTTTAGGCCGATAGGTATTCTTCTACATATTTTTGTTAAAAAAAAAAAAAAAAAAAATCGCAATAAGCTTTTATCGATTTGGTTTGCACAAAATTTATAGCGTTTACAAAATAGGGGATAGTTTTATTTATTTTTTAATTTTTTTACTACTAATGGTGGCGATCAGCGATTTTTTTCGTGACTGCGACATTATGGCGGACACTTCGGACAATTTTGACACATTTTTGGGACCATTGTCATTTTCACAGCAAAAAATGCATTTAAATTGCATTCTTTATTGTGAAAATGACAGTTGCAGTTTGGGAGTTAACCACAGGGGGCACTGTAGGAGTTAGGGATCACCTAGTGTGTGTTTACAACTGTAGGGGGGTGTGGCTGTAGGTCTGACGTCATCGATCGAGTCTCCCTATAAAAGGGATCACTCGATCGATGCAGCCGCCACAGTGAAGCACGGGGAAGCCGTGTTTACACACGGCTCTCCCCGTTCTTCAGCTCCAGGGAGCGATCGCGACGGGGTGGCTATAAACGAATAGCCGCGCCCTCGTCCCGGATCCTTCCTGAAGCCACAGGAACCGCCGCATGTACGGGGGGGGGGGGGGGTTCCGATCGGACCCCCGACCCACGTCTAGGCAGGGACGTACAGGTACGCCAATGTGCCTGTCCGTACCATTCTGCCAACGTAAATGTACATGCGGCGGTCCGGAAGTGGTTAAATGAACAATCTGAAGTTAGAAGCCGATTGGCTACCAAGCACAGCTGCCCCAGAGTCTAAGTGCATCAGTCTAAAAGCCTCGTACACACGATCGGATTTCCATCGGCCAAACCCGTGGAATTTAGTCCTAAGGGCGTTGGCCGTGAACTTCTTCTGCATGCAGACCGCAGAACTTTCTCAGCCAACAGATACGAAACACCGTGTTTTTTTATCTCTTTAGCACCACCTTTTGGGTGACTTCTGCTAATGTTGTCTTATGGTTAGCATTGGTTCGGAGCATGCGTGTTTGTACTTTGAATTTTAAAGCATCCTATAAAACATTTTTTGTCGGAAAATCCGACAATTGTACGATGGAGCGTACAAATGGTCGGATTTTCCGACAAAACCCTTCCATCACACATTTTTTGGTAGAAAATCGGATTGTGTGTCCAATGTCCGCTATACACTAAACAATCTGATGGTGCAACCTTCTTTAGATCTACCAACAACTAAAGTGACTGGATTGTACAATCAGATTACAGTGAAGCTCCCGAACCAATAGGCTGGGTTCACACTATGCAGCGCCCTCTGATCCCTGCTGTTAGAGCTTCACAATTAATCGTGAAGAATCGCAATACAGTAAAACCTTGGTTTGAGAGTAATTTGGTTTGAGAGCGTTTCGCAAGACAAGCAAAATATTTGAATACATTTTGCCTTGATATACAAGCGATGTCTTGAGATAAAAGTAGCGTCAGGTCACAACTGAGTATAAAAAAAGAGAGAGCCTCTAAATGTAGCAATATGGTTACATTTAACCACTTAAAGCGGTTCTCCACCCTAAAGTGAAGTCGCGCTGATCGGCACCCTCCCCCCCTCCGGTGTCACATTTGACACCTTTCAGGGGGGAGGGGGGTGCAGATACCTGTCTACAGACAGGTATTTGCACCCACTTCCGGCCCGGCATTCACGAGCAAATGACGGGCATTGCGTCACATCCCGTCGCCCCCCCCCCCTGTTGTGTGCTGGGAACACTCGGCTCCCAGCACACAGCGGGAGCCAATCGGCGGGCGCAGCGCGATTTGCGCATGCGCCGTAGGGAACCGGGCAGTGAAGCCGGAGCGCTTCACTTCCTGGTTCCCTCAGCGTGGATGGAGGGGGGAGCAGCAGGGTGACGAGCGATCGCTCGTCCTCTGCTGCGGACGCCGCTGGATTCCAGGACAGGTAAGTGTCCGAATATTAAAAGTCAGCAGCTGCAGTATTTGTAGCTGCTGGCTTTTAATAATTTTTTTGGGCGGAACATCCGCTTTAAGGACCGCTGCACGACAATATAGGTCGGCAGAATGGCACGGCTGGGCACATCAACGTATATGTACGTTGCCCTTTAAGCCCAGCCGTGGGGTCGCAGGCGTGCGCCCGAGGCGCACTCCCGCAGCCCGGTCCGAAGCTTCGTGACCGCGGGACCCGCGGACCCGTTCGCCGTTGGAGTCCCACGAGCGGTCCCCGGAGCTGAAGAACGGGGAGAGCCGTATGTAAACACGGCTTCCCCGTTCTTCACTGTGGCAGCGTCATCGATCGTGTGATCCCTTTTATAGGGAGACACAATCGATGACGTCACACCTACAGCCCCCCCCCCCCCCCTACAGTTGTAAACACAAATTAGGTCACACATAACCCCTTCAGCGCCCCCTGTGGTTAACTCCCAAACTGCAACTGTCATTTTCACAATAAAGAATGCAATTTAAATGCATTTTTTGCTGTGAAAATGACAATGGTCCCAAAAATGTGTCAAAATTGTCCGAAGTGTCCGCCATAATGTCGCGGTCACAAAAAAAAAAAAAAAAACGCTGATCGCCGCCATTAGTAGTAAAACAAAAAAATAATAAAAATGCAATAAAACTATCCCCTATTTTGTAAATATCCCCTATTTCGGCAAACTAACCGATAAACGCTTATTGCGATTTTTTTTACCAAAAATATGTAGAAGACTACGTATCGGCCTAAACTGAGGAAAAAAAATGTTTTTTTTATATATTTTTGGGGGATATTACAGCAAAAAGTAAATAATATTGCATTTTTTTCACAATTCTATTTTTGTTTATAGCGCAAAAAATACAAACCGCAGAGGTGATCAAATACCACCAAAAGAAAGCTCTATCTGTTGGAAAAATAGGACGCCAATTTTGTTTGGGAGCCACGTCGCACGACCGCGCAATTGTCAGTTAAAGCGACGCAGTGCCGATTTGCAAAAAGGGGCCAGGTCCTTTAGCTGCATTTTGGTCCGGGGCTTAAGTGGTTAATGAAGGTACAGCACTTATTGCTACACTTAGAGGCGCCTCTCTTCTCTTTTATACCCTGTAAAAAAAATGCTTTGATATACAAGTGCTTTGGATTACAAGCATGTTCCTGGAACGAATTATGCTCGCAATCCAAGGTTTTACTGTAGCAATCTTTTTCCCCTCCCGATCTTCAAAACAGCATCAGAGAGTTCTCACAGCTGGAAAAACAAAATCCAGGCAGCCTGCCAAGTTTTTTTAATACAACAGCGAATAAGTGGAAACAAAGTATCTTTTCCTCCTTTTATCAAAAGGAAAGAACTCTGGCGTGTAGGTGAAGGAATTTTAACCATTTAAAGACCAAACCTTTTCTGACATTTGTTGCTTTCAAGTAAAAAAAAAACTTTACTTTCTGCTAGAAAATTACTTGGAACACCCAAACATGATTTTTTTTGTTTTTTTAGCAGAGACCCTAGAAAATAAAATGGTGGTTGTTGCAATATTTTATGTCACAGCGGATTTTCAAACGCAATTTGTTTTTTAACAAAATAGGGTTGTCCCGATACCACTTTTTTAAGACAGAGTACAAGTACCGATACTTTTTTTCAAATACTCGCCGATACCGATTACCAATACTTTTTTTTTTAATGTGACGCACTGATAGGTGGCACACACTGAAAGATGGCACTGATATGTATCACGCACTGATAGGTGGCACACACTGAAAGATGGCACTGATATGTATCACGCACTGATAGGTGGCACACACTGAAAGATGGCACTGATATGTATCACGCACTGATAGGTGGCACACACTGATAGGTGGCACTGAAAGATGGCACTGATAGGTGGCATGCACTGAAAGATGGCACTGATAGGTATCACGCACTGAGAGGTGGCATGCACTGATAGGTGGCACGCACGGAAAAATGGCACTGATAGATGGCATGCACCGATGGCTGGCAGTGGCACTGATGGATGGGCACTGACGCATAGCTGGTTCTGATGGATGAGCACTGACGCATAGCTGGCACTTATGGGCAGGCACTGAACTAAATTACATGAAAGGAACTTAAACTTTTTTTTTTTCTATGCTGCCCATCTTGCTACACCCTGCACTTGGCCACATAAAAGCAGCAGCGGACATCTTGTTACACCCATCCCATATAGTGCGGGCTGGGTGTAACAAGATGTCCGCTGCTGTAATGTGACAGAGTGCAGGGTATACCAAGATGGACGTCGGGACACTGACTGTACAGCAGCAACACAGAGCGTCACTTTAGTTGCCGAGTGTGATGGCTCCGGTCACCAGTGGATGATGGCTGCGGCTGCCCCCTCTCCCCCCCACCCGGCCAGCTTACCTGCTAGCTCACTCGCTCTGCCCGCAGACTCCACCCACGGACTTCCTGCTGCTTGCCACCTCTTTCCCCCCTTACAAGTATTGGTTTAGGCATCGGCAGCATTTGCGCGAGTACAAGTACTCGCGCAAATGCTCGGTATCAGTCCCGATACCGATACTAGTATCGGTATCGGGACAACCCTACAAAATACAAAAAAAAAAAGAAGCTAAACAGCAAAGTTAGTCCAATTTTTTTGTATAATGTGAAAGATGTGAAGATGTTACACCGCGAGTATCGTGATCTTTATTCTAAGGCTAAGCCCAAAAAATCGTGATTCTCATTTTAGCCAGAATCATGCAGTTCTAGTCGGTATGTTATCAGTTAAAGCGGAACTAAACCTTCCTATCCTTTTCAGCCAAGGAAGCTGCCATCTTGGCCTCTGTTTAATGTTCAACTGCCATGATGCTGCACATGTGATCAGTTATGACACCGGCCATTGGAAGGTTTGACAGTTTGGGAGAGGACACAACCAATGGGAGTGTTACATTCCCGGCATGCCAGGAATGAAACTGTTTTGAATAACGGGTTTAGTTCCACTTAAACGTCACAAATAATTCTACGATTATTTTGTTGGTCTGATAATGAGGGTCCAAGGCCTCGTTCACACTGGGATGGAGCGTCTCTCTTTTTTTTTTTTTTTTTACTAGCCAATAGAAAACAAGAAACTACTTACCAGTAACTACTAGACAAGAAAATGCACAAAAATATATGTGTTACGCACGTACTTTCAGATCCTCGCCGAAATGCGCAATTCTGCTCCTGTACTTTGAGAAATGAGCTTCAAGCTCACGTGTGATCGAGGTCCCAGAACTAGGAGCGCACACAGGTGCCCATCCTAATAGCCCATACACACGATCCGAAAATTGGACGAAAAATGCCGCTTTCAACGCGATCGTACGATAACTGGATCGTTAGTACAGAGCTTTCGAGAGCCAATCACGGCAATTCATCTGATATTTAAACCGGACAAGCACGAAAAAAAATTCTCGTACGGAACCAGATTTTCGTTCGTTAGTATAATTGTCGTCCGAAAATACAATACAAATACATTACATTACAACACATGACATCACTTCCTATTGTTTTTTCTGTCGTACGAGAATTTTTGTGATTTTAGTAACCTATTAAATTTCTACTTGCGACTATTAAGCGAAAAAAGTCAAGACGATTTTCGGATCGCGTGTTTGGGGCATAAGTCTTCTGCCACACCGGTAATTAACGCTCTCATCAGAGAGGCAAGTGCTGTATTCACAAAGCACTTGCCTCCTAAGTTACGGCGGCGTAGCGTAAATGGGCCGGCCTAAGCGCGCCTAATTCAAATGTGGAACAGGGGGGCGTGTTTTATGTAAATGACTGGTGACCCGACGTGATTGACGTCTTTTACGAACGGCGCATGCGCCGTCCGTGGACATATCCCAGTGTGCATTGCTCCAAAGTAGGCCGTTTCGTCATGAACGTAAATTACGTTCAGCCCGATTCGCGTACGACTTACGCAAACGACGTAAAAAGATAGGCCTGTTCCAACGTCCATACCTTGCATGGGCTGCGCCACCTAGGGAGCAGCTTTATCTTTACGCCGGCGTACCTCTAACGTAAACGGTGTAACTAATTGCGACGGGCGCACGTACATTCGTGAATCGCCGTATCTAGTCATTTGCATATTCTACGCCAAACTCAACGGAAGCGCCACCTAGCGGCCATCGTAAATATGCACCCTAAGCCTCCTAAGGCTTAGGAGGCAAAAGAAAAAAGTCAGACGATTTTCGGATCGCGTGTATGGTATAAGTCTTCTGCCACACCGGTAATTAACGCTCTCATCATAGGAGGAAAATTACATTCAGAGTAATAATGTCACAGTGCAGTCACCGAGGGGTTAACAGAGCGTACGCTCAGAAAGACATAACAATGTCCCGTGTTCCTAGGACTCCACATCCGTGTTTTCTACAAAGCATGCACCAGAAGTAACTTATGAAACCACAGCTGCTGCAGAACCTCTTAGGGCTCGTTCCGCACCAGACCCACAATACATTGACAAAGCAATCTGCCCCGCGTCACATTTTTTGCCCCATGTATTGTGACTGCTGTAAAAAAAAAAAAAAAAACAGAGTTGAGAATTTACACATTACAGCACCCGACCATGTGACTTCCACCGGAGAGCCCACCAGGGGGAGGAGCCCAGAGGAGCACACAGCTGTCACTGACAAGGTCACTCCCATTGTCCAGTGCAGACTTGCCTCCATCCAATGGTATACAGTATTCAAAGTAGACCACCATCGCAGGACTCCCAATAAGACTCCTCCATTGCCCCCCCCCCTTGCCCCCCCCCCCCTCCAATGGTATACAGAACAAGAATTTTCCATGCCAAAACCCCCCTATAGTAAGACTTTCCTATCACCGTGGTAGGACCCCCCCCACCTTCAATGACGTACAGAGTAAGCCTTTGCCATGGCAGAGCAACCCAAAGAGACTCTCTCGTTGGTATGCCAGGACCTCTCCCCCAATGGTGTACAGAATAGGACTTTTCCATGGCAGGGCCACTTCTACCCAATAGTATACAATGTACAAAGTAGACTTTTGCAAGAAGTCTAACCCTGATGGCACCAGAATAAGACTTTGCCATGGTAGGACCCCCAATAAGACGTTGCCATTACCATGGTGGATCCCACAACCCAATGGCATACGGTATTCACAGTAGACTTTGCCATGGTAGGACCACCCCAACAAGACTTCCCATGGCAGGACCCCCAATAAGACTCCCCCTTCCCACCAGACCAAGACTACTTCCCACGGCAGGACCCCCCAAATGGTATACAGAAGAGAACCTTGCCATGGCAGGAGCACCAATAAAACTTTTTCCAATGCCAATCGCACCAGAACAAGACTTTCCCATGGCAGGACCCCCCCCCCAATGGTACATACAGACATTTGCATGGTTCCCATGGAAGGACCGCCCAATGGCATATGGTATACACACAGTAGATTCTGCCATGGCAGGACCCCCCCCAATCGCATCAGAACAAGACTACTTTCCCATGGCCAGACCCCCCCAAATGGTACATACAGAATAGGACCTTGCCATGGCAGGACCACCAATAAAACTTTTGCCAACGCCAATGACACCAGAACAAGACTTCTGCATGGATTATAATGGAAGGACCCAGGACCCACAATGGCATATGGTATTCCCAGTAGACTTTGCCATGGCAGGACCCCCAATCGCACCAGAACAAGACTACTTTCCCATGGCAGAAAAACCCCCTGAATGGTACATACAGAATAGGACCGTGCCATGGCAGGACCACCCAACATGGTACATACAGAATAGGACCACCAATAAAACTTTTCCCAACGTCAATGGAACAAGACTTCTGCATGGTTCCCATGGAAGGACCCCCCCCCCCCATGGCATATGGTATTCCCAGTAGACTTTGCCATGGCAGGACCCCCAATAACCCTTCCCCCTACCCCCCATTGCAATGGTGGGTCTCCATCTCCAACGGCACCAGAACAAGATTTCTGCATGGTTCCAATGGAAGGACCCCTAATGGCATATGGTATTCCCAGTAGACTTTGCCATGGCAGGACCCCCAATTGCACCAAAACAAGACTACTTTCTCATGGCAGAAAAAAAACCTGAATGGTGCATACAGAATAGGACCGTGCCATGGCAGGACCACCAATAAAACTTTTCCCAACGTCAATGGCACCAGAACAAGACTTCTGCATGGTTCTCATGGAAGGACCCCTAAAGGCATATGGTGTTCCCAGTAGACTTTGCCATGGAAGGACCCCCAATCGCACCAGAACAAGACTACTTTCCCATGGCAGAAAAACGCCCTGAATGGTACATACAGAATAGGACCGTGCCATGGCAGGACCACCAATAAAACTTTTCTCAATGGCACCAGAACAAGACTTCTGCATGGTTCCCATGGAAGGACCCTCAAAGGCATATGGTATTCCCAGTAGACTTTGCCATGGCAGGACCCCCAATCGCACCAAAAGAAGACTACTTTCCCATGGCAGAACAAAACCCTGAATGGTACATACAGAATAGGGCCGTGCCATGGCAGGACCACCCAACATGGTACATACATACAGAATAGGACCGTGCCATGGCAGGACCACCAATAAAACTTTTCCCAACGTCAATGGCACCAGAACAAGACCTCTGCATGGTTCCCATGGAGGTACCCACCATGGCATTCCCAGTAGACTTTGCCATGGCAGGACTCCAAATAACACTCCCCCCATTGCAATGGTGAGCCTCTATCTCCAATGGCACCAGAATAAGATTTGGCCATGGTACCCCCCTATATACATATACACAGGTGGTACTCCCCCCCTATATACACACACAGGTGCTATCCCACCCCATATACATACACACAGGTGGTAACCCCCCCATATATATATATATATATATATATATATATATATATATATATATATATATATATATATATATATATACACATACACACACACCCACCCCATATACACACACACACACACACACACACACAGGTGGTATCCCACCCCATATATATACATATACACACACAGGTGGTACTTACCCTCCAGGGTGACCTCCCGGCCCGCCCTCTTCAGTACCTGGACGGCCTGGTCATGGGTGGCGTCCCGGAGGTCGGTCCCGTTGACGGAGAGGATGGCGTCCCCCACATACAGGGAGTGGGTGAGATCGGCGGCCAGTCCCCGGAAGATCTTAGAGATGAGGACCGGCATCTTATTCTCCCGTCCTCCCTTTATACTGATCCCGAGCCCGCCCGGCTCCGACTTCACCACCCGCACCGCCCGCTTCTGATTGGCGATCGCCGCCTCCGGTACGGCGGGCTCCGGGTGTTGGGGGTCTCCCCGGAACGATCCATTGCTGACCCCGTTGTTATCCCCGGAGCGGTCCGCGCTCAGCACCAGGGACACCTCCGACAACTTCCCCCAAACTTTATACCAACCGTCCCGGAGCAACACCTCCACCCCACCGCCACCTTCTACCACCGCCATCCCTCCTCCATACTGAGCTCCGACCGGGAGGAGACCCGGGAACCACACCACCGGGAGGGACCGGGGAGGAGACCCACACCCGACCGGCACCCCCACCCCCAGACACACACGGGTTAATCCGGGGAGCCAGGGGGACTGAGCGGGGGCGCCATCTTGTGCTGGAAAATGGGTACTACAACCCGAGCACACGCCTCCATACAGTGCCTGTATTCATACCCTCTGACATTCCCATATTTTCTCATGTTACACCCAAAAACATAAATGTATATTATTGGGATGTTATGTGATTAGACCAACACAAAGTGGCACATAATTATGAAGTGGAAGGAAAATTATAAATGTTTTTTTAAATTTTTTTTTTTGCAAATAAATATGTGAAAAGTGTGGTGTACATTTGTATTCAGCCCCCTTTACTCTGATACCCCTAACTAAAATCTAGTGGAACCAATTGCCTTCAGAAGTCACCTAATTAGTAAATAGAGTCCACCTGTGTATAATTTAATCTCAGAATAAATACAGCTGTTCTGTCAAGAGGTTTGTTAGAGAACCTTAGTGAATAAGGATGAGCTCTGGTGTGTTCGCAGAGCCCGCCAGGAAGTTATACTTCATATTCCCATCCAGGGCAGCCATCACAAATTTTAGGGCCCCTTTCACACGTGGCGAATCAGTAATGATCCGTCCCGTGAACCTCCGCTTGCTCATCGGGGATCGCTCTGTTGATCCCCGCTGAGCCGGCGAATGACAGGGCGGTCTTTTCTCCACTCTCCTCTATGGGGGGATCGGATGAACACGGACCGTCTGTCCGTATTCATCCCATCCGATCCGCCTGACGGATGGAAAAGTAGGTTTTTCTTCCGTCACACTTTAGCGGGTCGGATGTCAGCGGGCATGTCACCGCTGACATCCGCGGCTCCATAGAGGAGCATGGAGCGCCCGTTCATGTCCGCCTAAAAAACTGGCAGGCGGACCTGAACGGGCCCACCCGTGTAAAAGAGCCCTTACACAGCTTTAGGCAGGGCCCCCCTGGAGCAGAGAACCGGGGTTGGGGGGGGTGTGCTGACAAAAAAAATCAAATGTAATCTCTTCTCTCCTGACGTGAGATAATAAGTGGGGTGGGGGGCTGGGGACCATTGGGCCCCTTACAGGTGTAATGCAAAAATTAAATAAATAAGAAACAAATGGGAGGGGGGCCTGTAAGGGGCCATGGGGACCATCAGGCCCCTTACAGGTGTAATGCAAAAAAAAAGGGAAGGGGGGCCGGCCGAGCCTGTAAGGGGCCCTGGGGACCATCAGGCCCCTTACAGGTGTAGTGCAAAAAAATAGGAGGGGGGCCGGCCGGGCCTGTAAGGGGCCCTGGGGACCATCGTGCCCCTTACAGGTGTAATGCAAAAAAATAAAATATATATATGTATATAAAAAAACGGGAGGGGGGCTAGCCGGGCCCCTGGGGACCATCGGGCCCCTTACAGGTGTAATGCAAAAAAATTAAAATTAAAAACGGGATGGGGGCCAGCCGGGCCCCTGGGGACCATCGGGCCCCATACTAGTGTAATGCCTGTACCCCCCTGATGGCGGCCCTGTTCCCATCGCACACATTCCTAGATGAGCTCTCACAGGTGGACATGGCCGTCCACCTAAACTGACAGAAGAGCATTCATCAGAGAAGCAGCCAAGAGGTCCATGGTAACTCTGGAGGAGCTGCAGAGATCCACAGCTCAGGTGGGAGAATCTGTCCACAGGACAACTGTTAGTCGTGCTCTCCACAAATCTGACCTTTATAGAATAGTGGCAAAAAGAAAGCCATTGTTGAAAGAAAGATATAAGAAGTTCCAGTTTGTGAGAAGCCATGTGGGGGACACAGCAAACATGTGGAAGAAGGTGCTCTGGTCACATGAAACTAAAATTGAACTTTTTGGCCTAAAAGCAAAACTGTATGTGTGGCAGAAAACTAACACAGCACATCACCCTGAACACACCATCCCCACTGTGAAACATGGTGGTGGCAGCATCATGTTGTGGGGATGCTTTTCTTCAGCAGGGACAGGGAAGCTGGTCAGAGTTGATGATGGATGGAGCCAAATCCAGGACAATCTTAGAAGAAATCCTGTTGGAGTCTAACAAAGACATGAGACTGGGGTGGAGGTTCACCTTCCAGTAGGACAACGACCCTAAACATACAGCCAGAGCTACAATGGAATGGTTTAGAACAAAGCATATTCATGTGTTAGAATGGCCCAGTCACAGTCCAGACCTAAATCCAATTGAGAATCTGTGGCAAGACTTGAAAATTGCTGTTCACAGACGCTCTCCAGCCAATCTGAGAGAGCTTGAGCTATTTCGCAAAGAAGAATGGGCAAAAATGTCCCTCTCTAGATGTGCAAATCTGGTAGAGACATCCACAACAAGACTTGTAGCTGTAGTGGTAGAGAAAGGCGGTTCTACAAAGTATTGACTCAGGGGGGCTGAATACAAATGCACGACCACTGAGGCCGGGACTGCCAATCCTAAGGCTCCATTCACACCTTGGCGACAAAACGCCGGACGCTCGTGCCGCTGGAGGGGAGAATTGCCATTGATGTCTATGAGATGGTTCACATCTCATAGACGCCGTACGCCTGCCGCCTGAAAACAAGTCCCGGACCCCTTTTTTCAGGCGGCATTGGAGTTCGGCCATAGAAAGCAATGGGAAAGATTTGTTAAAAAAAAAAAAGTTACACAAATCGCGGCAAAATACGCCGCGTACGCGGCGTTACTTGTCGCGGAGGTGTGAATGCAGCCTTATGCTGCATTCACACCTGAGCGTTTTGTCGCCTGAAGCGCGATGCTCAAATACGCTAGAGGGGAAAAAATACATTATACCCTATGAAGATGGTTCACATCTGCACGCCGATACGCCTGACGCCGAACGCCTGTAGCTCAAACAAGTTCCGGACCCTTTTTTGTCGCGCGTATCGGGCGGTTTGGGCGTATTTGAGCGTTTACATTTCCCATAGAAAGTAATAGAAACGCTCGATTCAAGCGACTTGCGCGACAACGAGTGTTTGCTACGGGCGTTTCATCGCTTTAATCAATAGAACTTTTCACCCAGGCAGAAGATTAAAAAAATCTACGAACATAGCAACAAGTGATGAAAAGATGGTCATTTTTCCTATTGGCTAAAATAAAAAACGTCGAAGTACAAAAACGTCGGACGACGCTGTATGCAAACGCGCAAATAAGCCGGAAAAAAACGCCGGAAAAAACGACCGAACGACCAACGCTCAGGTGTGAATGCAGCCTAAGAATAAAAGGAAAATTGGTTATTCTTTGAATTTCAATTCCTTTATTATTTTTGTTTTTGTTTTTATATTATTATATTCTATTCTGCAGCCTAAGTAGGAATCATCTTATTTCACTTTTATACCTTACTGTATTTATTGCAATATGTTTCCATTTAGAATTCATTTTCAAATTATCATTATTTTTTTTAAATTTGAATTCGGATAATTTGTTTTATAATATTTTGTTTCAGCTTCGTTGGAATTCGATACAACCAAAAATCTCAGAGTAATGAAAATGTTGTCCAAATTTCGATTCGTAACAAAACAAATTGCATGTGTTAGCTGTCTAATGCCGCGTACACACGATAATTTTTCAGCATGTCCAAAAAACGATTTTTTTCCAACTTCAACATTAAAAACGATGTTGCCCACACACCATCGTTTTAAAAAAATGATGAACAAAGCGCGGTGACGTACAACACGTACGACGGCACTCTAAAGGGGAAGTTCTATTCGCCTTTGGGCTGCTTTAGCTGATTCCTTGTTAGTAAAAGACGATTTGTGCTTTTCTGTCTGTTACAGCGTGATGAATGTGCTTACTCCATTATGAACGGTAGTTTTACCAGAACGAGCGCTCCCGTCTCATAACTTGCTTCTGGGCATGCGTGGGTTTAAAACCTTGTTTTAACCCACACACGATCATTTTTTACAACCCGAAAACATTTTTCAAAGCGACGTTAAAAAATGCAGCATGTTCAAAAAAAATGTTGTCGTTTTTCAGAAGCCGAAAAATTATGTGTAGCCCACACACGATCATTTTAAATGACGTTTTTAAAAACGTCGTTTTTTTTCATGCCGAAAAATGATCGTGTGTACGCGGCATGAGACTCAATAGGGGGAAGCGTCCCACTGACCTGTAATACCAGTACAAGCTATAGGGGGAGCAGTTGCCATCAAGAAAAATTAGCTGAGCTGCTAAAATAAAACTGAAGGTACTTTCTGATGTAAATCCGCACAGGCTGGCCACAGTTGTACTTTAACCCCTTCATAACAGAAATATGGCACCAGAGCAGGTGGAACTGAAGCAAACTGCTTCTTGCCGAGATTCCCGTTCGTGTGTACGAGGCTTTCAGGTTTCTCGTCAGGAAATCTGGCCAGAATCTCGACGAGAAAAAAAGAGAACCTGCTCTCTCGTCGAGATTCTTGTCGGCCTGTTTCCCGACGAGAAACCCGAGAGTGTGTATACTTACCTGTCGCCGTGGAGACCCGTGCATGCTCGAAGTGACTTTGACGCATGCGCAGTAGCTTCCACGGCAGAGGTAGGATGAAGCAAGATGGCGGCGACTGCATCGAATGTGACGAGCGCATGCTTGTCGTACGCGATGATGTCACTGCGTTCTTTCCTTTCAAGAGAACCGTGGTTCTTTTGAAACAAGAGTCTGTACACTCGGGTGGCAAGAGTTTCTTGCCAAGAATCTCGTCAGGGAAAACAACGTTTTCTTCCTGACGAGATTCTTGCCCGTGTGTACAGGGCTTTACAGACCACTTTCATCTACAGGTAAGCCTAGATTAAGGCTTACCTGTAGGTGCTGGGAATTTCTCCTAAACCTACACCGTTTAGGAGATATTTACAAATCCCCTGAATGCACATGCGAAAGTTATAGAGTCCATAAACAATGGTATATATCTGAAAACTGATCAATCCTGATGTACTGACGGCCTGTCTCATTTCTTGAGGCCCAAAAATGTCAGGACATTACAGATGACCCCTTTTTGGAAAGTAGACAGTCCAAGGTACTTAGTAAGAGGCACTGTGAGTTTTTTGAAGTTGTAATTATTTGTCATTATTTCTTGGAGAATAAAGAATATTGGTTTTTTTACATACTGTCACCAGAGCAGTACAGCATCATCATATAAGTGGTGTGGTGGTGATCAGGGACACTGACTGGTGACAGTATAAAAAAAAAAGTTATAATTCTTTTTTATTTATTATATTTTTTTACGATTTATTTTAACACACTGTGACTAGAGCAATGTAATGTTACCATGGTTACATTTTACTACTCTGGAGAAGTGATTAGAATTATTATTATTTTTTTTACACATTATGTTTGCTTATAGTAGTGAATTACCGTATTTATTGGGGTATAGCGCGCTCCCGCGTATAGCGCGCACCCCTAAAGTTGCCCAGAAATTCCTGTGAAAAAAAGATTTTTGTACTTACAGTTTGGTGTCTTGCACAGCGTCCATCGGCGGCCTCGTCGGGTCCGGCGTCCGTCTGCGGCTTCGGGTGTCCTCTTCGTCGGTCCGGCGTCCTTCTACGGCGTCCTCCTCACTCGTTTCCCGCTTTCCCGCGCCGAGTTTGAATACTGCGCCAGCATATACCGAGCGCAGTACACTCGCGTATAGTCGGCAATGCTCGCGCTGAAGTCCTGGACGTACAGGACGTGAGCGCGAGTGTAGCCGAGACTGCCGGACTATACACGAGTGTACTGCGCTCGGTATATGTCAGCGCAGTATTCAAACTCGGTGCGGGAAAGCGGGTATCGGCGTATAACGCGCACCCACGATTTTGCCCTGATTTTCAGGGCAAAATATTGCGCGGTATACGCCGATAAACACGGTACATTGCTATAAGCCAGCATTTTACTGAATGAAACTGATTCATTCAGTTTGTTTTGTTGTGATTAGTTGTGATTGGTCAAAGCTAATCACATGGTACAGATGGGCTGTAATTGGCTAACATGCTAACACTTATTTTGATGCTTGCTCCGGGGGAACCCGCCAGAAGTGCTGGCGTGGGACCGGAAAAGAGGAGGACCTGGGCTGCTCTGTGCAAAACCATTACACAGAGCAGGTAAGTATAGCATGTTTGTTATTTAAAAAAACAAGGCTTTATTATCACTTGAAAGGCATTGATGGGCACTGATAATCAGGACAGTGATGATCTGTGCCCTGATTATGAGTGTAAACAATGTAATTACAGTCTTACTGGTTAACAGCTCTCCTTTCCTCACACAAACGCAGCATGGGAGAAAAACACTGCCCATAACCATTAAGTCTGTTTACATGTGATCAGCTGTGATTGGACACAGCTGATCACATGGTAAAGGGGCGTTGTGATTGACCCTTTACCCCAATCTGTGATTAGCAGTAACAGAGCGTGCTGGATGCGCCACCCCAGGAGACGGGGATCTGGCAGGACCTCAGTCAACGCCCTCTCAAACCTGGAGTAAAAGTTGTAAGTATCCCCTGGTACTATTTTGACTTTAAGGGCAACTGATGAAGACACAGATGTATATAAAAAATATAAAATTTTATTATTACAAATATAAAAGGTGTATACATCACCAATAAATGACATGGTCACAAAACATAGAATGACTGTTGGAGCATTCGTGGTCTTTCTTCTATAGATCCAAGACGTTTCGGGACAAGATCGGTCCCTTCATCAGGGATGTATGAGCATAGAAGATCACAAAAGATATTGCATTCTACAAGACAGCATTCCTATTAGTCAGGACATCTGACACAGAAAGTAGCATGATACAGCGGGAACAACAGGACTGACGTGTTGTGGCCTAAGTTGGAGCCCAGGCTGAGGCTATCATACACCTCAGGCCCCTTTCACACGGGCTTCCCAATCAGGTCCGCCTGTCACATTTTCAGATGAACTTGATCGGACACTCTATTCACCTCTATGGAGTGGCGGATGTCAGTGGTGTCCACTGACACCCGCTGCTATCTGATCCGATCCTGTCCGTGAAATCCAGACAGATGGAAACCCTATTTTTCATCCGTCTGGCGATCGGATGGGATTGGTTGAAAACAGAAAGGAGATTGCCTGTTTTCATCTGATCTGCCCCTAGCGGTGAGTGGGGCTGAGGTCTGTCTCTGCACACTGGAACGGGTACGGACCTGTCATCCGCCTGCTCAGCGTGGATCAGCGGATCGATCCCCAGCTGAGCAAAGTGGAGTCCGCCAGGTGGATCACCCGTGTGAAAGGATCCTTAAAGGTAGGGTTGCACCGATACTGAAACTGGTACTACCGATACTATTATCGGTGCCGATACCGAGCAAATGCTCCGATGCTTGACTCAATACCTGGCCTGTTTAGACCCCTGATATCTCATTAAAGGGGTTGTAAAGGTAATTTTTTTTTCCCTAAATAGCTTCCTTTACCTTAATGCAGTCCTCCTTCACTTACCTCATCCTTCCATTTTTCTTTTAAATGTCCTTATTTCTTCTGAGAAATCCTCACTTCCTGTTCTTCTGTCTGTAACTCCACACAGTAATGCAAGGCTTTCTCCCTGGTGTGGAGTGTCGTGCTCGCCCCCTCCCTTGGACTACAGGAGAGTCAGGACGCTCTCTACGTTGCAGATAGAGAAAGGAGCTGCGTGTTAGTGGGCGTCTTGACTCTCCTGTAGTCCAAAGGAGGGGGCGAGCACGACACTCCACACCAGGGAGAAAGCCTTGCATTACTGTGTGTAGTTACAGACAGAAGAACAGGAAGTGAGGATTTCTCAGCAGAAATTAGGACATTTAAAAGCAAAATGGAAGGATGAGGTAAGTGAAGGAGGACTGCACTAAGGTAAAGGAAGCTATTTAGGGGGAAAAATTGTACCTTTACAACCCATTTAAAGCCCTAACAGGGCTGATTAAAAACATTTTTTTTTAAATAAATATTTAAAATTGTAAAAAAAACATAAAAAAATAATAATTAAAAAAAAACACTGACACCGTCCACTCTCCCCTCAAAAAAAAAGAAAAAAAAGAAAGCATTGTAAAAAAATATATATTGTAAAAAAAAAAAGCTAAAAAAATAAAATTGTAAAAAAAACTACTGACACAGTCCACTGTCAAGTGAATCGCTATCAGCGAGTACTTAAAAAAATAGTTTATGGAGGTTTTCTAATAACCCTTTTTTTTTTCATTGAACTAGATGGATTTGTCTCCTTTTTAACTATACGTTGGGGTAGATTCAAGTACGTGCGCTTTTTCTTACGGCGGCGCAGCGTATCGTATTTACGCTACGCCTCCGTAACTTATAGGAGCAAGTGCAGTATTCACAAAGCACTTGCTCCGTAAGTTGCGGCGGCGTAGCGTAAATGGGGCCGGCGTAAGCGCGCGTAATTCAAATGTGGAAGGGGGGCGTGTTTTATGTAAATGTATGATGACCTGATGTGATTGACGTTTTGTACGGACGGGGCATGCGCCGTCCGTGTACATATCCCAGTGTGCATTGCTTCCAAGTACGGCGCAACGACGTATTGGTTTCGACGTGAACGTAAATTACGTCCAGCCCTATTCGCGAACGGCTTAAGCAAACAACGTAAATAATTCAAATTTCAAAGCGGGAACGACGTCCATACTTAACATTGGCTGCGCCTTTAATACCAGGAGCAACCTTACGCAGAAAAAGCCTTTACGCAAACGACGTAAAAAAACTACCGCCGGGCGCACGTACGTTTGTGAATCGGCGTATCTAGGTAATTTGCATATTCTAAGCCGAAAACAACGGAAGCGCCCCTAGCGGCCAACTTAATATTGCACACAATTCTACGCCGCCGCATTCAAGTTACGTCGGCGGAGGAAGCCTTTTTTTTTTAGCGTATCTGCCTTTGAGAATCGGCGTAACGATACGCGGGCGCGGATTTCAAATTACGGCGGCGTATCTGGAGATACGCCGCCGTAAAAGGTACGTGAATCTACCCCATTCTCTGTAGGCCACATTTAATCCAGAAAAAAAAAAAAAAAAACTTAAAGCATTCTTTAACCCCCCTGGCGGTATCCCCGAGCGTGACTCGGGGTGGGTTTTTCATGTTACGATCGGTAACCCCGAGTCACGCTCGGGGTAGACATGCAGAGCCTGCAGCATGTGCTGGCTTACCTTCTCCTGGATCCAGCGATGTCACCACGCTGTGTGAGCGTCCTCCTGTGCCGCCGATCTCCGTTCCCTGCGACGTTACGACGCACGGGAGCGGAGATCGGCGCCAAATTCAAAAAAGTAAACAAACACATTACATACAGTATACTGTAATCTTATAGATTACAGTACTGTATGTAAAAAATACACCCCCCCCCCCCCTTGTCCCTAGTGGTCTGCCCAGTGCCCTACATGTAATTTTATATAATAAAAACCTTTTTTTCTGCCTGAAAACTGTAGATTGTCCATAGCAACCAAAAGTGTCTTTTTATGTCAAAAATGGTTTTAGATCAGCTAGAAAACAGCGATAATAAATTATAATCACTTGCAGAATTGTGCGATAGCGATTTGCGGGGAAATTCGTCATAAAAAAAAATAATAATGACAGCAACAATTCTGCAACTGAGCAAATTTCAGTGATTTTGAGTTGATTACATTATTGAATAATTTTTATTATAATTATATTATTATTTGTTATAATTATTTATAATTATTTATTATATTATAATTTAAAATTTTGTTTTTAAAAAAATGTCATACCCGGGATGCCTATTAGATCCTTGTTTGGTCAGATTTAAGTGAGATATGAAAAAATGAAAAAAACCTGAAAAATTAATTTAATAATAATAATAAAAAATAAATAAATGGGGCGAATATTTTTGATACACGGCACTGAAACACAAGTCATCCATGTAAGGTTCACATGTATGGTTATAATCTGGCGATCTTTCTGCAGTACTTCCCCTCCCGGCGAGTCTCATTTTTAGAGTGGATTTCATGGGTTATGATCGTTTTACAAACGGACTCACTTTGCAGAGTAACCACAAGCTGAACTATTAAACAAGCCTCCGTATTCTCTCCTGAACTGCGAGGAATGGCAAAAATAAACGTGTATGAAAGTCAACATTTACTTAGCGTGCCCTTTTCCCGCTGGAATTTCCTCTCTCGCTGGGGAATCGTTTTGTTGGCTTAAATAGATTTTTTTTTTTTTACATTTAATTCATTTTAGTTCATATCCAATGTAATAAAAACATTACACTAATTCAAGTGGAACTCAAGTTTTCATTCTCACTTCATCCCCTGCACTAATTATCTTTCCATCCAGTGGATCACTATGACTGTCTGTGTTGGTCCCGAGATTAAAAGAAGCCTGTATTGAAGGGGATAGGAGGGATAGCTATGGCTGGCCTCCTTCTGAAAATGCTAGATGTCTGGCTGGTTCTGGCTGCAACCATTTTCATAGCTCCCAACTGTCCCTGATTTGTAGCAATGTCCCTCTGTCCCAGATTCCTCCTCATTTGTCCCCTCATTTTGGTCTGATCTATATAGATGTATATAAAATGCACTTTTTATCTTTCAAAAAGTGTTTCCCAGCGCTAAACATTTCACCTGATTTCTAAATTGCTGCGTCTGTAAATTCTGAAAGCCAATATAAAGGAATAGTAGTGGTAAAAAAGTTCCTGCACCGCCACTGAAAACAATACATAGATCCATGCATTGATCCATCTGAATAACGGCAGCTGGTTGGCTGTGGAAGTGTCTATCAGAGCCAGCGGCCTGACGGCTGTAATCGGCTTCCAAATAGTTAACCAGGGGACGCACAGGGTGTGCGTTCCCTGGTTAACACTGACACGCATCTCAGCCAATCAGGTTCACCGGATCTGATTACTGGTAGCCTGATTGGCTAAAGCGACATTGAGGGCGGGAGAAGACATCAAGGGATCGTGGAGGAGGATCGCTGACCGGGAAAGGTATGTGCATGGGGGGGGGATGGGTTGTCAATCTGGCGGTATTTTGGGTTAATCTGGTGGCATTTTAAGGGGCAATCTGGAGGCATTTTACGGGGGGCAAACTGGCAGAAATTGATGGGTACAGTGGCGACAATGGCATGGCACAGTGGCTGCGTTTGGCATGGCACAGTGGCGACAATTGATGGGCACAGTGGCGACAATGGCATGGCACAGTTGTTGCGGTTGGCATGGCACAATGGCGACAATTGATGGGCACAGTTGCGACAATTGATGGCACAGTGGCGATAATTGATGGCACAGTGGTGACAATTGATGGGCACAGTGGCGACAATTAATGGCACAGTGGCTGCGTTTGGCATGGCACAGTGACGACAATGGCATGGCACAGTGGCGACAATTGATGGCACAGTGGCTGCGTTTGGCATGGCACAGTGGCGACAATTGATAGGCACAGTGGCTGCATTTGATGGCATGGCACAGTGGCTGCGTTTGGCATGGCACAGTGGTGACAATTGATGGGCACAGTGGCTGCATTTGATGGCATGGCACAGTGGCGACAATTTTATGGCACAGTGGCTGCATTTGATGGGTACAGTGGCTGCGTTTGATGGGCACAGTGGCTGCGTTTGATGGGGACAGTGGCGGCAATTGATGAGCACAGTGGCTGCGTTTGATGGGCACAGTGAGGCTGGAATTTATGTTTTTGTTTTTTCATTTGTTTGCGCCCCCCCCCCCCCCCCAAAAAAAAATATTGGAGCACCAGTCACCACTGACTTGTGGGTACAACCAATCTTATTTTTTTTGTACAATTCTCATTTAAAGGGGTGTGGCAAGGGGTGTGTCCTATGCCTGCATACTTTTGCTGATAGGTGTCCCTCAATCCCATCTCAGAAAGTTGGGAGGTTTGCATTTTAACTGTGGGCAGCTGAAGCTGCTGCCTGTTCACTTCCTGGATTTACACAGACACACAGAGGCACACAATGTATCCCAGCTGCAGCATGTGAACAGCCTCTTCCAGATGTTGTTTAGATTAAGGTGGGCAGCTAGAGAAGGTAAAACTGAGGCTCCATTAAATAAAACTGTCTGAATTTGACAAGAGGAGCCACCTGGCAGCTCGACATGCTGCGTTTAAGTTCCTGGGGCCTGTTACACAAGCCGTAGCATGTGGACCGCCTCCGCTGGCTGCTGTTTAGCCTTAAAGTGTTACTAAACCCAGGACTCTGCATTCACTATATCGTGTCTCCTACAGTACACAGAACATGGAAATGCAATTATTTTAGTAAATATTATATAAACTGTTAAATACCTTTTCTCATCAGCAGTATATAGCAGTCTTGTTACTTCTATCAGTGTCTGGTTAAAGCTTGTAGGAGATTTCTTTCTCCTCTGGCTGTCCTATGAGGCTGCAGGACCCCTGACCCACTGTCTGGACAGTGCTGATTGGCCATGTGCTGATCACATGCACCCTCCCAAGAAAATAAAAAAGCTCTTTAGCAATACACACCAAACTGAGCACGTGAAGAGTGCCCCCAAGTACTATCAGCAGATGGATTGGGGACAGTGGAAGAGGGGGAGGGTCAGAAAAGACAGGATCAAACAGCCTGCATCCACAATGCAGAGTATTAAACCCTTAGGTTCCACAGTGAGTATAACAAGCATACTTTACTGCATATACAGACTGATTTTACTGCTGTGGGTTTAGTAACACTTTAAAGCGGTTGTATACCCCACCTTGTTATTTTTACCTGAAAGGTAAGTCTATAATAAGGCTTACCTGTAGGTAAAATTAACATCTTCTAAACGTGCCCTGTTTAGAAGATATTCACCCTGCATTCAGATGCTGACATCAGTGGCGAATGCGCTCTGAAGGTGCATACTGTGCCTGACCTTTAGAGCTTCTTGCCAGAACCGAGTGCTCCGGAGCCCGTGATCCCGGAAGAAATGATGGGAGAAGATGTCAGTCCTCACTGAGAGGGCTTCGTTCTAAGGTGAGTGTAACGAAACGTCCCACACTCTGCTTGAGTGCTTTCGTCATATACCACTTCCTCCCAGTCTGAATCTAGATATCAGGGCCCGGATTCACAAAGGATTTACGACGGCGTATCTCCAGCTACGCCGCCGTAAGTCCGAATGTGTGTCGTCGTATCTCGGCGCCTGATTCAAAGAATCAGATACGCCGGAATTTGCCCAAGATCCGACCGACGTAAGTCTCTTACGCCGTCGTATCTTGGGTGCATATTTACGCTGGCCGCTAGGGGCGCTTCCATAGATTTACGCGTGGAATATGCAAATGGGCTAGATACGCCGATTCACGAACGTACTTGCGTCCGCCGCCTTGATATACGTCATTTGCGTAAGGTGTTTTATAGGCGTAAAGTTACCCCTGCTATATGAGGCGCAGTCAATGTTAAGTATGGACGTCGGAACAGCGTCGAATTTTACGTGGTTTACGTTGTTTGCGTAAGTCGTACGTGAATGGGGCTGGGCATAGGTTACGTTCACATCGAAAGCATTGAGTATTTGCGACATGATTCTGAGCATGCGCACTGGGATACATCCACGGACGGCGCATGTGCCGTTCATTCGGCCCCTCATTTGCATGGGGTCACGGCTCATTTCAATACAAAATGCCCACTGCCTTGTTCATTTGAATTACGCGGACTTACGCCGGCCCATTTACGCTACGCCGCCGTAACTTAGGGCGCAAGTTCTTTCTGAATACGATACTCGCCTCTCTAAGTTACGGCGGCGTAGCATATATGAGATGCGCTGCGCCCGCCTAAAGATACGTGATTCTTTCTGAATCCGGGCCCAGATATTCCAACCGCTTTCAACGACAAACAAGACGATACTCGCTTGATTGCTGAACATAAACTGTTTATTAGAGCCAAAATACAGTCTTTTTATACACTTTTAACAAAAGGGGTTAGATAACGAGGTAGGGCTGGCTCCTGGATACTCCCCCCTCCCCTCTAGCAACAATTGAGCTGACAACTATATAATTAGCATGTTAATTAACACAGCACCTAAGGCAGCCCAGGTGACCAGACAGTCTGTCTCCGGAGGTCAATGTGATCAGCTCTTTCAATGATCATGTATTGTTCAGAATTAAACAAACTAAGGCCCCTTTCGCACGGGGCGGATCATTAATGATCCGCCCCGTGAACCTCCGCTTGCTCAGCGGGGATCGCCCGTTGATCCCCGCTGAGCCGGCGGATGACAGGGCGGTCCCCGCACACTGTGCAGGGACCGCCCTGTCTTTTCTCCGCTCTCCCCTATGGGGGCATCGGATGAACAAGGACCGTCTGTCCGTGTTCACCCGATCCGATCTGCCAGGCGGATGGAAAAGTAGATTTTTCCACCGTCACACTTTGGCGGATCGGAGCGGGTCGGATGTCAGCGCTGACATCCGCGGCTCCATAGAGGAGCACGGAGTGCCTGTTCAGGTCCGCCAAAAAAACTGGCAGGCGGACCTAAACGGGCCGCCCGTGTGAAAGAGCCCTTAGAATAGTCTTTTCATATATCCTGGGAGATATTGTGGATAAATATTACTGTCCCATTTTAAGTAATCCAAGACATAATTTCTCAGTCACCCTGTGCCAGGATGGCACAGGGTGACTTAGACATAAGAGGTGCATGGGAAGCTGAAACAAGGGTTTCCCAACCTTTCCAAGGGATTCTGGGTTCCACGGGCCCTCCCGTCACATCTTTCCCCTTTTGGCAGAAGACTAATGCAGGACACCCCAGACGCGTTGACTCCAAAGTTAGTCCATAGTTCCAGTCCTCTAATGCCTGTACCCACACAGTACCCCAAACAAATGGTCCCAAACAGAGCATTACCTCTGCCTCTCACCCAGCCCACCTCTGCCTCTCTTATAGAACATACCCGCTGATGAGGGGGAAGTGCGGACTGGTCCTTCCCCCTGGAGTCTTTTTAGCCGCAGGAGAGAAGACAGGGTGGCTGGGCTCAATCCGTCATGCTGTTGGGCATCTGGGCCAACTGCCCAGCATCCCTGGGGTACACACATGGAGACTAAAGTCCCAACCACCTTTACAGGCAATTCATCCTCTGTTAGTTGAGGGCAGAGGCCAGCAGGACTCTGCCCTGTTGCCAGCCCTTCTGCTGGAAACCACACATCATCTGCTCCTGCTAACTGTTGGGGAGGGAGGCCGACTGCCCCGGCTCCCTGGAACTCTGTAGTTGTTGCTGGTGCTGGGCAGAGGTTGGTAGTACTTCTGCTTTATGCTATTGGAGGTCCACCTGCCGACACCAGACCAAGCCGCAGTTTTGAGGTGCCGATTGCATTCTCTCCTTGGGTCCTGATCTGCTGCTCGGGAGTGACCGGCACCTCCTCACCCTGGGCCTCCAGAACTGTCGCAGGTATGGGGCAGAGGTCTTGGACCCTCTGTCCGGTTGCCAGCGTTTCAGCTGGGTTGGTGTCATCATTCATTTCCAAGGGATTCTGGGTTCCATGGGCCCTCCTGTCACAGAGTATTCCATAATGTGCTAGTATGTGATGCATACTAGCACATTATGCCATTGTCTGGCAGGTTTTTTTTTTCAGCAGTTTACTACCGCATTAAGGTAGACAGCTGGAAGGGGGCTAAAACCCATGGCTCGGCTGCTTCTTTTTACCACCACCCATGTGACAAAGACCAAAGTGTGAGCACCATCCATGGGGCTTCAACATGTAGCACTCCTTTTACAATGTATAAAAACAGAAAAAGAAATACCGCGCTAAGACACTAGAAACATTTCTAACTAAGCTGCAACAACACAGTGTCATACAAACTCAATACAAGTAGGGAGAAAGAGAAGTTGCGCTATTAAATTAAATTAAGCTAAACAATCAATTGATACAAAGAAGAATGGTATATAAAATTGAAAAAGCCCCAAAGTTCAAAAGCAGATAGGACACATGAATATAAATTGAAAACTCAGTCCTTGTGTATCCATAGAAATATATAAATAAGTTCATCAAGTATTGAATATAAGTTCATAGGATGAAAGCATATGTGATGACCAACACCACTAAAATAAGTAAAAAAGGTGGAGGCTTACCAGATGGCAAGCAATAACAACTTGCGGCTGCAAACCCCAGCCAGGGCCTTTTGATGATCCTCGCAGGGGGATAAGAGGAGATGGATGCTGAAACCTCCAAAAACGAATCCGCAGGATTGCAGCGTGTCACAAGAGAAACTCAATGGTGAAGTACGACAGGACCAGCACATATATGAATTAAATGTGACTCAAAGGACCACCACCACCAAACACCCTATAGATGAGAGGCTTACCAGAGCATAATGCAATAACAGCATGCGGCTAAACCCCTAGCCAGGGCCTTTAGGATCCTGAGCAGTAGTGATATGTCCTAAGATCCTCCGGTACAGTGTAGTCAGTAGATACATAAAAAGAATGATAGGGCCCACATAGCGAAGTACGTTGACATAGTTGCTTTAATAATAAAAAATTGCACTTACAAAAACGAAGATAAAAACAGATAGAAGCCGGCCGGCTCAATCGAACGCCCGTCCACTCGGAACGAAAAACGTCTTGCGTCAGCATGCTACCTTCCCGACGCACGTTTCGTCATAAAATGACGTCATCTGGGGCACCTTTCACAATGTACTGATTAGGAGGAGAGCACTGACCATCTTATGGACTTCCTGACCACCAACCACATTGTGATGGACACAAGAAATCTGCCTACTGGTCAGGTATACCTTGGTGCTTGCAAAGGCATCATACATCAGGTAAGGAGCACCCAGCCAGGTGAAGAGGTAAACGGGGAAGAAGGTGAATATAAAACAAGCAATTAAAAAATGACTCAGTATACCTAAGTGTATGAGCATCTGGAAGGGGGTATATACTCTAAAACAGTGGTCTCCAAACTGTGGCCCTTTGCTCGCCTTTATCTGGCCCTTAAGGCACTATTCCATCAACTGATTCTTTTTTTTTTTTTTTTTCAAAGAATTTTTATTGAGGTTTTCAAAATGAACAGGTGCTCTCAGAGCTGACATTTGCGGGCGCAGCCGCTATACATAACATAGGCTAGAAGAAACCGCAGTAACAACATGGAGAGTATTGCAGCTAGGTCGAGTGCACAATCAAATATTCATGAACATCGATACACAACCCTGCACAATGGTAACGATAACCAGTAGATCCTGCGAACCACGGGTCAGGCTGAAAGCGGCGGTGCACGTCGTTGGTGGCATCCACCGTGTTTCCAGTAGCGAGAGCATCTCATCCTAGGGGGTGTATGTGTGCTGCAGGTAGCCTCTAGGCCCTCTGACCTACAAAGTAAGTAGTCTCATTCAGGGAGTCATTGCTCCTCTGCCTGGGGGGGGTTATGGGGAAAGGATGTTCCGCCACAGCCCTGAACTAATTCTAATGATGGGGCACCATTCCCCCTGCTGGCACCATCAATGTGGCTCTATTCTTCCATTTGAAACCAACAATGGGGCACTACGCTTCCCAATAAAACCAATGATGGGGCACTGATGCTGGACATTTTCTATACCCGTTACCCACAGTCTGGTCCTCCTAAAGCCTGAAGGACAGTAAATTGTCCCTTTGCTTGGAAAGTTTGCAGACCACTGCTCTAAAAGGAAAAGAACAAACAGTCTTGTGGTGGTAGAATTTCTGGATTTCTTTGCTCCTCTATGGATAAAAAAATAAATTAAATAATTTCCTATGGAATAAAAGTAATTGCATTTTCATCATAACTCTCCAAAGAAAATATCTGCAGGAAGTGACATCAATTGACTGCTGGCATGTAAATCCCATTCGTACTCATCTAATATGCCGCCAGTATGAGAGGAATGCAGTGCTCTTCATAAGGAAGCCTCATTCCTGGGTCTTATCAGGCAATAAAAAGTATTGAGGGGAACCATTTCTTCAGACAAATGATTTCCTGGTAGAACCTTGTGATGATCTGATTCATTTACCCCTCTGGCTGGGTAGACCTTGAAGCTTGTAATGACACAATAGACCATGGATCGGAGAGCTACCAGAGCTGCTATGTGGTGTAGGCGCTTACCTAATGTCCGGAGCAACCTTTCTCAATCTTTTCAACCACTTCAGCCCTGGAATATTCGGCTGCCCAATGACCAGGCCATTTTTTGCGATACGGCACTGCGTCGCTTTAACTGACAATTGTGCGGTCGTGCGACGTTGTACCCAAACAAAATGTACATCCTTTTTCCCCACAAATAGAGCTTTCTCTTGGTGGTATTTGATCACCTCTGCGGTTTTTGGCCCAGATTCACAAAGCACTTACGCCGACGTATAACAAGTTACGCCGACGTAAGTGCAAATGTGCGCCGTCGTATCTGTGCGCCAGACCCACGAACAGATATGCGCCTAAAAACAGGCTACACCCTGCCGACGTAGCTTGCTTACGCCGGTGTAGGGTGGGCGCACATTTAGGCTGGGTGCATGGTGCCGCTCCCATTGATTAGCCATTCAAACATGCAAATGAGGAAAATACGGCGATTCACGAACCTGCGTGTGCCCGGCGCATGCTACGCTAGATGCGCGTAAGTTGTACGTCCAGTGTAAAGTTTTTCCCCATAAAGGAGGTGCAACCCAGCAACAGACATGCTCAGGTCTGCACCAGGGAACACAAGCCGGCGTATTGTGCGTTGGACGTGTGTCAGGGTAGGCGTACGTTACGTTCACGGCGTACGCAGTGATCCGGCGTAGCTTAGGCAGTTGTGCCAGCGTGGTTGTGAGCAGGCGTGGGGGGCAGGCGCGGGGGGGTGTGCGAATGCGCAGTTCGTGATACGTACCTGTCTGGCGCTCGGCCCATCATTTGCATGGGGTCACGCCTCATTTGCATAGGTCACGCCCACTTCCACCTACGCCGGCCTGCACCTTTGAAACCCACGCCACGCTGGTGCAACGTTGGGAGCACTGGCTTGCTGAATTCCATGCTTGCCTCTCTGCGCTGCGTCGGCGTGGCGTACGGCGTTTGCGTTACGGCGGCGTAATGTGCGCCCACCTCTCTGTGAATCTGGCACATAGCGTGTACAAAATAGGGGATAGATTTATGGCATTTTTTTAATTATTAATTTTTTTTACTAGTAATGACGCGATTTTCTAATTTTTATCGTGACTGCAACATTATGGCGGACACATCGGACACTTTTGGCACTATTTTGGGACCATTGTCATTTATACAGCGATCGGTGCTATAAAAATGCACAATTACTGTGTAAATGACACTGGCAGGGAAGGGGTTAAACAATAGGGGGCGATGAAGGGGTTAAGTGTGTCCTAGGGAGTGATTCTAACTGTAGGGGGGCTGGACTACAAGTGACATGACATTGATCACTGCTCCCGATGACAGGGAGCAATAGATCAGTGTCCTGTCACTAGGCAGAACAGGGAAATGCCTTGTATACTTTGGCATCTCCCTATTCTGCAGCTCCGTGACACGATCGCGGGCTCTCGGCGGACATCGAGTCCGCGGGGTCCCGCGGGCACGGTCGCGGAGCTTTGCCATTGCGCAACTGTGCCATTCTGCCGGACAATCAGGGATTTGAATTATTAGTTCAGTTTTTAGTCTGCCTGAAAACCGGACACATTATTCAGACCAGACTGTGTCTCCCTAAGATAGTTTGAGAGAGGATTGGGTGTTCTCCAACCTGCAGGCGGCGATAGAGACCTGGCACAGCTCAGTGTCAGCGTGGCACTGCAGGGGAGTAAAGAATGGAGATAGGAAGGGGGAGCTGCATTGTTTTTGATCTGTGAGTACGGGAAAAAGGGGGGGGGGGTGGCCAACTTTGATGCATGGAGGGACACCTGGGATTACCTGATGTAACAGGGGACTGCGATGTGTGGGGAAACTCTGATGGGGGCACCAGATGTAAGGTAGACTCTGACTGGGGTACCTGATGTAAGGGGGACTTTGATGGGGGACATCTGATGGAAGGGGGACTCTGATGGGGACACCTGATGTAAGGGGGACTCTGATGGGAGCATCTGATGTAAGAGGGACTCTGATCGGGACACCTGATGTAAGGGGGACTCTTAATGGGGCACCTGATGTAAAGGGGGACTCTGATGGGGGCACCCGATGTAAGGGGGACTCTGATGGGCCCATCCGATGTAAAGGGGACTCTGATGGTGGCACCTGATGTAAGGGGGACTCTGATGGGGACACCTGATGTAAGGGGAAATTCTGATGGGGCACCAGATGTAAGGATGACTCTGATGGAAGGGGGACTCTGATGGGGAAACCTGATGTAAGGGGGACTCTGATGGGGACACCTGATGTAAGGGGGACTCTGATGGGGGCATCTGTTGTAAGAGGGACTCTGATGGGGACACCTGATGTAAGGGGGACTCTGATGGGGCACCTGATGTAAAGGGGGATTCTGATGGGAGCATCTAAAGCAAGGGGGATTTTGATGGGGGCACCTGATGTAAAGGGGGACTCTGATGGGGCCATCTGCTGTAAGGGGGACTCTGATGGGGCTATCTGATGTAAATGGGACTCTGATGAGGGGAACTGGATGTAAGGGGGACTCTGATGGTGACACAAGATATAAGCGGGACTCCAGATACAAGGGGGACTCTGATGGGGACACCTGATGTAAGGGGGACTCTGATGGGGCATCTGATGTAAGAGGGACTCTGATGGGGATGCCTGATGTAAGGGGGACTCTGATGGGGGCACCTGATGTAAAGGAGGGATTCTGGTGGGGACACCTGATGTAAGAGGGACTCTAATGGGAGCATCTGATGTAAGGGGGACTCTGATGGGGGCACCTGATGTAAGGGGGACTCTGATGGGGGAACCTGATCTAAGGGGGACTCTGATGGGGGAACCTGATCTAAGGGGGACTCTGATGGGGGAACCTGATCTAAGGGGGACTCTGATGGGGGCACCTGATGTAAGGGGGCCCTGATGTAAGGGGGACTCTGATGGGGACACCTGATGTAAGGGGGACTCTGATGGGGACACCTGATGTAAGGGGGACTCTGATGGGGACACCTGATGTAAGGGGGACTCTGATGGGGACACCTGATGTAAGGGGGACTCTGATGGGGACACCTGATGTAAGGGCGACTCTGATGGGGACACCTGATGTAAGGGGGACTCTGATGGGGACACCTGATGTAAGGGGGACTCTGATGGGGACACCTGATGTAAGGGGGACTCTGACCAAAGCCAGCTCGACCTCTCTGCCCATACGTGATTCCTAATCTTGTGTCCCCTGGCCCCGCCCCCCCATCAAAGAGGCTGCTCTCTCTCCTGGCCTGTCCTGAACAACACTGGCAGCGTCACTCAACTGCTATAGCGCCTGGCGGCGGCGCTGGGGGCTGGGTAACAGGGGGAGACTACCTGGAGGAGGCACCGAGGCAGGCAGAGGTTAAAATTGTTCCTAACACTCGCTTTGAATAGCTATTAAAGGTACCCATCCTCGCCGTGATCTGTTTGCTTGTACCGGTAATAAGTGTGTGTATATAAAAGGTCAATGAGTTTCTGGACTCCTGACAGACCCTTGCATCTTTCATCCAGTGCTGCACTGATGTTTCTGGATTCTGAGTCATGGGAAAAGCAAAATAATTGTCAAAGGTTCTTTGGGAAAAGGTAGTTGAACTGTATAAAACAGGAAAGGGATATAAAAAGATATCCAAGGAATTGAGAATGCCAATCAGCAGTGTTCAAACTCTAATCAAGAAGTGGAAAATGAGGGGTTCTGGTGAAACCAAACAACGGTCAGGTAGACCAACTAAAATTTCAGCCACAACTACCAGGAAAAATGTTCGGGATGCAAAGAAAAACCCACAAATACCTTCAGGTGAAATACAGGACTCTCTGAAAACATGTGGTGTGGCTGTTTCAAGATGCACAATAAGGAGGCACTTGAAGAAAGATGCATGGTCGAGTCGCCAGAAGAAAGCCATTACTACGCAAATGCCACAAAGTATCCCACTTACAATACGCCAAACAGCACAGAGACAAATCTCAAACCTTCTGGCACAAAGTCATTTGGAGTGAAGAGACAATGGGGACCCTGGTGTAATGGGGAATCTAATAGCTACCTTCATGGGCGTCCGCTCCATAGGGCAAGGGGGGGCAATTGACCCACCCTGGAAAATCGAGAAGGTGTTGAAGAGATTTGCGACAACGGGCTGTCTAAACAGTCCCGGGTTGGATGTCACACAGGCACAGTGAGCAGAGTGAAGCTGCCTCCCCTCCAGTGTTTATGTGTACACAGGGGGAGGGAACCTGCTGTGCCTGTGCTGCGCTGATGGCTTATCTGAGGTACTGAATCGGATGGAGGAGGGGGGGGTTTGTGCTGAATGGGCGGTCCATCTGTGCTGAAGGGGCGTCTGTGCTTAAAGGGTCTCCATCTGTGCTGAAGGGGGGTCTGTGCGTAATGGGGGGGTCTGTGCTGAAGGGGGGTCCATTTGTGCTGAATGGAGTGTTCTGTGCAGAATGGGGGGGTCCATCTGTGCTGAATGGAGGGGTCTGTGCTGAAGGGGGAGTCTGTGCTGAAGAAGGGGTCCATCTGTGCTGAAAGGGGGTTCTGTACATTCTCTAGGCTATATTTATGTGGGCATGGAGTGAAGCTGATTTATCTCAAGAGCTATTTCACACTGCCAGATGGCCGCGTTATCGGTAAAGTGGCGCATTAGCATCATTTTAGCTGCGCTATTCGGCCGCTAGCGGGGCACTTTTAACCCCCACTAGCGTTTGAAGAAAGGGTTAAATGCGACTGTGTATAGCCGCTGCCGAAGCGCCCCTCCCTGAAAAATTTTCAGCGGACGCCCATGGCTACCTTGATGTAAGGGGACACTCTGATGGGGACCCTGATGTAAGAGGAGACTCTGATGGGGGGGCCTTGATGTAAGGGTGTTTCTAATGGGGACTCTGATGGAGATTCCTTTTTAAGGGGGGCTCTGATGGGGACCCTGATGTAAGGAGGCAGGGGGGATTTGATGAGGACACTATGTAAGGGGGACATTGATAGGGACTTCGATGTAAGGGGGGCTATGATGAGGAATCTGTTGTAAGGGGTTTCTGATGGGGATCCTGTTGTAATGGAGGACTTTGATGGGGACTCTGATGCAAGAGGGGACTCAAGTTCATTTAGAATATCTTTGCTTTTTTTTACTAAAGTTTGTTTTCTTCTGCGCTAAATCATATCATAATGATTACAAAAAAACAAAACCTCCATGTAAAATCTATGCATTCATTTAAAGCGGATGTGTCACGGGGAAAAAATATTAAAAGCCAGCAGCTACAAATACTGCAGCTGCTGACTTTTAATATTAGGACACTTACCTGTCCTGGAGTCCAGCGCTGATCGCAGCAGAGCACGAGCGATCGCTCGTCTCTCTGCTGCTCCCCCCTCCATCCACGCTCAGGGAACCAGGAAGTGAAGTCGCGCTGCGCCCGCCGATTGGCTCACACGCTGTGTGTTGGGAGCCGAGTGTTCCCAGCACACAACGGGCGACAGACGGGATGTGACGGAATGCCCGTCTTTCGCCCGTAGCGTGTGGCCGGAAGTGGGTGCAAATACCTGTCTTTAGACAGGTGTCTGCACCCCCCTCCCCCCTGAAAGGTGTCAAATGTGACACCGGAGGGGGGAGGGTTCCGATCAGCGGGACTCCACTTTAGGGTGGAGAACCGCTTTAAATTTGATTCGTTCGATGTGGCCCTGGTACTGAAGAGTTTGAACATCCCCATCTATATTACAGTCTCCAGCAGTTCTCTCCTGCCCTCTAGTGTCAGAGAGTAGTACTGCTAGTTAGAGATTGCGATTCTGAGCTATACTCAGAATACTATGGAATTGATAATTTATCACTTCTTGCAAAGTTGTATTCAATCTTGAAGGATAAAACTTCATATTTATTAAAGTATCTTTTCAGATTGATTCCATAGAACTCTACATGCACTTTTACCATCCTGAAAATATCTCTCCCCTGTCTAACATCTTTTTCCATTCCTTAGTCTGTCCTATTTATTACAAGTACTTATATAGCGCCGACAATTTACACAGTGCTTTACATATATAGGCCCGGATTCACAAACCACTTACGCCAACGTATCTCGATATACGTCGCGTAAGTGTAACTATGCGCCGTCGTATCTGTGCGCCGTGCCCACAGAACTAGATACGCCTGAAAATAGGCTTCATCCGACCGACGTAACTTTCCTACGCCGGCGTATCGTGGGTGCATATTTACGCTGGCCGCCTCATTGCAAATATGCAAATGAGGGAGATACGCCGATTCACGAACGTAGTTGCGCCCGGCGCATAATATACGCGGTTTGCGTAAGGCTTACGTCCGGCGTATAGTTATTCCCCATCTATGAGGCGCAACTCATGCAAAGGTATGGACCAGGGAACAGCCGTCGTATTTTACGTCGTTTACGTAGTAGTACGTGAATAGGGCTGGGCGTAGGTTACGTTCACGTTGTAGGCAGTGATTCGATGTATCTTAGGGAGTAATTTCGACGTGCTTCTGAGCATGCGCACTGGGATACGTCCACGGGACGGCGCATGCGCCGTTCAATTTAAGTACTTAAGTACATCATTAGCATGGGGTCACGCCTCATTAGCATGTCTCACGCCCACTACCACCTACGCCGGCTTACGCCGAGGGAACAGAGCGTAGATTTGGGAGTGAGTGCTTTGTGAATACTGTGCTTGCCTCTCTGCGCTGGTTCGGCGTAGCGTAAAAAAGATACGCTAAGCCGGCATAAATATGCGCCAATGTATGTGAATCCGGGCCATACTGTATATTATAAATTCACTGGATCAACTGTGGGTATAGAATTGGGTATATGTGATTGTATGATACTATTATTATTTTATTTCTTATGGTTGAACTTGATGGACTTGTGTCTTTTTTCAAACTGACTAACTATGTAACTAACTAACTAACTAGCTAACTAACTAACATCAGTCCCTGCTCTCAAAGAGCTTAGGGCCAGATTCACAGCCAGCCAGCGCAACGTAACTTTTCTGATTTTAGTTACACCGCCGCAAATTACACAAGTTAGTGCCCGATCCACAAAGCACTTACCTGGAAATTTGCGGCGTTGTATCCTAAATCAGTCCGGCGCAAGGCGGGCCAATTCAAATGGGGCGAGTCCCATTTAAATTTAGGCGCGCTCCCGCGCCGGACGTACTGCGCATGCTCCCGATGCTATTTTCCCGACGTGCTTTGCGCGAAGTTACGATGCGCCAAGGTTTTGTGAATCGCGACGGGTAAAAAAAAGTTGCGTCGGGAAAAAAAGAGTTGCGCCGGGAAATTTAAAAAAAATAAAAATAATTAGACAGCGACGCGGGAAAGACGGGTACACTTTTACATGGTGTGCTAAATTTACACTTTGTAAAAGGTACCCTATCTTTGCGACGGCAAACTAACACTTACGGCGACTTAACGAAGGGAAAAAGCTTCTCCGTAAGTGCTAATTTGCATACCCGACGCTGGTTTACGACGAGAAATGCCCCCAGCGGCGGCCGCGGTACTGCATCCTAAGATCCGACAGTGTAAAACAATTACACATGTCGGATCTTAGGGATATCTATGCGTAACTGATTCTATGAATCAGCCGCATAGATAGAAACAGGGATACGACGGCGTATCAGCAGATACGCCTGCGTATCCCTTTTGTGAATCTGGCCCTTACAATCTAAGGTTCCTAACTCCCATTCATACATACACATACTAGGGCCAAATTACACAGGAGCCAATGACCCTACCAGCATGTCTTTGGAGTGTGGGAGGAAACCGGAGTTCCCAGAGGAAACCCACGCAGGCACAGGGAGAACATGCAAACTCCAGGCAGGTAGTGCCATACCTCCCAACCGCTCCAGATTGGCCGGGACCATTCCGGATATGGATCTATGTCCCGGTCAGTCATAGTAATGTCCTGAAGCAGAACCAAGTGCCAAAACAAGTTCCAGCACTTGGCTCTGATGATGATGATGGCGCAGTGGGTTTTTTTCAGCCAGCGCTTCTCACGTCTCCCTACATGATCTATATGTCAGCGCTGCTGACTCCACCCCCAGGGCACTCTGTGGATCCAGGGGCAGCCTGACTAATCAGGTGCTACCCTGGGCGAACATGCAGACTGAGAGTGGCAGCAGGTTCGGGGAGTGGGACAGCACCCGGCTGAGGGCTCCATGAGGCAACGGGGATGAAGAGCTGCAGGGGTGGCCAGAAGTGATTGCCCTGGAGCAGGGAGAAGAACTCCAAAGACCTCCCCGCCCAGGACCAATGGACAGGCTGACCGGAGATTAGGACGGACGGCCAGGAGGTGCAGGCAGCCAGAGACAGCAGGAGATCTGCTGGATGGAGCAGTTCCGTGACCACCATGCTATGAGAACGGGCTGTGCACACGGCATGGAAGGTACTGTGTTACACACACACACACACACCTTCCCGCAGGAGGGACTGCAGACAGGGCTAGGATCTCTCTCACTTCCCCCCTCTACCTCTGCCCTCCACTCCCTCCTTCCTTCCTTCTCCCCCCCACCCCATAACCCTGCATTCAGTTTAAAGCGCAACCCTACACTCAGTACATGTTTATGTAACACACCCTGTAACCCCGCACTCTTTATGTAGCGCACCCTGAAACCCTGCACTCAGTACATAGTGAAACCCTGCACTCTGTACATAGCGCGCCCCTCAACCCTGCACTCTGTACATAGGAAACCCTGCACTCTGTACATAGCGCGCCCCTCAACCCTGCACTCTGTACATAGCGTGCCCCTCAACCCTGCACTCTTTATATAGCACACCCTGCAACCCTGCACTCAGTACGTAGCGCAACCCTGCACTCTGTACGTAACACACCCCGCAACCCTGCATGCTGTAAGTAGTGCACCCCGCACTCAGTACATAGCGCAACCCTGCACTCTTTATGTAGAGAACCCTGCACTCAATACGTAGCGCAACCCTGCACTCTTTATGTAGCGCACCCTGCACTCAATACGTAGCGCAACCCTGCACCGTCATTATACTGCGGCAAGGCGTCACGTTCCCACGAACCGTCGTAACTGTACGTCTGCTCCTTTAAGCTGGGGTGGCAGGCTGCACTGCAGGGGTGCCGATGCGTGTGGGTGGTGGTCGGAATCTTTCCCCTATTTTTTAGACGCTATAACTTTTGCGCAAACCAATCAATATACGCTTATTGCGATTTTTAATACCAAAAATATGTAGAAGAATACATATCGGCCTAAACTGAGGAAAAAATTTGCATTTTAACAAAATAAATAAAATGGGGATATTTATTTTTAAAATATATATAGAGGGATGTGGTCACTGGGAGGGGCACTCTCAATAATTTACACACGGCCTAAGGCACCTTAAGGCCTAAGGCCGGCCCTGGGAAGGGCCATACATGTAGTATACTATAGAGAGACAACTTGGAGCTGACTGTGTGGGGTTGAGAGAGAAAGGAAAATCAAAATAACTTGATTTTTTCTCCCTAATTCAACCCCACGGATACAGAAAACCTCCAATAACGGGCCAAGTTAAGCAAGTGCACCACAGCACTCTACCATATTTTTTGCTCCATAAGATGCACTCCCCCCCCCCCCCCCCCCAAAAGATGGGAAATGTCTGTGCATCTTATGGAGCAAATATTGACCAGCAGAGCTGCTGATAGGGGGATCGCTGCGGCGGCAGAACGATGCCCTGTGCAGCTCTCTGAACCAGTGGAAAGCCTGTTTCTCCCTTCAGCCTTCAGCTGCTAGAGGGAGAGAAACACAAGGTATTGTTCTATAATTAACCCCCACAGCTTCGTCATTCACATGTAAAGTGCCCGCTATTTATTTGTTAATCGTGTGGGCATTTATATGTAATTGAGGTTGGGAACCCGATACGATTCATATGCAAATCACGCCTTCTCCTTTGCATGCCACCTACCTAGAGGATGTAAACAGTAGACAGGTGAGCATAGGCTAAGGTGAACAGATTTCTAAAATTAAATCCGGGGAAATCCACCGCCACTGGATTGGAGTGCAGAGGTTAGCCGAGTAGGGGTTTGGGGCAGGGGTCAAGTCCTAGGAAAAAAAGTGTGGGAACTCAGACCCATGATCCACTCCCGCACCAAAAAAATAAATAAAAATTATACCCTCATATGCATAATTACTAAACCGCATGTTTTTTTTTTTTTTAACTACTTGCCGACCAGCCGCCGTCATTCTACGGCGGCAGGTCGGCTCTCCTGGGCGAGAGCACGTAGTATAATGTCAGCTCTCAGAGCGGCCACTAGGGGAGCGCGCGCGCCCCCCGCTCACCCCCGACTCCCGTGCGTGTGCCCGGCGGGCGCGATCGCTTGTTACAGAGCGGGGACCGGGAGCTGTGTGTGTAAACACACAGCTCTCGGTCCTGTCAGCGGGGGAAATGCTGATCTTCTGTTCATACAATGTATGGAGGATCAGTGTTTCCCCTAGTGAGGCCACCCCCCCACAGTAAGAACACACCCAGGGACATACTTAACCCCTTCCCCGCCCCCTAGTGTTAACCCCTTCACTGCCAGTGGCATTTTTATAGTAATCCAATGCATTTTTATAGCACTGATCGCTATAAAAATGCCACTGGTCCCAAAAATGTGTCAAAAGTGTCCGAAGTGTCCGCCATAATTTTCGCAGTACCGAAAAAAAATCGCTGATCGCCGCCATTAGTAGTAAAAAAAATATATTAATAAAAATTACATAAAAATACCCCCTATTTTGTAAACGCTATAACTTTTGCGCAAACCAATCAATAAACGCTTATTGCGATTTTTTTTTAACGAAAAATACGTAGAAGAATACGTCTCGGCCTAAACTGAGGAAAAAAAATGTTCTTTTATATATTTTTGGGGGATATTTATTACAGCAAAAAGTAAAAAATATTATTTTTTTTCAAAATTGTCGCTCTATTTTTGTTTATAGCGCAAAAAATAAAAACCGCAGAGGTGATCAAATACCACCAAAAGAAAGCTCTATTTGTGGGAAAAAAAGGACGCCAATTTTGTTTGGGAGCCACGTCGCACGACCGCGCAATTGTCAGTTAAAGCGACGCAGTCCCGAATCGCAAAAAGTGCTCTGGTCTTTGACCAGCAATATGGTCTGGGGGGTAAGTGGTTAAGCAAGTTCTTTCTAAATCCCGTGATAACTCGCAGCAGACCTCCGCAAAGTCTCCTGGGAACAATGACAAAAGCTCCCGGGAGACATCGCGGCATCAAGGAAGTGACTGAATACCCGCACACTACCCGATGAATCCATATACAGGAAGCTGCCAGTAACATAAAGGATTACTACGGTTCGCCTGCCCCTGACAGTGACTTGAGCTGGGCATCGCCGCTTAGTGAAGGATTGGCTCGGGCGGCTCGACTGCTCTAGTCCTGCAAAGGGAACTGCGTTCCTGCTGTGAAAAAAGTGCAGGAACTCCGTTCCCTCGCGTTCCCGCAGGACTTGAGCCCTGGTTTGGGGGACAGAGATTAGCAGATGATGAGTTAGAGGGGCAGAGTTGTACTGAAATGGATATGAGAATGCAGAGATTAGCAGAGAGATGGGGGGGGGGGGTTACTGTAAATACACCTGTTACATTGCTGGTCAGTGTAAATGTCTCACCGGATCAATCCGTCCGCTCCCCTCCCTCGCATGCGTCGTAATGATTCGACGCATGCGCGGAAGTACTTACATTCCGGCATCGCGCACGTCGCCGCATCATCATCGCGGCGACGGCGCGACACGTCACCGCGGATGAATTCCGCGCGGATTTTGATCCGATGGTGAGTACAAGCCATCGGATCCAAATCCGGAGGAGGAATCTCCGCTGGAAACGGTCCGGCGGACCGTTTCCAGCGGAGATCCCCTCGTGTGTACGGGGCCTAAGGAGCAACAGGCCTCTGAGGCCAGGGAGGAGGCCATAGCTAAATGAATTGTGTGCACCAGATTACCACTCAGACTGATCTGCTGCTCTCTGGGGAGATCCTCTGCCTGGGTCTTCTGCAGCATTTTGAAAGAAACCGAAAGACTGGCTGCTTTGATGTGGATGGTACTTCTTCCACTTTGGCTCCTCTCACACTGGGACAGGAGGTACGCTAACGGTATAGCGGCTAATACCGCTGGCAATGTGCCTCTGCAGAGGCGCATTGCCGGCGGTATTACCGCGGTTTCCCATTGCTTTCAATGGGAAGGAGCGGTGAAGTAGCGGTAAACACACCGCTCCTTCACCGCTCCAAAGATGCTGCTAGCAGGACTTTTGGAGCGGTTCTGCTAGCCCTCAAAGCCTTTACACTGAGACTGCAGGGCAGGAGTTTTTCAGGCGGTATTTAGGCGCTATTTTTAGAGTTAAAAAGCCTGAAAAACTCCTCAATGTGAAAGGGGTCTAACTTTGGTTTTTCAATATTGTCCTCTTACACATCATCTTCAGAGTCAGACAGATACTCATTAGGGATGAGCCCGACACCCCCTGGTTCGGTTTTCAGCAGAACCTGCGAACGAAACGAAAGTTCGCGCAAACTTTAGAACCCCATTAAAGTCTATGGGACTCGAACGTTCAAAATCAAAATTCTAAAGTGTTAATTTTAAAGGCTAATATGCAAGTTACTGTCCTAAAAAGGGTCTGGGGACCCGGTTCCTGCCCCAGGGAACATGTATCAATGCCAGAATAGACAGGAAAAAAAATATATACAATAGTACATACAATCACCGCGCTACCTAAATGTTAATAAATAAATGGCAGCCAGCACCACAAAATTAGATCAATTTTGCAGACAAACTAAACAAAAAACATAAGTGCAGCGCTAAAAATATAAGTAAGGAAGTAAGAAAAGACTTCATGAAGGAGTCTTATAATCATGTGGCAACAACACCGAAAGTGCCCAAATAGTCCATAGACAATATATAAAGTCTGTGTAGAAAATCAAAATATTTGTAAGTGACTTAGTGTTGAAACATTGATAGTGTAGATGGGAGGCTTACTGGAGAGATCAGACCCAAGTAAGTTTATACTTATCAGGTCAAACAGGCTTATGGGATAAGCCTGTGCCCCAGATGACGTTCTATTGAACGAAACGCGTCGGGACGTTACGCTGACCCTACTGCCTGATTGTTTTTAAACGCCTATTTTATCCATCTGAAATGTGAGTGTAAATTCCATTTTTTTACTGTCAAGTAAAATTTTATCCAGTTTTACGCTATGTGCCCCCTTGTTTCTTTTCCTTTTTTGCTCCACATACTCTGAGCTATTTGGATCATTATCATTGGAAGTACCTGTTGTCATCATTGGCTGGTTTCCCATAGATTGGTTCTTATTGCTCACACACGAGAGTTCTCAAGGATTCCATTTATCTGCTCAGCATTTGAGTTGCCTAGGAATCGGGACACTGGTATCCCATGAGGCCTTGTACACACGGTCGGACCAAACCGATGAGAATGGTCCAACGGAAGTGGCCTGATGGTCTGATGTGCGTACACACCATCGTTCCAAAAACCGATCGGGTCAGAACGTGGTGACGTCAAACACACGACGTGCTGAATAAAACGAAGTTCAATGCTTCCAAGCATGCGTCGACTTGATTCTGAGCATGCGTGGGTTTTGAACCGATGCTTTCTGTACTAACCATCGGTTTGGACCGATCGGGCAGAGGTCCATTGTTTCTGTTTAAGAAGCATGTTTTAAAATTTTGGACTGAAGGAAAACAGACCGATGAGCTATACACACGGTCAGTTTGGACCAATGAAACTGAACCGCGGTCCATTCTCATCGGTTTTGTCCGACCGTGTGTACGGGGCCTTAGCCTGTTTGACCTGATAAGTATAAACTTACTTGGGTCTGATCCCTCCGGTAAGCCTCCCATCTACACTATCTGGTGGTGGATCTACTATCAATGTTTCAACACTAAGTCACTAACAAATATTTTGATATTATACACATGCTTAAAGTGAAATATTCCTTTAAATATTGTACCTGCTGGGTGTCTATAGTATGCCTGTGAAGTGGCACGTGTTTCCCGTGTTTAGAACTGTCCCTATACAAAATTTGAGATTTTCCTAGCTTGTGACGGAAAATATTGATTATATGAAGACAGGAGGCGAGTATCTTATGCATTAATCTTTCCTTTATTAATGCTCACAGCAGAATGTATTTCTTAAAACTTCAATGTAAAAAACTTAAAACAACTACCACCCCCAGCAGTCCATATAGTCACTAACCACGCCCCAACGGGGACCTCCATAAAAGGGGACTGCTTGTGGTGGTTCCTCCTCTTTCTTGATGCGACGACTACATGAAGTAGAACGGCACCAAACGGAGTGATGAAGTGTAACCTTGAAGTCCAGACCGGCGGTCAACGTCCAGCAGCTTCCTGGAAGAGACGTCGATCCTTAACCGTGACCCAACAGGGGACCAGAAACGATTGATCCCAACAGGGGGTCTCAACATGGCTGTGTGTCAGCAAGCGGACGGGATTCCATCATCCTCTAAACTGGATAATCCGTCTGAAAGATGCCGGTCGGTTTTCAATAACCTGTGAAGAAGAAAACAATCGTAACAGGGAGGGTAGGGAGGGAAGATACTCGCCTCCTGTCTTCATATAATCAATATTTTCCGTCACAAGCTAGGAAAATCTCAAATTATATATCAGACAGGAGGCTCATATCTTATGCAAGTTCAAAGCTAGCATAACAAGCATAAAATAAACAACACAGTATACGGTAATCTCAAGAGAGGATTGACCTAGAGATGTGGTCCCGAGGTCTGAAATAGAATTGGCGGAACGTGGTCTCCGAAGACCAATCCGCTGCTCTCAAGAGATCGAAGAGAGAGCCTCCTGAGACGAGCACCTTGGTAGCCATGGCCCCCCTGGTGGAGTGGGCACCGAATAGGGTGACGTCGATCCCCGCCATGTCCATGGCGGTTCTCACCCATCGCGCCAGAGAGGCGGACAAACCGGGAAGATGGGGTTTAACATAGGACACAAGAAGTTGGGAAGCGTAATTAAATTTAAGATCCGACAGTGTAAGTGACTTACACATGGCGGATCTTAAGTGTATCTATGCGAAAATGATTCTAAGAATCAGTCGCATAGATACACGGGCCAAAAAAGAGACATACGATGGAGTATCCTGAGATACTCCATCGTAACTTCTCTCAGAATATGGCCCATAGTCATTTAGCATCAGCATAGGCAATCTTAAGGGATCTGACATTAAAAAAAAAAAAAATGATACATCAGATGCTTGGTAGCTGCTGGTGACCCAAGACTGATTCATTTTTATGAAGGTCAGTTGATCGACCGAGTCGGTGGAGAGGCGCACCCTGTGATCAAAAGTCAGCAGCTGCAGTATTTGTAGCTGCTGGCTTTTATTTATTTTTTTTACGGCGGAGCTCCGCTTTAAGCAGTTCCTGAATATTAGCCACATCAACAAGGGTTTTTATAGACAGCAGACTGCTGTAAGTTGCAAGAACATTTCATCAGTTACTTGGATCTAAGAATGAATGAAGGAAAATGCTGGTTCACATTTCATTGTCTGTGGAATTGTGGCATGGTCTTAGTAGCTAGTGTTCTATTTAAAGTCCCCAAGCAGTAGAGAGTAGATTAATGAGGGCTGGGACAGACAGGGACGTGGTGTCACTCTGGAGGGTTTTAGTATGTTCTGCAAAAGACAGCAGTAGGTCATGCAATGTTGTGCGCTTTTGCCATTAACCAGGGAGCAAGCTGTCCCACCCCATGTTGTTTGTGATTTGGCAGACCGACTCTTTCAGTTTAAAGAGTCTTTCGTTCATGTTGAATGTACTAGTAGTATTACTTGACCAGCGTGTGGGGAAGTCATTTAAAAGAGTAAGGCCACAATGCTCCAATATCTTCAGTGTTGCAATGGAAGACTTGAAGAAGTTCTCTATTGATCTTGCTTTATCAAAGCCTCTTTTAACACTTGCCTCCATGCACCAGATGAGACAACGCGAGGTGTCTGGTCCAACATCTTATGGGAATAGTTTTACACGAGACACAAATAAAGTGGAAAAATAACAAAGATATACCAGTAGACTAGTAGAGCAGACAGCCCCAAGATCATTCAGCTCATATCCATTTGATAAATGACTGTAGTGTCATCATGTAAAAGAATAATAAAAATGGCTTACCACAGGTCATAATTTTGGAGTCTTACAGTCACTTTCTGTCATGGGGGAGTCTTCCTCCCTAGACCTGCGTGGTTCTTCTTCTGCTGCTGTGGTTTGTTTAAATGCTGCCATTATATTACTCCTATTGTCTGTTATACCGTAACTCTTATGCCGCGTACAGACGATCGGACATTCCGACAACAAATGTTCGATGTGAGCTTGTTGTCGGAAATTCCGACCATGTGTAGGCCCCATCGGACATTTTCTGTCTGAATTTCCGACAACAAAAATTTGAGAGCTTGTTCTCCAATTTTCCGACAACAAAATCCATTCTCGTAAATTCTGAGCGTGTGTGGATAATTCCGACGCAAAAAATTCCACGCATGCTCTGAATCAAGTACGAGACGGAAGCGCTCGATCTGTTAAAACTAGTGTTCGTAATGGAGGTAGCACATTCGTCACGCTGTAACGGACTTAAAAGCACGAGGCTGAAAAGCGCAAGTCGTCTCTCACCAAACTTCTACTAACACGATTGGTATTGAACTTCTCTTTTTTATTGCCGTCGTACGTGTTGTACGTGACCGCGTTTTTGACTTTCGGAATTTCCGACAACATTTGTGTGACCGTAAAGGGGGAAGATTTGGGACTTTGAGTGAGACGTCGATCTCCATCCCTGTAATGGGACTTTAAATAAGACGTCCGTCTCCATCCCTGTTATACATACAAAAGGAGGGGTTTGGGACTTTTAGTGAGGTGGGCGAGTAGGGCCAAAGGACATGACAGGATTTATACCAATAAATCATAATTTATTGGTATAAAAGATAACATGATGGCAAAAATTGTCAAACAATAATCACATAATATATACAATCACTGATACATGATGAACACAGTAACACCACACAAATGATGCAGGGAAGGAGTCCTTGTTGAGTAAGAAAGCCATACTAAAATGTGCATGATGGCCAGACTACTGAATAAAACCAATATGAAGACCTTAATAATGTAATTGTTGTCTTGGTGCTAGTCGTATGCCTGACCTGTTTCATGTATCAAACACTCTTCAGGGGGAATTTGCACCAATTTCTAAAAAACATAATATAGATTGAAATCAATCAGTAAAATACAGTAGGTCTTATTAAAAGGTAGAGTGTATATTTAATAGGGGGGGGGGGGGATGTGATGACTCATCCCCAGTGGATACTCACATGCCAATAAATAATGAACTTTTTGGAGTCAAAGCTGTATTCCTTGCTATAAGTGCATGCTACTTTTCTGTTGATTAAACCAAAAAAAAACCTGAACACATATATATTGTTGGCCCTTGAACAAGTAGCCCGTCCACACAGTCAGTTAAATCACTGTGGACAAATGCTTGCACGAGTGGGACATACCAAAAAGTAAGATCCTATTACCGCGTACGGACATTCCGACAGCAAAACCGTGAATACATTTCCGACTGATGTTGGCTCAAACTTGTGTTGCATATACACAGTCACACAAACAAAAAGAGGGGTTTGGGACTTTGAGTGAGGTGGGCGAGTAGGGCCAAAGGACCAGTCACACTTAAGGACCACATAAGGACCTCACGTACACGGCGTGGGAGCGTGACACCGATGCACGGAGGGCAAATCCGCCCGACCCCCCCATCCAACCAAGGCGGGCTTAGTAGGAGGAGGGGGCGGGGCCCTGACGTGCATCGCAACTCCCGGACAATTGACAAAGGAGACAGCAAAACAACATCAGACCACAGCAGGATACACATAGACCGCATCAATGGTGAGAAAGGTAGAGAGTAACCATCAAAAAAATGATAAACATATAGAAAAAAAATATGATGTTACATCCCCCAACCGGGGGTAAGTAACTCTGGGCGAACCCCATAGATCAATATCTATGATAAGTGGACTTGCCCCTCAAAAGTGTTTGATACACAAAATGCGTCAGGGATACGACTAGCACCAAGACAACAATTACATTATTAAGGTCTTCATATTGGTTTTATTCAGTAGTCTGGCCATCATGCACATTTTAGTATGGCTTTCTTACTCAGCAAGGACTCCTTCCCTTCATCATTTGAGTGTTGTTACTGTGTTCATCATGTACCAGTGATTGTATATATTATGTGATTATTGTTTGACAATATTTGCCATCATGTTATCTTTTATACCAATAAATTATGATTATTTTTAAGTGACTGGTCCTTTGGCCCTACTCGCCCACCTCACTAAAAGTCCCAAACCCCTCCTTTTGTTTGTGTGACCGTGTGTATACAACACAAGTTTGAGCCAACATCAGTCGAAAATGTATCCACGGTTTTGTTGTCGGAATGTCCGATCGTCTGTATGCGACATTAGGATCTTACTCTTTGGTATGTCCCACTCGTGCAAGCATTTGTCCACAGTGATTTAACTGACTGTGCAGAGTGTGGGTGGGCTACTTGTTCAAGGGCTAACAATATATATGTGTTCAGGTTTATTTTGTTTAATCAACAGAAAAGTAGCATACACTTATAGCAAGGAATGAAGCTATGACTCAAAAAAGAAATATCTTTGTAACAAAACTTTTACAGATGTTATATAATGGCTAATAGCTAGATTCAGAGAGAATGGCTTAACTGTGAGCCGGCGTAGCGTATCGCATATACGCTACGCCACCGTAAGTCAGAGAGGCAAGTGCTGTATTCACAAAGCACTTGCCTCCTAAGTTACTGCGGCGTAGCGTAAATGGGCCGGCCTAAGCACGCCTAATTCAAATGAGGAACAGGGGGGCGTGTTTTATGTAAATGATTCGTGACCTGACGTGATTGACGTTTTTTACAAACGGCGCATGTGCCGTCCGTGGACATATCCCAGTGTGCATTGCTCCAAAGTACGCAGTTTTGACGTGAACGTAAATTACGTCCAGCCCTATTCGTGTACGACTTACGCAAACGACGTAAAAAGATAGGCTTGTTCCGACGTCCATACCTTGCATGGGCTGCGCCACCTAGGGAGCAGCTTTATCTTTACGCCGGCGTATCTCTAACGTTAGCGGCGTAAAATCTTTTGTTGGCGGAAATTCCGACAGCAAAAGTCCGATGGAGCCTACACATGGTCGGAATTTCCGTGAAAAGGCTCACATCGGACTTTTGCTGTCGGAATTTCTGATCGTGTGTACGCGGCATCAGAGTAAAACTGAATCAAAATTTGCTGTCAAAATTAACATTGTCAGCAACCCATCGATCACAGTCTACCTGTCGACTAGGGGACAGGCTGGATTGCCGACCCCCTGGTCTAAACTGCTTCTCTCACAAAAGCAGAAACGCACAGGGAAGGAACATACATAGAGTAGCGTGCCCTGCCCACTTCTCTCAAGTCCATCCCAAACACTTGTGTGTGTGTGTGTGTGATATCACAGAGGATGGACGAGTGAGAAGTGGTGGAAGGGACTGCCCTACTGACACCATCCACTGCTCTACTGACACTGTCCACTGTCCTACTGACACTGTCCACTGCCCTACTGACACCGTCCACTGCTCTACTGACACTGTCCACTGCCCTACTGACACTGTCCACTGTTCTACTGACACTGTCCACTGCCCTACTGACATTGTCCGCTGCCCTACTGACACTGTCCACTGTTCTACTGGCGCCGTCCACTGCCCTAATGACACTGTCCACTGCCCTAATGACACCATCCACTGCCCTATTGACACCGTCCACTCCTCTACTGACACCGTCCACTGCCCTACTGACACTGTCCACTGCCCTACTGACACTGTCCACTGCTCTACTGACACTGTCCACTGCTCTACTGACACTGTCCACTGTTCTACTGACACTGACCGCTGCCCTACTGACACTGTCCACTGTTCTACTGGCACCATCCACTGCCCTACTGACACAGTCCACTGCTGTACTGACACTGTCCACTGCCCTACTGACACTGTCCACTGCCCTACTGATACTGTCCACTGCTCTACTGACACTGATCGCTGCCCTACTGACACTGTCCACTGTTCTACTGGCACCATCCACTGCCCTACTGACACAGTCCACTGCTGTACTGACACTGTCCACTGCCCTACTGACACTGTCCACTGCCCTACTGATACTGTCCACTGCTCTACTGACACTGTCCGCTGCCCTACTGACACTGTCCACTGTTCTACTGGCACCATCCACTGCCCTACTGACACAGTCCACTGCTGTACTGACACTGTCCACTGCCCTACTGACACTGTCCACTGCTCTACTGACACTGCCACTGCCCTACTGATACTATTCATCCACTGCCCTACTGACACAGTCCACTGCTGTACTGACACTGTCCACTGCCCTACTGACACTGTCCACTGCCCTACTGATACTGTCCACTGCTCTACTGACACTGTCCACTGCTCTACTGACACTGTCCACTGTTCTACTGACACTGACCGCTGCCCTACTGACACTGTCCACTGTTCTACTGGCACCATCCACTGCCCTACTGACACAGTCCACTGCTGTACTGACACTGTCCACTGCCCTACTGACACTGTCCACTGCCCTACTGACACTGTCCACTGTTCTACTGGCACAATCCACTGCCCTACTGACACTGTCCACTGCTGTACTGACATTGTCCACTGCTCTACTGATACCATCCACTGCCCTACTGACACTGTGCACTGCCCTACTGACACTGTCTACTGCTCTCCTGACACTGTCCACTGCCTTACTGACACTGTCCACTGCCTTACTAACACTGTCCTCTGCACTACTGACAGCGTCCATTGTCCTACTGACGCCATCCACTGCTCTACTGACACCCTCCGTAGCTCCACTGACACCGTCCACTGCCCTACTGACAATCCACTGCCCTATTGACACTGTCCACTGCTCTGTTGACCATCCACTGTTCTACTGACACTGTCAACACGCCCACTGCCCTACTTACCACTACTGCCCTACTGACACCGTCCACATACCATCCACTGCCCTACTGATACCATCCACTGCCTTACTGAGACACTGTCCACACATCCACTGCCCTAATGACACCATCCACTGCTCTACTGACGCATCCACTGCCTTACTGCGACACTGTCCATACACGTCCACTGCCTTACTGACATGTCCACTGCTCTACTGACACAGTCCATACACCATACGCTGCCATACTAAGATACTGTCCATTGCCCTAATAACCCAATGCCAAGTTTATCACTAAAGCTAAATGTTAATGTAGGCTAAGTTTATATTTTTACAGACACGTTTGTTTTCTTATATGTTTGAAGTTTTCTTCATATCATCCTTACTCATTATTGGGGGCTTTCTAGTTAATTTATATTTCTAAAAAATAAAAAATAATATATAAAAAGGCACAGAACCCCCCAGTGATCTTTGATCTCTTCCATGTTGTTTAGATAGATCTCTACCTCTCAAAGGTTGCCTACCCCTGCTGTATGTATACAATGTATCTGTTTCTCCATTCAAGAGGAGAAAACACAGGGGCTGACTGATCACTGTAAAAAGCCAATCAAAGACTATCACAGCGATCAGGTGATCGGGTACTGACCTGCCCAGTTCCTGATCATTCTTATGAGACCTGGAGCTTTTCATGAAAGTTCAGTGTCTGTAAAAGGGAGCTCATCCCACATATCCCACTTCCGTGAGGCTGCATGTACTGTATGTATATGCTTGTTAGGAAAGGATTAAGGGGGGGTGGTCAGGGGAGTAAAAATGCAGCGTAACAGCGTTTTTTACTGCCCACAACCACAAGTGTAAACAAGGACTTATAGCTACTATGGTAAACATATACTGGTTGTACAATCTCCTTTAGATTTACCAATAGGTAATAGGAGGACACACCTAAACAACCCATTCAATCCTTACCCAATCAGGCAGGCCCTTACACTATAGAGTTGATGGTATATCAAAAGAAGATTCTACAATCAGATTGTACAGTATATGGTAACCTTAAAGCGGAGGTCCACACAAATATGGAACCTCTGCTGTCCGGATTCCTCCCCCCCTCCAGTGTCACATTTGGCACCTTTCAGGGGGAGGGGAAAGCAGATAGCTGCCTAAGACAGGTATTTGCACCCATTTCTATGCCACGTCCGGCGCCCCCCCGATGTCTTCTGTGAAACACACAGGTTCCAGAAGCCAGCAGGGACCATTCAAATAGCGCATTATGAATCGCGCATGCGTAGTAGGGAACAGGGGTCAAGTCCTGGGGGAAAAAGTGTGGGAACTCCCACCCAAGATCCACTCCCCCACCAACAAAAAAAATTATACGCTCATATGCATAATTACTAAACCGCATGTTTTTTTTTTTCCGATCCACTGTACCTTAGTAATCCTTTATGTTACTGGCGGCTTCCTGTATATGGTTTCAACGGGTAGTGTGGGGGCATTCTGTCACTTCCTCAATGCCGCAATGTCTCCTGGGAGCTTTTGTCATTGTTTCCAGGAGACATTGCGGAGGTCTGCCTCAAGTTATTGTAGGATTTAGAAATACATTTAAGCAGACCTCCGCAATGTCTCCTGGGAACTATGACAAAAGCTCCCAGGAGACATTGCGGCATCGAGGAAGTGACGGAATACCCGCACACTACCCGATGAATCCATATACAGGAAGCAGCCAGTAACATAAAGGATTACTAAGGTTCGCCTGCCCCTGACAGTGACTCGAGCTGGGCATCGCCGATTAGTGAAGGATTGGCTCGGGCGGCTCGGCTGCTCTAGTCCGGCAAAGGGAACTGCGTTCCTGCTGTGAAAAAAGTGCAGGAACTCCGTTCCCACGCGTTCCTGCAGGACTTGAGCCCTGTTAGGGAACCAGGAAGTAAAGCCGCAAGGCTTCACTTCCTGATTCCCCTACCGAAGATGGAGGCGGCAGCATCCGAGAGCCGAGTAGCAGATCGGCTTAGGGTGCTGACATCGCGGGCGCACTGGATAGGTAAGTGTCCTTATTTTAAAAGTCAGCAGCTGCAGTATTTGTAGCTGCTGACTTTAAAAAAAATAATCGGCGGACCTCCGCTTTAATGTGAGGACTTACCTGATTGGATACAGATTGATTGTGGAGCTCAGGTGCTCATATTACATTGTATTGGTAATCTAAAATTAATTATACCTGTTCAAAAAAAAATGATTATACAGTGATTTTATTAATATCGTCATATCATATGTTTCTGCTGAAAAATCTGCTGTCCTATAGTAATCAGCTAGACATCTGTAATCCGGAACAAATCCATAAATCACAAAATAAAAAAAGGCGTCAACTTAATAACCAGCAAAGACGCATTGTTTTGGGTGGAGGAGGACGTTGTGTGGTGTTATAAAGGTCACAATATGAGGTACATCCCTTTAATAAGTACGTCTCGGTCATCTTTGATCAGCGGACCTCCTACGTCGATTAAATGGTTTGGTGGACGTCTGTGTGAAAATCTTAAAAAAAATCCCCGGAGGGACTTGCATCCACAGCCTCCATTTTCACTGAGAGTACTGAGAGGGATCTCAGGGACAGCTGATAGAATTGGCCCGGCCAGCCGTGTCGTCCGGAGGGACCTACCCTTCCTTAGTGGTCAGAGACCACCTGCTCCAGCTGCAAGGCCTGGACGGGACGTCTTCCTGTGTTGCTCCCCTCTTTTCTAATGTTGGATGATCAGATGTTCTGTTCTCAGGGTAGTCTGTGATTCCTGTAGTGTGGAAATGAGATAACGGTAACAGAGCTATAGAAAAGTCAAAGGTGTTGGTGCTAAAAACGTACAAAATTAAAGTTGAAAAAGGTGATTACAAAAGCAAATAAATATATAAAGTCCAAAGTGACAATCCCAACACCATGAATAAATAAAATAACTCTTTTGGTTTGATAATTCTTAAAATAAAAACTTCACCAGGAGTGCTCATGAGGTAGATGGCAACTCACCAAAAGCTGTCTGACCACTTTTTAGAGTAGGTCAAAATGTGCTTGAATTGAATGGACCAGAGGAATCCTAGGTAGGCACCTCTCCACTATGTACCCCCCTCCAGATGGCGTCTGAGGATAAGCTCTCTTCCACACAGGCGGACTCCGTCACTACGGCAGGGCGACGGACCTTGGATTCCAATGGGGGGGTTTAAGCATGTGATCAGAGCCAGAGGCTCTAATATGCTTAGAAAAAAGGGTGAGCCCACCCAGTTGTGGGACAATAACAAATGAATATTCGCTATTGCCACATTGATCCTCCTCCCGGCCAATCAGCAAGTGGGTCTAGAGACCCGTCACCCAATTAGCCGAAAGGAGAAGCATTCTAATTGGCCACCGAGGAGGAGGGAGGCGACGATACGCAGGGGAAGCCTGGCCCACCAGCCGCCACGGAGGAGCGCTCTATAGGCTCTCATCTCCCTCCACCTGGAGCTCAGTATGGAGCCAGGGATGCCTGTGTGCTGCGCCCACTGTACCCATCCAGAGAGGGGAGACAAGGAGGCGGGAACACAGAGGGGGGAAGCCTTTGCCGGCAGGCCAGCACAAGGTAAGAGAGCCTGCTACTGGGGGGGGGGGGGTTGTGTTTATGGTGCGCAGTGATGGGCTGGAGCGACATGGGTGGGGGCATCTGTGGTCAGGTCTGTCTGCCGCCTCCCCGACCAATGGAGCACAAGCTGCCACTGCACTGCACCTTGCTCACAAACACACTATCACTTGGATCTTAGTCGGATCTATTTTTACAATGTCTCTACAGGATAGTTAAACATCCCAGTTATCTTCAAACATCTCTATGCTTCAGTGCCCATCAGTGCAGTCTTTTAGTGCCTCCTCATCAGTGCCACCTATCAGTGCCCATCAATGCTGCCTATCAGTGCAGCCTCATCAGCGCACATCAGTGGTAGGCCCAGTAGTCAGACCCCAGGTCTGCTGGGGTGCTGAACACACCCCAGGCCGACAGGTGGCAGCAGTAGTAGAGTCAAGGTTTTGGATGCTTTTTCCCAGCAGCCTATCAGGAGGAGGTTTCCTCGCTGTGCATGCTGGGAAAGGGTATTTATGGGGCAGATGCCATTTTCTTGGGTCTTCTTCCCGTGTGGTGCCAACTTTTAGGGTAGCCATACCACGGCACCCCGGCAAAATTGCCTTCCAGGCCGGGGTGTGCGTGCTACGCGATGTTCCTGGTTCCGGGACCACGTCGGTCTGGAACATTTGAGCTGTGGCTGGGGCCCAGTGATCGACTGGGTCCCCAATCTGATGAGGTCCTAAGCTGTTCGGTGGAGAGTCTCCCCGAGGAGTACAAAGAGAGGCTGGTGTTCCAAGAGGGTTTTGACCATCCACCGGGTACCAATGAAACCGGGTACTAAGAGGCTGGATGTTGGTCGCCTATCAGTTGGTAACCTAACTAAAACTACCTGAAGGAGATCCAGGTGTCGAATCTGCTAAGGAGGATTCTGGACCACTATTATCTCCATTGTTGCAAACATAGGGAGGGTCTGAGGCAGAGACTTATCCCCAACTTCCGAGTGACATTCTGGCTGCCAGGCTTGTGAGAGAGGCCTGTCCAGGTGCGCTATACCCATTCCGCCTGGAGTGGTGAAACAGAAATTGCCGTTGGAAGCAGGACTGTTTCCCTATTACATACACCTGACTTTGCCATTTTCATGTTGAATATTTCTCTACTCTTCACCAAGTTGTACTGTTTTTACCCGGCTGGGTAATAAAAAGCACAGAAAAGACACTTGTTGTGTGCAATTCTCATCAAGTACCCTAGACAGCGGAGATACATGAGGTAACGTGCCACCCAAAACAAACCAGCAGCTCCTTCAGGGGTAAGTGCTACATGTACATAGGACGACAATAAGCCGTGCGCTCCATAGAGTTGGGCATAATGGCAGAGTGACCAGAAGAAAGCCATTACTTTCAGCAAAAAACAAAATGGCACGTTTTGAGCTTGCGAAAAGGCATGTGAGTAACTCCCAAAATGTATGAAGGAAGGTGCTCTGGTCTGATGAGACTAAAATTTTACTTTTTGACCATCAAAGAAAATGCTGTCTTGCACAAACCCAACACATCACATCACCCAAAGAACACCATCCCCCACAGCTAAACATGGTGGTGGCAGCATCCTGCTGTGGGGATGTTTTTCAGCAGTCGGGACTGGGAAGCTGGTCAGAGTTGAGGGAAAGATGGGTGGTGCTAAATACAGGGATATTCTTGAGTAAAACCTGTACAAGGCTAGGACGGAGGTTCATCTTCCAGCAGGACAATGACCCCAAACACACTGCTAAAACAACACTTGAGTGGTTTAAGAGAAAACATGTAAATGTGTTGGAATGGCCTAGTCAAAGCCCAGACCTCAATCCAATAGAAAATCTGTGGTCAAACTTAAAGATTGCTGTTCACAAGCGCAAACCATCCAACTTGAAGGAGCTGGAGCAGTTTTGCAAGGAGGAATGGGCAAAAATCAAAACGTGGCTCTACAAAGTATTGACTTTAGGGGGGTGAATAGTTATGCACATTGACTTTTTCTGTTATTTTGTTTTATTTGTTGTTTACTTCACAATAAAAAATAAAAAAAATCTTCAAAGTTGTGGGCATGTTCTGTAAATTAAATGATACAAATCCTCAAACAATCCATGTTAATTCCAGGTTGTGAGGCAACAAAACACAAAAGGCACTGTATAAGGGAAAAAACTTGCGCGCTACTATGTTCTAATTTTTAAGCAAATATAAACCATCTGCCTCCAGTGAATATAGTGAAAATAAACTCAGAACAAAATATATATAGTACATATATAGTGACTGTGAATTAGCTGAAAACACTGTGTAATAAATGTAAAAGAAAAAGATGAGAATGGTGCGCTTATTTAATAATGTGCCATAAAGTAAAGTATACTCAAATAGGTAGATTCAGGTTGATAGGACTAAAGTTACGGCGGCGTAGCTTAGCGTGTTTAGGCTACGCCGCCGTAAGTTAGCTAGGCAAGTACATGATTCTCAATGTACTTGCCTGCTAATATACAGCGGCGTAGCCTAAAGCGGGCGGGCGTAAGGGCGCCGAATTCAAATGTGTTGGAGGGGGGCGTGTTTAATGGTAATGAGGCTTGACCTCACGTTTTTTACGTTTTTTTTTAACTGCGCATGCGCCGGGCGCATACATATCCCAGTGTGCATTGCGGCTAAGTACGCCGCACGGGCCTATTGATTTCGACGTGGACGTAAACGATGTAAATCCTGATTCGCGGACGACTTACGCAAACCACTTAAAAAATTTGAATCTCGCGGCAGGAACGGCGGCCATACTTTAACATTGTTATTCCACCTAATAGATGGAATAACTTTAGGCCTGCTAATGCCTTACGGAAACGGCGTAAATCGACTGCGGCAGCCGGGCTTACGTTCGTGAATCGGCGTATCAACTCATTTACATATTCTACGCCGACCGCAATGGAAGCGCCACCTAGCGGCCCTCCAAAATATTGCAATCTAAGATAGGACGGCGCAAGCCATCCTATCTTAGATATGCATACGCTTAAACATACGTCGGCGTAGATTCTGAGTTAGGCCGACTTATCTACTGATAAGTCGGCCTAACTCTACCTGAATCTACCTAAAAGAATGAATATGATGAGTATCCAAACATACAAATAAACGTGAATAAAAGTCCAACTAAAGCCCAATGGTAGGAGTCAGTTCATATAAAGGTAAAAATCTCATAGGGATAACTTGATAGAAGAAAAAACAGACAAAACATCAATCCAAACATCGACTGTTAAATTTATGAATTGTTCGCTCACCTCCAACAATGACCCAAGGGTCAAACAAGGTTCATCAGATAGTCAGATAAGGAATCCTGCTGATGGATCTGTAAAGGCATCCAGGTTCCAGGTGAAGACGAAGAACTACCTCCAAAACTTGGCATCAAAACATCTTGGGTAATTCCATATATAGAGAAAACGGCTCGCTCCATGGAATGGCACTTCTTGTATAAATGGCGAGCAAAGGAAACTAAGAACAGCCATAGTGCAATATTACCAAATGAAAAGTACATTTAATTAGTAAAAGAAGCTGCTTACATCAAGTAAGGGTAAAAAGCGCTGTAAAAAGCAATGGTAGTAGTGACACACCCGCCTCCTCGTTGCATCACTGGTCACGTGATCCCTATTTCGGGCGCCGGGTGTCTGAATTACAACGGTGTTTTCCTAACACGGAACTGCCTCTCCGCCAACCAGGTCTGCTACCAGTCACCTGGTTGGCTGAAGTGACAGGCGCTGTGATTGGACGCCTGACAAGAGGAGAGGACAGGGAAGAGAGGCATGGAGGACATCACTGGCCGCCGCCACCCGCTGCCCCACCAAAACAGGGTAAGTACCGGGCAGACGGGCGGTGGGGGGGGTCACAGTGGCAGCATTCGATAGGCAGAGTGGCAGCATTCTACTCATACTGCCCCTGTCATACACTCTGCACTACTCTCCTGCACATACTGCCCCCTGTCATACCCTCCACATTCCTCCCCCACATATGCCACCCGTCATACCCTGCACTCTCTTCTCCTGCACATAAATGCTTCAATTACACCCTCCATACTCCTCTCCTGCACAACGTGCCCCTCTGTCATATCTTCTGCACTCTTCTCCTGCACATACTGCCCACTGTCATAATGTCTGGACTCCTCTCCTGTACATACTGCCCCCATCATACCCTCTTCACTCCTTTGCTGCACATCCTGCCCCCTGTAATACCCTCTAAACTCTTCTCCTGAACATAGTGCCCACTATCATACTCACCCCACTCCTTTTCTGGCACATACTTCCCCATATACTCTCTTCACTCCTTTCCAGCACATACTGCCCCCTGTAATACTCTCTGCACTCTTCTGAACATAATGCCCACTCTCATACTCACCACATTCCTTTCCTGCACATATTGCCCCATATACCCTCTTCACTCCCTTCCTGCACATACTGCTCCCTGTAATACCCTCTGCAATCTTCTCCTTATTATAGTGCCCACTGTCATACTCACCCCACTCCTTTCCGGAACATACTGCCCCCATATACCCTCTTCACTCCTTTTCTGCACATACTGCCCCCATATACCATCTTCACTCCTTTTCTGCACATACTGCCCCTTGTAATACCCTCTGCACTCTTCTCCTGCACATAGTGCCCACTGTCACTCATCCCACTCCTTTCCTGCACATTTTGCCCCCTGTAATACCCTCTGCACTCTTCTCCTGAACCTAGTACCCACTGTCATACCCAACCCCCTCTTTCCCTGCACATACTGCCCCTGTAATACCCTCCAAGCTCCTTTCCTGGTGCAAAATGCCTGATTAGACACTTCTTAAGCACTGTTTCTCAACACTAATCACCGGCACACTGTTTCTAATTACGTTTTTAAAAACACATTAATGAGAATGCTGCATTGTTAAACTCAAACTTCGATCGCTATCCTGTGCTCAACATGGAACAACAAATCCCTTTCTCTCATGTCTCTTACAAACACATCTTTGCCTCTTCTAGGGCTTGTTTACACAGAGAACATTAGACAGATGCTGAGGAGGCATCAAATCACTTCCTTGCAGCTTCTTTGAACTCGTAAAAGCCCACACCGAAATCACGTTAATTGAATGGGTCACATTTTGCAGGCTAGGGGTGGGGGGAGTGGTTGGAGGCAGGAGGGGGGCAGTAGTAAAAACACAGCTCAATTGCCTGTTTTTACCTTCACCTCCAACCACAAGTGTAAACCAGGCCTTAGGCTGCATTCACACCTAGGCGTATTTACGCCCGACGCCCGACGCTCGTGCCGCTGGAGGGGCGAATTTACATTGTTGTCTATGAGATGGTTCACATCTCACGCCGAACGCCGAAACGCCGTACGCCTGCCACCTGAAAACAAGTCCCGGACCCTTTTTTTCCAGGCGGCTTTCGGCGTTCGGCATAGACATCAATGTTAAATGTTTGGTAAAAAAAAAAAAGTTTACAAATCGCGGCAAAATACGCAGCGTACGCCGCGTTATAGTGTGAATGCAGCCTTACTCTTTCTTTATTAGTCTCAGCATAACTGTAAACATATATTTAGCTTAACATCCGACTGTAGATTTGCTCATAGACAGGGCCACAAAGAAGACGTTGTCCCTCGTTTCACACAATGTTTAATTATTGTTTTCTTTGTACAATTATGCAAAAACATTTTGATTTTGATTTTGATAACAATGCGTCTTCCGAAAAAACCCTGAAAAAAACCCATGGTAATGGGATAACAAGCCGAGACAGGGAGTGTGTGTCCTCATCTAACCCTGGGAACTTAATGTAAAGGAAATGTCGGAGAAATACATTGGAAGACCAGAGGCCAAAACTCAGACGGAGCATCTTATGTCGCCTGGCAACCCTCCTCCAAATAACATAAAACTGGACTCCGTTCTACAATGAATGTGCGTATAAAATATGCATTCAATGGTCTGCAGACGCAATGCGTAAGCCCGATGGTGGCTGGAGGAAGTATTGCCTTACTTTATAGGGTCATGTCTATCCGTCAGATGTCACATCAAGCACTAGGCGTTGTCTTGGCAACAGCCGGGCTCAGAATAAATCTCTGACAATTCAGTTTAAGTTGAAACAGACGGGAACCGACCACACCTTCCCCAAACATTGTCTTTTTTTTTGGTGTTTTTAGAATGAAATGTTTCTTACTCATAAGATTTATAACGTCATTAATTTGTCTGCATCTGCAAAGGTCACGTTCAAGTAGGGGATAATTAATGGCTCTCTTCAGGCTTCCAATGCATCCTCTTTGATCACTGAAAACTGTCAGGTTTGAAGCAGAAAATGCACTGTTCCTGGACCGCCACTTGGTGGTGCAAGCAGTACGTTGATCGCCAAGGTTTGTGGAAGGTCTGCAGTCCATTAATAGGTTATATACAAGGGGACCCAGCCCATTCTTTTCAGTTTTAGTGGTAATTGTTACCTAAAATTAATTTTTGGAATAATTTCTGTCATATTTTCATTAATATATATTATAGACATAGCTGATATTGCTCCCTCTAGTGGTCTTAACAATAAACCATGCAGTGGGCATATTTACAAGAGTGCTGCAAGAAAATGAATTAGTCACTTGCGTAGATGGGGGCGGGGAGAAACAAAAAGGTTAAAAGGTAGCTCCGTCTTAAAATTGAAGTCTTTAGGTCTTCAGCTAGCACTTAAAGAACTGTATATGAGGCAATCCTGAACGGTAGAGCAGAGCAATTCAGGTTATATGGTTTTAGTAAGTAAAGAATGCAAAATCTGCTTGTGTTGTATGAGCAAAGTGATTCCTGGGACTTTTTGCTTAAAGGTGTTGTTTCCTGTGTTACAACAGGAACCAGTAATGAGAAGAAAGGCAATGGTGTCTGTACACAGTAGGCCAGGTTTAGAGAGAATTTACGCCGGCGTATCCATAGATACGCCGCGTAAATTCAAATCTGCGCCGGCGTATCTACTTTCTGTATTCAGAAAGCTAGATACGCCGACATTAGCCTAAGATCCAACTGGCGTAATTCTATTACGCCGTCGTATCTTAGGGTGCATTCTCACGCTGGCCGCTAGGTGGCGCTCCCGTCGTTTTCGGCGGAGAGTATGCAAATTACCTAGATACGCCGATTCACAAACGTACGTGTGCCTGGTGTTCGTTTTTTACGTCGTTTGCGTAAGGCTTTTTCGGCGTAACGTTGTGCCTGCTTCTATGAGGCGCACTCAATGTTAAGTATGGACGTCGTTCCCGCTTCGATTTTTGATTTTTTTACGTCGTTTGCGTAAGTCGTTCGTGAATAGGGCTGGACGTAATTTACGTTCACGTCGAAACCAATACGTCGTTGCGGCGTACTTGAGAGCAATGCACACTGGGATATGTACACAGACGGCGCATGCGCCGTTAGTAAAAAACGTCAATCACGTCAGGTCATCACACATTAGCATAAAACACGCCCCACCTTCCACATTTGAATTACGTGGCCTTACGCGGCCCCATTTACGCTACGCCGCCTCAACTTACAGAGCAAGTGCTTTGTGAATACTGCACTTGCTCCTGTAAGTTGCGTCGGCATAGCGTAAATACAATACGCTGCGCCGCCGTAACTAGGCGCACAGCTACGTGAATCTACCCCAGTGTCTATACAGCTGCATAGTCTTGTATCCTGTGGTACTACAGGTACCAGCAATGTGAAGAAAGACAATGGTGTCTGTATACAGTGTCTATGTAGCTGCATGGGCTTGTATCCTGTGGTACTATAGGTACCAGCAATGTGAAGAAAGGCAATGATGTCTGTATACAGTGTCTATGTAGCTGGATGGGCAAGTGCCTGCTCACCGATAATGTAATTGATAATGCTGCTGATGATGAAGACGATAATGGCTTTACAGGATCTCCCTCATGGTCCTGGCTCAGGGAATAGAGTCCGACCTCCATCGCACTGCGCCATGACCCACCTGGATCCGCTGTAAACATAGTGTAGATGGGGCAGAACGGCCTCCAGGCTGCCGCTGGACAGTGAAGCGATGCTGTTTGCAGATAGCCCTAGGATACATATGTGGTGACGCTTTCTTGCACAGGCCGCGACTCGGCCACAGAACACCTAGATACAGATAGCCAGATTCAGTAAGACGGGCGTATCTTTAGTTCGACGTAGCGCATCCCATTTGCACTACGCCGACATAACATAGTAAGGCAAGTACTGTATTCACAAAGCACTTGCCTCCTAAGTTACGTCGGCGTAGCGCAAATGGCCCAGCGTAACCCCGCCTAATTCAAAATAGGCAGGTAGGGGGTGTGCTCCATGTAAATTACCCGTGACCCCATGTAAATGAGGGCCGTTTGTACGGCGCATGCGCGCGCATGCTCAGAATCACGTCGGAAATACTCAATGCTTTCGACTTGAACATCACCTACACCCAGCCCCATTCACGTACGCTTACGCAAACTACGTAAAATACGACGGCTGTTCCGTCGTCCATACCTTGCATGGGCTGTGCCATCTTTTTGGTGGTTTATCTTTACGCCTGTTTAAATATGCAGCTAAGATACAACGGCGTAGGAGACTAACGCCGGTCGTATCTTAGCAACATTTAAGCGTATCTCAGTCTACAGATCCAGGCCGGGGTCCCAAGAGAGCGATCTCTGCCTAACTACGCAGTCTGGTAGTTGTAGTTCCAAACAGCCCTACTAGAACTGAAACCCCAGCTTAGCGGACTACACATCCTACAATGATTTGCTCTACTCAGTGCTCTACCTTTTGGAAATGACAACATGGAGTTCAATCCAACACTAGGAGTTAACAACTCCACAAACATGGCACTAACAGTGTCCTCTGAATTGCATGCAAGGATAGCTGGCTCCTGGCTACATTCTCCCCCCACTTGAAATATTTGGTCCCCAAAGAGGCAGGGATATTGAATGAATCAATCATTAATGGAGAAAAAGACTAATGACCAATTTGTAATAACATCAACCACATTCTAAACTCAGCAAATAAGGGCACACATCTGGATTTTGCTGGAACCATTTATACATGCTTTTGGTTAACTCAAATTTGGTTTTCTAACAGGCCAGGACAATTGTCGTGTCCATAGGCGTGCGCACATAGGGTGTAAGGTGTGCCTGGGCACACCCTAATCACCCTATACTATGCAGATTCCCCCTGCTGCCTGGCTGCAGAGAAAGGGACTGGGGAATCTCTGTCCTCAGTCCCTTTCTGTCTCAAAAGTTTGTTTGTTTAGACCACTGAAATTTCACCAAAGCCCCCAAACAGGGCTCCTAAAAAATAAAAATAAAGAATATAAAAAAAATAAAATAATAAAAATAAAATTGTAAAAAAATAATAATAATAATAATACAAATAAAGATAAACTACTGACACCAATCTTTGCCCTGCTGACAAAGCCCTACTGACTTGCCCACTTCCATATATGGTATATTACACACGCATGTGTGTTTGAGCTTTGGTGTGCACACCCTAATGCAATAGGCTGCGCACACCTATGGTCGTGTCCCACCCATTAGTGTCAAAGGTTGGAACAGAGTTGCCCCCTACCCAATTGACAGTAAAGGGATTAGGCATGGGAACTTGCCTTTAAATGGTAGGAATCAGTTCTTCAAAGTTCTCTCCTAGAGTACCATAAGTGAGTCTCTTTGGGGGATTTATATTTTGCCTCAACCTGATGGGAGAGTGCCCTTCAGATATCTGAACGGAGTTCCTTTTTGGTCTCCTCACATGGGCAGGCCTGCTTGACTTCAATGGGAGATACGTAGCTGCAGACTCAAGACCAGACCGTGGAATAGAAAGAATAACCCCCTGGGCTGGTACTTTCAACTTTGACCTGGTCAGTCTTCCGAAAAGATGGTAAAATTTCCACCTCCTGGCTAGATGGACTTCTCACTGTCCTGGACAATTCTCTTTCCCTACTTATTCCGCTGGTTCCTGCATCAATCCCTATTGTCGTAGGCCACAACCAGTAAGGCACTATTTCCTCATCCTCACTGTCTTCCTCATCTTCTTCCTCTCCCGAAACCACAGTGGGGGCGGGTTTCGGAGGAGGTGAACAAGATACTTGAGGCACCCTGACAGCATAAGACAATGGGAGAAAATGATTCTGATGCCACAACTTCAAGAGTCCTGATAGATCGGCAAAACCCAGGAAGCTGTTTACAAATGACATAGGGTTGAGATCGGTCAGCCAGCTTATGTTTTCCAGGTACCCCCAAGTTCTTTGTCAACACATGACCTCCAGGTTGTAGATACTGCAATATCTACTTTCAAATGAAAATGTTTCTTGTTCCTTAGCTCTCTGGTTGCGGCATGCTCCATCACTTTCTCGTATGCCTGCTTTAGATTTCTTCATAGCCCTTTGACATAACCCCTTTGAGAAGTTAAAGAGGTATTATCAACAGATGTTCTAAAGTCTAGATCAATCTGTAGGCGAGCTTCTCTTCCAAACATGAGTCGATAAGGGGAATAGCCGGTGGCATCACTCACGGTGCTGTTGTAAGCATAGACCACAGCAGCAATGTGATTTCCCCAGTGTTGTTTCTTCGCCGTGGACAAAGTCCTGAGCATATTTACCAGTGTCCTGCCAAACCCCTCTGGTTGAGGATCACCTTGAGGGAGATAAGGCGTGGTCCGGGATTTCTTTATATCCATCAAGGTCCTGTCCTTGGTCAGAGTGGATTCTGACAGGTAATCCATAATGCACAAATAAATTCTCCACGAGGACTTTGGCTACTGTAGTAGCCTGCTGATCTTTAGTAGGGTAGGCCTGAGCATAGCAGGTAAAATGGTCAGTCACCACCAACACATTATTTCTTTCACCTGTATCAGGTTCCAGGCACAGGAAATCAATACACACCAACTCCAGAGACCCCTGGCTTTGCAGGTGTCCCATTGGAGCAGCCCAAACTGGCAATATCTTGCACTGAATGCATGGTAAACACGAGTGACAGTAACTCTCAATCTCTGCTCTCTTGTTGGGCCAGTAGAACCCATTCCTAACTAAACAAAAAGTTCTCCCTGTACCTAAATGTCCACGATTGTCATGCAGGGCCATCAAAACTGTTGCACAGTGTTTCTCAGAAAGAAATAGTTGCCATTTTTTCTCCATATCCTCAGAGGGACCTCGCCTATACATTAATCCATCTCTCTATTGCAATCTATTCCACTCCTAATGCAATCTAAGCTCCAATTACTTCATCAACAAGTTTGGATCCTGCTTGACAGGGCTTTAGTAGTTAAGTAGCACTGTGGTCCTTCCTCAGATCCTTCTTGGACAATCGAGGAAGACCCTTACCTCGTACTTGTGTCAACCCACACTAGCACTTGGGCGCTCCAGATGGATGGTCCTCTATGGACTCAGCTCCGACAGTCCTTTCAGTTTCCGGGCCATACCTTGGCACAAAGCCTGCACTCCAGCAGTCACATAGGTCCTGTTTTCTGGCTCTTCCACCCGTTGGTAGGACCTATGGGATAGGGGGACTGCATCTTGATTGCCAGCCCCATGCCATACTTCAGATTTAACAGGAATCCTGCAAGTGCAGCCAACCACCTATCCAACTTGGCAGAGGATAGGAGGTAGGTCAAAGTATTATTGTCCGTCTTCACCATGAACGTGGCTAAATATAGGTAATCCTTCAACTTATCTGCCACGGCCAATTTTAAAGCCAGGAACTCCAGTTTGTGGATGGGGTGAGACTGCGACTCTTTTAATTGAATTTTAAATAGCATAATAGTATACCCACTTCAGAAAACTAGAGGTGCCGCTCCATGATCCTTTGTCCCAATCCATTGGCTCAAACTGTGGGTTCTGGCTGGAGAGAGCCCATCCTGGCTCAGTGCACTAAGTCCAGCAAAAGAGATGTCCCAAACACCGGACACCAATAGTTGCTTGAGTAAAAGCATTCTCAGCCCCAGTGTCAAGCCACGCCACTCATGTGTTTCGCCACACCCACTGGGCTTAGTCATGGAGATGAAACACTTCAGTATGTGTGGCCTGGACGGAGCTGGGCTGAGGCTGTTTCTTATGCTCAAGTGACTGTCGGGCATGTTGGTGTGCAACATTCGGGACATCTCTTTTGCTGGACTTAGTATAATAGTATAGTCATGTCCATATATGGTCAATGACATCACCTGAGAGACCCCACCCCTTGTATAAAACAGCTGTCATCCATTGGACCTGTAATTTCTTTTTTTACTTTTCCTTTTTTTGTGAATAAATACCATTTACTCATTTGCATAGGGGGGGGGGGGGGGTGTCAGTATCTGAGTGCCCCCTTATTGTTAAAGGGGGTTTCCAGATTTTCATAAGCTCACCTGCAAGACCCCCACAAACACTAGACCAGGGGTGGCAAGGTATCTCCCATATTGAGGGCATTTAGCTGGGTATGCTTCAAGAAGGGGGGGGCATGCTCATCCCCCCTTCCCAGACTGCATGCTCAGATTAGAGGTCTGGTATGGGTTTTTAGGGGGCCTCTTTTTTTTTTGTTCTTCTTGTATGGAGTCCCCCTAAAAATCCATATTAGCCCCAAAGCTCATATAGACCTGGTGGACCTGATGCATTTTTTTTGTGCATGGGATACCCCCTTAAAATCCATACCTGACTTAAAAGGGTCTGTTATGCATTTGGGGAGGGGACTTTATGCCACATTTTTCATTCTTGCTGTAGGATGTAATACAGCAAAAGTGACAATTACAAAGAACAAATGATACAGTTTAAATTGCCTGCAAATTACTTTTCATTGCCGGCTTCCCTTACAAAAAAAACCAGCACACAGACTTCTCCAAATGCCCCTCAGAATATGTAACAGATCCTTAGAGGGTCTTTTTTTTAATATATGAAAAAAGAAGCCAGCCTGTAATTTGCTGGCAATTTAAAACACTTAAACATGTTAAAGATGTTCTATAATATAAAATACTGTAAATGTCAGTGCTGCTGCACCACTTTCTAGACATTACAAAGATGCGTCCTTCACAGGCAGGATAAGGACAACCCCAAGCATGTTATTTAAAGGAACTAGGCATTTTTAATGTTTAACTCAAAAAATCACTACACCTGGCCAAAAATTTTTTTTTTTTCCTTACATTTTTTTGTCCAGGTACTGGTCCTCAGCAACTTCTCCTTAATTATCTTGTTGCTCCACTTAGCCACTAGGAATAAGAAGATACCCAGTACTTCCAGGTATGGAGAAGCATGTGACTATATTACCTTCCTCTAAGACGACGATGCATGTACAAAGTGCTGGTTTGCTTTGAAGACTCCTCCTTTCATACCATGTTTCACATTACTCCTAAATCTACATAGACTATAGTGCCATTTCACAGCCCCTCACTTTTAACCCCCCCCCCATTTTACCTGAATAGCATTCTGTATATTTTTGAGGTCAGCGAGCCATGGACAGGATCTTTAACAACAAACCTACAGTCCCTGTCTTGTTTGCACCGCTTGTATACTGCTGTTCAAAGTATGCTGGCCAAAGGGGCTTGTAATGACCTGGGGGGAGGGGGGGGGGGGGTGAAACCCATGCTATTTTTCTCAATGATTTTCATCCATATTGCAGGGACCAGATATTACATTAAAGCCGCAAGCAGTTTTAAATGACTTTTTTCTTATAGTAATCTCATTTTGTGCAGGGACAGTTCTAAACATGTGCCACCTCACAGGCATACTAAAGACACCCAGCAGGTACGATATTTAAAGGAATTTTTCAATGAATTTTTTTCACTTTAAGCATCATTAAAATCACTGGTCCAGAAAAAAACTACAGTTTTTAAAACTTTTTTTTCCATTGATACATGTTCCCTGGGGCAAGACCCGGGTTCTCAAACCCGTTTTACGACAATAACTTGCATATTATCCTTTAAAATTAGCACTTTTGAATTTGAACGTTCGAGTCCCATAGACTTCAATGGGGTTCTAAATGTTCGCGGGATGGTTCGGTCCGTTTGAAGGTTCTGGTGCGAACCGAACGGGGGAGTGTTCGGCTCATCCCTAATATATATATACATATATATATATATATATATATATAGATCTATATATAGATCTAAATAGATCTATATATAGATCTAAATAGATCTATATAGATATATCTATATATATATTTTAAATATACTGTAAAACCTTGGATTGCGAGCATAATTCGTTCCAGAAACATGCTTGTAATCCCAAGCACTTGTACTGTATATCAAAGCGAATTTCCCCATAATAAATAATGGAAACTCAAATGATTCTTTCCACAACCATTTATGCATAGGTCCTTCAGTTCATAATCCATATAAAAAGATTATAGCAATGTGATAGGTTGTGTAACCATAAAATGTCCATCCACAAATGGAAGCCTCCACAAGGGGATTAGAAGCAAAATCATGCAGGAGCTCCAGAGTATAAAAGAGAAAAGAGTAATGCCGCGTACACACGGTCGTTTTTCGGCATGAAAAAAAATGTCGTTTTTAAAAACGTCATTTAAAATCATCGTGTGTGGGCTTCACATTGTTTTTCGTGTTGTAAAAAATGATCGTGTGTGGGCTAAAACAACGTTTTAAACCCGCGCATGCCCAGAAGCGAGTTATGAGACGGGAGCGCCCCTTCTGGTAAAACTACCATTCATAATGGAGTAAGCACATTCATCACGCTAAATGTAACCATATTGTTACACTAATGCCACGTACACACGATCTGATGGACCGTTTTCATCAGACGAACCGATCGTGTGTGGGCCCATCGTTTTTTTTCCCATCGGTGAAAAAACTTAGAACTTGTTTTAGAATTATCTGATGGTTAAAAAAAGGATAGAAAAAACTATTGTCTGTGGGGAAATCCATCGGTTAAAAATGAATGCATGCTCAGAATCAAGTCGACGCATGCTCGGAAGCATTGAACTTCATTTTTCTCAGCACGTCTTTGTGTTTTACGTCACCGCGTTCTGACACGATCGTTTTTTTAACTGATGGTCTGTAGGCAAGACTGATTAAAGTCAGCTTCATCGGATATCTGATGAAAAAATCCATCAGACCGTTTTCATCGGATGAACCGATCGTGTGTACAGGGCATTAGAAGCTCCTCTCTTCTCTTTTATACGCAGTTGTGACATGACGCTACTTGTATATCAAGACATCGCTTGTATATCAAGTCAAAATTTATTAAAAAATGTAGCTTGTCTTGCAAAACGCTCTCAAACCAAGGTTTTACTATATATATATAAAACCAATGATGTGTGAAATTGTGTACTGTAAGTGAACCAAATGGATCATCTAAATCTGCTATTAACCACTTGAAATCCACGCTATAGACAAAAGACGTCTACAGCGCGGCTCTCAAGTGTCGAGTGGATGTCTTAGGACGACTTTTTCTGTGCATTACCCGCGCGTGCCACTGGGGGGCGCGCAGCGGGTAAACACTTTCCCGGCGCATCGCGATGCGTGTACCTGGCGGCCGCGATGTCCGCCAGGTACCCGCGATCGTAGGTGACAGCAGGGACACACAGAGCTCCACGTCCTGTCAGGGAGAGAGGAGACCGATCTGTGTCTCTTGTACATAGGGACACAGGGACACAGCATCGGTCACCTCCCCCAGTCAGTCCCCTCCCCCCACACAGTTAGAACACACCCAGGTAATACATTTAACACCTTCCTCACCCCCTAGTGGTTAACCCCTTCCCTGCCAGTCACATTTATACAGTAATTAGTGCATTTTTTTATAGCACTGATTGCTGTATAAATTTGAATGGTCCCAAATTTGTGTCAAAAGTGTCCGATATGTCCGCCTGACAAAAAAAATCGCAGATCGCCGCCATTACTAGTAAAAAATAAAAAAATAAATCATAAATCTATCCCCTATTTTGTAGGTGCTATAACTTTTTCGAAAACCGATCAAATACGCTTATTGCGATTTTTTTTTAACACAAATATGTAGAAGAATACGTATCGGCCTAAACCGAGGAAAAAAATATTTAAAAAAAAAAATTGGGATATTATTACAACTAAAAGTAAAAAATATTGTGTTTTTTCTTCAAATCTTCTGTCTTTTTTTGTTTATAGCGCAAAAAATAAAAATCGCAGAGATGATCAAATACCACCAAAAGAAAACTCTATTTGTGGGAAAAAAATGATAAAAATATAATCTGGGTACAGTGTTGTATGACCGCGCAATTGTCATTCAAAATGCGTCAGCGCTGAAAGCTGAAAATTGATCTGGACACAAAGGGGGTTTAAGTGCCCAGTAATGAAGTGGTTAAGAGGTACATAGATATATATTTTTGTTATGAATAAATTACTAAAATGAATATGTATATTTTGTAAAGAGCTGTACAAACTGTTGGCATTACAGTATACGAATCCTGTAGAAAGAATTTTTCTAACAATGCATAGTGTCATACTGTCCCCTACCACTAGGTGGTATGTGCGGCACATCTATTACCGAATCCATACTTTCAGAAGGCTTGGTGTCTGTTAGAAAATAATAATAATGAAAATGAAAAAAAAAAAAAAAAAAAAGAAGACAGTTTTGGTAACCTATGTAGTAGAAAGGCTGACGGCCAGCTGGAGGTTCCAGTGTTTTGCATTCATCTCCAACTTCTTTGGAAGATTTGTAGTGCAAGACTTTTGGCAAGAATGAGGCCAATGATATGTAGTAAGAACACAATATTGGATAATGACTTTCTTGGGTTTGGGACGGTGAGCTCACAAAGCTAAAAACAGCAAAAAAACACACCAGCGCTAAGTGGGTTAATAGGTGTGGGGGTGATATAAACTCATGAATAGATTTATCATAATCAGTGAAGAAAAAGCTCACAAAGCTAACAACTCATTCTTCTTATGATAATCAGAGTGCTGCATAGTGTGCCACGTATGGGGCTACCGCTTTTAGACGGCGTCACATTACTGCATGCATTGCTACGCGCTTTACCGCAACACGTAACGTACGCCACACATGCTGCTTTATTTTGGCGCCGTTCATTTTCTAGCACACTGCAATGCATGGCAATGTGCTGTACTGCGCTGTGCATCAAAAAAAGGTCATGTGAAATTTTAAGTATATTAACCACTTGCTTACTGGGCACTTATACCCCCCTCCTGCCCAGGTGAAATTTCAGCTTCCGGCGGCCTTTAACTGACAAGTGCGACGTGGCTCCCAAACAAAATTGGCGTCCTTTTTTTCCCACAAATAGAGCTTTCTTTTGGTGGTATTTGATCACCTCTGTGTTTTTTATTTTTTGCACTATAAACAAAAAAAGAGTGTCAATTTTGAAAAAAAATCTATATTTTTTACTTGTTGCTATAATAAATAGCCCATTTTTAAAAAAAAACAAAAACTTTTTTATTCTCAGTCTAGGCCGATACGTCTTCTACTACATATTTTTGATAAAAAATAAAATCGCAATAGGCGACTGGTTTTTGCAAAATGTATAGCGCCTACAAAATAGGGGACAGAATTATTATTTTTTATTTTTTTTTATTTTTTACTAGTAATGGCGGCGATCTGTGATTTTTATTGGGACTGCGACATTATGGCGGACACATCGGACATTTTTGACACATTTCTGGCACCATTCACATTTATACAGCGATCAGTGCTATAAATATGCACTAATTACTGTATAAATGTGACTGGCAGGGAAGGGGTTAACACTAGGGGGTGAGGAAGGGTTAAATGCAGGGTACCTGCATAGTGTTTCTAACTGTGGGGGAAGGGGACTGACTGGGGGAGGTGACCGATCTGTGTCCCTATGTACAAGGGACACAGATCGGTCTCCTCTCTCCCTGACAGGACGTGGATCTGTGTGTTTACACACACAGATCCACATCCTTGTCTCTGTAACCGCGATCGCGGGTGCCTGGTGGACATCGCGGCCGCCAGGCACTCGCATTGGCATTTCAGTGAGATGCGCCCCCCAGTGGCTGGAGGCCGTATATAGACGGCCTCCCGGCAATTGGCATCCACACTGCAGGCCGTACAAAGTCGTACGGCCGGCAGGAAGTGGTTAAAGTGCATTGGCAACCCATTATTTTGATTGGCTTTTCTTCTCAGAATAAAATAACTCAACACACAGCCATTAATGTCTAAACCGCTGGCAGCAAAAGTGAGTAAACCCTAAGTGAAAATGTACAAATTGGGCCCAATTAGCCATTTTCACTCCCCGGTGTCATGTGACTCGTTAGTGTTACAAGGTCTCAGGTGTGAATGAGGAGCAGATGTGTTAAATTTGGTGTTATCGCTCTCACTCTCTCATACTGGTCACTGGAAGTTCAACATGGAACCTCATGGCAAAGAACTCTCTGAGGATCTGAAAAAAATAATTGTTGCTCTACATAAAGAAGGCCTAGGCTATAAGAAGATTGCCAAGACCCTTAAACTGAGCTGCAGCACGGTGGCCAAGACCATAAAGCGGTTTAACAGGACCGGCTCCAATCAGAACAGGCCTCATCATGGTCGACCAAAGAAGTTGAGTGCACGTGCTCAGTGTCATATCCAGAGGTTGTCTTTGGGAAATAGACATACGAGTGCTGACAGCATTTCTGCAGAGGTTGAAGGGGTGGGGGGTCAGCCTGTCAGTGCTCAGACCATACGCCGCACACTGCATCAAATTGGTCTACATGGCTGTCCTCCCAGAAGGAAGCCTCTTCTAAAGATGATGTGCAAGAAAGTCTGCTAACAGTTTGCTGAAGACAAGCAGACTAAGGACATGGATTACTGGAACCGTGTCCTGTGGTCTGATGAGACCAAGATAAACTTATTTGGTTCAGATGGTGTCAAGCTTGTGTGGCGACAACCAGGTGAGGAGTACAAAGACAAGTGTGTCTTGATTACATTGAAGCATGGTGATGGGAGTGTCATGGTCTGGGGCTACATGAGTGCTGCCGGCACTGGGGAGCTACAGATCATTGAGGGAACCATGAATGCCAACATGTACTGTGACATACTGAAGCAGAGCATGATCCCCTCCCTTCAGAGACTGGGCCGCAGGGCAGTATTACAACATGATAACGACCCCAAACACACCTCCAAGACGACCACTGCCTTGCTAAAGAAGCCGAGGGTAAAGGTGATGGACTGGACAAGCATGTCTCCAGACCTAAACCCTATTGAGCATCTGTGGGGCATCCTCAAATGGAAGGTGGAGGAGCGCAAGGTCTCTAACATCCACCAGCTCTGTGATGTCATCATGGAGGAGGGGAAGAGCCTCCAGTGGAAACCTGTGAAGCTCTGGTGACCTCCATGCCTAAGAGGGTTAAGGTAGTGCTGGAAAATAATGGCGGCCACACAAAATATTGACACTTTGGGCCCAATTTGGACATTTTCACTTAGGGGTGTACTCACTTTTGTTGCCAGCGGTTTAGACATTAATGGCTGTGTGTTGAGTTATTTTGAGGGGAAAGCAATTGTACACTGTTATACAAGCTGTACACTCACTACTTACATTGTAGCAAAGGGTCATTTCTTCAGTGTTGTCACATGAAAAGATAGAACAAAATATTTACAAAAATGTGAGGGGTGTACTTACTTGTGAGATACTGTGCATTATGTGTAACTTAAATCCAGCATTATTCTGGATGGTCCAGTGATATCACAAGTCCTCCTCTTGTTGTCTGGTACTCTGAGCCCAGGTCAACGCGATGACCCAACTTCAGAAAAGTCAGATCCCGAAAAAATTTGGAGGAGGCTAAGAGCGATAAAGTGACTTTTTGAGTTAAAGTGGTTGTAAAGATTTACTGTACATATACCCAGTGAAGTGACTATTCTCAGGTGATACACAGAGATGGAAAAAAAATCCTCCTACGTAAGTTGTACCTTTTTATCTGTGGCCTTCACTTCTCTACATCTGTTCAAAGTACAGAATATTAAAGCTTGTCTGAGCTATCAGAAAAAATTGGGGAGATGAGAACTGGAGTTACACTCTGCAGAGCTCAGTGAGGCAAGCTCTGGGAGCTGATTGGAGGGAAGAGGCACAACCCCCTTCTAACAGCACACAGGAACAGAGCTGAGGCTGTCAATCAGCTGGAGATCCCTCCCTTGTCCCCTTTTTTTCCCCAAAGCCGTATACACATGATCGGTTTGTCTGATGAAAACAGACCGATGGACTGTTTTTATTGGACAAACCGATCGTGTGTGTATGTAAACACGGCTTCCCCGTGCTTCACTGTGGCGGCTGCATCGATCGAGTGATCCCTTTTATAGGGAGACTCGATCGATGACGTCAGACCTACAGCCACACCCCCCTACAGTTGTAAACACACACTAGGTGAAGCCTAACTCCTTCAGCGCCCCCTGTGGTTACCTCCCAAACTGCAACTGTCATTTTCACAATAAACAATGCAATTTAAATGCATTTTTTGCAGTGAAAATGACAATGGTCCCAAAAATGTGTCAAAATTGTCCGATGTGTCCGCCATAATGTCGCAGTCACGAAAAAAATCCCTGATCGCCGCCATTAGTAGTAAGAAAAAAATAATTAATAAAAATGCAATAAAACTATCCCCTATTTTGTAAACGCTATAAATTTTGCGCAAACCAATCAATATACGCTTATTGCGATTTTTTTTACCAAAAATAGGTAGAAGAATACGTATCGGCCTAAACTGAGGAAATTTTTTTTTTTTTTAATATATTTTTGGGGGATATTTATTATAGCAAAAAGTAAAAAATATATTTTTTTTTCAAAATTGTCGCTCTATTTTTGTTTATAGCGCAAAAACTAAAAACTGCAGAGGTGATCAAATACCACCAAAAGAAAGCTCTATTCGTGGGGAAAGAAGGACGTCAATTTTGTTTGGGAGCCACGTCGCACGACCGCGCAATTGTCAGTTAAAGCGACGCAGTGCCGAATCGCAAAAAGTGCTCTGGTCTTTGACCAGCAACATGGTCCGGGGGTTAAGTGGTTAAAGAGACGTGCCAGGGGGCGTGTCTTATGCCTACATACTTTTACTAATAGGTGTCCTTCATTCCCATCTGAAAAAGTTGGGAGGTATGGAGCCGTACTTTCATATAACAGGAGTTCCCCTTTAGCCATCTCTCTAGTTCTTTCATTCAACACCTGGAAGGGTTCCAAGCCATGTGGTTACTGCATGTGAGTCCCGGACTTTCAGAGCGTCTGCGTTCGCTGTGTTCGGTTTCACTTCTCCTCCAAAAAGTGATGTTTTCAATCGTTGTTTCCAGTAACTACAGTAGAGGATGTCATTTAAAGCTGATTAAATGGGGGAACATCAGTTGAGCAGACATAAAGGATCTTGGATACCGAATAAACAAATATGTTTCAGCTCTGGGAACCTAACAAAGACCATGTTTTCCAGATTTGTAAGACAGGATTATAGGAAAGCTACACGCTTCAAAAATTCAATAAAATCAATTTGCTGGATGTAAAAGCTCTTCTGTATTGGAAGAAATCTCTCTTTCTATACAACGGTTATTGAATTCAGAATTGTTTGCTGTAACTACCGTATTTATCTTCCTATAGCGCGCACCAGCGTATAGTGCGCACCAATACTCTAGATGGGAAATTCCTGGGAGAAAAAAGAATTACTTACAGTTTGTCGTTGTCTTGCCCGATGTCCATCGGCGGCCTTGTCTGGTCTGGCGTCCGTCTGCGGCCTCGGTGGTGTCCTCTCCGCTTCTCCCGCGCTATCTCTGAGCTCTCCCGCGCTGTCTCTGAGCGCCGCCGCCGACATATACTGAGCGCAGTACACTCGGCTATGCTCGGCCGCGCTCGACTCCCCTCGCTTAAAGGCTAGGAGGCAGGGCTGGACTGGGACAAAAATTTGGCCCTGGACTTCATCCAGACTGGCCCACTTTGACAGGCCTCTCCCATGGCGGCTGGACAACTCCCAAACCCCCCCGGACACCCAAACCCCCTCTTCCCCTTCACTAGCCACTAGCCCTTTTACTTTATTAGAGTAGAACGGCTGGTACTCATATAGGCAGTACCAGTGGGGAAGCTAGACATTATTTCACCCGGGGGAAAAAATCAGTTTGGTGCCCCCCCCCTTATGGGACAAGATTAGGCAGAAGTGAGAATCTCCAAAGGCCTTAGCTGTTGAGTCAGCAGTCTGTCCCCACCCCCATGCTCCTCTGTTGTCCCCCCTGCTCCTCTGGTCCTCCCCCTGCTTCTTTGTTCCCCCCAGGTGAGTGCTGTGGGCAGGGAGAGGAGGTGAGCGCTGCGGGAAGGGAGAGACAGAGGAGCGGGGGGGGCGGTGGTCCGCTGTCACTGAAGCCGCCCCACTGAGCCACCGGCCCACTGAGCCATCGGCCCGCCGGGAAACTCCCTGTAGTCCCAATGGCCAGTCCATCCCTGCTAGGAGTCGGCACAGGGCGTGACCGCGAGCGGAGGCGAGCACGGCCGAGCATAGCCGAGTGTACCTGAGTGTACTGCACTCGGTATATGTCGGCGGTGGCGCTCAGAGACAGCGGATCGGCGTATAACGCACACCCACGATTTCCCCCTGATTTTAAGGGGAAAAAAGTGCGCGTTATACGCCGATAAATACGGTATATGCATGTATACCAAAAGGAGAACCGGTGTCTTCAAGAGAGAAAGTTTTCATTGGTTAGACGCAAGGCTTTTGCTGTGTACACACGATCGAAATTTTCGACAAGAAAACCGTGGATTTTTTTTCCCGACGGAATTTTGGCTCAAACTTGTGTTGCATACATACGGCCACACCAAATTCTGACCGCCAAGAATGCGGTGACGTACAACACTAGAACGAGTCGAGGAAATTTAAATGTTTCCGAGCATGCGTCGACTTGATTCCGAGCATGAGTGTTTTTTTTGCGCGACTGAATTGCATACAGACGATCAGAATTTCTGACAAGAACTTTTCCCCCTCGGAAAATTTGAGAACCAGCTCTCAAATTTTTGCTGTTGGAAATTCCGACAGAAAGGGGCAGATCCACAGACGATGGCGTACTTTCAAATTTCCCGCGTCGTATCGTTGTTTTGAATCCTCAAAACAAGATACGACGGCTTCTGGGTTAGATCCGACAGGTGTACGTCTTTGTACGCCTTCGGATCTAAGATGCAATACTTTGGCGTCCGCTGGGTGGTGATTTCCGAGTCGGGTATGCAAATTAGTGATTTACGACGATCCACGAACGTACGCGCGGCCGTCGCATTTTCTAACGTCGTCTGTAGTCGGCTTTTTCCGGCGTATAGTTAAAGTTGGTATTTTGCGGCGTATAGATAGAATTGCCATGTTAAGTATGGCCGTCGTTCCCGCGCCGAAATGTGAATTTTTTTGGGCGTAAGTCGTCCGTGAATAGGGATGGACGTAACTCATGTCTAAGTTCAAAAAATGACGTTGTTGCGACGTCATTTAGCGCAATGCACGGCGGGAAATTTAGGAACGACGCATGCGCATTTCATTCGGCGCGGGGACGCGCTTCATTTAAATTAAATCCGCCCAATTTGAAATACACCGCCAGAAATACACTATGCCGCCGTAACTTACAGCGCGAACTCGCTGAGGATTCGAAAATGTGCCAGGTAAGGTACGGCGGCGTAGTGTATCTCTGATACGCTGCGCCAATGTATTTCTTTCTGGATCTGGCCCAAAAAGTCAGATGGAGCCTACACACGGTCGGAATTTCAGACCAAAAGCTCACATCGAACTCCGACCGCATGTACGCGGCATTAGTCAATCTTGGAGATCCATGGTAATGAAACTCATTATTTTGTAGGTGGCTCCCCTAGCCCCTTCCTGGAGCCTTTTGATCAGCAACTTAATAGGAATGGGGTGCCGAAGCACCAACACATCCTACCGATTTCCTGTACCGTCACCCATTGGTTCTCCTTGCAGGCCAAAAGCCTTGGTAGAAGTACTTCACACTTTATTCCAGAACCCTGAAGTTCTATGGTGGTCCAGATACAATTAAAGCAGTATTAAACCCAAAACCAAAAATGTAGTATACTGCAGCTTACCAATCATTATGTGTGGTGGCTGCAGTGGTTTTCATTTTAGGCTTTACGTCATATCCAGCTGCCCGTTGGCTCCTGGGATATAAGTGTCAATGGGCAGCCTCCGCTTCTAGCATTGCGGTATTTCAATGAGTGTGCCATTCTATATACACACTGCGCGAATGCACGAGACCGGGAGGTGCGCGCTGGGTAGCCAGCAGCACTCTATCTTGGAAGAAGCTATGAATGGGCTTCAGATGCCCACACTGAAGATAAGAGCGTGCGTTTAAAGAGAATATTCTGCGTAAATTGCATAATTATATACCAAACAAGACTACATTTACTACATATGCTGGAATGGATTAAGCTGGGAGCAATCTTGGGAGTGTTTTTTAAGGGGGGGGGGGGGGTGACTGGAACTGTGCTTTAAAGCTCACCCACCAGGAGGCAGCATATATGCGTTACCATTGGCAGGAAGAGGTTAACAACTGACCACACTAGGCATGCGAGCACAGTGTTGTCAGTTCTCTAGCTATGCTGGGAACTCAGCCTGCTCTCCCCCAATGATCAAACTTCTCCTGACCGACACATCCTTTCACTGGGAAGCTCAGTGTGCTGCTGTTTCTCCTTATAAAAAGGAGACATTTTTTATTTATAATGGCCCAGATTCAAGAAGCAATTGCGCCTGTGTAACCATAGGTTACACAGCGCAATTGCTTACTTTGCCCGGCGTTACGAATGCTCCTGATTCAGGAGCATCGTAACGCCGACTGCAGCCTAAAATCTGCTCTTATGCCACGCATATCTTAGGCTGCATTCTAGCGATGACCGATAGGGGGTGTTCCCATTGTGCTCAGTGTATAGTATGCAAATTGCATACTAACACCGATTGACAACGTTGCGCGAGCCCTGCGTACGCAATTTACGTAGTTTGCGTACGTCGGGTTTCGCGTAAGGTTGCACATCCTAATAGCACGCGCAGCCAATGCTAAAGGATACCCGTCGTTCCCGCGTCGCGATATTTGAAATCTACGTCGTTTGCGTAAGTGATTCGTGAATGGCGCTGGACGCCATTCACGTTCACTTTGAAGCAAATGACGTCCTTGCAACGTCATTTGCCGCAATGGACGTCGGGAAAGTTTCCAGACGGAGCATGCGCTCTACGCTCGGCGCGGGAGCGCGCCTAATTTAAATGATTCCCGCCCCCTACGGGATCATTTACATTAGGCGCCCTTACGCCGGGTATTTTTGAGGAGCGCCCACGCAAATTACGTGGCTACTGCTTCGTGAATGAAGCGTAGCGCAGTTAATTTGCGGGGGCGCAGGGCAAAAACGGGACGCTGCGCCTCCGTAAGGAGTGCGCAGCGGTACCTGAATCTACCCCAATGTTTTTTTTAAATATCTATACACAAATGTTTTGCCTTTCATTTCTATTTTTAAAAAGAATGGTTTGTTTTACAAAGTGAGGGTTTACAATCACTTTAAACCTGGTCTATTATGAATGTCTACCCATTTCAGGCTCGGCTGAAATTCTGACACCTGGTTATATCTAATGAGAATGCATGCTCAGTGTAAGGAGAATACAATCCTCGAGACTGAATATTACACACTGAGCACAAGGAGAAAGAATCATTTGCAGCGCTAACTGATTTATTTAGCGGGACACCAAAGTCCACTAATGACAAGGCTTGGTACTAATGGGAACAATCAGTCTACACACATGGGAGAACCACCATCAAATGACTCCATACTCATGTTACTCCATCCGTGGGCTGCTTCATGTGATATCTAACGTGTTATTATTTCAGTTGTGTGTGTCTAAGGCAGACATTCGGTCAGAAGGAGAATTGTACATAATTAGTATGTATATGTACAATCTGAGTAAATGTACCACTTACAGAAAAAGTCCTCTCCAAGTAAAGTGCCGGATATTGTATGAAAATGAATTACAGAAATCCATAGTGCTACAGGAGGAGAAACCAGGAAGCCCTTCACTACATCTCTTTTCCCACTATCTATACTGCCAATGAGATGCCTCATCCTTCTATAGTTCATGCAGTGCCTCATACCTCTATATTGTGCAGTGCCTCATACCTCTCTATTGTGCACAGCATGTTTTACCCCTCTATTACATATAGAGCCTCATACTTCCCTGTAAAATACAGTGGGCCATATTCTGAGTATAGTTACGATGGAGTATCTCAGGATACTCCGTCGTATCTCTCTATTTTGGCCCGCGTATATATGCGAGTGATTCTTAAGGCTCATACACACAGTCAGACATCCAACAAATATTCCCTTGGATTTTTGTCTTAGGCCCCGTTCACACCATAGAATCCATCCGCTGAAAAATCTCAGCGGTTCGGTTTCAGCGGATAGATTCTATGGTGTGTACAATCCAGCGGATCTGTTTCCGCGGATTTTTATCCCCTGGGATGGATTTCAAGAGGATATAAATTTGAAGACATGCTTTCAAATCTATCCGCTTGAATCCATCCCAACGGATTGATCCGGTGGTCTGTACAGACTCACCGGATCAATCCGTCCGAAGGGATCCCCCGCATGCGTCGTAATGATTCGACGCATGCGTGGAATTCCTTATATGACAGCGTCGCGCTCGTCGCCGTGTCATCATCGCGGCAAAGCCGCGACACGTCATCGCGAGGGGATTTCGGCGCGGATTTCGATCCGATGGTGAGTACACTCCATCGGATCCAAATCCGCGGAAATCCTCTCGTGTGTACTAGGCCTTAATTGATTTGTCCGGTCACACCCATAGCATACACACGGTCGGACTTTTCTGCAAACTTTTCTAAAAATTACCCAACATCACGTGGTTTTTCTGCTCTTTACCGCCACCCTTTGGTTAACTTCTGCTATTGTTGGTTGATTTTAACATTGGTTCTGAGCATGCGTATTTGCACTTTGTACAAAAGTTGGTTGGCTTGCTGTACACACAGTCAGACAAGGCACCATCAGACTTTTGTTGCCGAAAAATTGGTCCGTTTGCAGACCCAACTTTTTGTCGGATGAAACCCGAAAAAGTTGGTCCGATGGAGCATACACACGGTCACACAAATTAGAAAAGTTGCCGATTTTGAAGTTGGTTGGCAAAAAGTGTGACCGTGTGTATGGGGCTTTAGAATCATTTTCGCATAGATACGCTTAAGATCCGACATGTGTAAGTCACTTACACTGTCGGATCTAAATGTAATTACCCAGCCGACCGCTAGGTGGCGTTTACGTTCAGGACTCATTTGTTTATGCAAATGAGCCTGATACGCCGATTCCCGAACGAATTTGCGTCGCGTAACCGTCGCTAACGTCGTTTGCGTAAGCGTAAGGTTACCCCTGCTATATGAGGGGTAACCTTACGCCAGTCCCACGTACGCCATGTTAAGTATGGCGTCGGGTCCACGTCGTATTTTCCCGTCGGGTACGTCGTTTCCCTAAGTCGTTCTTGAATAAGACTTTACGTCAATGACGCACACGTCGGCGTCATTGACGTTTTACGCCGAGAACTGGAGCATGCGCACTGGGCTATTTTAAGCCCGGCGCATGCGCAGTTCGTTCGAATCGGGGGCGCGCTTAATTTAAATACAAGCCGCCCCCTTGGATTTACGCGGGGATACGCCGGGCCAATTACACTCCGCCGCCCCAAACTACGGAGCAAGTGTTTGGGGAATACAGCACTTGCTCCTGTAGGTTGGGGCGGTGTAGTGTAAATGGCTTACGCGCCGCCCGCCTATAAAGTACAAGAATATGGCCCAGTGTCTCATACCTCTATACTATGTGCAGTGCCTCATACCTCTCTATTGTGCACAGCATGTTTTACTTCTCTATTAAAGCGGTCCTCCACCCTAAAGTGGAGTCCCGCTGATCGGAACCCTCCCCCCCTCCGGTGTCACTTTTGACACCTTTCAGGGGGGAGGGGGGTGCAGACACCTGTCTAAAGACAGGTATTTGCACCCACTTCCGGCCACACGATACGGGCGAAAGACGGGCATTCCGTCACATCCCGTCTGTCGCCCGTTGTGTGCTGGGAACACTCGGCTCCCAGCACACAGCGTGTGAGCCAATCGGCGGGCGCAGCGCGACTCGCGCATGCGCCGTAGGGAACCGGGCAGTGAAGCCGCAGCGCTTCACTTCCTGGTTCCCTCAGCGTGGATGGCGGGGGGAGCAGCAGAGTGACGAGCGATCGCTCGTGCTCTGCTGCGATCGGCGCTGGACTCCAGGACAGGTAAGTGTCCTATTATTAAAAGTCAGCAGCTGCAGTATTTGTAGCTGCTGACTTTTAATATTTTGTTCCCATGGCACATCCGCTTTAAACTATTACACATAGAGTAGGGTGACCAGACGTCCCCGGTTTCCGGGGACAGTCCCCAGACTGAGATTACTGTCCCCGGGCCAAGTCTGTCCCCGGTTTAGGGGGGGCGCAAAATTATTAATGTGCCCCCCTAAGTCTGCTGTGTTGAAGCCATGTGAAGCATGTGTAGCGCTACCCCCGAAGGGGGTCCCTCCTTACATCAGGGTCCCCAGAGAGCCTCCCCCTTACCCCCGAAGTGGCCTATTAAGTTACCCTGGCGTTGTCTAGGGGTGCAATTGTAGAGACGAACAGTGAGCGAAGGTCCAGACAGTGAATAAAGGGTTTTTCCAATGCTTTATTTTCCAGGTCAACACGGCCAACGTCAACATCAATTGGGAAGGGCAACATTGATGAATAGAGAGAGAGGAAGAACCTTGCAGTATCAGGCCTGGATATTAAATAGAGCAGTCAGTACTGCTCTGCGTAGTACCAATTTGTAACTCGTCGCCACTCCAACTGAGTGGGTAAAGTGCCCCCGGACAGACCCTTTTTTACAGGCCTGGCAGCCGAGATGTCACCTAGGATTTCTGGGAGGAACAGGCCTCTCTCACAGACCCGGCTCGGGCCTCTGCCACAGGCCAACTACAATAACTGAGCTAGATAGATAGATGGAGCGAATCCACCCAGTAGATTTCTGCATTGGTCACCAGATGACAGCAAACATACCTGTCGATACTCTGTGATCCCCAATTGGTTTGTTCAGGCTCTGTTGGAAGACCTGCCTCCGGGTCCTCCTCAAACCGACTCCCCAATCGAACGGCACCCAGCCTGGGATCCTCTCAATAGAACCGGGAACCCAGCCAGTCACTGGGGTCCCATTGTACCTCAGGATGAGGTTCCAAGTGGTCTACAACTATGGCCAGGTGGGCCACGTCGGCGGGGTTCATGGATGCGCGCACCCTGAAGGTGGATGCCGCACCTGGAACGGGGACCCCGCGAAGATTTTAGAACACATGACACCTGTCACAGATATACTCCTCTCCAGCACGCCCCTTCAGGGAAACCTCCTCTGATTGGCTGCTGGAGAAACTTACTCTGCCAGAACCCCTCTGGCGCCAACTGCTGGCCAGGGATGACATTGCATCCCTGGACCACAGACTGTTCAAATTGTGGGACTTCTGTCATTCCAGAAATGTCCACTGGGTCAAATAGTGAATGGGAGTAAGGTAACTCTCCCATTCCCCACTAACTTTAGCATAGTGCCCATACTGAAAGTAAGGGGGCGCTACACATGCCTCCCTCAGCCCCCTACACCTCCAATGAGGCATGTCCAGACTCCTGGCATTGCAGCACCCCCCCCCACCCATGAACTCCTGTGGTCCAGCCTGTCCCACATGATCCTGTGTGTGAGAATGGTGTAGGGGGAGGGGTGATACAACGGCTGTTGAAGGAGCTCTTGGCAGAGTATACTGAGGAGCGGCTGGGTGTCTGGACTCCAGAACAGTACCCGGTGCTGGGGAGAACCCTGCTCCAATGGAGGATCATGGAGTAGGGTGACCAGACATCCCGGTTTCAGGGGACAGTCCCCGGATTGAGGACACTGTCCCCTGGCCAAGTCTGTCACCGATTTCATGCCCCTTTCTGATGATCATGTGCTGGTCGGAGTGGATGGAATATTTCTTCAGTTTCAGGTGCATGCCCATTCATCTCCGCTCGCATGTTCTTCTGCCTTGGCTCAAGTCTTGGCCAGCCGCCTGCCTATCTCCTTTCCTTCCCTGACAGAGTGATCTTGCTCCACCCCTCACCCAGTAGTAGCCGGGGCCCAGAGAGTAAGACTTGACAGGCTGATTGCCGCCATTACTAGTAAAAAATATATATGTCCCCGGATTTCATTTTAAAAATCTGGTCACCTTATCATGGAGGCCATAGAGAGGTGAGGAAAATCAACCAATCTACACTGTACATGTATGTGGAGAGGGGGAGTGTGAGTAGTGCAGGAAGTAGGAGTCAGGTCAGTGTAGGGATCAGGTAGGTCAGTATAGGAATCAGATGGGTCAGTGTAGTGGACAGTGTAAGAATCATGTGGTTCAGTGTAGTGGTCAGGTAGGTCAGTGTAGGAATCAAGTATTTCACTGTAGTGGTCAGGTAGGTCAGTGTAGTGGACAGTGTATAAATTGGGTAGTGTAGTGGTCAGTGTAGGAATCAGATGGGTCAGTGTAGTGGTCAGGTAGGTCAATGTAGGAATTTACATGCAGGGTGCCGGACTCATTGATTTCAATGTTGTTTTTTTTAAGCACATGATTAGAACCTGAGGCTCTAATTGGCTTAAAAAAAGGGTGGGCTCAGGGCACAGAGCACTGCATCCTGAGCCCACCCAGTTGTGTGACATTAGCAAATTAATATTCGCTAATATCTTCCTGCTTCTTCTCCTGGACAATCAGGAGGGGGGTCCTGAGAGCCCATTGGCCATGGAGTCTTAGGCTTGTTTGCCCCCCCCCTCCGACCCAAAATATTGAGCACCAGCTGCAACTTATCAGATCTATTGAATCCATCCATTGGCATCCCTTATGCCTTGTACACACGATCGGTTTTCCCGGCGGTAAAAAGAGGGGAAAACCGAGAACATGCTCGGTAGCTTTTCCCCCCTACCCACGGCCGGGTTTCCCGGCAGAAAAACTGCCATGAGAGCTTTGGTCGGGAAACCCAGCCGTGTGTATGCTCCATCGCAGGTTTTCCCCATAGGTAAACTGCCGGCTTAAAGGGGTGTTCCAGCCAATTTTTATGTTTATTAAAAGTCAGCAGCTACAAAAAGTGTAGCTGCTGGCTTTTAATAAACATACACTTACCTGCTCCAGCGTTCCAGCAACACGCCGGCCGGGGCTCTGCTCCTCTCCCCCCCTCCCCCCCTCCCCGGCCAGCATCTTCATTTCAACTGTGGGCACCCGGCCGTGACAGCTTTCGGCTTCACGGCCGGGCACCCACTGCGCACCCGGCCCATTTACGCTACACCGCCGTAACTTAGGGAGCAAGTGCTTTGTGAATACTGTACTTGCCTCTCTATGTTACGTCGGCATAGTGCATATGAGATGCGATACGCCGGCTTAAACATATGCCGCTCTACCTAAATCCGGCTATTTGTCTTTAAGGGGGTGTGGCGGTATAAAATGGTGAGGCGGGGCTGCACGGGACACAGTCAGGAAGTGAACTTGCAGAAGGAGGCAGTTTTTGTTTCTGTTGTGTGTTTTTCTTTTTGTCTTTCAGGTCATGGATTCAGGTCGTCATAGCAGTGGTAGCGGTTGTCCTCTGGTTAACCTATCGTGTGTACAAGGCCTTACTGACAATCGTGCGACGCGGTACCCAAACAAAATTGACGTCTTTTTCCCCCACAAATAGAGCTTTCTTTTGGTAAATGACAATTTTGAAAAAAAGCAATATTTTTTACTTTTTGCTATAATAAATATCCCCCCAAAAATATAAAAAAACACATTTTTTTCCTTAGTTTAGGCCGATACCTATTTTTCTACATATTTTTGGTAAAAAAATCGCAATAAGCGTATATTGATTGGTTTGCAGCGTATACAAAATAGGGGATCGTTTTATGGCATTTTTATTAATTTTTTTTCACTAATAATGACAGTGATCTGCAATTTTTATCGTGACTGTCATATTATTTCGGACACATCGGACACTTTTGGCGCTATTTTGGGACCATTATCATTTATACAGCGACCAGTGCTATAAAAATGCACTGATTACTGTGTAAATGGCACTGGCAGAGAAGGGGTTAACCACTATGGGGCGAGGAAGGGGTTAAGTGTGTCCTAGGGAGTGATTCTAACTGTGGGGGGGGATGGGAGAAAAATGACACGACACTGATCACTGCTCCCAAGCAGTAGATCTATGTCATGTCACTAGGCAGAATAGGGAAATGCCTTGTTTACAAAGGCATCTCCCCGTTGTGCAGCTCTTTGACACGATTGGGACACCAGCGGACATAGAGTCTGCAGGTCCCGCGGGCACGGTCACGGAGCTACACATCGGGATTTTCAAAGTAACGTACAGGTACATTGCTTTGCCCACACAAGCCATTCTGCCGACGTATATGTTCGTTAGGCAGCCGGCAAGTGGTTAAAAACGAAAATGGTCCGTGTAAACCTAGAACATTCTTGAGCTCTGTTGTCCCCTCTGCATTACCTGTTCCTGGGTGCGTCCATCGGCATTAGCCTGTATTATTCTTCATTATTATTACGGTTAGTAGAGCCTGTATGGGTACATTTTACCAGCTTGCTAGCTGCAATGATTCATGAGGAACAGATGTGACACATAAAAGTGAAATGTAAATGCAATGTATTGCCGGTCATGGTTCTTAATGGATTCCATATGTTTCTATGTAGTCGAAAGGAGACGACTTTCTCCATACTCACAGAGGCTCCACTCTTTTACTATATGCTTTATGTTCCTTGAGATAAAGAGACAGTAATTTATGTATACTGTGTTGCCTTAAAAATAAAGACTGGACGTAATGTAAAGAATACATTTCAAAGGGGGACGTTCATTAGATTTGTACTATTAGAAAAGCCCCACTATTGGATTGCCTGTAATTTATAGTCATGGTGGGCCTATACCCCTCTCTCTTCTTTCTCTCACTCTCTCTCTGTCTTGTTCTCATTCTCTCACTCTTTGGCACATCCTCACTATCTATACTTCTCATGCTTTTAGAGTCTATGTCACTATTTTGGCTACTATGGATTTAAAATACATTTTTCAGTCCACATTATTAAATTCCTGACATGTCACCATATACTGTACAGCAACAGTGGACAATGTGCCTTTTATCATTAAAAAGCCATACCCCCCAACCGTCCCGGATTCCGCAGGATTCTCCCGGAATTCTAACTGTGTCCCGGGGTCCCGCGGACTAGACAAGATTCCCGCAAAACAGGGCCCCGGGCGCGACATTACGGGGGCCTCCATGTTTAATTTTCCCCGCCATGTTTTGGTGTCCGTAGCCTGGCCTGTGATTGGGCGTATTGGCGTCATGTGCGTCGTGGGGCTGGCCTGTCTGCGAACGTCTAGAATGCCCGCCTCCGCACATGACAGCTATACGCCCAATCACAGTGCGGGAAATACTACGGACCATGGTGGTGGAAGGGGGTGCGGCAGGTGGATGGCGCTGGCGCGGATTCGGAACAGGTAGGAGACCCCCCTCCCGCGCAACAGCTCTGATCCCCGGCTCCCCCCGATCTACAACTCTGATACCCACCCCCCGGTTAACAACTTTGGATCCCCGCCCCCCCTCGCTCAACAACTTCAATCCCCCCCCGCTCAACAAGATGTACCGCATGGGACTTATTAAATGTTGGGAGGTATGAAAAAGCTGTTCCTCGCGATCCAGGGGTTTGGTTGTTTGACGCCCCCCGCCCAATCAAAAAACCACCACCCGCCACTGCTCCTGACGCTTAAGATGGGCATAGCGTCTGTAGAGCGTGACCTATTCAAGTGAATCCAAGAAACATTCCAAACACACAAGTTCCTAGAAATGGCTCTAAGGTGAGTGGGTGCTGCACGCCTGCACCGACCACTGGCTGGAGCTTGGAAACAATACAGAACTGAAAAAAGTTGCCAGCACACCAAGGATCTCTGAAAAAGCATCCAAGAAATGTATTAAATGATCACAGCATAAAACAGCAATGTTTCAGGCATCGCAGGATACACTTTAGGAAACAAGTTTATTTTTTCTCTTCCTGAAGGTGGAGGCATCTCATGACTACTACTGTGAGAAGCTTTCCAACAGGGCAGCATCCATGACCTTTCTTCAAGATGGACCGTTCTAACCAGTGGCGGCTGGTGCTCAAATGCAGCCTCACTGTGCCCATCAAACACAGCTACTGTGCCCATCAATTGTCTCCACTGTGCCATCAAACGCAGCCACTGTGCCCTTTAAATGCTGCCAGTTTGCCCCATCAAATGCTGCCAGTTTTCCCCATCAAATGCCGCCAGTTTGCCCCCTCGAATACAGCCAGTTTCCCCATCAAATGCAGCCAGTTTGCCCCCTCAAATACAGCCAATTTGCCCCCTCAAATGATGCCAGTTTGCCCCCTCAAATGCAGCCAGTTTTCCCCCTCAAATTATGTCAGTTTCCCCATCAAATACAGCCAGTTTGCCCTCTCAAATGCAACCAGTTTCCCGATCAAATGCAGCCAGTTTGCCCTCTCAAATACAGCCAGTTTCCCCATCAAATGCAGCCAGTTTGCCCTCTCAATTACAGCCAGTTTGCCCTCTCAAATACAACCAGTTTCCACATCAAATACAGCCAGTTTGCCCTCTCAAATACAACCAGTTTCCCCATCAAATGCAGCCAGTTTGCCCTCTCAATTACAGCCAGTTTCCCCATCAAATGCAGCCAGTTTGCCCCCTCAAATGATGCCAGTTTCCCCAACAAATACAGCCAGTTTCCCCCCTCAAATACAACCAGTTTCCCCATCAAATACAGCCAATTTGTCCTCTCAAATACAGCCAGTTTCCCCATCAAATACAGCCAGTTTTCCCATCAAATACAACCAGTTTTCCCCCTCAAATACAACCAGTTTCCCCATTAAATGCAGCCAGTTTGCCCTCTTAAATACAGGCAGTTTCCCCATCAAATGCAGCCAGTTTGCACCCTCAAATACAGCCAGTTTGCCCCTCAAATGATGCCAGTTTGCCCCCTCAAATGATGCCAGTTTCCCCATCAAATACAGCCAGTTTCCCCATCAAATGCAGCCAGTTTCCCCATCAAATACAGCCAGTTTCCCCATCAAATACAGCCAGTTTGTCCTCTCAAATACAGCCAGTTTCCCCATCAAATACAGCCAGTTTGTCCTCTCAAATACAGCAAGTTTGTCCTCTCAAATACAGCAAGTTTTCCCATCAAATACAACCAGTTTTCCCCCTCAAATACAACCAGTTCCCCCATCAAATGCAGCCAGTTTGCCCCCTCAAATACAGCCAGTTTGCCCCCTCAAATGATGCCAGTTTGCCCACTCAAATACAGCCAGTTTCCCTATCAAATGCAGCCAGTTTTCCCCCTCAAATACAGCCAGTTTTCCCATAAAATACAGCCAGTTTGCCCCCTCAAATACAGCCAGTTTGCCCCCTCAAATACAGCCAGTTTGCCCCCTCAAACGATAACGGTTTTTCCATCAAATGCAGCCAGTTTGCCCCCTTAAATACAGCCAGTTTGCCCCCTCAAACGATAACGGTTTTTCCATCAAATGCAGCCAGTTTGCCCCCTTAAATACAACCAGTTTCCCCATCAAATACAGCCAGTTTCCCCATCAAATACAGCCAGTTTCCCCATCAAATACAGCCAGTTTGCCCCCTTAAATACAACCAGTTACCCCATCAAATACAGCCAGTTTGCCCCCTCAAATACAGCCAGTTTGCCCCCTCAAATACAGCCAGTTTGCCCCCTCAAATGCAGCCAGTTTGCCCCCTCACATGATGCCAATTTCCCCATCAAATGCAGCCAGTTTGCCCCCTCAAATACAGCCAGTTTCCCTATCAAATACAGCCAGTTTGCCCTCTCAAATACAGCCAGTTTGCCCTCTCAAATACAGCCAGATTGCCCCCTTAAATGCAGCTGGTTTCCCAATGGAATGCAGCCAGTTTGCCCCCTCAAATACAGCCAGTTTGCCCCCTCAAATGATGCCAATTTCCCCATCAAATGCAGCCAGTTTGCCCCCTCAAATACAGCAAGTTTGACCAATAAATACAGCCAGTTTGCCCTCTCACATACAGCCAGTTTCCCTAGCAAATGCAGCCAGTTTGCCCTCTCACATACAGCCAGTTTCCCTAGCAAATGCAGCCAGTTTGCCCCCTCAAATACAGCCAGTTTCCCCATCAAATACAGCCAGTTTGTCCTCTCAAATACAGCAAGTTTGTCCTCTCAAATACAGCAAGTTTTCCCATCAAATACAACCAGTTTTCCCCCTCAAATACAACCAGTTCCCCCATCAAATGCAGCCAGTTTGCCCCCTCAAATACAGCCAGTTTGCCCCCTCAAATGATGCCAGTTTGCCCACTCAAATACAGCCAGTTTCCCTATCAAATGCAGACAGTTTTCCCCCTCAAATACAGCCAGTTTTCCCATAAAATACAGCCAGTTTGCCCCCTCAAATACAGCCAGTTTTCCCCCTCAAATACAGCCAGTTTGCCCCCTCAAATGATAACGGTTTTTCCATCAAATGCAGCCAGTTTGCCCCCTTAAATACAGCCAGTTTGCCCCCTTAAATACAACCAGTTTCCCCATCAAATACAGCCAGTTTCCCCATCAAATACAGCCAGTTTGTCCCCTTAAATACAACCAGTTACCCCATCAAATACAGCCAGTTTGCCCCCTCAAATACAGCCAGTTTGCCCCCTCAAATACAGCCAGTTTGCCCCCTCAAATGCAGCCAGTTTGCCCTCTAACATACAGCCAGTTTCCCCATGGAATGCAGCCAGTTTGCCCTCTCACATACAGCCAGTTTCCCTAGCAAATGCAGCCAGTTTGCCCTCTCACATACAGCTAGTTTCCCTAGCAAATGCAGCCAGTTTGCCCCCTCAAATACAGCCAGTTTCCCTAGCAAATGCACTTACCTTTCTTGGGTCAGTGCCGTCCTCCTCCACGCTCCCTCTGAGTCCTTGATGTCATCTCTGCTATGATTGGACCACAGCGCCTGTCGCTTCAGCCAATAAGATAACCGGTAACCAGACCCGGTTCACGTGATTGGCTGAGAGGCAGGTCGGTGTTAGTGAAGCGATTCCCTAACACAGCACTGTTTAAACAGTTAACGCACAGCAGTGCGCCCGCTGTTTAACAATTTGGAAGCCTATTAGAGCCCACAGGCTCTAATCAGGAAGCCTATTAGAGCCTATGGCACTAATCAGGTACTTCCAAAACACCCCCACCACTGTTATTCAGATGGCCGGCGCTCGACAAGGGGCCGGACACCTGAATAGTGGTCAACCGCGGCGACAATATATTGGTGAGTGACGGGTGCAGGAGAGGGGGGCTGTCGCTTTTGCGCCTACTATGGACGCACCGCCACTGGTACTAACGGTTTTGAATTTTTCTCCCTAGACACACCAATATAGAAATACAGCAGACTGTCTCAAACATTTTTAACATGGATGAACCCTTGGAATAACTTTTAGGTCTCAGGGAACCGCTGCTAATAATCACTATGTCTACAGCTCACGGTACTTTAGCTTAATGGTTAGTGGGAAGAACGCTCTTCTCCTACAGATAGCAAGAAGATCATTGGTGCCACCAGTTATATATCAGAGAGACAAAAATTGCTTGTTGCTCGAGGAACCTATTGCAACCTCTGGAGAAACCCTGGAGTTCCACAGGATCCTGGTTGAGAAAAGCTGGGCTAGAGGAATCCTCAACACTTTTGGCCATCTACTGTAGAACTTTCTTGCTGTTTATAATGAGGATATAATGATAGTCATATTTTACAAGTGGACTTTGGTCCTAGAACTACAAAACAAATATCAAATCATGAAGCAAAACCTGGACTTTTTTATCATTAGTCCATCAACAGAAAGGACAATGTATGGTGATGTCTGCTCATTAGACGAGGTGGGCTTCTGCGAAGAGATTGAGGGGATATGTTTAAATGAATTGTAAAAATGTCAAATAGTCCCTCTGCTTTTATTGGGGAAATAGGAATCAGAACTGGATCATCATCCAATCTACTATATAGGCAGATTCCTAGAGCCTGGAGGATGTCCAGGGGGCCCAGTTGCAACCTTCTGCTTCTGCAGCAAACCAGGGGGATAGTGCAATTGGTCAAAACTGAGAGATACAACAGTGTTTTCTGTGATGTCTGCTCATTAGATGAGCAAGAAGATAGAGAGAATGGGGTAGATTCAGATAGATTAGCGGATCTTTAGATCCGCGTAATCTATCTGATTTACGATCCGCCGGCGCAAGTTTTAGAGGCTAGTGCTTGACTATGGTATAACAGATGTGCAATTAAACCGTATTATTACCCCTACTACCCAAAACCAACCTTCTTCCCATTAAATGGAGACCACACCAGTTGTTGGGTAAAATAATAGGCCGTAGCAGCCTTATTTTTATTAAAGATAATAATTTAACAATTTTAACGTAAACAACACACCTGTCCTATAACTAACTGACGTTGGTCTCTGCAGGCGAAAGCCTGTAACTGTAACACTATAAATATATATAAACATATATATACACAAACTCAAACCCTGTATATATATAAACATATATATACAATTAACTCCTCAATTGCACTGCGGTCTCTCGTGCCCTTCTGTCAGGCCTCAAGCCGATGCGTGCTCAGAGACCCTCCTGACCGCAGTGCACCATACCGTTCCCTCCAGGTAACCTCCGTTATCTGGGCACCATCCTTTTTCCTGTCACCGACAGGTCTTAACTCCCTTATTTTCCGGCTCCTCCTTCACCCGCAGAGACCAAAACCACGCCACAGCACCCAAGGGTAAAACCTTATCCTTGGGTGCCCCTCCACACCCTAATGGCCCTCTGAATCCCGTCTTGCAAGCCCAAGAACCACATGTCTATCCCAACTGAGGTGAGATGCACCCCATCCCCTCGTAAATACCTCCATGTTTCTTCCTCCAGCTCCATGTGGCGCACCACCAGCCCCCCGTTCCGAGCCATGAACCTGCCCACATCCCGGTTGATCTTCCTTCGGGCCCGGTTGATCCTGCTTACTGACCTTGCTTACCTCCAGGCGGTCCGAGCAACAATGTCAGACCAAACTATAACCGTACCCGGAAACTCCGTCCTCAACCTTAGGATATCAAACTTAATATCCCTGGTGACATCGAGCATCGATCTGACCCCCAGGTCGTTACCTCCGACATGTAACAATAGTACATCGGGAGGCCGGTCCAGCCGTGCAAAACGATGCACTTCAGGAACCATTCTGCCCCAAAGCATCCCCGGGACCCCCAGCCAGCGCACACAGGCTTCCTCCCTTGGGAAGCCCAGTTGCCGACCATCCGGCCTAACATCAGCCCGCCTTGCTCCCCATACTACATATGAGTGGCCCAGGATCCACACCAACACCGGGGTACCATCTGAAAGAAAGATATACAAGAAAGAACCGGGTAACTCACAGCACACCAACACACTGACCCCCAAATTTCAAACATGATACACACCATGCACTTGTCCCCCCCCCCTCCTCCCTATCAGGGATTAACTATCCAACAGATGAGGGCGGACGTAGCTCCTAAATCCTAGATTCCCACCTGCCGATTTGCTTCACCACCTCTACTCCCAAACCGCATCTATGTGCTTCAGTTGCCGCACCAATGCGGAAGGAGTGAGAAGAAAAACTTTTCTCATCCACTCCCCCCGCACAGAGCCCTTTTTAAAAAATGGTAACAAATTGGTACCTGGAAAGGGGGGACCCATCACCATGTATCAAAAAGGAACCCTCTGCCCCCGGGCGCATGTCAAGAAACGCCCGAACCGCCCCCACCGGGCACAGCGTAGACCCCGGCAGGGCAAATAGTAGAACCTCTCGTCCCTTTCCCATCTGATCCGTTTTTGACTTGCGCAGCCAAAGCGACACCCTGTCTCGCCCACAACTTACCTCTTGATAACTCAGGCCCCAAAGAACGCCAATATGAACGCCACCTTAAATAACGCTGACTCGTACTCCGAGGAACAAATACCCGGCAACTGCCCCACCAAACCTTGCAGCACCGAGAACGAAACCGGGCGCCTAACATCCCGGGTCATACAAGCTTTCCTATACCCCTTGAGCGCCTGCCTAACCCAAAAATCCTTGGTGAAATCTTGGCAACCCCGCAACTTGAACAGGAACGCCAAACCCGCCATCTTCTGATTTAGTACCGATACTGATACCCCATCCTCCATGCATCTAGCCACCCAATAAAATAACAAACCTCGCACGTCCGGCCCACAAGGATCAATCGCCGCCCAGGTAGCCAAAGACTCCCACTCTTGCCATACCTTACTGTACGCCACCCATGTGGCTTCACTCACTGACTTTCTGAGCCAACCAGAGATCACGCCAACGCAATCCTCCACAGCTCCTCTGGACAAGGCACTCTGTGTTGTTCCGATCCCGGCACCAACTCTCGGAACCTGTCCCACTGAAAACGAGATAAGGCGTCAGCAATGACGTTCTCCACTCCCGGTATATGAACTGCATGAATAAATACATTCCTTTGCAGACATCTCAGCACCAGGTGTTGCAGCAATCGCACCACCGGTGGCGAGGATGCCGACACCCGGTTAATCGCCTGCACCACTCCCAGGTTGTCACAGTGAAATCTCACCTTTTTATCCCTAAACTCTGCCCCCCACAGTTCCACCGCCAGAACCACTGGAAACAATTCCAGCAGGACCAGGTTCCTTGTAAACCCTGCTTCCACCCAGCTGACCGGCCACGGGCCCGCGCTCCACCTGCCCCGGAAAAAAGCTCCGAAGCCTGTGGACCCCACAGCATCCGTGTATAACTCCAAGTCAAAATTGCTGACAGGGCCCGTCATCCATAAAGCCCTCCCGTTAAACTCCTCCAAAAATTAATGCCATACCCGTAGGTCCTCTCTGTGTATTTTTTGTAAGCTAACAAAATGTGTAGGAGCCACCACCCCCGCTGTGCTAGCCGACAGCCGCCGACAAAAAACCCGCCCCATTGGCAAAATGCGGCACGCAAAGTTCAGCTTCCCCAGCAATGACTGGAGCTCCTTAAGTCGAACTTTGCGCACCCCTACCATGCCCTTTACTTCAGCCTTAAGCGCCACTACCTTATCTTCTGGCAACCTGCATTCCATGACTTCGGAATCCAAAGTGATCCCTAGAAAAGTCATGACCGTGCGCTGCCCCTCTGTCTTCTCAGGGGCCAGCGGAACCCCAAAACTCTCCGCCACGTGTTCCAGGGTGGCCAGGAGCACTGACGCCACCCTGGAAGAAGCCGGCCCTACGCACAGAAAGTCATCCAGATAATGGATAACCGAATTCACTCCCGACACGTCCCGCACCACCCATTCCAAAAAAGAGCTAAACATTTCAAAGAACGCACAGGAGATAGAACACCCCATGGGAAGGCACCGGTCAACGTAGAACTGTCCTTCCCAGTGGCATCCCAACAGCCTAAAGCTGTCCGGGTGAACCGGCAGCAGCCGAAATGCCGCCTCCACATCCGTCTTTGCCATTAACGCCCCTTGCCCATATCGCCTAACCCAGTGCACCGCCGCATCAAACGATGTGTAACTGACCGAACAAGCCTCCGGATCAATGGCATCATTGACCGACCCACCCTTCGGAAACGACAGATGGTGTATTAGCCTGAACTTGTTAGGTTCCTTTTTGGGCACCACCCCCAGCGGAGAGACCACCAAGTCCGCCAAAGGTGCTACCCCAAAAGGACCTGCCATGCGCCCCAGAGCCCCCTCCTTTCTCAGTTTCTCCGAAACCACGTCCGGATGAAGTAACGCAGACCGTAAATTTCGTGGCACCGGGGGAACAACCCCCAGCTCACACAGAATCAAAAACCCCACTGAAAAACCCCTCTCCAACATAGCCGCCGCCCTTCTATCCGGATATCTGCCGAGAAACGGCCGCATCTTTTCCACCTTCACCGGCGTCGTCCCTCTTGTGAGCAAACTCCCCGGTACGGCCCTTGCTCTGCTTAAAACACTTGGACTGTGGGTGGGAGCCCACTCGTGTTTGTACCGACAGGCACCCCCGAACTTGCAAGAGCCCGCATTAAATTGCCAACACACCCCTTTTGCTCTGCCGGCCGGTTGCCCCTGGGAACTGGAACCCCCGGCCCCCCCTGGAAATAACTGCCCTGGAGCCCTGGCCGCTGTCATCAAGCATAACCACAAGTTCATGTCTTTTTGATTCCAATGCAGGTCAGGCCGGACCGCCATCCTCTGCCTAAACTGTTCGTCGTACCTAAGCCACGCCGAGCCCCCATACACCCTGTGAGCCTCCCCAGTGGCATTCTGGTAAATAAACAGACCTGAACAACATTCCGGCTTCTTTTCCCCCACTACACATGCCAGTATGCTAAATGCCTGTAACCAATTGGCGAACGTACGCGGGATCAGCCGGTACCTGCGCCTCTCCTCTTCCTCTTTCTTGGATTCGTCCGGTTTCCCCCTATCCAAATTAAATTTTTCTAACGGGAGCAAAGAAAAAGTCTCCACATACTCACCCTTCCAGATCTTTTCCCTGACTTCAGACTTGAGATGAGTCCCTAGAGATGCTTCATAGCAAAGATATATCTCACATTTTGCCAAGCGGATAATTTCCTGCCTGGCAGCAGTGTCCCCGGCCCCTTTTTCATCCCCTGCCGTCGTTGGAGCCACCACACTGGCCTGAGCCACCACAGGCGGCACCACCGGGGGAGTCACCGAGTCCCCAGCCTGTGGAGCCGTTGAGGTTGCTGTAGCGGCCGGGGCCGCGGGGGCTACCACCGGCGGGGGCAAGCTTGCCACCACCAGCGGAGCCGCCAGCGCCGCCGGAGCCACCACCACACTCGGCCCCCCCCCGCGGAAGCCGCCCATGCCGCTGCCGGACCTGGCGCCGCCCCCCCCGCGCTCTCAAACCTGCCCACCAGTTCTTTCATGCACGCCAAGAAACCCGCAAATCCCCCCGCCAAACCTGCCGCCCCCCCCCCCCGCCTGACACATTGCCAGGGGGCGGGGACCCGCCCCCCGCCGACAGAAATACACCGGGCACCCCTACCCCCCCACTGCCACTCTGCCCCCCCACATTCAAATGCACAGCAGGAGAATAAGGTGAATTTGACTTACCCGGCTGCCTAGGGTTAGAACCACTAGCCGACCCGATCACCTCCACCGCAGCTGCCCCCCGCCGGGGGGGTGGTTCCTCATCAGACTCCGAAAGCTCCCCTTCGGACCGGAGCGTAGCAGGCTCATCCGACACTTCCGACAACTCACCAGGGGAAGGATCCCTGGCGGCTGCAGGCCTGGCGTCCGACCGCCCGCCAGACCCGTTTGCCGTTTTCGCCGTCGCCTTCCGTGGGCCAGGGGGTGGGACCCCAGCCCCGTCGACCGCTACCACGCAGTTCACTGCCGCCACCGCCACATCTGGAGACAGGCCGCCGGCTGCGGAGGTGTCTGGCCTGGCGGTCGCGCTCCTAGGTCTCCCCCGCAGAGGCGCCGACCCCCGCGTAACAACGCGAGGGGCGGGGCCCGCAACTTCAGACTCCACTCGCCGCGCGGGTGCCGCGGCCGCCCCAGGACTGGCGGAGCGGCTGCCCGCAGAACCCCGTCCGTGCTGGGGATTCCTCCCGGACCCCCCCCCAGAATTCTTGGCCGCACGCTTCGCGGGGGGGCCCGAGGATCGGGATTCCCAAAGTGACGCTGGGCTCTTGGGGACGAATCCGGAGAAAAGCGCTCCGGAGGCCTAGACCTGCGAGCTCGTGCCGACGCGCGTCCCCCCTCGTTCGCTGGTGCGGGAGCAACCCCCAGTATGGGCCGCAGTTGATCCCGCAGCCAGTCAGGTCCATGGGCAGCTGCTTCAGCCTGCAGCTGGGCCCAAATAGCAGCAAGGTCAGACATACCTGTTGCTCTGAACTTTTCAGCTCACTGTGCTTGCCCAGGGGCGGGAACAGCCCCTTTTATGACCTCCTCTCTCCTCCCCCTCAACCCCTCACAGCCAATGGTTAATTTTCACTGATAACCCAGTCATGGGGGCCCTACTCTGAGTCACTGCGCTCCTGGATCCGGGCCTGCTGTATTCAGAAAGCACTTACCTCAAAACTTGCGGCGGCGTATCGTAAATCCCCCGGCGGAATTCAAATTCCGCGGCTAGGGGGAGTGTACTATTTAAATCAGGCGCGTCCCCGCGCCGATTTTACTGCGCATGCGCCGCCGGCTAAATTTCCCAGCGTGCATTGCTCCAAATGACGTCGCTAGGACGTCATTGGTTTTGGCGTGAGCGTAACTTACGTCCGGCCGTATTCTGAAGCGACTTACACAAACGACGTAAAAATTCAAAACTCGGCGCGGGAACGACGCCATACTTAACATAGGATACGCCTCACATAGCAGGGGTAACTATACGCCGGAAAAAGCCGAACGCAAGCAACGTAAAAAAAAGCGACGGGCGGGCGTTCGTTTCTGAATCTGCGTAAATGCTCATTAGCATATTCGACACGTAAAAGACACGGAAGCACCACCTAGCGGCTGGCCTGGAATTGCAGCCTAAGATCCGACGGTGTAAGTCACTTACACCTATCGGATCTTAGGCATATCTATGCGTAACTGATTCTATGAATCAGTCGCATAGATACGACCAGCCGGCCTTAGAGATACGACGGCGTATCAGGAGATACGCCGTCGTATCTCCTATCTGAATCTGGGCCTTTATGTTTTCATTTATTTGTTACAGGTACTTATATAGTGCCATCAATTTAGGCAGCACTTTATACACATATACAGTAGACCACAAATTATTGCTGACTCGCCTAGCGGAAGTAGCTAGAGTCGCAGACTCGGATTTACCCTGGTTTTCCTCCTTTTTGGAAAACCGATCTCAAATAGTGAAACTAGGTCCCTTCACTTCTGAAAAACGTACCGTGTCATGTGGAGTTCCTCAGGGGTCACCTTTGTCGCCCATACTATTCAATATCTATCTCCGCCCTCTCTTCGAAATCATCAGTAACCAGAAGTTACTCTACCATTCCTACACGGACGACACCCAACTCTACTTTCGCATCAGCAGCAAAAAGGATCATTATCTCGGACTAGAGAAATACCTTACTTTGATAGAAAATTGGATGACGGAGAGTTACCTTAAACTCAATGGCTCAAAAACAGAACTTCTGTTCCACGCCAACCGAAAGAGACTTCCCACAACAACATGGACACCCCCGCCCATTCTGGGAAAAATCATCGTCCCAAGCACCAAAGTCAAAAGTCTTGGAGTCACTTTTGACTCCAACATGACAATGGATGCACAAATAAGTTCAGTAGTCAGCGGATCCCACCATCTGCTGCACCTGCTACGGACACTCATTCCCTTTATCCCGAAAGAGGACACTGCAATCGTGGTGGGAACGATAATCAACTCCAGACTCGACTATGCAAACGCCCTTTATATCGGATCCCAAAGTACCAAATCACTCATCTACAAGTCGTTCAAAACACGGCGGCATGACTTGTGACTGGGAAAAAACCCTGGGAATCAATCTCGCCCTCCCTGAGATCCCTTCACTGGTTGCCAGTAAAAGACAGAATTACGTTTAAGGCCCTTTGTCTGACTCATAAGTGTGTTCAAGGAAGTGCCCCCCAATATCTATGCGAAAAATTTAATTGTCACAACCCCCATTGCGTTCTCCGTTCCACTAACCAAAAACTACTCCAGATACCCAAGGCCAGATACAAGTCCAAAGGAGAACTAAGATTTGCAGTCCAAGGACCTAGACTGTGGAATGCACTACCAGCTAGCATCCGAACGGAAGTGAATCACCAGGCCTTCAGAAAAAAAATCAAAATCCATCTATTCTGAAGTCAAAATACAGTTAGGGAATGGATACCAAGCGCCCTGAGGCGATTCAGTTTGCATGTGTTGCGCTATATATGTTTTTCACTCACTCACTCATTGTACATTCACATCAATTCCTGCCCTCAAGGAGCTTACAATCTAAGGTTCCTTACTCACGACCATACATACTAAGGCCAGTTTAGACAGGAGCCAATTAACCTACCAGCATGACTTTGGAGTGCTGGAGGAAAGCAGAGTACCAGAAAGAAACCCACACAGGCACATGCAAGCTCCAGGCAATTAGTGCCCTGGTTGGGATTCAAACCAACGACCAGAGTGCTGCTAGGCGATAGTGCTTACGACTTAGCCACTGTGCTTAAAATTAATTGTAAAAATTATATTTGTCTCTTTGCAGTTACCATATATACTCGAGTATAAGCCAAGTTTTCAGCCCTTTTTTTGGGGGCTGAAAATTACCTCCTCGGCTTATACTCGAGTCAGTACCTGAGTCCATTCCCGCCTGACCTCACTGTGCCCATTGCAGAATCCGATCTGTGTACCCGAGTCCGTGACATATTCAGACGGCGGCCGTGCAGTTTTAAAAACTGGCGCTTCTCCTTGTGCTGTTCCGTGATAGGCGGAACACTCGCCCTCTTGTCCTCTCGTCTATCACGAAGGAGAGGGCGATCGTGATAGGCGGAACACTGAACACAGTGTTTGCTGGGAAACCGAGTGCTCCGCCTATCACGGAACAGCACAAGGAGGAGTGCAAGTTTTTAAAACTGCACGGCCGCCGTCTGAATATGTCACAGACTCGGGTACACAGATCGGATTCTGCAAAGGGCACGGTGAGGTCAGGATTCAAATGTAACAGGACCTGCCGGTTACAGTAGAGAGAATGTAGGTGAGAGGATGGTCAAGTTCAAGAGCTGCAATGGGCACAGTGAGGTCAGACTGCAATGGGCACAGTGAGGTCAGGCTGCAAATGGGCACAGTGAGGTCAGGCTGCAAATGGGCACAGTGAAGCTGCAAATTGGCATTGTTGACCTTCTTTTCTGCTTACAGTGGCTGCTGCATTCTCACCCTCGGCTTATACTGGAGTCAATAAGTTTTCCCATTTTTTTGTGGTAAAATTAGGTCCTCGGCTTATACTCGGGTCGCAAAATTGGATCATCCACAAGTCTAGTACGAAGGCGGTAGCTTATGGCCTGATGGATGTCCAGTGGGCTCAGTTGCAACCTTCTACTATTATAGTAAACTAGCGGATTGCACGTTTGGTGAAAGCTGAGCATCTGATGTCACTTCACAAGGAAGGATGTACTTGTCAGGCCCCGTACACACGGTCGGTTTGGTCCGATGAGAATGAACCGAAGTTCATTTTCATCGGACCAAACCGACCGTGTGTATAGGCTATCGGTCTGTTTTCCTTCGGTCCAAAATTTTAAAACATGCTTCAAAACCGAACCGATGGACCGCTGCCCCATCAGACCAAACCGATGGTTAGTACAGAAAAGCATCGGTTCAAAACCCGCGCATGCTCAGAATCAAGTCGACGCATGCTTGGAAGCATTGAACTTCGTTTTATTCAGCACGTCGTGTGTTTTACATCACCGCGTTCTGACCCGATCGGATTTTGAACTGATGGTGTGTACACACATCAGGCCGTACAGCCACTTCAGAGGTGAACAGATGAAAACGGTCCGTCGGACCATTCTCATCAGTTTTGTCCGACCGTGTGTACGGGGCCTAAGCAGTTGGTCTCTGATGGGGAGGGGACAAATTCTATAGGCAATGGTCATGGTGCAGCTTCTCTGTGCCTATTCCAATCTTAATCACTGTCAATGGAAGGGACTGCTGGAAGAGTTGTGGCAAAACTACTAACTTGCCTAGGACTCCACTTCGCCTAAACCATTTTTAAAGAAATATATGAGAATTCGGCCAGCTCAGATAGTCCTCTATCCCTGAATATGATATCTATACACCCATATCCAGTGTCAATAATCATATCAGATTATCCCGGTATTACTCACATTCTCTTACATTGCGTGACTCACCAACAAGGATGTATAGTCTGTCGTAACCAGAGAGAACTGTTCATAGAATGCACTCTCGGTGCCACTGTAACATGTCTGGAAAGAATTACCTTCCCAGAAGTGTGTACAACTCATGATTGTCAAGAGAAGTCAGGAGCTTCAGCTAGTGACCGAACTAAGGAGATCAGATCTCTCCAGATATCACAGATTATATGAGGTGACTCCATAACCTAGGCTTGTAGGTTTGATACCCCTGAGGACGCTTATCTGAAATCTCACTAATGAGATTGCCTCATTCAATATCCTTCTTCTGGTAGTCTCAACAATGCCTTATCTATCTTAATCTGGGCTGAGGGTAAAAAATGTCATCGCTAGATTTGACACCCCGAATGACTGGTGTGCCTCACACATTGAATGTGAGTTGTAAGGCCGGCCATAGATTACTTAAGTTTTTTATTTCTTCCACCCAAAAATCACTCGATGCCTCCCGCAGTGCTGTTGTATTCTGCCAAAGGGGAGCATTCCTGGCTGGCAGAATCGTATGTAGAAAAACCTGACATGCTGGTTGTACCCAAGTCGATTGATGAATTGACTTGGATATAATCAGCCTGCCTATACATGGATTCAAATTTGGCCTGTACCTGCTGAACCGGCTGGATTTGGATCCGTGTATGCGCTGTACACACCCAGCACAATTGCAGTTGACTAACCAAAAGCTCCCGATTGCTCGTTGCAATTGGGAATTTTGAGACCACGCGACAGCTAAACCTTTTAAAGGGCCGGAAGGCGCTGGCAGAAAGAGGTTGGGTTACATACATCCATTACTTGTATTCTCTTTATTTTATGAAGTAAAAAGTACTTTATGTGCATTTAAAAAAAAAATTATAATCCTTTTCTCCATTTCTCACATCGCCGCCCTGCAGCCACTCTCCTTCCCTGATCTATGGAGAGCAGCGGGAGGAGCTGAGATTCCCCTCTGACGTCAGCTGGCCATCAAAGGGAGGTCACGTGACCACATCTGATATGCGCTACGCCAACGTAACTTGGAGAGGCTCGTACTGTATTCACAAAGCACTTGCTCCCTTTCTTGCGCCAGCGTAACGTAAAATGGCCAGCGTAAGCCCGCCTAATTCAAAGTAGCAAGGCAGTGGGAGTTTAGTATTATAATGAAGCGTGACCCCATGTAAATGCATGGCCGAACGAACGGCGCATGCGCGCGCATGCTCAGAATCACGTCAAATTTACTCCCTAAGGTACGCCAGCTCCATTCATACGACGTGAACGTAACCTACGCCCAGCCCCATTCACGTACGACTTACGTAAACGACGTAAACTACGACGGCTGTTCCGACGTTTCCAACGTCCATACCTTAACATGACTTACCCCTGCTTTATGAGGGGTAAAGTTACGCCGGACGTACGCCTTACGCAAACGGCATAGCTTTCTGCGACGGGCGCAAGTACGTTCGTGAATCGGCGTATCTAGCTCATTTACATATTTGACACATATATCTACGGAAGCGCCCCTAGCGGCCAGCGTAAATATGCACCCAAGATACGACGGCGTAGGAGACTTACGTCGGTCGTATCTTGGCAAAATTCAGGCGTATCTTGTTTCCTGAATACAGCGCATAGATACGACGGCGCATCCTTGAACTTAACCCGCATATGAACAGATACGTCGGCATTAGTTCTTTCTGAATCCCGGCCACTGTATTTAAGCATTAAAGCTGCGTTTTCTGTTAAAAATAACTGTGAAATGCAAAACTCTGGTGGGTATAACAAGATGTCCGCTTGCTACTTCTTAGTGTATCATTACTGTGGAGCAGTGTTACCAACCGCCAGTATTTTTACTGGCGGCCAGTAAAAAACAGGCAATTTTCTCCTGCCAGTAAAAGTAAAAGGTTGCAAGTAAAAAATATGGATGTGACGCTCGGCTTGGTCCGGAGTCGGCTGGGAACATCCGAGTGCTTGCTACAGTGTGATTGGGTGGCTCTGGCCGAGGTGGTGCCTGAGCATGTCGTGTGATGTCATGGTGCAATGGAGCCAAGCAGAGTGGCCAGAGCCTCGTGTACGGGTCTGCGGTATGGGAGCAAGGTGGACGGGGACAGGGACCGTCAGTGCTGTTTAGAATGGAGTGGACTGGAGGGACCACTTGGCTTGGAGAGAGACTGTCACTGTGACTCAGGAGGATACGTGTCATGTCAGTGAGGTGTCATCATCATCTGTGCTGCTGCACACTGCTGTCGGTGTCACTGTGAAAGTCAATTTTATGTGCTTGTGCCGTCCCTTTTAATTTCTTGCCCTCCTGGGGCCGATCCCTGAGCTACTTACTTACTATATCAAAAATAAAATAATATGTTTTTTACCTTATTATCTATCTTCAATCATTGCTAATTGCATATTGTATTTGTTTGTAGCCTAAGTACTAATTTGCACTTAAAACTGTAATTTTTTTAACCTTTGAAAATGCCAGTAAAAACTTGGCTTTACCAGTAAGTTTGGGGTGTTGTGTCAGTAAATTTCAATCTGGTAGGTTGGCAACACTGCTGTGGAGGAGTGCGGGGTGTAGCAAGATGGCGGGGACGAACCGTCACTTCTGTTTCCAATTCTGGCGGGTCGCCATATCTGACGAAACCCCTCTTCCTTTCCTGAAGACTCCTGGGATGTATGATATAATGTGCCCAGGCCTGGAAACCAGGAAGTAACCAAAGAAATATAAAAAAAAAAAGTAAAACAAGTAAATGCGATCTACTTTCCTATCTATTTACTAATGGTAGCAGCATAAGGTTTAAAAATTGTCAATGTTAATTAAGAGAGTGAAGTTCCACTTTAACATAAGTAAAAAATACTACAAGTACGCATTTAAAATACTTGATTTTCTGTGCTTTTAAGAAGGGTGGTTGTAGGATTGTAGAATCCTGACTGGACGTCATATGACGTCCTCAGGATTTTGAGCCACTGCGCGCCCCCGGGGGCGCACATCGCGGCGATCGTTGTTGCAGGATGTCAGTCGGACACAGGAAAATCCGGTAATCGGCTTTTCCTCACTCGCGTCTGTCAGACGCGAGTAGAGGAGAGCCGATCGGCTGCTCCTGTGACAGGGGGGGTTTGTGCTGATCGATTATCAGCACAGCCCCCCGAGGATGCCCACTGGACCACCAGGGATGCCCACTGGACCACCAGGGATGCAAAAAAAAAAAGTATGCCACCCTAGACCATCAGGGATGAGAAGGACACAAAAAATGGATGCCAATCAGTGCCGCAATGGATGCCAATCAGTGCCCATAATGGGCATCACTGATTGGCAGGCATTGTTTGGCACTGATTGGCATCCATTAGTACAACACATACAATAGTGCCCATCCGTGCCACCTATCAGTGCCCATCCATGCTGTCTATCAGTGCCCATCCATGCCGCCTATCAGTGCCCATCCAAGCCGCCTATCAGTGCCCATCCAAGCCGCCTATCAGTGCCTATCAATGCTGCCTATCCGTGCCCATCCGTGCTGCCTATCCGTGCCCATCCGTGCCGCCTATCCGTGCTCATCTGTGCCACCTATCTGTGCCCATCCGTGCCGCCTATCCAAGCCCATCCATGCCGCCTATCCGTGCCCATCCGTGTCGCCCATTAGTGCCCATCAATGCCACCACATCAGTGCCACCTCATTGGTGCCCATCAGTGCCACCTTATCAGTGCCCATCAGTGCAGTACCATCAGTGCCCATCAGTGAAGGAGAAAACGTACTTATTTACAATGTTTTATAACAGGAAAAAAAAAAAGTTTTTTTTTCAAAATGTTCGGTCATTTTTTTTTTTTTTTTTGCAGAAAATAAATATCCCAGAGGTGATCAAATACCACCAAAAGAAAGCTCTATTTGTGGGTACAAAATGATAAAAATTTAGTTTGGGTACAGTGTTGTATGACCGCGCAATTGTCATTCAAATTGCAACAGCGCTGAAAGCTAAAAATTGGTCTGGGCGGGAAGGTGTATAAGTGCCCGGTATGGAAGTGGTTAAAATACTTTACATGGCTGTGTACTGGAGAAGGTTTAATAAATGCCTTCTTTCATCAATGAGCATCAAGAAGGAGGATTAATGGGTAATCCCCAGGCACCACATCCCGAACTCGTAGGTTCTAAGTGTATTGGGCAAGTTACTGCCATGTAGTATATCTTCCCGATGAAGCTCTTAGCGAAACACTTTGAAGATCTATACACCAGCTGTAAACAATCTACACTCCTATTAAGGGTTCATGTAACCTATATTAGTAGTATCTTTTTATGTACATTAGATGTTTAGCATGGATGGCATTTCGTGTATAACAACGTGTCGATGACTACTACCAATCCTCTATTTAATGTGTATTTTAATCAATATACAGTATTTTTAAATCGATTTTTTTTTTTTTGCATTACACCTTAAAAGGAAAATGTATCCATATACAAACCTCTTTCTATTTATTCTATCTATCTATCTATCTATCTATCTATCTATCTATCTATCTATCTATCTATCTATCTATCTATCTATCTATCTATATCTCTATCTATCTATCTATCTATCTATCTATCTATCTATCTATCTATCTATCTATCTATCTATCTATCTATCTATCTATCTATCTATCTATCTATCTATCTATATCTCTATCTATCTATCTATCTATCTATCTATCTATCTATCTATCTATCTATCTATCTATCTATCTATCTATCTATCTATCTATCTATCTATCTATCTATATCTCTATCTATCTATCTATCTATCTATCTATCTATCTATCTATCTATCTATCTATCTATCTATCTATCTATCGTGCCTTGAAAAAGTATTCGTACCCCTTGAATTTTTCCACATTTTGTCATGTTACAATGAAAAATGTAAATCTATTTTATTGGGATTTTATGAGATAGACCATTTTTTTTTTACAAATAAATATGTGAAAAGTGTGGGGGGTACATTTGTATGGCGCCCCCCTGAGTCAATACTTTGTAGAACCTCCTTTCACTGCAATTAGAGCTGCAAGTCTTTTCCAGCTTTGCACATCTAGAGAGGGACATTTTTGCCCATTCTTCTTTGCGAAATATCTCAAGCTCTGCCAGATTGGATGGAGAGCGTCTGTGAGCAGCAACTTTCAAGTCTTGCCACAGGTTCTCAATTGGATTTAGGTCTGGACTTTGACTGGGCCATTCTAACACATGAATATGCTTTGATCTAAACCATTCCATGGTAGCTCTGGTTGTATGTTTAGACCCTTTTCACACTTTAACTTTAACAGGTTTTCTTCTAAGATTGCTCTGTATTTGGCTCTATCCATCTTCCCATCAACTTTGACCAGATTCCCTTTCCCTGCTTAAGAAAAGCATCCCCACAACATGATGCTGCCACCAACATGTTTCACAGTGGGGATGGTGTGTTCAGGGTGATGTGCAGTGTTAGTTTTCCATCACACATAGGCCCGGATTCACAAAGCACTTACGCCGACGTATCTTGAGATACGCCGTCGTAAGTACAAATGTGCGCCGTCGTATCTATGCGCCGAACCAGAAACCAAGAAAATAGGCTGCATCCGACCAACGTAACTTTCCTACGCCGGCGTATCGTGGGCGCATATTTACGCTGGCGCTCCCATTGATTTTCAATTCAAATATGCAAATGAGTGAAATACGGCGATTGACAAACGTAGTTGCACCCGGCGCATTATATATGCAGTTTGCGTAAGACTTACATCCGGCGTAAAGTTATTCCCCATATAGGAGGCGCAACTCATGCAAAGGTATGGACCAAGGAATACAGCCGTCGTATTTTACGTTGTTTACGTAGTTCGTGAATATGGCTTGGCGTAGGTTACGTTCACGTCGTAAGCAGTGATTCGACGTATCTTAAGCAGTTGTTTCGACGTGATTCTGAGCATGCGCACTGGGATGCCTCCACGGGACGGCGCATGCGATGTACGTTATTGGTATCTTTATGACGCTCAATCCATCATTTACATGGGGTCACGCCTCATTTGCATGGCTCACGCCCACTTCCACTTACGACGAGTTACAACTAAGAAACCCAGAGTAGATTTGGAGGCAAGTGCTTTGTGAATCCAGTGCTTGCCTCTGTGCGCTGCATCGGCGTAGTATATATTAGATACGCTATGCCCGCATAAATATGCGCCGATGTATCTGAATCCGGGCCATAGCGTTTTGCTTTTAGGCCAAAAAGTTACATTTTGGTTTGCTGTATTCCCCACATGGCTTCTCACAAACCGCAAACAGGACTTCTTATGGCTTTCTTTCAACAATGGCTTTCTTCTTGCCACTCTTCCATAAAGGGCAGATTTGTGGAGTACACGACTAATAGTTGTCCTGTGTACAGATTCTCCCACTTGATCTGTGGATTTCTGCAGCTCCTCCAGAATTACCATGGGCCTCTTGGCTGCTTCTCTGGTGAATGCTCTCCTTGCCCGGCCTGTCAGTTTAGATGGACGGTCATATCTTGGTAGGTTTGCAGATGTGCCATACTCTTTCCATTTTTTGATGGATTGAACAGAGCTCTGTGAGATGATCAAAGCTTGAGATATTTTTTTATAACCTAAGTCTGGTTTAAAAATCTCCACAACTTTATCCCTGACCTGTCTGGTGTGTTCTTTGGCCTTCATGATGCTGTTTGTTCACTAAGGGCCCTTTCACACGTATGGACCGTATGTCCGCATTTTCATCCGTCCGTTGCGGATGAAAATGAGACATACATGGGTCCCTATGTGATTACGGGTGTCAGCGGATGACCATCCGCTGACACCCGTAATTTGTCCGCCTCCGCAAAGATCCACATTTTCGGACGGAAGAAAACCCTATTTTTCTTCCGTCTGCCGGATCGGATGAACACGGACATACGGTCCGTGTTCATCCGATTCCCCATAGGGGAGAGCGGAGGAAAGACAGGGCGGTCCCTGCACAGTGTGCGGGGACCGCCCTGTCAACTGCCAGCTCAGTGGGGATTTTACGGAGGATCCCTGCTGAGCTGTACGGACACACGGAGGCGGATCATTACTGATCCGCCCCGTGTGAAAGGGCCCTAAGGCTCTCTAACAAACTTCTGAGGTCTTAACAGAACAGCTGTGTTTATACTGAGATGAAATTACACACAGGTGGACTCTATTTACAAATTTGGTGACTTCTGAAGGCAATTGGTTCCACTAGATTTTAGTTAGGGGTATCAGATGAAATCCCAATAAAATACATTTACATTTTTGGTTGTAACAGGACAAAATGTGAAAAATTTCAAGGGGTATGAATACTTTTTCAATGCACTCTATCAGTTTTTAGTTTTTTTTCCTTTTTATGATTACAAACACCCAATGGATTGCTCAATATGTCTCCATATACCCTTTGCCAGACTTTCAAAATCATAATCCTCACCAGTCCTATTAAAGAGGATGTAAACCCATTCTGTATCCTTGTACCTACAGATATAATAAGGATTACCTGTAGGTACCATGCATATCGCCTAAACCTTCATAGTTTAGGAGATATTCACACTTCTGCTTACCAGATGCAGATGCCCCGAGACGAAGTGACCTATCACGAAACGCGTCGGGCAGAGCGAGCAACGTGCTGACGTCATCCCCTCTCATCGTTGTAATCTCTACAAGAGCGGTCTTTTTTTCCTGTAAGCGTCCGGCCGGCGCTGCAGGTTCGAATGCCTATGATTAACATCAGAAATGTGAGTTGTATACTTATTACTTATGTGCTTGTTTAAATAAATACCCCTGGTTTTACACTATAGAAGCACTTCTTTCTTTCACATGATCGCTACCATTGAGCCTATGAGTGAAGCTCTGCTGTATCGTGAATATACCACTAACCAGTTCCCTATTTGGAGTGATATGCTGGGTTTGGTCCATGAGGACCTTTGCATCTGGTAAGCAGATTTTTATCAACGGTGGTGGATTCACATGAGGTTCGCTGGGATCACAAGCAGTTATCAGCTGGACTGTGCACGGGTGTTTAAATCTGACACTTCTCTATGGACTGTCTTCACTTACTAGGGACATTTAATTGAACATTGAGTTTGCCCTTTCTTTTTTCGTACATTTTTTTGCATGATCAATTTTCTTCACTTATATTGCAACTCTCTTTGCATTGGTTTTAGAGTACACTGATCGATAGGTTAGGTTCCCAGTTGGTTGGAACCACAACATATCACTGTTATATCACTGTTACTTACATGTATCACTGTATTTGTGCTTGTTTTAGATTTTTCAGGTACAACACAATTGTATTGGGCTTTATGTCCTCTATTTGTGTCCTTTAACCACTTGAGACCCGCGCAATTGACAAAAGACGTCAACAGCGCGGCTCTCAAGTGCCAACTGGACGTCTTTGGACGTCATTTAAAAGCATTACCCGCGCGCGCCACTGGGGGGCGCACAGCGGGTAAACACTGTCCCGGCGCATCGCTCGGGAGCCGATGCGTGTACCTGGCGGCCGCGATGTCCGCCCGGTACACGCGATCGTTGGTAAGACAGCAGGGACGTGGAGCTCTGTGTGTAAACACAGAGCTCCACGTGCTGTCAGAGGAGAGGAGACCGATCTGTGTCTCTTGTACATAGGGACACAGCATCGGTCACCTCCCCCAGTAACCCCCCCCCCACACAGTTAGAACACACCCAGGATACACATTTAACCCCTTCCTCACCCCCTAGTTTTAACCCCTTCACTGCCAGTCACATTTATACAGTAATTAGTGCATTTTTATAGCACTGATCGCTGTATAAATGTGAATGGCGCCAAATTTGTGTCAAAAGTGTCCGATGTGTCCGCCATAACGTCGCAGTCCCAATAAAAATCGCAGATCGCCGCCATTACTAGTAAAAAAAATAATAATAAAAAAAATATATAATTCTGTCCCCTATTTTGTAGGCGTTATAACTTTTGCGCAAACCAGTCGCTTATTGCGTTTTTTTTTTTTTTTTTACAAAAATACGTCGAAAAATACGTATCGGCCTTAACTGAGAAAAAAAAGAGTTTTTTAAAAAAAAAAATTGGGATATTTATTATAGCAACAAGTAAAAAATATATATATATTTTTTACTGTAAATTGTCGCTCTTTTTTTGTTTATAGCGCAAAAAATAAAAACCGCAGAGGTGATCAAATACCACCAAAATAAAGCTCTATTTGTGGGGAAAAAAGGACGTCAATTTTGTTTGGGAGCCACGTCGCACGACCGCGCAAATGTCAGTTAAAGCGACGCAGTGCCGTAAGCTGAAATTTCGCCTGGGAATGAAGGGGGTTTATGTGCCCAGTAAGCAAGTGGTTAAAGAGGAACACTAATTTTTGGTTTAGCGCAGTTACACTGCAGTTGTTTCCAATTTTTCCACAGGTCCTATTACAAAACAGTTCTGAGAGTCTCTGCCTATGATGTGAGGGGGTGTGTGCCTTTCCTCCAATCAGCAATTTTAGCTATCTTGGCTGTATGTCCAGACATCACATTCTGTGTTAACCAGAAAGAGAAAATCTCTTAACATGATCTCAACTTTATAAACAGTAAATAAATGTGAAGACAGCAGATATACATGTAAAACCTACAGTATGTAGCGAGGTTTGGTTAATCTCTGTGTATCATCTGAGGCTGTTCACTTCACTGGGTGTATGGGGGGTTTACATCCACTTTAACCACTTAACCCCTGGACCATATTGCTGGTCAAAGACCAGAGCACTTTTTGCGATTCGGCACTGCGTCGCTTTAACTGACAATTGCGCGGTTGTGCGACGTGGCTCCCAAACAAAATTGGCGTCCTTTTTTTCCCACAAATAGAGCTTTCTTTTGGTGGTATTTGATCACCTCTCCAATTTTTAGTTTTTGCGCTATAAAAAAAAATAGAGCGACAATTTTGAAAAAAATGAATATTTTTTTTACTTTTTGCCATAATAAATATCCCCCAAAAAATATAAAAAAGTTTTTTTTCCCTCAGTTTAGGCCGATACGTATTCTTCTACATATTTTTCGTAAAAAAAATCGCAATAAGCGTTTATTAATTGGTTTGCGCAAAAGTTATAGCGTTTACAAAATAGGGGGTAGTTTTATGGCATTTTTATTAATATTTTTTTTTTTACTAGTAATGGCGGCGATCAGTGATTTTTTTTCGGTACTGCGACATTATGGCGGACACTTCGGACACTTTTGACACATTTTTGGGACCATTGGCATTTTTATAACGATCAGTGCTATAACAATGCATTGATTACTATAAAAATGCCACTGGCAGGGTAGGGGTTAACACTAGGGGGCAGGGAAGGGGTTAAGTATGTTCCCTGGGTGTGTTCTAACCGTAGGGGGGGGTGGACTCACTAGAGGAAATGTCTGATCGCAGTTCATACATTGTATGAATAGACGGTCAGGCATTTCTCCCCTGACAGGACCACAGCTCCCGGTCCCCACTCTGTAACGAGCGAATGCGGGTGCCCGGCGGTGATCGCGACCACCAGGCACGCGCGTGGGAGTCAGGAGCGAGCGGGGGGCACGCGCCCCCCTAGTGGCCGTAATGCGAGCTGACGTTATACTACGTGCTCTCGTGCAGGGGAGCCGACCTGCCTCCGTAGAACTGCGGCGGCTGGTCGGCATGTAGTTAAGTACCAGAATGACTTCAAAAGATATCAGTAGCTTGGTATTACTGTATATATATGGACAGCTAAGAACAGAACAGGACAACTGAAAGAAAATCTGATGTTATAATATTTATTTAAATAAAATGGCAAATCACTAATGTACAGATTAGCTACAACTTGAGAGAACATCAAGTCCAATTTTCCACTTTAATTCTAGGTCCAAAAATGCCAAGAATCTTGTTTCAATTTTTAACGACTTAAGGACGGACCCCTTCACGCTGATATACGTTGGCAGAACGGCATGTGGGTCACAACCTGGTCCTGTTCTCCGTGACCGCGCACGCGGGACCCGCGGACCCGATCGCCGCCTTGTCCCGCGATCGGGTCACAGAGAGGACGAACGTGGAGAGGTGAGTGTAAACAAACCTTCCCTGTTCTACCGAGTGTGGCTGTCAATGATCGTCTGGTCCCTGTGTTAGGGAACGACGATCAGTGACGTCACACATCCAGCCACGCCCCCCCACAGTAAGAACACTCCCTCAAAACACACTTAACCCCTACAGCGCCCCCTCCTGGTTAACCCCTTCACTGCCAGTGGCATTTTCACATTAATCAGTGCATTTTTATAGCACTTTCACTGTGAAAATGACAATGGTCCCAAAATAGTGTCAAAAGTGTCAGATGTGTCCGCCATAATTTTGCAGTCACGAAAAAAATCGCTGATCGCCGGCATTACTACTAAAAAAAAAATATTAATACAAATGCCATAAAACTATCCCCTATTTTGTAAACGCTAACAATTTTGCGCAAACCAATCAATAAACGCTCATTTTGCGAATTATGTAGAAGAGTACGTATCGGCCTAAACTGAGGGAAAAAAATGTTTTTTATATATATTTTTGGGGGATATTTATTATAGCAAAAAGTAAAAAATATTGCATTTTTTTTAAATTGTCGCTCTATTTTTGTTTATAGCGCAAAAAATAAAAATCGCAGAGGTGATCAAATACCACCAAAAGAAAGCTCTATTTGTGGGGGAAAAAAGACGCCAATTTTGTTTGGGAGCCACGTCGCACGACCGCGCAATTGTCAGTTAAAGCGACGCAGTGCTGAATTGCAAAAAGGGGCCAGGTCCTTTACCTGCCTAAAGGTCCGGGTCTTAAGTGGTTAAAGGGAAAGTTCCATTCAAACGGCACCACCCTTTGGGCTGCTTTAGCTGAATTTGTGTTAGTAAAAGACAATTCGCGCAATTGTCAGTTAAAGCGACGCAGTGCTGAATTGCAAAAAGGGGCCAGGTCCGTTACCTGCATATTGGTCCGGGTCTTAAGTGGTTAAAGACTAATCTGAAATCTATCTCCATGTAATCTTTTATGTCTAAGGATTAGTTACATCATTTTTATATTAGCAATGACAGCGATTTTTTTTATCTGTAGCTTTTCCAACTGCTGCATAAAGAAAATTGACATCACATGACCACCCGAGGACTGCCACCTGTCCACAGCGGAGCATTCTTTCAATGTGTGGAAGCATCCTGATTACTAATTTGGCAGTGAAATATACTGATCTGTAAAGAAAACTGAAAGCCTTTATGGATTTCTGAACATTTATATAAATAATAATAATAATAAAAAAAATGTACGTGTATATAGCCTTCTTGTCAATAAAAGTAGTAAATTCAGTTGGAGGAACAAAAACTGTTTTGAGCAATGTATTATCTGGCACGCGAATAAACTTAATTAACAATGAGGTAAATGTGGTAGACCAAAAAATGCAATAAAGTACAATTTTCAAACAATGGTGGAGTCATAACACAGTCGCTCCTCTAAATCACTGCTGGCACCGAAGTTTCAACAGAGACAGCTGGCCTTGACACAAAGTATCCATATCATTCCAAGGAGAAGACAGTTATTATGTTCTTTAGAGTAGATTTTGTCCAGCCAAAGTGACTTGGCAGACTGGTGCCGGATTTCACTTTCTCAGCCTGTATATTTTGCACGATAAGATGTAGTCATGGCCTCTGTGACGTACAGAAAATACCTTATACCCATTCCGGGCTTCACACAAGGTAAACTTGTCGTGGCAAAAATGTAGAGAGGTGACAGGACCTCTTTATGTTGATGTGACTATCCCATTTGGAGAGTTACACTATTCTATAGAAGGGCTCATGGGATGAGCTTGGGATTGGCCTTTGGATGACAAACCCCATGGCATACAAGGCATACCTATGTAGAAGGGGAGTTGTCTGCTCTTTAATCAGTCCCTTGTCTGGTAGTGCCATAACAGCATACCATGGGGCCCTACACAAACCATACTACCCTCTTTGCATGTGGGGACACCGTAGGGTGCCCCGTCCTCTACATACCTACTTCAGGCATTATACCAACACTTATGAAAGCATTACAGGCAGGGTTAGCGCTGTTGTTAGGGTTATAGGAAAGGTTAGTGTTAGGGTTACAGGGAGTGTTAGTGTTAGTCTTAAGCCCTGTACATGCGATCGGTTTGTCTGATGAAAACGGACCGATGGACCGTTTTCATTGGACAAACAGATCATGTGTGGGCCCCATCGGTTTGTTTTCCATAGGTGAAAAAAAAATAGAACATGTTTTAAAATGTTCCTATGGATAAAAAAAACGATCGTCTGTGTGGAAGTCCATCGGTCAAAAATCCACGCATGCCCAGAATCAAGTCGACGCATGCTCGGAAGCATTGAACTTCATTTTTCTCAGCACGTCGTAGTGTTTTACGTCACCGCGTTTGGACACGGTCGGATTTTTGACCGATGGTGTGTAGATTTTTCTCCGATGGAGTTCCACACAGACGATCGTTTTTTTCTATCGATTTTTTTATCCATAGGAGGATTTTAAAACATGTTCTATTTTTTTTCACCGATGGAAAACAAACCCACACACGATCGGTTTGTCCGATGAAAACAGTCCATCGGTCCGTTTTCATCAGACAAACCCATCGTGTGTACAGAGCTCTAGAGCTCTAGAGTAACACAGAGAGTTAGTGTTGGTGTAAGGCCCCGTACACACGACCAAACATGTATGCTGAAACTGGTCCGCGGGCCAGTTTCAGCATACATGTTCGGTCGTGTGTGGGCGCGAGCGGGCCGAATTCCAGCAAACATTTGCCCGCCGGGCCTTTTCCCAGCAGACAAATATTCCTGGACGTGTTTTAAAACCGTCCGCTGGAATCCTGCCCGCTCGGACATGTACGGTCGTCAGTACAGACCTACCGTACATGTCCAGGCGCCCCGCCGTCCCTCGCATGCGTCGAATGACTTCGACGCATGCGTGGAAGCCTTTAAATGGCAGGCCCGCCCACGTCTCCGCGTCATCGCCGCGTCATCGTCGCGGCGACGACGCGGACACGCCCCGCGTATTGTTTACGCGCGGACTTCTGTACGATGGTGTGTACAACCATCGTACAGAAGCCCTCTGGCAGACATGTACGGTGAAAACGGTCTGACGGACCGCTTTCACCGTACATGTTTGTTCGTGTGTACCCGGCCTTAGAGTTACAAGAAGGGTTAGTGTTTGTGCTAGAGTTACAGGGAGGGTTAGTGTTAGGGCTACATAGAGGGTTAGTGTTGGTGTTATAGTTACAGGGAGGGTTAGTGTTAGTGTTACAAGGAGGGTTAATGTTGGTGCTAGATTTACAGGAAGGGTTAGTGTTACAAGGAGAGTTAGTGTTGGGGTTAGAGTTACAGGGAGGGTTAATGTTAAGGTTACAGGGAGGGTTAGTGTTAGGGTTACAAGGAGGGTTAGTGTTTGTGCTACAGTTACAGGAACGGTTCATGTTAGGGTTACACAGAGGGTTGGTGTTGGTGTTAGAGTTACAGGGAGGGTTAAGCCTTGTACACATGGCCCAGAATCTCATCAGGAAAAAACATTGTTTTTCCTAACGAGATTCTTGGCAAGAATCTCTTGCCGGCCAAGTGTACACACATTCCATTCAAAAGAACCACCGTTCTTTTGAATAGCACAAAAGCGGTGACATCATCGACTACGACGGCATGCACTCGTCACATTTGATGCCGTCGCCGCCATCTTGTTACACCCTACCTATGCCTTGGAAGTTACCGCGCATGCGTCAAAGTCATTTCGAGCATGCGCGGGTTTCCTCAGCGACAGGTAAGTATACAGACGCTTGAGTTTATCGAGAATCACAATGTGAAAATAGAGAGCAGGTTCTCTATTTTTCTTGTCTAGATTCTGGGCAGTTTTCTTGACGAGAAACCTCAAAGCCTCTTACACACGCTCGGTTTACTCGGCAAGAAAGCTCTGTGTGTGTACGAGGCTTTAGAGTTTGGGTAACATGAAGGTTACTGTTAGGGGTTATAGAATGCTTTAGTGTTAGTAATACCGGCAGTCCCCGGGTTACAAACAAGGTTCTGTAGGTTTGTTCTTAAAGTGGATCTAAAGGAAGAAGGTTTTTTTATCTTAATGTATTCTATGCATTAAGATAAAAAAAAACCTGTGTGCAGCAGCCCCCCTCAGCCCCCCTAGTACTTACCTGAGCCCCATCCCTATCCAGGTGACTTGACTGTCTGGGACTCTCCCTCTTGATTGGCTAAGACACAACAGCAGGCATCATTGGTTCCCGCTGCTGCCAATCAAAGTCAGTGAGCCAATGAGGAGAGAGGGGGTCAGGGCTCGAGCCGCGGCCCGTTGTCTGAATGGACACACAGAGCAGCAGCTCGGCTCATGTGCCCCCATAGCAAGCTGCTTGTTCGGGCATTCGGGAGGAGGGAGGAGCCAGGAGCGCTGGCAAGGGACCTGAAAAGAGGAGGTAAGTATAGCATGTTTGTTATTTTTAAACAAAAAAAAAAAAATGAGACTTTAATATTACTTTAAGTTGAATTTATATGTACCGTAAGTTGGAACAGGTAATTTTTTTAAGTGCAACTCCAAAACAGACAAAAAACATATTTTTGAGTTTTTTGGATATCATAAGGAAGGCTTAACACCCCTGTAATCTTTATTTTGCTGTCTATACCCTGTTCAGAAGATTCCACCTCACTTTCTATCACTGTGACATTTGGATTTAGAACATTTTGGGTTGTTGTGGAAACAAGGATTAATGATAAAGCTTCAGTGGAGACACCTTTTTCCCATGATAACTCCTCCAGGAGTGAATTTCCCTTCCTAGGGGTAGATTTCCTCTTGCTTCCTTGTGTCTTCCTCTGTTTATATATGTTGTATGTAAGTCGGATGTATGTAACCACCATTATAGGGATGGTGAGCATGGGGGTTATAGTGAGGGTTAGCATGAGGGTTAGAGGGATGGTAAGTTAATGGTTACAGGGGAAGTTAGTCCTACAGGTAGTGTAAAAGTTACCATGATGGGGACCTTTAATAGACATTATCACCTTGCCCATGCAAGGCTAAGTGACCATGCCCCAGCAAAGGGTCCCGACCCCTTCAGGTAAATTTTCATTTAGCCATTGGGGTACATTGTATTAATGTGCAATTTAATATGTGTAATACCACAACATGCGTTAGCATGTTTGGCTTCCATTCATAGCACCTCAAGGCTAACAAACTTCAAAGCACCCATGCAGCAGCATACCACAATGCAATACTGTGAGTTTTGGTGTGTAGCTTGTGAAAAAAAAATGCTGCACATCCATTTTTTTGTCTGTTCTGGTGCTTTGACAGTACATTCAAAGTGAACAGGCTGCCTTATTGCAACACGTTTTAAGCACAATAACATCATGTGCATCTGCCAGCTTTAGAGCATGGAATTGAGCTGTGAATTGGGAGTTTTATGTTAAGAACTACAGTCACTGATTTCTGGCAGCTAAACCCCAATGTGCCAACCATTCAGGGTTGCTACTTTTTATATTTATGAATGACCATGACCAGTGTAGATAAGATGTCCCACCTTGTTTTGTGTCTGCCCGACCATGAGTACTCACCATCCCTCTTGCTATTAACTAAATGAATGAGACCACACATGAATTGGAGTACAAAAGGGCATAGCAGCCTTTAAAATTAGCAAAAACAACTTATCAGCCTGTTGGTCTTATGACGGCGCCCAGAATTCCAACTTGTTCCACTTGAAACACTGCGGGACCTTTTACCATACCAGGCCTCCAGCCGTGACACACCAGATCGGAGACAACCCACACCCGCAGTGCAACCATTACCGTATTCCAGCTGTAGCGTTACCCCCGGAGGAGCCGCTGATCAGATTTGGGATCGGCGTATTTAAGTTACCTCTTGTGTTGAGAGCAATAACAGAATGTCCAGGACCGTTGGTTGACGTTTTCCAATGCTTTATTTTCCCGGTCAAACACGACCAATACATAACTCGAGGTAGACAGGATAGGTTGGTGAAGGTAGAGCAACTTCACAGTATCAGGCTATGGATAATAAAGGCAGTCTTGCCCTTTAGCAATAGTATTTGTATGCGTCGCCACTCCAGCCGGAGTGGGTGAAGTGCCCCTGGACAGACATCTCTCACAGGCCTGGCAGCCAGAGCGCCACTTAAATCTTCTGGGAGGAACAAGTCTCTGCCACAGACTTGGCTCAATTCAAATTAGAAAGATAGGTGAGACCTCTGCCACAGGCCTAGTGTGGAAATTGTGAATGGTAGAGCAAATCCTCCCAGTATGTCTTTGGCGTCACCGACTGACAGCTTGAATGTGACCTGTCAGTGTCCGGTGCCCAGATCTCCGATGGTTCGAATCCCTGTTGGATCACCTGCCTCGGGGTTCTCCTCAGACCGATCCCCCACCGAACAGCACCCAGTTTGGGATCTTCTCAATAGAAGGGGGGACCCAGTAAGTCACTGGGGCCCCTTTGCAGCATCAGTTGCTTCAGGCTATGAGAGCCCAGAGTCAGGAACTCAGCGTAGTACGCGACCCCGGCCTGGTAGGCCATAGTGACGGGGTCCGTGATGTGCGCACATCCTAAAGGTGGGTGCCGCACCTGTAACCAGGAACCCGCGAAGAACCCCGAACAACGGCCACCGCCACAGAAATACCCCTCCCCAGCATGCCCCGCAAGGGCAAACTCCTCCAATTGGCTGCTGGGAAGAAGCAGCTCCGCCTGGACCCCTCTGGCGCCACCTGCCGCCCAGAGATGATAACGTATCTCTGGGGCACAGACTGACCCACAGGACAGATCCAGATTTGGCGACCGCCAAATTTAACAGAATCAAAGAATGAGAGCAACATAACTCTCTAATTTCCCCACTAAATTTAAAGTAAACAGGCGCTACACAGCTAACCTTAGTTACTGGAATACACCAGAGGGGCATATGCCACCGATGAGCCCCCCACACTTCCATCTCAACCGTATTTTCTTCAACCGTCAAAAGACCAACCACCGCCACACGATCAGCTGCCATGACGTTCTTTGCTCATATTGCACCTGCAAAGAAATAAAGCAAACCAACCAAACAAAACAAAACACAGGGAGGGTGGGTAGGAAACTGCCTGCTTGTCACCTGTCCCTTCTCTGCTGTCCAGGAGACCCAAACTATCCCTTAACTAACTACCACAAACCCCTCCTCATCCTGTTGCTCTAACCCAGCCTTTCTCAACCTTTTTACTGCTGGGGAACCCTAAAAATAATTTTCAGGTCTCGGGGGAACCACTGATAATACCCATTCATTGGGGGTCAGTGGGAACAATGGGCCAGATCCACAGCCAGCGGGCTTAACTTAAATCTTCCTATTTAAGTTACACCGCCAAAAAATTTCTACCTAAGTGCCCGATCCACAAAGCACTTACCTAGAAATTTTCGGCTGTGCAACTTAAATCTGTCCGGCGCAAGGCGTGCCCAATCTAATGGGGCGAGTTCCATTTAAATTAGGCGCGCTCAAGAGCGGGTCTCATTCAGGCGTCCCACTTTAGCTCGGGGGGGAGGTGGAGATCGGCAGCGGAATTGACAGACCCGAATGGCGAATACCGCCTTGACTTTTTAAGAGCGAGCCAGCTGACCCACTTCTTAAGTAGCATCCCAGCCCCCCCCGACTGGACAGGTACCACTGACAAAGTTGGAGGAGTTATGTGAAGAGACTGGAGTGCTTCCACATGCTCTCTCCCTGCTTTATGCCATGCTGATCGCCCCCCCCCCCCCGGAGACTACCAGATGCCGGCCCTGGCAAAATGGGAAAAAACAGACCATAATCCGCTTCACACACAAATCATCTTTGTGTGCGAAGACCCAGGAGACGAACTACAAGGTCCTTACTCGCTGGTACAGGACCCCAGACCTCCTAAAGAGACTATTTCCCAACACGTCCGACGCCTGCTGGAGATGCCAGCAGGATAAGGGCACCCTGCTCCACGTGTTCTGGACCTGTCCACGGATCAGGGGCTTCTGGGGAGAGGTACGCCGGATCACACAAAAATTTACAGGGTACATAGTGCCGGATGACCCGGCCTACTTCCTCCTGCACGCAACCAACATACCACCAGGAGTCTACAAGACATCAGTGGTGCGTCACCTTTTGGAGGCCTGTGTGCCTCTCCGCTGGAAGTCCCCTCACCCTCCGACTATTGCTCTCTGGCTGAATAAGGTAGACGAGATCAGTCGAATGGAAGACTTGATCCTCTCCAGCCAACAGCGTCAGGAGACATACTCTGAGACGTGGCAGTTGTACAACATTTTTAAATATTCGGACGAAGTTCAGAAACTCAGAGAGGTCGATTGCCCGACGTCAACCCAGCCACAGGTATAATACCTGCCCTCCTTGACAAGCTGAATATCCAGAAACGGATTAGGTACACCTTACGCCCTTAGGGGTGCTTTACACCGATCCTGCTCGTGCAACCCCCCCTCCCCCCACCCACCTTTCACTAAACCTTTCTCTGCTCCTTTCTACTCTGCTCTTTAACCTCTTACTCTATTTCCTTTACTGAAAACGGAAAATGGCTCTAGGGGTCGGTCCGACAGGACTACGCTATCAGGACAGGAGGCGATAGCCTTAAACACTGAGGGACACACCCCTGCCGGGACTTAGTTATACTTTGCTGCTTCCCTGAAGTAATGTGTATATGAGCATGGGCCCACGTGTACGTTTGTATCTGTATACAAGTTCTATTGTCTCTGCTGTTATTATTGTATGTTGATGGTCCGTGTCCCTTTCCTTTTTTATCCCACTCTTCTGCAACCTTCACATTCTTTCTTCTGCCCACTTTTCTTCTCTCCTCACTCATTTTCTTTCCCCTTCACACTTTTTACTTTTCTGCACCCCATACAACCGCTCCCGTGCTCCCGCGTCGGGAAAAAAAAGAGATGCGGCGGAAAAAAAAAAAAAAATTTAAAAAAAAATTGACAGCGTCGCGGGAAAGAAGGGTCTACTTTTACATGGTGTACTAACTTTACACTTTGTAAAAGTAGCCCTAAATTTGCGTTTGCAAACTAACAACTTACGGAGACTTCACGAAGGGAAACCGCTTCGTGGATCTCCGTAATCGTAAATCGTAAACTAACAACTTACGGAGACTTCACAAAGGGAAACCGCTTTGTGGATCTCCGTAATCTCTCGTCGAAATTCCGCGTCGGGTATGCAAATTAGAACTTACGGAGACTTCACGAAGGGAAACCGCTTTGTGGATCTCCGTAAGTGCTAATTTGCATACCCGACGCGGAATTTCGATGAGAAATGCCCCCAGCGGCGGCCGAGGTACTGCATCCTAAGATCCGACAGTGTAAAACTATTACACCTGCCGGATCTTAGGAATATCTATGCGTAACTGATTCTGTGAATCAGTCGCATAGATAGAAACAGGGATACGACGGCGTATCAGTAGATACGCCGGCGTATCCCTTTTGTGGATCTGGCCCAATGCCCCTTACTTAGGTGGTCAGTGAGAAGAATGCCTTTTTTTACAGTAGTGGAAAGAATGCCCCCCTTACAGAGAACTATGAAGATCATTGGTGTAATACCACTGGCTCCTCCAAGTGGAATTGGCTCTGAACTATGTAGGCACCATCAAACAGGAGGTAAATCAGCCACAGCTCAAGGAACCCCTAGCCACCTCTGGAGGAACCCTAGTTGAGAATGGCTGCTTTAACCAATCCACCTCTCCCCCATTCTCCACCTACAATCCTTAACCCCATCATTGCTTCCCCTTCTCACACTGTCATACTGGTCCTGTACTATCTTTCATTTTATTTTCTCTCGCTCCGGGCCTTATTATATGATTGGAATAGTTTTCCACCAATATTCCAGCATGTGGGTACATGTCCATTCTGTACATTCAAACAATACTTTATACTGTGCTTATATATTACTTTATACATTACTCTGTAACTGGTAACAAATGCAACAACAGTCACTTTCTAGCAATCACAAACTTCACACATGAGTCCCCTGACTTGTGAGTGCTGAAATTCTATACAACAATTCACATGTAAACTACAGAAACCTATCGCTTTCTCATCAAGGCTGAAACTGTGACCCCCAGAGACAATTCATCTTGGCCTGGGACACACAAGTTTACAGAACTCGAGGAAATGGTTTACCATAGTTCAGCCCTGTAACTGATACCCTTGCTGCAGTGAACGCGGCCATAAGGTTAGGGAAAAGAATAGATGGGTTATTATTTTCAACATGTGTTTGCAGTTGAGGAAGTTAAAAGATCTCCCTTAATTAGCCTGGACGTACTGACGGCTGAGGGTACTCCATTTTTCATCCCAACCATCCTCCTGTATAATGCAAAGCACATCCCAGGCATTTCTCCCTGGTGGAAGTCCTTGATTTTTACAGATAATGGCCCTCTCGTGGTGTTTTTTTTGGGGGGGTTCCTGGGAGGGCTTCAGTGTTTTGGGATCATAAAATAAGAATGAAGAATGCAAATGTGTCCAGCCTTCAATGGGATTATCACCGTGAGTTGTTCATTATCCGAAATCATTTAACCTCCTGTGTGTATTGCATTTCACAAAACCACAGAGTTTCTGAGTGGCTTTAAATGAAAGTTAATTCATCTTTTGATTATGTGTAATACAAATCACGACTGTGCTAATGATTGTGCAGCATGTTACAGCTTATATAAAATAGGACACATGCTTAACATTCAGTCGGGCCCCCCACATACAGTATATGCTACATGTTAAAATTTGTTTTTGGCAGGTGGGTTAGGATTCTCTATTACCATCAGGCCTTCTGTTTTATTCTGTCATTGTTCTCCCTTTCCCATCCCAATTTACTCCTATTCTCCACCCCCCCACTATCACCCCTCTCCTCCTTACCCTCCACATCCTCTTTCTTGCCTGCATCTCAACTCACTCCTTTCCTATCCCCTTCCCACTCCTCTGCACCCCTCACATTCTCTTCTATCCTCAACCTTTCCCTGTCCCCTCCTATCGTGTCCCTTTCCCTTTTCTTCCCACTCATCTGCACCCCTCACATTCTCTTCTATCCTCAACCTTTCCCTGTCCCCTCCTATCGTGTCCCTTTCCTTTTTCTTCCCACTCTTCTGCAACCTTCACATTCTTTCTTCTGCCCACTTTTCTTCTCTCCTCACTCCTTTTCTTTCCCCTTCACACTTTTTACTTTTCTGCACCCCATACAACCGCTCCCTTGCCCGCTTCTCTTCTACCTACAACCCTTTCCTCTCCCCTCCCATCATGCCCCTTTATTATTTCCTTCCCACCCCTGTGCACCCTTCACATACTCTAGCCTGCCTGCCTCTTGTCTCTCCTCACTCCTTAACTATCCCCTTCCCACTCCTCTGCACCTCTCACATCCTCCCCCTTGCCTGCTTTTCTTCTACCCTCAACCCTCTCTTCTCCCCGCCTACTATGATTTTACTCCTATGCATATGTAGCACTACCCTCGCAGGAGCTGCTGGTTGATTTGGGTGGCACGATTACCTCATGGCTCCCCCGAATTCCTAGGGGTTAATGATGCGTATTACATTTGGTAGAAGTAAAAGGTATGTCCACAACAGGTGCTCTTTGCTGAGCTCTTTATTACCCAACTGGGTAAAAACAATAAACTTGTGGTGAGGAAAGTATAGTTGAAGAAGAAAGGAGAACAGCAGATTCAGGCGTGATAATAGAGAAACAGTCCTGCTCCCAAGCGTAACACTTCTGTGCGCCACTCCTGCCTGAGTGGGTTTAGTGTACCCGGAGAGGCCTCTCTCACTGACCTGGCAGCCGGAGTATCACTCGAACATTTGTAGGATAAAGTCCCTGCCACAGACCCTCCTTGGTGAACTTTGAACTTAAGGAAAAGTCTCTGCCACAGACCCTCCTTGGTGAACTTTGAACTTAAGGAAAAGTCTCTGCCACAGACCCTCCTTGGAGAACTTCAGGGAGACACCTCTGCCACAGGCCCTCTCTGACTTGTAGTTACGGAGGCAATCCTCCTTAGATAAGTTACACCTGGATCTCCTTCAACTTGTCGCTCAGGTACCGACTGACAGGGGATCAATCCTTCAGTGTCCGGTTACCTTGATGGTTTGTCCAGGCCCTTTTGGATCGCCAGCCTCTCAATGGCGCTCCTCATATGGACTCCCCACCAAACAACAATACAGCTTGCGATCCTCAAAGGTGGGAACGTAGTCGCACAATGGGTTCCCATCGCTGTTCAGATGCTCCGGGCCAACATGGTCCCGGAACCAGAAACACTGCGTGGCACGCACGCCCAGGCCAGGTAGGCCATAACGCTGGGGCGCCGTGATGTGGTCACACTAAAGGTGGGTGCCACACTCGAAGAAGAAGACCCAGAACCAATGGCGTCTGCCTCATAAATACCCCTCCCCAGCATGCACAGCGAGGCCAAATCCTCCTGATTGGCTGCTGGGAAAGAGCACCCAAACCTTGACTCCACTGCTGCCACCTGCAGAATCGGGGTTGGAAGAACACCCCAATGCAACAGAATAGCCTACAGCCAAGCCGAGACAGAGACCCTGTTTTGCACTTAACAATTTGGATCAGATTTCATCTACACTCTGATCTCCCTCTAAATTTAACTAGCACCGGTACCATAAAGTACACAGACATTACACATATGCACTGGAATTATGCTAACCAAGAAGAAAGAAGATGCGGTACCTTGTTTAAACACCGCAAGTGAGCTCATGGACATCACCTCAACCCTTTCCTCTCCCCTCCCATCATGCCCCTTTCCAATCCTCTTCCCACTCCTCTGCACCCATTACATCCTCCCACTCAACTGCTTGTCTTTTCTCATCACTCCTTTCCTTTCCCCATCCTACTCCTCTGCATACCTCACATCCTCCTCTCTTCCCGCTTCTCTTCTCACTCCATTGGCGACTGGCTGGTGCTCCATTTTTGGGGGGCACAAACAAACACCCCCCTCTAGACTCACTCGCTAGCTCGCTAGCCCCACTTGCAAGCCCACTCACCAGCCCCGCTTGCAAGCCCACTCACCAGCCCCAATCGCAAGCCTACCAACCCCGCACTTACCCCATCTAGGTCCCAGGCGGCTTCCGCTGCTTCTCCTCCCAGTCAATCCGGTTGCTTCTCCTCCTGGCCAATTCGGTCTTAGGACCCGCTTCCTGTCCTTATTGGCCAGGAGGAAAAGCAGGAAGACAATAGCGAATTTTGATTCCCTTTTGTTACAAGTGGGTGGGCTCAGGGCGCAGTGCTCTGCACCACAAGCCCAACCTTTTTGAAGCCAATTAGAGCCTCTAATCATGTGCTTTGCAGAACCCCCCCCTCCCCCGAAGAACTCCATGCGTCTGGCGCCCTGAATGGAGATTAGGGGCCGGCCATAGAGATTAGGGGGGCGGTGCCCCTGTGCCCCTTATGGATGGGCCGCCACTGCCTCACTTCTTTCCTCTCCATTTCCCACTCATTGTAATGGCCCTGGTAAATGGGAGTGAACCACAACTGTGGTTAGCAAGGATTTCAATGCACTTCTCTATGTGAGAATTCAGTATTGGACCCCAGGTGTCACTCCACACAAATAGGAGTTTGGGGGTTCTCTACATCATCTCTCTCTCACATAAAAGGAAGGCGTTGAGCTACTAGGGGAAGACGTATTACAACATGCGACCAAACCGTAGCGTTAAAAGAATATGATGCACGTGAAGATTGCAATGCTGTTCTGTATGCAAGTGAACAGTATCGGACCCCAGGCATCACTCCAATCAGGGAACAGGAGTTTGGGGGTTCTCTGCATCATATCACTTTAGCATAGAGAATGCATTAGGTCATTAAGGGAGTAGGTATGAAATACCTCAAGGCTTAGCATAGAAAAGTTAGGGCGAACATGTTCAGTAACTTAGGGCATAGGCCCATAAACAAGTTATAACTTATGTCAAGCACGTAGTAAATAAGAATAGTGATAGCAACTAGTAATTGCATAAGAAAGGCATATATAGCTCAGCTTATTTGAGAGTATATGTTCCTTTAAGATGTTGCGCAGCAAACAGCCAAAACACAACAGTCAGTCCCAAGTAGTAAGATGATAGGAAATAAGCCAGCGTGTATAGGACTTGTATAACAGCAATATGTATAGCAGATCTTCTTAAGGCACTACAAGTAACACAATGTCTACTTATCAGTTTGCAGGGCTCATTGTATTCTGTAGTGTAGGGTGTCAGCAGCAATGGTAGCCTTCTATGGAGGCTCTCCTGGTGGGGGATATCTTGCGGTGTCCACAGCAGCTCATGCAAGGCTGGCAGCGCAGATCCAGGCATGAATTGTACCCAGTCAAGGGATAGATGGTACCTGTAGTTTAAAAATACCCAAGCCGGCGGTGAGTCGCACTTCCGCATTTCAAGCTGGAACACACGCGGCACCGGGCGATGACGTCATTGCGCGGGCGCCGTATGCGTTCCAGCGTGGATAGGCACTACGGCGACGAGAGCGCCTGTAAAACTCATCTGCACACTGACATCCTCTCCCTTGTCCACTTCTCTTCTATTCTCAACCCTATCCCCTCCTATCGTGCCCCTTTCCTATGCTCTTTCTACTCCTCTGCACCCCTTATATCCTCTCCTCTTCCCTCTTCTCTCCTCCCTCCTTTCCTCTCCCCTCCCCACTCTTCTGCACCTCTCACATCCACACCCTTGCTGCTTCTCTTCTGTCCTCAACTCTTCTCATCTCCCCTCCCATTATGATTTAACTCCTATGCACATGCACTGAAGTCCCAGAAGAACCCTAACCCTAAAACCCAACCACTGATCTTAAGGCCTTCATTTACTGTTTAACCCTAACCTTAGTTCTAAGTGAGTAAAAAAATGACCTCTATTTGACATAAATGAGCAACCTAATGATGTTCCTACATTTGACCTAAAGCCTAGGCAAAGATCACAAGGTTTCTGGTTCCATGTCATCCGGACTACGAATAGTCTATTATTTTCAGTCAGTCAGATCCGGATTAATACATTTACAGTGAGATAAGTGGAAAAGTAACTCGTAGTTATTGTGCATCATGACTAAACAGGAAACAGAGCCAGCAAATATAAATATGTAATATAAAATAGGGGAATATATCTCTAAAGCGGAGGTCCCGCGATCATTCTTTTTTTTGGTAGTCATTCAAACACATTCCAAACCATATGTTTGTGTGTTTAAAATCTGCTGCTGTCCTTTTTCGTTTCAAAGAAGTAGTTATAAAAACGGATTCCGGCCGTTTCCATCTTGCTTGTGGGCACGTGAAGCCCACAAACATTGATTTCCGGAAAGTGGTGAATGCTGAGCTCCCAGCATTCACTGCTCGTTCCCGCGCATGCTCAGTGTTTACGGCGAGCATCGCCGTAAACTTAGGGGTTGCCATCACAACAGGCGGTGGCGTTGGAAGTTCCGTTGTGATGGCAACCAAACCAATACAAAAAAATATCACTTCCCCTTTCGAAATCTCGCGGAAACTTGCGGCAGACCTCCGCAATGACTCCTGGGAACAATGACACAAGTTCCCAGGAGACATTGCGGCACACAGGAAAAATTCGGAATAGCCTCAAAATACCCGCCCATATCCGCAGTAGACACAGACAGGAATCTGGGATGAACATCAGGAAAACACAGGTACACAAAAATAAAATAAATAATAAAAAATGTCTGTTTATAACTTAATGCATTGCAGTAATTTGATTGAGCGAAAGTTGTAAAATCGGGTGGACCTCCGCTTTGAGATTTAAAAATACATAAAAAAAAAGTATACAACACATTCTTGTAGCACCCCCCTGTGTACATATTCGTAATTGTTAGGCACATTTAGTTGGGATTTCTCTTTAGTCCTGTGAAGTCAGTTCTGTTGGGGTCAAGTGAAGTTCAGTGTAGTTTAGTTGGCAGGCTCTTAGTGGACAGACAACAGAATCATGAAGGCCAAGGAACACACCAGACAGGTCAGGGATCAAGTTGTGATGAAGTTTAAAGCAGGGTTAGGCTATAAAAAAAATATTCCAAGCTTTGAACATCTCACAGAGCTCTGTTCAATCAATTTACCCGAAAATGAAAGAGTATGGCACAACTGCAAACCTACCAAGACATGGCCGTCCCCACCTAGAACCAGGGGTCTCCAAAATGCGGCCCGAGGGCCAGATTGTAGCCCTTGCTAGCCCTTGGGCCTCCCACTGATATGAGGCACTATTCTTCCCACTGATGCCAACAAGGGGGCACAATTTCTTTCACTGATACCAATGATGGGATACAATTACTCCTACTAATAGAGGCACTACTCCTTATCCTACTGACTGCAAACTCTAAGGCCATATTTAATCTCACCAATACTGGACCTGGGGAAATGTTTTACCCCCGTTGGCCACAATCCGGCCCTCCTAAAGTCTGAAGGACAATAAACTGGCCCTTGGTTTGAAAAGTTCGGAGACCCCTGACCTAGACTGACAGGCCGGGCAAAGAGAGCATTAATCAGAGAAGAAACCAAGAGTCCCATGGGAACACTGGAGGAGCTGCAGAGATCCACAGGTGGGAGAATCTGTCCACAGGACAACTATTAGTCGAATCTGACCTTTATGGAAGAATGGCAAGAAGAAAGCCATTGTTGAAAGAAAGCCATAAGAAGTCCCATTTTCAGTTTTCGAGGAGCCATGTGGAGGACACAGCAAACATGTGGAAGAAGGTGCTCTGGTCAGATGAAACCAAAACTGAACTTTTTGGCCTAAAAGCAAAAAACACTATGTGTGGTGGAAAACTAACACTGCACATCACCCTGAACACACCATCCCCACTGTGAAATATGGTGGTGGCAGCAACATGTTGTAGGGATTATTTTATTCAGCAGGGACAGGGAAGTTGGTCAGGGTTGATGGGAAGATGGATGGAGCCAAATACAGAGCAATCTTAGAAAAAAAAACTGTTAGAGTCTGCAAAAGACTTGAGACTGGGGGCGGAGGTTCACCTTCCAGCAGGACGACATACCCTAAACATACAACTAGAGCTACAATGGAATGGTTTAGATCAAAGCATATCCATGTGTTAGAATGGCAGAGTCAAAGTCCAGACCTAAATCCAATTGAAGACTTGAAAATTGCTGTTCACAGACGCTCTCCATCCAACCTGACAGAGCTTGAGATATTTTGCAAAGAAGAATGGGCAAAAATGTCCCTCTCTAGATGTGCAAAGCTGGTAGAGACATCCCCAAAAAGACTTGCAGCTGTAATTGCAGTGAAAGAGGGTTCTACAATGTATTCCGCTCAGGGGGCTGAATACAAAAGTAAAGCACACTTTTCACATATTTATTTGTGAAAAAAAAATGGAAAACCATTTATCTATTTTCCTTCCACTTCACAATTATGTGCCACTTTATGTTGGTCTATCACATAAAATCTCAATAAAATACTTTTGTTTTTGGTTGTAACATGACAAAATGTGGAAATTTGGATGGTACTTCCATTCCTTTCCACCAGAGCGCAGCAGTATACCTATGTCCTGAGTGCAGGCATTGCACCTACGGCACTGTCCATCCATAGCGCTGCCTGTATCCTCCGACGGCAGCTAGCATCACAGACGTGTGACGTCACCCGCCATAGAGGATCGGAGACAGCGTGCGCATGTGTTCCTCTCCATCTCAGCCGCGCTACAGTCTTGGCCAGCGCTGCCCACGGTTGAGGGTTTCCTCACCCTCCCCTTCACCACAAACTGTCTAATATTTGGGAACAGATGCCCATAGCCACGCTACAGTCCCGGCCAGCGCTGCCTATGTTTGAGAGTTCCAGCTCCCTCTCCTCCACCATCGATGGCTGACAGCTAGAAGCCCTAAGGTACTGTGTATCTCTTTGAACATAGGAGCTGCTCTCTGAGTCCTGAGACCTTAACCCATTGTGCTCCCTGGATCTTGGGGCCAGATCCACAAAAGGGATACGACGGCGTATCTGCTGATACGCCGTCGTATACCTGTTTCTAACTATGCGGCGGATTCATAGAATCAGTTACGCATAGCTAGTCCTAAGATCCGACAGGTGTAATGGACTTACGCTGTCGGATCTTAGGAATGCAGTACCCGCGGCCGCCGCTGGGGGCATTTTCTTGTCGTAATCCAGCGTCGGGTATGCAAATTAGCACTTACAGAGATCCACGAAGCTTTTTCCCCCCTTCGTTAAGTCGCCGTTAAGTGTTAGTTTGCCGTCGCAAAGATAGGGCTGCTTTTACAAAGTGTAAACTTAGTACACCATGTAAAAGTATACCCGTCTTTCCCAGTCGTCGCTGTCAAATTTTTAAAAATATATTTTTTTTCCCGCGCATCTCTTTTTTACACGTCGCGATTCACAAACTCGGCGCACACGTAACTTCGCGCAAAGCACGTCGGGAAAATAGCGTCAGGAGCATGCGCAGTACGTCCGGCGCGGGAGCGCGCCTAATTTAAATGGGACTTCGCCCCATTTGAATTGGCCCGCCTTGCGACCGGACTGATTTAGGATACACCGCCCGCAAATTTCAAGGTAAGTGCTTTGTGGATCGGGCACTTTGCCCGAAAAATTTGCGGCGGTGTGTAACCTAAATAGGTTACGTTCCGCTGCGCCGCCTGGCTGTGGATCTGGCCCTTGGACACTACTATTGCTTGCACATTGCTGCTTATTTTATATTTATTTGTATTTTTAACTGCATTCACTATTTGGACTATCATCCACTCATGATTGGATCCAGTATATGCTATTGTGACAATAAATGGACTTACTTTACATTTTTTTGGTATTGAGTTTATATGTGGTTTGAGAGCCCATGAGCGCTGGTTTTAGCTGCTTTTTTCAGTGTACCAAAAGACATCATCCTGTGTACATCGAGAGTGAGCAAACTGGTTCTCTTCCTGACCGCATGCATTACCACATCTCCTATTTCATCATGGACAGCAAGTTAGAACAAGAGCAAACATGAGTTGAGATTGAGTTGTCCCCAGAGGATCATCGCGCACAAGTTGCCGAATGGTTTAGACATTTTAAAGGGTTGAGCTCATTGAAGGTCTTCCTGATCTCTCGTCGTCTTCCAGTGATGTTCTTCCTCTCTTGCCACTCAAAACACCTCGAATGACTCATTACAGCATTGCCGTAAAATTGCTGAATCATGACAAACGTCTCTGTGGCAGATTTGCCCAGTTTCACGCAGAATTTCATGGTTGCTCTTTGTTCTAACTTGTTGTCCATGATGAAATATCAGACGTGGTAATACACATGGTCAGAATAGCACCAGTTGCACACCTCCCGATGTACACAGGATGATGTATTTTGGCACGCTGACTTATGAAGGTCGGTGTTCCCTGTGACTGTATGTGCAGCCTTGTGCTGCCACAGTGTTACCAACCTCTCGCAGCATTTTTTACTGACAAAACATGGAAAATGTACTGACAGAGCACATTTTTTACTAACAATCTGAAAAATAACAGAATTCCTAATAAAAAATAAGACAACCAATATTTAAACAGTATAAACACAATATGGAAACACTGACAATACCCAAATCATGCCGCCTTAGCCTCCACCACATTTCCAGAATACGCCCCTTTTTAACTAATGACACCATCAAGCTTCTAATTCACTCCCTGGTCATCTCTCGCCTCGACTACTGCAACTCCCTCCACATTGGATTACCTTTACATATACTATTCCCTCTTCAGTCCATCATGAATGTCGCTGCTAGACTCATCCACCTTACCAACCCAAAGTCAGTGTCCTCCACCCCTCTCTGACAATCCCCCCACTGGCTTCCACACAACAAATACAATTCGAAGTACTAACAATAAATTACAAAGCCATCCACAACTTGGCCCCCAGCTACATCACTAACCAAGTCCCAAAATATCAACCAAGCTGCTCTCTTCGGTCCTCCCAAGACCTCCTGCTCTCTAGTTCCCTTGTCACCTACTCCCATGCTCGCCTCCAGGATTTCTCCAGAGCCTCTCCCATCCTTTGGAACTCCCTACCCCAATCTGTCTGACTGTCCCCTAATCTATCCATCTTTAGACGATCTCTGAAAACTCTTCTCTTTAAAGAAGTCTATCCTACTTCTAAGTAACACTGTTTTACTTCCTCCATCAGCTCCATCCCCCACAGATATTACCTTTTGTATCAATTGACCATCCCTTTTTAGATTGTAAACGCGAATGAGCAGGGCCCTCTGATTCCTCTTGTACGAAATTGTAATGTAACTGTATTGTCTGCCTTTATCTTGTTAAGTGCTGCGCAAACTGTTGGCGCTATATCAAACCTGTATAACCACTTGACATCCCGGCAATTGACAAAGACGGCCACAAGGTGGCTCTCAATTGCCGGGAGGACGTCCATAGACGTCCTCCGCTCGTCCGGCCACTGGGGGGCGCGCAAACACCGCCGGCGGCGCGCTCCCGCCCGCCGCATCACTGAAGTGCCGATGCGCGTGCCTGGTGGCCGCGATGTCCGCCAGGTACCCGCGATCGGCGGATACACAGACAAGGACGTGGATCTGTGTGTGTAAACACACAGATCCATGTCCTGTCAGGGAAAGGAGACCGATGCTGTGTCCCTTGTACATAAGGACACAGATCGGTCACCTCCCCCAGTCAGTCCCCTTCCCCCACAGTTAGAAACACTATGCAGGGCACACATTTAACCCTTTCCTTGCCCCCTAGTGTTAACCCCTTCCCTGCCAGTCACATTTATACAGTAACCAGTACATATTTAGAGCACTGGTCGCTGTGTAAATGTGAATGGTCCCAAAAATGTGTCAAAAGTGTTCGATCTGTCCGCCATAATGTCGCAGTCCCAATAAAAATTGCAGATCGCCGCCATTACTAGTAAAAAAATAATAATAAAAAAAATCATAAATCTGTCCCCTATTTTGTAGGCGCTATAACTTTTGCGCAAACCAGTCGCTTATTGCGATTTTTTTTTTTTAACAAAAATACGTAGAAGATTACATATGGGCCTAAACTGAGAAAAAAAATGTGTTTTTTTTTTATAAATTGGGATATTTATTATAGCAAAAATTAAAAAATATTGTGTTTTTTTCAAAATTGTCATTCTTTTTTTGTTTATAGCGCAAAAAATAAAAACCGCAGAGGTGATCAAATACCACCAAAAGAATGTTCTATTTGTGGGGAAAAAAAGGACGTCAATTTTGTTTGGGAGCCACGACCGCGCAAATATCAGTTAAAGCGACGCAGTGCCGGAAGCTAAAATTCCGCCTGGGCAGGAAGGGGGTATATGTGCCCAGTAAGCAAGTGGATAATAATAATAATAACAGGTAATTTGCCTTAAAAAGTCAACACAGCAAGACACAATATCAACCTCTATTGATCAATAGTTGTAAAAAATCACTCACAGATTTTTACAAACTGTAAGTAAATTTACTGACAGTTGGCAACCCTGTGCTGCCATGTTTTGGAGTGTTACAAAACTAGTCCCAAAACGTTATGATGCCACAATATAATGTGTTTATTATAATGTAATGAAGTATATTATAACTATGAATCCATTAATATGTTATAATTTATTTTATTTATTATTATAATAATTTATTAATTAGCCTAATAACTGCCTGTGGCTGCAATTTTTTTGAAGATATTTGCCCTCGGGTAGAATTATCTTTATCCAAAAATACTGGTTGTGTGAGATGAATTAAATAAAGAATTGCACAAAAATGCACATTATGTTAAGAATCACAAATGCACAAAAACACAAAAATGGGCAACGAAAACATAAAAAAAAAAAGGATCCTAATTGTTCCTAAGTAAAAAATAAATAAAAATACACACTCACTCCCACCAGCCATCCTGTAGGTTTCTCAACCTCTCCTTTCCTTCGCACACATTACTTACTGAAGTTGCAGAGCAGGGCAGTCACCTGTAGATGTCACTGTGTCACTGCCTGTGCATACACTCCATTGCTCGCTGTACTGGGAAAGCTGGTCTTGGATGGGGAGTCATTTCATTTACATGTACTATGTATGTTGTCTCTCTAATGGATCAATAATATTTTTTACGCTGTTAAGATCAACAAAGTTATTTATGGCCATGGTTTCTTCCCTTAAAACCCCCTATACAGGGGCATAACTATAAATTATGGGGCCCTATAGGAAAACTTTGATGGCTAACTTTTTTTGTAGCAGCTTGAAATGTCAACTGTGACAATGAGTGTCATTGATACTGACATAAAGTATGCCTAAACCATGAACAGGCAGCAATAAAGCTGTCGGCATGGTCAGTATACTAGAGGAGCAGAAGTACTAATGGCATAATCAGGACCGCTCTACGACAGCGGGAGAACTGTCAGCATAGTCAGTACCCAGATAGCAAGCAATTGTGCTGCAAGTTTGAAAATGCCTTGATAAGCAATTGCTAGACGTGCCAGGCTTCACAAGTTTTTTGCACAATTGCAGCAAGTGCGCATTGCATGACTCCAGGTCAACTTTCTTTGCAAACATTCTGCAAGTCTTCTGAAAGTTCTGGTTCAGTTATGTTGTGCAATAGTCATCCCACCACAGGGGGTCACTGTGACTTGCAGAGCTTTTGCTGTAGACTCACCACTGCAACTTTGCTCTTGCTAGAGACTTGTCATGCATATTTGTATAAACTTGCCAGTGAAAATGTGCAGAAAGTTAACAAGACTTATAATTCAACACTGCCACAAATTTGTAGCAAGTTATCCCTGCTATCTAGGATGTGATAAAGATTAGCTATACCCCTTTCACATTGGAGGTGTTTTTCAGTAGTTTAAGAGCCCTTTCACACTGCCAGCGCTCGGAAAATGCTGGTAAAGCGCCGCTAAAGCTAGCGGCGCTTTACCAGCATTTTCCTAGCGCTATTGGGGCGCTTTTAACCCCCCCTAGTGTCCGAATAAAGGGTTAAAGCGCCCACAAAGCGCCGATGCTTTGCAGACGCTATGCAGGCGATTCCCATCGATTTCAATGGGAAGGGGCGATTTAGGAGTGGTGTAAGTGCTGCAAAGAAGCTGCTTGCAGGATTTTTTTTGACGCCCTGCCAGCGCAGCGCTTCAGTGTGAAAGCACTCAGGCTTTCACATTGGGATTGCAGATGAGGCTTCTTTCAGGCGCTTTATAGGCTTTTTTTTTTAATGCTAAAGCACCTGAAAAATGTCCCAGTGTGAAAGGGGTCTTAGCGCTAGAAATTGCACTTGTAAAGCGCCTGAAAACTGCCTCCCCTAAAGCCCCAGTGTGAAAGCCCGAGTGCCTTTACACTGGAGCGGTGCACTTGCAGGACATTAGAAAAAGTCCTGCAAGCAGCATCTTTGGAGCGGCTTAGAAGCGGTGTATACACCGCTCCTCCGCCGCCCCCGCCCATTGAAATGAATGGGCAGAGCTTCCGAAGCATCTGCAAAGCGATTCGGCAGCGGCACTTATCGGGCACATTTAACCTTTTCTTCCGCCGCTAGCAGGGGTTAAAAGTGTCCCCACTAGTGGCGGAAATGCGCCGCTAAAATGACGGTAAAGCGCTGCTAAAACTAGCAGCGCTTTACCGCTCATGTGGCCGCGCTGTGAGTGTGAAAGGGGTCTTATCTGAAGGAAAAAAAGTCATTTAAAACCACACGCAGCTATAATGAATTGTCGGCTCCCGGCAATACAGAGAAAAGTCATTGATAAAAAAAAAAAAAAGCGTGGGGGTCCCCCCAAATTCAATTACCAGGCCCTTCAGGTCTGGTATGGATTATAAGGGGAACTCCACCCCAAATAAAAAAAAAATGGCGTGGAGTTCCCCCCAAAAATCCATACCAGACCTAGAATTTTTGCGAATAATTTCAGATACGTATTCAGAAGTGCTATCGGCGGTAGTTCCTGCAGCGTAGTGGGTCCTTCCCATCCTTCGGAATAAGAGAGATGTAGGCTCTCAGTGTGTCAATCGGGAAGCACTCCCTTTCTGTGACCGAGTTTAGTGCTGAAACCAGCGGTTGAGAGAGGGTCTTGAAAAAGACTTTGTAATAGCTTGGGCCACCCCCAGCTCTTGATAGGCTCTTCTAATTCCTCTTGAACTGCAGGAGGGAGAGATGGCATACCTGAGGAGGCAAGATCGGACCAGAGGGGTGGCAATGCCACCAAGAGGGGGATCCGAAGGAGGGGAACAGTCTAAATTGTATAAGCCCTCGTAGAAGGATTTGAACTCCGTTGCCATGTGAGAGGAAGTGTGGAGCGTCTGTCCTATGGAGCCCATGATGCGGGAGATGTAAGTTTTTGTGCGTGGGCCTCTCAGTGCCGGGGATCAGAAGATAGTCTAGCCACGAGTTTGATGTACCGGGGAGAAGAAAGAATAATCACGGTCCTGGGGGTGTAACAACCTCCAGGGGTCAACCAGATGTAAAGTATGCAGGTCTGCCTTAAGGCGCTTGAGACGAGAATAAGGGAGACGAGAAGAGCCTCGTGAGACATCAAGAATCGGATCCATAGCATAGTTGAGGTCACCCCCAAAGATGAAGAGTCACTCTGCGAACTCCAAAATTTCTGGGAAAAGCTTCCATAGAAATTGCGGGTGATCCACATTTGGAAAGTAGACATTGGCAAAAGTGACCTCTCTGTCAAACACCCTTCCTTTCAGGGTAAGGAAGTGACCTAGCTCATCTGTCCGCTGCTCCTCAAAGATCCAGGGGACCGACTTGGCCAACAGAATGCTAACCCCCCTTGGACTTAAATCAAAGTCCATAAAGACATGGATTAGCGGGTTTTGTGGTGGAGGAACTAGACTGAACTGCACCCGACAGAAAACTTTTGGGATGAATTAGAGCAGAGACTGTGAGCCAGACCTTCTCACATCTAACATCAGTGCCTGACCTCACAAATGCGCTTCTGGAAGAATGGTCAAACATTCCCGTAGACACACTCCTAAACCTGGTGGACAGCCTTCCCAGAACAGTTGAAGCTGTTATAGCTGTATAGGGTGGGCCAACTCAATATTGAACCCTACGGACTAAGACTGGGAAGCCATTAAAGTTCATGTACGTGTAAAGGCAGGCGTACCAATACTTTTGGTAATATAGTGAATGTGATTAAGCTTTTAGGTGCACACCTATGATTTTAGAGCTGTGTGAGGACTGGATGGATGAAAATACAAATATTTAGCTCTTGGAGTTCAGCTTTAAGTCATTCCAGCTTTTTGTTTTTCCATTTACAACATGATCAACATGTAAGATGTAAAAATGATTTATTTTTCAGCTTGTTAGACTCATCATAGCTGTATGATCTTCGAAGACAGTATAACGCTGTGTATGGAGTGCCACAATACATCAGCCTGACAGAAAAGTGTCTCAGATGATTATTTCCTCCACATTTTACAAATGAGACAATTTTTCTTCTTTTTAAAGTTCCATTATTTGTTCCTTCTATGTAGGGTGACCATGTGTCCCGGATTGCCCGGGACAGTCCCGCATTTTGCAGGTCTGTCCCGGGCACATTCATTCCAGGACAATACAGTGTCCCGGAATGAAACTGGCACAGTCACCCCTGGGCCAATCTGATGCCCCAAAAAAGGCTGCCACATCACCGCTTTACTCACTGACAGTACTTGTCCTGGCCGGGAATGCCTGTAGGAGCACAGTCCCCGCCCCGCCCCCTGCTTGTGATTGGAGAAATCATAAATCCTGCCTCTTGTGTCCAATTACTGTGCTGTGATTCGTTACAGCACAAGCTGATTTTTGGGAAGGGAGGGAGTCCCTGAATGGTAGTTTAGAAATGTGGTCACCCTAGGTTGTAAACCCTCATGGTTTTTAACCTTAATGCATTCAATGCATTAAGGTAAAAAAAACTTCTGTAGTGCTGCAGCCCACCAGCCCGCAGCTGGTGTCTCATGTCCTGATTGGATAGATTAATAGCAGAGCAGCTATTGGCCCCCGCTGCTGTCAATCTAATCTAATGATGCAGCACCGGGTGTCCACCAAGGAGAGTGCTTCTCCAACGTGGACACTCGATGTGGGGAGGAGCCACCAGCGGCGCTGAGGGACACCAGAAGAGGACAGTGGAGGTAAGTATAACATGTTTGTTATTTAAAGGGGTGGTTCTCCCTAAAAAATACTTTTTCTTATTACACTGGCCCCCCACATTACAATACGATTAAGGCTATTAGTTTTTTTTTGATGCTGTACATACCTTTGTACAGCATATTCACCCGTGGCTTCCGGGTTGCGAGTCCCGCAGGAGTGGGCGTTCCTAACATGTCTGTGATTGACGTTTTGACCAAAAACGAGCTCCCCCCCGTCGCGTAAGCCGCGTCACGGTTGGCGAAAGGAGCCGAACGGCGAGTCGGCGCTATACTGCGCATGCGCATCGCCGTTCGGCTCCTTTCGCCAATCGTGATGTGGCTTACGCGACGGGGGGGAGCTTGTTTTTGGTCAAAACGTCAATCACAGACATGTTAGGAACGCCCACTCCCGCGGGACTCGCAACCCGAAAGCCACGGGTGAATATGCTGTACAAAGGTATGTACAGCATAAAAAAAAAACGAATAGCCTTAATCGTATTGTAATGTGGGGGGCCAGTGTAATAAGAAAAAGTAGTTTTTAGGGTGAACCACCCCTTTAAAGAAAACCAAAAACGAGGGTTTAAGATCCTTATACATTTACTTCCTTGAATTCTGTGACACACATTCCTTATGCCCTATGAGTAGGCACTACTGTGTCACACATTTCACAGAACCTGCCTTTTGAACTACAGGGGTACTGAGAGGAAGAGTTTCAGGAGGTGAAGTCATTTCAGGAATCACTGCTTGCTGGCAGTAAGGTACCATGGGATATGTAGTCCTTAGAAACTGAAAGCATGCAGCAGTAGAGAAGCTGAAAAGCTTCAGTCAGGCAGCACTCACTTCACAAAAGGAGATTTTCAAGTAAGCTTATATTGGATTGTCAAAAATATCTATTGGTTATATTTAGGGTTGTCCCGATACCGATACTAGTATCGGTATCGGGACCGATACCAAGCATTTACACGAGTACTTGTACTCGTGCAAATGCTCCCGATGCTTCACCTGATACCTGGGATGGAAGAGAGAGGCGGCGTACAATAGGAAGTCAGCTAGCGGGGACAAATCCCTCTCTGTACTGAGATGGCTGCGGTGTGTGCGGTGGAATGAGCTCCCCCCAACAGATGCCTTCTAGTGCCTGCCCTGCCGTGACATCAATCAGCGGTTCAGGAGGCGAGATAGGAGAGCAGAAGAAAGTGCTGCTGGAGCTATCGGGGGAACAGTGTGCATGTAAGTAATAACCTGCCGATCTGTTCTCACTCACACACTGTCTGCATGGAGCGCGAGTGGGAGGAGCCCAAGAGCAGCTCTGTCCCCCCCCCCTCCCCCAGGTCATCTCTCACACTTCCCTTCTTGCAGGGGCTCCCAGGTCACGCTTGTAAAACATGAACGATGTCTTAAAGAGGACAGGGCCTGCTGATCCCTGGAAGTCTCTAAGGAGGGGGGGGGGGCTTTGAGCTAATGGGGGTCTCTAAGAGGGGGTACTGACTGCTAATATAATGTGTGGTAACCAACCATTAGATCAGCAGCACCCCCCTTGGAGACCCCCATTAGCTCACAGCCCACCTTATATCAATGCCCCCCCTTATCAGCGCCACCTATCTCTGTCCATCATTGCCGCCTATCTGTGTCACACATCAGTGAAGCCCTATAAGTGCCACTTCATCTGTGCCCATCATTGCCGCCTATCTGTGCCCATTATTGCCGCACATCAGTGTAGCCTTATCATTACCACCTATCTGTGCCATCTTTCAGTGTGTGCCACCTATCAGTGCCATCCTTCAGTGTGTGCCAGCCATCCGTGCCACCTATCAGTGCCATCTTTCAGTGCCAGCCATCAGTGCATGCCACCTATCAGTGTTCATCCGTGCTGCATAATCAGTGCTACCTATCAGTGCCACTGCCAGCCATCAGTCAGTGCCACCTTTTAGTGCCCATCAGCCAGTGCCATCTATTAGTGCGTCACATGACATTAAAAATAAGTATCGGTAATCGGTATCGGCGAGTACTTGAAAAAAAGTATCGGTATCTTAAAAAAGTGGTATCGGTATCGGCGAGTACTTGAAAAAAAGTATCGGTATCTTAAAAAAGTGGTATCGGGACAACCCTGGTTATATTGCTATTACAATGCTAATGTTATGAAATTTAAGTGTATGCTTTACCATGAAAACCCTTTTAATGGTTGCTATTGCTATTGGAACCTAGCATTTTGGTTCTTGCACCGTTAATACACTAATGCCTCTAATGGAGATGAGTTTAAAGACCCCTATACATCTAGACCCTATAGCTAGCTTTAGGCAGGGTAGAACTCTGTAAGAAACTATTAGGAAGTCAAAGTCACCTGGAAAAGGTGGACACAATTGTTTGGAACTTCAAATCCACTAAGAGATTCTTTGCACGGTGGAGACGATGCATGTGGCCCTCCTTCACAACAGCGGAGCTTACTGTTCTCATGAAAACGTTTCAGTGTACATATTGATATCTGAAAGCTGACCTCAACAACAATACATTGGGCAAACTGAAGATCTGAGACTCTGGACAGCCCCTTGATCCTGTCCTTCTATCAGATTCAGGTGCATAGTGCTAAGGTTTTCCTGTTTGATGTTTTTCCTTTTTGAGGTTACAGTAGAGTTTCTGCCTATTTTGTTATGTCTTATTCAAATACATTTTCTGCTATGCTGTGTATATCCGCGCTTGCATACCTGCAATAACGTTAGCCGTATATGCATTATATGATTCTGATACTTACTGGGTATCTTACTTTTCTATGATGATTCTTTCTGACCGCTAATGCCGTGTGCACACGGTCGTAATTTCTGACAATGGTTCACACTGGTACGATTTGAGATGCGATTTGAGATGTCAAATCACATCTCAAATCGGCGGCATTTGCTGTCAATTGTCGGCAATGGCACCGTCCTAATCGGTGCGATGCCGCATCTGCGGCGCTGCACCGATTTAAAAAAAGTAGTTCCTGAACTACTTTTTGCGATTTCGGGCCGCGATTTACATTGAAACCTGCACAGATGTCTCTGAAATCGCGGCCGAAATCGGGACTGCCAGCGGGAGTGAAATAGCACGAGTTCAGCTGAACTCGCACGGCTTCACTCCCGCAGTCCAGTGTGAACCTAGACTAAATGTTTGATGTGAGCTTTTGGTCGGATATTCCGACTGTGTGTAGGCTCCATTGGACGTTTGGAATTTCCAACAACAAATGTTTGAGAGCTGGTTCTCAATTTTTCCGACAACAAAAGTTCTTGTTGGAAATGCCAATCGTCTGTATGCAATTCCGACTACGCATGCTCGGAATCAATTTGACACATGCTCAGAATCATTGAACTTCGTCGTAGTGTTGTACGTGACCGTGTTCTTGATGATCGAAATTTCCGTCAACATTTGTGTCACCGTGTGTATGCAAGACAAGTTTAAATGAACAATCCGTCAGAAAAACATCCACGGTTTTGTTGTCGGAATGTCCGATCGTGTGTACACGGCATAAGAGTATTCTGTTGTGTTCCAATACCTCTTGTTTTGTATATTTTTTTGTACTTACTACTATTAGAAGGCTGCTATGCCATTTTCTCGAGGTCTTCACAGTGTATATGTCATCCCTTTGCACTTTCTTAACATTTAAAAAAAAAAAGAAGTCAAAGTTACATAAGTGAAATTAATGCTTTCATATGGTGAAAACATGGAGGTGTTGTTCACAGTAGGTGTTTTCTGAAAATGTACTGGTGGAGAACGCAGCAATTTCCGCTGTGATTCTCAGCACAGCCTTTGATGGACTCATCCGTTGTTATTTCAGACTATTGCAGGTGGGCCCAACCCTAAATGAAAGATGAAAGGCTGAGATTACAGCCTCCTTTCTTCTCACAAGTGAACAGATTTGAAGAGCTATCCTGTAAAGATATGTCAACTCGCAATAAAATTCAGCTTCAGAGAGATAATGAAAGGTTGTGACCCAACCACAGGCATCTGAATAATAAGAGGAACTCTTCAACCGTGCTGGATGGATCGAAATAATTAAACTTGACTGCTCTGTTGAGACAAATTTTATTAACATGATGAGGAGTTCCTGCTTTATTGTTAAAGGAAACCTTTCCAAAGTGAAACTGTCATGGTTGGCGAGGACCCTCCACGTTTCCAGAAAGAAGGCCAAGGTGCCCAATCTAAGTAAACAACCTGGTATTCACCAGTATACCCTGCAAGGGAGAATGGACTTGCCTGCAGGATGATTCCCAGGTTATGCTGCTTGCATACACCTGTACTGGCAACAGCTGACCACAACTAGATAAAGTACAGAATCGAGGGATGATAGTGTGGTCAGTGGAACAAGGTCACCAAAGGAGTAAGTAGTTGTTGTAAGGCAAGAATTGTGGTCAGACACAAACCGAGTCCTCACCAGGAACAGGACCAGAAGATCAGCAGTGAGGTCACACAAACAGCTACTGAGAAATAAAAAATGTCTAATGCCAAGTAGACATGTGCACAGCAAAAATTTTCGTTTATTTCTGTTTCGTTTCTGTTCGTTTATCGTGATTCGTAACGAGTCGTAATTTCGTAAGACGTTAGTTATCGTATTCGTACTCTTTAGTATTTTCGTAACACTTTTTTTTCCGTTTTTTTCTGTTAGTTTATTTTTCGTTGAATCGAGATTAGTATTTTCGTTATATTTTGTATTCTGCCGCGTTCGTATTTTTAAAATGATTTTATTCGTTTTTTTTTCGTTGTTTTGCTATTCGTATTTACATTATATTTTCCATCATGCCGCATTCGTATTTTCATAAGAAATATATCTTCGTTGCTTTATGATTATTCGTATTTTCGTGTCTAATTTCCTTTGATTGTAAAAACGTACTTTTGTAGATTTTATTGCATTCGTAATTCTGTTAGAATACATTTTACGTTTATTCGACACACTACTCGTCGTAATTTTGTAATTCGTACTTTACTGTGATTGACTTGACTGTCTTAGTTAGCACACACACCCTGTCTAGAATGAAGTCTGACGTAGAAGAAAACTAAAATATGTCAGATATTACAAATACAAATAACTACCCAGAAATTGACTGGATTAATGGCACTTCTGGGACAGTTAAAGGACAAAAATTTAAAAACCTATTGCAGGACAATTTTATGGTGCAGTTTATTGAGGCCCCAACTAGGAATGATGCTCTGTTGGACCTGATAATCTCAAACCATGCAGAGCTTATTACTAATGTTCAGATAAAGGAACACCTGGGTAGCAGTGATCATAACATGATTTCATTTAATGTTAACTATAAGCAGGAAATACATACAGGAAATATTAAAACACTAAATTTTAAGAGAGCAAATTTTCCAAGGATGAGGGCTGCTCTCCAGGACTTGGACTGGGAGGGACTATTGACACAGATGAACACAGAACAGAAATGGGAATTTTTCAAAAAGACTGTGTGGAACCTCACTGCAAAGTATGTTCCCATGGGCAATAAGTTTAAAAGGCTAAAAATAAAACCTATGTGGCTCACGGGCAAAGTTAAAAAAGCTATAAACAATAAGAAAGTAGCTTTTAAAAAATATAAAAATGAAGGAACACTAGTGTTGTTTAAATGTTACAAAGAATATAACAGGATATGTAAAAAGGAAATCAAGGATGCAAAAATTCAAAATGAACGACAGATTGCAAAAGATAGTAGGACAAACCCCAAAAAATTCTTTAAATATATTAATAGTAAAAAGGTGAAGTCTGAGCATGTAGGCCCCTTACAAAATAATTTAGAGTGGGTGACTGGGGACAAAGAGAAGGCAAATTTATTAAATGCTTTCTTCAGCTCTGTGTATACAATGGAGCATGGGGGAGCTCATGTCCAAAATGGGGGTGGGAGTGACACAGCCCCAAATCCACAATGGCTCAAAAGTGATATGGTCCAGAAATATTTAGACAGAATAAAGGTGGATAAAGCACCTGGACCAGATGGCATCCACCCACGGATCCTAGGTGAGTTGAGCTCTGTCATTTCAAAGCCACTGTATCTAATATTTAGGGACTCATTAATGACAGGAATAGTACCACTGGATTGGCGTAGAGCCAATGTGGTGCCTATATTTAAAAAGGGAACAAAGTCTTTACCAAGTAACTATAGACCTGTTAGTCTAACTTCTATAGTTGGGAAGATACTGGAACGTTTAATAAAAGACCACATGGATGAGTTCTTGCAGGAAAAAAACTATTTAAGCAGCAGACAACATGGATTCATGAAAGACAGAAGTTGTCAGACAAACCTGATTTCCTTTTATGAAGAGGTAAGTAAAACCCTGGACAGAGGCGTGGCTGTGGACGTGATATATTTGGATTTTGCAAAAGCGTTCGATACAGTTCCGCACACACGGCTCATGTGTAAGGTAAGGTCTACAGGATTGGATATATCAGTTTGTAAATGGATAGAAAATTGGCTGAAAGCCAGAATTCAGAGAGTCGTGGTTAATGATTCTTACTCTGAATGGTCCAATGTTATCAGTGGTGTACCCCAAGGTTCAGTGCTGGGACCCTTACTTTTCAATATATTTATAAATGATATTGGATCTGGGATCAAAAGTAACATTTCTGTCTTTGCAGATGACACCAAGCTATGCAGTGGAATAACGTCCTTGCAGGATGTCTCCAATTTACAAGCCGACCTCAATGCTCTGTCTAATTGGGCGACTGAGTGGCAGATGAGGTTTAATGTTGATAAATGTAAAGTTATGCACTTGGGGGCTAAGAATATGCATGCATCATACATACTAGGGGGAGTACAACTGGGGGGATCTGTAGTGGAGAAGGATCTGGGGGTTTTAGTTGATCATAAGCTCAATAATGGCATGCAATGCCAAGCTGCGGTTTCCAAAGCGAGCAAAGTCCTTTCTTGTATTAAGAGAGGTATGGACTCCAGAGACAGAGATATAATTTTGCCCCTGTACAAATCATTAGTAAGACCTCATCTGGAATATGCAGTTCAGTTTTTGGCACCAGTTCTCAAAAAGGATATCGGAGAACTGGAGAAAGTGCAGAGAAGAGCAACCAAACTGATAAGAGGCATGGAGGAGCTCAGCTATGAGGAAAGATTAGAAGAACTAAATCTATTCACTCTTGAGAAGAGGAGAATTAGGGGGGATATGATCAACATGTACAAATATATAAGAGGTCCATACAGTGTACTTGGTGTTGAGTTATTCACTTTACGGTCAACACTGAGGACAAGGGGGCACTCTTTACGTCTAGAGGAAAAGAGATTTCACCTCCAAATACGGAAAGGTTTCTTCACAGTAAGAGCTGTGAAAATGTGGAACAGACTCCCTCCAGAGGTGGTTCTGGCCAGCTCAGTAGATTGCTTTAAGAAAGGCCTGGATTCTTTCCTAAATGTACATAAAATAACTGAGTACTAAGATTTGTAGGTAAAGTTGATCCAGGGTAAATCCGATTGCCTCTCGGGGATCAGGAAGGAATTTTTTCCCCTGCTGTAGCAAATTGGATCATGCTCTGCTGGGGTTTTTTGCCTTCCTCTGGATCAACTGTGGGTATGGAGTTGGGTGTATGGGATTGTATTGTGTTTTTTATTTTGTTTGTTTATTTTTTTGAGGTTGAACTGGATGGACTTGTGTCTTTTTTCAACCTGACTAACTATGTAACTATGTAAATCTAGAAATTAGATGCACTGCAGTCTAACACAGAAAAAGACACAAGGAGCCAGGAGGTAATGAGAAAGAAGCTCATTGGGGGAAGGAACAAACCTCTTCAGAGGAAAGGGACAGCGCTCAGTGGCTATTGGTCAATGTCCAGAAATATTTCAGTACTAACGAAAGCTAATTTACATTATTTCGTATTTTCGTTGTTTTCATTTCCGTTTTCCGAAGATTCGTAATTTATTTTTCGTTAGTTTTGATTTTCTTTTTTTTATTCTTTGTTCGGCATTTCGGTTGTTTTCTTTTCGGTCTTCGAATATTAGTAAGTTTGCATTTTCGTTCATTTTGTTTTTTGTAATTTTTTCGTTTCTTTCTTCTTTCGTATCTTCGTTGTTTTCCATATATTCGCTATTTTGAAAATATCGTTAATTGTTATTAATTGCGCTAATGTTAACGAATCAACTAAAATAACGAAAATTGATGGAAAACGTATTCGTAACTTAAAAAATTGCACATGTCTAATGCCGAGTACACAAGACCATTTTTAATGGTCTAGAAAAAACAACGTGATTCTTGTCAAGCCTGCCTTGCCTACACACGATCGTGAAAAAAAAATGCTCGAGCAAAGCACGGTGACGTACAACACGTATGACGGCACTATAAGGGGAAGTACCATTTGGATGGCGCCACCCTTGGGGCTGCTTTTGCTGATTTCGTGTTAGTAAAAGTTTGGTGAGAGACGATTTGCGCTTTTCAGTCTTCGTGCTATTCAGTCTGTTACAGCGTGACGAATGTGCTATCTCCATTACGAATGTTAGTTTTACCAGAACGAGCGCTCCCGTCTCATAACGTGCTTCTGAGCATTCACGTCGTTAAAGCCTACACACGACCGTTTTTCATGAGGTGAAAAACGACAACGTGAAAAACGACGCGAAAAAATAGAGCATGTTCTAAATTTTTATTGGCCATTTTTTACGTCATGAAAAATGCTCTGGAGCCTACACACAATCGTTTTTAATGACATAAAAAAAATGTAATTTTTCACGTCATGAAAAACGGTTGTGTGTACGCTGCATAAGGCTTATTGCTGGAGTTGAGAAGTTTCTTATATAGCACCCATGGCACTAATTTACTATACAGGTGCTACTGGGAATTGTTAATTCTGTAGGGTAGGGACCTTGAAGTGCCTGGTGTAGTTCACCCGTTTGGCCACTAGGTATTACATTAGTTAGGGAAAGAACTGTACCCAGTCAAGCGATTTTTACCCTTGACGATTGTGATACGTAATTTCTGCTGTTTGTAACGCAGCTGGAACGCACAACGGAGTTCCTAAGCACATGGATTTTTAATCTGCTAGAATTTGCTGTTTTATGTTGTTTTTAAGTTGATTTTTTGAATAAAACCGTGGCATGCTTCACTATGGAAGCCCATTCTTATATTTTTTCCCATTAACCAATCAGGCAATTTTTTTAAATCGCTTTTGCCTAGGAACGTGGTTAAACGGTTTGGATCCAACTGGTGGGAGTGTCCTGGAGGTTGGAGGTCTGTTGCTACTACCATTGGGAGATTTCCGTTGGAAAGATTTACAAGCGCTTTATGACTACCTGCACTAGGGGTCATGGAAGTCGGGTGAGTAGACTGTGTGACAGGTGATGGTGGTGGATGATCTACAGTCTTTTTACTGCTCAGCAAGAATTTGAAAATTTTGATACAGTGTTGCAGTGCACTTGTAGTGCAAAGTGGATTTGCCTTCGGTAAATAACCCCCATTGTTTGAACATTCATTAACTCCACTGCAGATTTATTTTTGTTTTTATTATTTATTAATGTTGGTTCTCATATGAGATTGCTTTTAATATTTTGCACGTTTGCACTGTATTTGCAAATTTGCACTTTATAATTTTTAGGAGCGCGGTTTAATCAATTTAGTATTGATTTGTTTTTTCACTATATATACAGTATTTCATTGAAATGTATGAGCAGGTAGGAAAGGTGTTGGTAATGAGTTTTTATTCTGGGGTGTAAAACTGAAATTGTATTTTTCTTCACAAGTTGAACATGTCTGGAAAACAAAGCAAACTTTAGTAGTAGATATAGAAAAACCACAGTGTAAGCTGCAGGTTGGTGAGAATACAGTGTTCAAGTAATGTGCCATAATACCATCATCTTTGTGGCTGATGATTGACAAGCTATAAACTGCAGTTTACAGTGGCAGAGCTGTGGCCAGAAGTCGTTAACGGAGTGCCTAATCTTTACAATGCCATGGCATAATATAGCTGTCTATACAGAAAGGAACCTGCCTTTCTCTGCACAGAAATAACTCAACCCTCAGCTTCTTGGGAGTCTTGGCAAAGCTAACCTACAGGCTCAGTTTGGTCTGTCCTCTGGAACCAAAATGTTTCTGTTATCTATTGGAACTCCAGCCCTAGAGTTTGGAAGGGTTAGAATTTCTGCTGGGTGTTTTTTTTGCTGCATATTGCCATATATATATATATATATATATATATATATATTTTAAATTGTAATTACAGTTATTGTGGTTACGCTGTATTTATTTACAGTAGAGCTATGGACCAAAGTAAAAAAAAAGACCTATCGTGTATACTCGAGTATAAGCTGAGTTTTTCAGCACATTTTTTGGTGCTGAAAATGCCCCCTTTGGCTTATATTCGAGTCACCGTTTTGCGACTGATATCCCAGATTTTGCGGACCCGGTATCGGCCGGCGTTAAGTTCCTTGGACCCCAAACTTGGCACACATATAGCCCCACTCTTCCTCTATAAGTGTGCAAAGTTTGTTGTCAGGGGGACCTACGGCTGGGGAGCACCCCTTCCATAGATTCCCATGTTAAACGGTCATTTCTCCGGTAACTTTGGGGACCTGGTACCGGCCTTCCATATACTCCCATGTTAAACGTAAGTCTAGTCATGGACACAGTGAGGCGTGGGCACAGAGAGGCATGGACACAGTGAGGCACAGTGAGGCATGGGCACAGTGAGGCATGGACACAGTGAGGCACAGTGAGGCATGGGCACAGTGGGGCACAGTGAGACATGGGCACAGTAAGGCATGGACACAGTGAGGCATGGACACAGTGAGGCATGGACACAGTGAGGCATGCACATGGACACAGTAAGACATGCACATGGACACAGTGAGGCATGCATTATACGCGAGTCAATACGTTTTCCCATTTTTTTGTGGTAAAATTAGGTGTCTCGGCTTATATTCGGGTCAGCTTATACTCGAGTATATACGGTATATGTTAGCGTCTGTCTCTAGCAATATTATTCCACTGCAAAGTAATCTGCATAAAATGTTATTCCGGTAAAGCCCTGTTCACATTAGGTTGATGTGGAATCATGGGCAGAATCATTACAATTCTGCCTGCAATTCCAAATTGCAGCAAAATGCATGCCACGCATTTGGGTGCCATTTTTCTTAATGGCACCCCAAACTTACTGAAATTTTGCTGAAATTGTTGCACGACCGAATTGAGCAGCAAACGGGGAAAATTGCAAGCTTGAAATTTGCACTTAGCTTATTGCCCAGATGCGCATGGAGAAATGAAATGAATGAGCTGCCCTATGCGTGACAAAATTGCACTTTCAGAATCGCAAGTGAGGAGCGCTTATTCCCACAATGGGATGTCTGAATGGGGCCTAAGGGTCAAAGGGACAATCAAAGAAGTAACCAATGAATTTCACAGGCCTTAAACTTCATAGAGTGTGCAATAAGAACCAATTTTTGGGGTTAATTTACTAAAACTGGAGCGTGCAAAATCTGGCACAGCTTTGCATAGAAACCAATCAGCTTCCAGGTTTTGTTGTCAAAGCTTAATTGAACAAGCTGATTGGTTACCACGCACAGCTGCACCAGATTTTACACTCTAGTTTTAGTAAATCAACACTTATGCATTAGGACTGAATAATGGTTGAAACTTGAATATCATTTAATCTAGTGTATTAATCTTCACAAATCTCATCAGTAGTTGATCTGGAAAATGCCTTTAGCTACTCTGGGCTATGGCTATGTTTACACCTGCTGTTAGCAGGCAGTATAGACACATAATTGAGACATATTTTTTACCACCCTCAACTGCTCTCCCTGACTGCCAAACTCTGTCACATGGGGGATGAGCAGTACTCTTATGCACCTGGTTTCTCATCAACACCATTTCACATCAGAGCTTATTCAGGCTGTGATTCTTCAGTTGGGAGGTACTGAGGAAGTATAAATAGTTCAATATACAGTTCTGCATACCCTGGCAGAATTTATGATTTATTTGCCATTTTTCAGAGAATATGAATGATAACACAAAAACTTTTCTTTCACTCATTGTTAGTGTTTGGCTGAATCCGTTTATTATCAATGAACTGTGTTTACTCTTTTTAAATCATAATAACAACAGAAACTACCCAAATGATCCTGATCAAAAGTTTACTTAACTTGGTGATTTTGGCTTGATAACATGCACATAAGTTGACACAAAGGGGTTTGAATGGCTATTAAAGGTAACCATCCTCACCTGTGACCCGTTTGCTTGTAATTAGTGTGTGTGTATAAAAGGTTAATGAGTTTCTGGATTCCTGACAGACCCTTGCATCTTTCATCCAGTGCTGCACTGAGGTTTCTGGATTCTGAGTCATGGGAAAAGCAAAATAATTGTCAAAGGATCTGTGAGAAAAGGTAGTTGAACTGTATAAAACAGGAAAGGGACATAAAAAGATATCCAAGCAATTGAGAATGCCAATCAGCAGTGTTCAAACTCTAATCAAGAAGTGGAAAATGAGGGGTTCTGTTGAAACCAAACAATGGTCAGGTAGACCAACTAAAATTTCAGCCACAACTGCCAGGAAAATTGTTCAGGGTGCAAAGAAAAATACACAAAAAACTTTAGGTGAAATACAGGACTCTCTGAAAACATGTGGTGTGGCTGTTTTAAGATGCACAATAAGGAGGTACTTGAAGAAAGATGCATGGTCGAGTCGCCAGAAAAAAGCCAATTCTTACGCAAATGCCACAAATTATCCCGGTTACAATACGCCAAACAGCACAGAGACAAGCCTCAAACCTTCTGGCACAAAGTCATTTGGAGTGATGAGACTAAAGTTGAGCTTTAGGCCACAACCATAAACACTACATTTGGAGAGGAGACAACAAGGCCTATGATGAAAGGTACACCATTCCTACTGTGAAATACGGAGGTGGATCGCTAATGTTTTGGGGATGTGTGAGCTACAAAGGCACAGGAAATTTGGTCAAAATTGATGGAAAGATGAATGCAGTATGTTATCAGAAAAGTACAGGAGGAACATTTGTATTCTTCAGCCAGGAAGCTGCGCATGGGACGTACTTGGACATTCCAACATGACAATGATCCAAAACACAAGGCCAAGTGGACCTGTCGTTGGCTACAGCAGAATAAAGTGAAGGTTGTGGAGTGGCCATCTCAGTCTCCTGACCTCAATATCATTGAGCCACTCTGGGGAGATCTCAAATGTGCCGTTCATGCAAGACAGGCCAAGAATATACAGGAACTGGAGTTTATTTGCCAAAACGAATGGGCAACTTTACCATTTGAGAAGATAAAGAGCCTCATCCACAAATACCACAAAAGACTTCAAACTGTCATTGATGTTAAAGGGGGCAATACACGGTATCAGGAACTGGGGTATGTAAACTTTTAATCAGGGTAATTTGGGTTGTTTCTGTTGTCATTATTAGACATGTGCAGGTTGACAAAATTTGTTTCATTTCGTTTCGATTCGTTATTTAATTAAATTTGTTTAGTTAAGTTCGTTGCATTCATTACATTCGTTTTCGGGATTCATTTCGTATTCGAAAAAAATTCTACCCCATTCGAAAAAACTCCACCGCATTCGAAATAATTCTAACGCATTCGAAAACAAATCTACCGAATTAAAAACAATTATCAAATTCAAAATAATGCTACCACATTTAAACAAAACTATATATAACCATTTCCTGAAATTCGAAATTCGTATAGAATTAAATCGAATTTGAATAGAAAAGATTAAAATAGAATCGAATACTAGAAAAGAATAGTATAGAAAAACAATAGCACAGAACAGAAAAAAAATATTTTATATCTCTCTCTCTCTATATATATATATATATATATATTTATATATAACATCTTCTGAAATTCGACTTTCGTATAGAATGAAATTGAATTCTGATGTAAAAAAAATCGAATGTGATAGTTTTTTCTAATTTAGTAGATTTTTTTCAAATGCGGTAGAATCTAATTAAATTTTTCAAATTTGATCGACTTTTTAGGAATTCGGTCAAAATTTTTTCAAATTATAATATGAAACTAATCTTTTATAATCTTTTCTATTCAAATTCGATTTAATTCAATAAGAAATTTGAATTTCGTATAAAATGAATTCAAATTCGAATAGAAAAGATTAGAATGGAATAGAAAAGAAAAACAAGAGAATAGAATAAAATATAATATATATTATAATTGATTCTATTCTGTTCTATTGTTTTTCAATTATTTTATATTTTAGTTTCCATAAATTTTAATTATTTTCCAATCTATTTTAGAATTCAAATTTATACTATTCGAATTTCGGAAGACTATCATGTTCTATTTTATTACATTATATTAACTTCTATTCTATTCTTTTTGATTCTATTGCTTTATTGTTTTATATTCTATTTTATTGTAGTTTTTAGAAAATCGATTTCTATTTTTTCAAATTCGATTCGAATTTGTTTTCAAATTACATTCGAATTTGTTTTCAAATTACATTGGAATTCGAATTTCATTTGCGTTTTTTCTAATTTGTTTAAATTCGTTAATTTTGTAATTCGGAAATTCAGATGCATACGAATTTCCGAATAATGAAAAATTTGTCTGAATTCGAATTCGTAACGAAACTAAATGCACATGTCTAGTCATTATGGTTTAAAAAGTTGATTGATAATAAATGGCTTTAACCAAACACTAACTATGAGTGAAAGAAACGTTTTTGTGTTATCATTCATGTTCTCTGAAAATTGCCAAAAAATGATAAATTCTGCCAGGGTATGTAAACTTATAAGCACAACTGTACTTTGTTGGGTAGGTGGGTTATCAGTAGACCATGAATGGTCAGAGTGACAGTGTCTCATTAATTCATGAAAAATATCCTGTTTCAATGCATGATTTGTATCTATTTATGTAAATTGGGCAATCACACTCTTGTTACATAAACATTCTGTGCTCCCAGATTGCAAGATCAGTGCCATGATTTGATGCTGATTTACTAAAGGACTTGAGGATATTCACTCAAAAAATTGTGTAAATATTTACTCAAATTATCCAGTTATATGAAAAGCAAATTCCTGTTTACTTTGAGGACCCAATCAAGTGAAGATGCTTTTCACATGATTGTATAATTGAATTGAATATTCACACAATTCACATATGCGAAGATTTTCATTATACATTCTTCCTTCATAGCATGCTGACTTTTCTTTAAAATTACACATGACTTAAAGCGGTGGTTCACCCTCAATAACAACATTCTACCATTAAATCAAGCATAGTAGCGCGAGCTACAGTATGCCTTTATTTATTTTTTTGGCCCCGTACTCACTGTTTAATCCCGGAGATAAGTTTCAGGCTCCCCGCGGGGAATGGGCGTTCCTAGTCAGAAGGGACAATGATTGACGGCCAGCTATTGTGCGTAACGCCTCCCGAGTAGGACTCGGCTCTTCACGGCGCTTTACGGCGCCTGCGCACAGACATCGGAGCTGACTGCGCAGGCGCCGTGAAGAGCCACGTCCTATTTCGGCTATTTCCGTGAGGCGTGACGCGCCATAGCAGGCCGTCAATTATGTTCCCCTCTGACTAGGAACGCCTACTAGACTGAAACTTATCTCCGGGATTACACAGTGAGTACGGCGCAAAAAATAAAAATAAAGGCATACTGTAGCTCACGCTACTATGCTAGATGGAATGTTAGAATTATTTTTTTTTTTTTTTTAGGATGAACCCCCGCTTTAACTGCATGTCATAACATTGCAAAATGAATGCAGCAAAAACCTGAATTTTTAGTAAAATGTAGCTGTTAAGCATGGGAAAATTAGACCCCGGAGATAGAAATTACCCAAAAAATCACACCCAATGGGAGACTACGATACTAGCAAGTCAGGAAGTTTGTATGATTGTGTGGGATTTCAGCTGTTGCACCTAATAAATCTACTCATACCTCAAATTCATTGTGGTAAGTTAAACATCAGCAAAAAATAATACAGCTTGGCTTGAAGGAAGCTCCAGAATTGCTCTGATGAAGGTCTCTGTAGATTTGACAGATGCATCGAAAACAGCAAACTCCAGGCGGTAATGAAGCCGTTCATGAATCCCACAATGGTCACTATAGAACAATCTATCTTAGAATTTGTCTTAGGCTGAAATGATATATTTATTAGTGATGTTAGTTCTGAAGCTATTTTTATAGAAAAGATAAGTATTATTTTGCATTTTGGTTTTCAGAGACAGCTGCACGATCACTATAGATTTCCTAACATCATTAAATACTACATCATAATGATAAACACAGACGCGAAGGGGAGTCCGTTTAATTTAATTTCCAATTAGCGGTATGTGGCAGTTATAGTTAGGTTACCAGATTTTCTAAATAAAATCCAGGGACATTCTATTTCACCATATCCTTATGTCTAGCTAATCAAAACCAAGCACCCAATTTGTAGCCACACCTACAAAATCAGGCCAGATTTAACGTTACAAAATCATGCTCCGCCCCTTTAACATAAATAATTGGTAACAGACTTGTGGATTCAAGGTATGAATTTAAAATGTTTTTGGCAACACGAATAGAGGAAGGTTGTGTGCAGCCAATTTGCTGTAACTGTAGAAAGGGGCTTAAATAAACCCTGAACCTACTGTGCTCTGGGTCGATTACAAAAATCTCAGAGTGCAGAGTTTAGGAATACATATTAAACAGAGTGCAGGAGCAAGTTTTGCTGAGAATGCAGGGGTCAGGAGTAATTAACAAACAGTGTGCAGGGGTCAATGATAAGTAATGCACACAATACAGAAGTTAGTAATACACACAAGGTGAGGACCAGGAGTCAGCGATGCACAGAGTGCAGAGGTCAGGAGTAAGTAGTGCACAGAGTGCAGACGTCAGGAGTAAGCAATTCACAGAGTGCAGAGGTCAGGAGTAAGTAGTGCACAGAGTGCAGACATCAGGAGTAAGCAATTCACAGAGTGCAGTGATCAGGAGTATGTAGCGCACAGAGTGAAGAGGTCAGGAGTAAGTAGTGCACAGAGTGCAGACGTCAGGAGTAAGCAATTCACAGAGTGCAGAGGTCAGGAGTAAGTAGTGCACAGAGTGCAGACGTCAGGAGTAAGCAATTCACAGAGTGCAGAGGTCAGGAGTAAGTAGTGCACAGAGTGCAGACATCAGGAGTAAGCAATTTAGAGTGCAGAGGTTAGGAGTAAGTAGTGCACAGAGTGAAGAGGTCAGGAGTAAGTAGCACACAGAGTGAAGAGGTCAGAAATAAGTAGAGCATAGAGTGCAAAGGCCAGGAGTAAGGAATGCAGCGAGTGCAAGAATCAGGAGTAAGTAACGCATACAGTGCAGAAATCGGAAGTAAGTAACACTTTGGGGGGGGGGGGGGGGGGGGGTATTGGTGTTTAAGTGCCATTGACTGTCAGTGATAGTGTGGCAAAAAGTGATTACTTTGGGGTTTTTGTACCGTACCTGCATTATTATTTTTTCAAAAACTGTTCTTATTTGCTTTATATAGTAGGAATTAAAAAAAAAAAAATAGAAAACCAAAATGTATTCATAAGAAACCCACGCTTAGAAAATAAATTAGATATAAATGTCAAAGTGGAGTGGCGTGCTGACGTCATCACGTGTTTTAGGAAATGCAGGACGCTTCTGCATTAGCTGGCCGGCTGTTTTACCTTGCAAATTATGTTCTTTTAAGTCTAAGTGCAATTCTTTATATATTAAACCAAACAGTACAATATTACACTATGTGGCAATTCTTTTTCCTATATTGATTGCAGTTCTATTGGAGCAACGGCAAGATAAGGAGTACAATCTACACATTATCTGAAGCAATGGGAGTTCTGTGATCGCCCTGGCCAGGGTATTTGACCACTGTGCATTTGACCTCTCTTTTAATTATATGGTCTAACGGCTTCTGGTAAGGGTACATCCAGTTTAAGGTGGTGGTGTAAGGCCCTGTACACACGCTCGGAAACCAAACCGATGAAAACGGACCTGAAGTTCAGTTTCATCGGTCAAACCGACCGTGTGTAGGCCCCATCGGTCAGTTGTCCTTCGGTCCAAAAGCAGAGAACTTGCTTTAAAATTTGACCGATGGACGCCTGACCGATAGGTCAAAACCGATGGTTAGTACGCAAAAGCATCGGTTGCAAACCCGATCAAGTTGACGCATGCTTGGAAGCATTGAACTTCATTTTTCTCTGCACATCGAGTTCCTCGTCGAGTTTCTTGTTAGGCTTGTCGAGGAACTCGACAAGCTTGCTTTGCGTACACACAGTCAAGCCAAAATCTCCCGTTCTCAAACGCGGTGACATACAACACATACAACGGCAGGGAAGTTCGATCCCACTGGCTAAACTCTTGGGGCTGCTTTTGCTAATTTCATGTGTTTGCGTGTTAATAAAAGTTGGTAAGAGACGATTTGCACTTTTCAGTCTGTTACAGCTTAAAAATGTGTTATATCATTACAAATGCTACTTTTACTCCCTTCTTATACTTTAATCTGAGCAAGCGCGGGTTTCTTAGCATACAGACTTCGAGTTTCTAGTTGAAACACCAGCCCGTCGAGATCCTCGACGAGCCAAATCAGACTCCCGTCGAAAAATAGGAGAACTTGCTCTCTTTTTGACTCGTCGAGGTTCTCGACAGTTTCCTCGACGAAAATGTACACACGACCGTTTTCCTCTGTAAAAAATATCTCCCAGCAAGGTTTCTTGCCTGGTTTTTTGCGCCGAAAACAACGGTCGTGTGTCCAAGGGCTTAATCAATGGGTTGGTGATTCTTGAGGTCTCTCTATGTGGCACAGGGGTCTTGTTTATTTAATTATGTATGTTGATGTTTGATTTATGTAATTTTAATTTAAGTAAAAAACTCAATCATTATTAATTACCACCAAAAGAAAGTTCTTGCAAAATAGGGAAAAGGGCTGGTGCCATTAAAGTAGGCTAAAACATAAATGTATTAATCCAGGTGAACAACAGTCAGAAATCCATGTCTCAAAAAAAGGATATCATATATTTTGATACATTGTCGCACGTATGAATGAGTATTTTTAACAATTTTACACCTTAAGGCCTTTAGCATTTTTAGCGGTGCTTTACCATCGTATTTTTCGGGGGGTATTCGGCCGATAGTGGGGCGCTTTTAACCCTCGCTAGCGGCCGAAAAAGGGTTAAAACCACCCGCAAAGTGCTGCTGCATCATCGCTTTGCTGGCGGTATAGCCACGGTGCCCATTGATTTTAATGGACAGGAGCAGTGGAGGAGTGGTATACACACCGCTCCTTCACCGCTCCAAAGATGCTGCTAGCAGGACTTTTTTTTACCGTCTTGCTGGCGTCTACGGTAGAGATGTGCACGATAGAAAAATTTGTTTCCTTTCGGATTAGTTTGCTAAGTTAATAATTTCATTTCATATTTGTTATTTTAGAATGATTTGTTTTTGAGAATTTGTTTTGTATATTTGTTATTTTCAAATTCAGCTCAAAATTTAAAAAAAATCACAACTCAAATTTATTCGAAATTCGGAAGATGGATATGTTTGTCCTATTTTGTTCTAATCTATTCTATTTTTCTATTCCATTATTTTCTTTTCTATTGTGTTCTATTCAATTATTTTCCATTCTATTCCTTTATTTTAAATTCAATTCTATTTTATTCTACTATTTTCACTTATAATCTGTTTTATTCTAATATATTATTTTCTATTCTATAAAGCAGCCTAAGGAGGAATCATCATCTTATTTCACTTTTATACCTTACTGTATTTATTGCAATATGTTTCCATTTCAAATTTAAATTTGGATAATTTGTTTCATTATAATTTATTTTGGATTCGTTGTTACTATTGTGTTTAGGAAATCTGGGTATCCAGATTCGAATCTCAAGATAACAAAAATTTCATCAGAATTCGATTCCATAATAAAAGGAATTGCACAGGTCTAGTCTAGGGTGCAGGCTCGAAAAGCCCATCCTCCACTTACAATTAAAGATAAAGATGAATACTAGCCACACACCAAAGACCTCTTCCTTCTAAATGGTACTTTATTGGACCATCAATAATATAGCTGCTTTCCATGATGCGTCCACCTAAGGATCACCTTGTTTTAACGCGTTTTCATCAAAACAGCTTAATCACAAAGCTCTTCTCGTTTTCCTGTGATCAAGTAATTTGGGGTTAACACATTAAGGCATAGTGATCCTTGAGCGGAAGAGTCTTGGAAGCGCTATAATATAAATGCTCCAATAAAGAACACTTAAACAGGGGTGCTCAAGATTTTTAAGAGCGTGGGCACTTAAGTGATTTGATGAAATAAAATTAGATTTTGGTGAACAATGAAATGAATGGTTCAGATTTTTTTTTTTTTTTAATAGCGTAATAAAGATTTTAAAAAGCAATCAGGACCATCATTTTGCATTGGACCAATCCCTGTTGGATGTTTACCCACTGCTTAAATAACAATTTCAAAAATCAAAATTTTTATTAACCAGATCACCATTAATCCCACTCTCACGCCCAGGTGTGACCAGCTAAAAAAGCTCTGAACCAGTGTTGTAGTCGTCACTATATCGGGGTCTTTGAAGCCATCACCCCTGTGTGGATGCCACTAAATGTAATCCACTCGGCTAAAGGCTTCTCCCCCCCATGTCTGTGTGTAATGCCTGGTACAGACGGGCTGAATGTCGGGAGATATTGGCCGGTTCAATAAAAACTGTCTGACATTCCGCCCGTCAGCTGGTCCGACAGAAGCCGGTTGTTTGGCCAGCTTCTGTCAGACGAACATGGTGGAAAACCGGCAACCGACCGGTTGTGCTCTCAGCCAATCGGGAAGGGGGGTTCCCCTGTCAGAACACAACAGCTCAGTGGGGGAGATTGCTGTGCCAACATACTTTTAGTACAGCGGCTGTCAGTTTTTTTTTCCGTTCAACGCGCTGTGAAGAACCAAATAAAAAATGATTTGCGTGTATCAGGCTTTAGGAACGAAAGAGAAGAGCAGGGTGCCGGCAGCAATAGCGGCTTATGTATGACAGCTATCGGGATTATGGAGGACCACCATCAACTCAGTAGAGCAGTGCAACTGAAAGAAGCTGTGCGGGTTGCCATAGGTTTGAGGTCATGGGGGGGCACATCAGGTGGCTCCGCGGGCCATGGGTTGAGCATACCTGAAGTAGATCTTTGATGTTCAGCTCCATCTTGCCCATTTCGGCTGATAAACATAGGTTATAACCCAATGCATCTGCCCCTATTATTTCAGTAACTTGCAAAATGTAGCAAGTTTATTTTTTTAAAGTAGCTTTATACTGCTTTACTTTTCTCTAGTTAGTAGGAATGATGTGGGGAGTAATACTGCTGATCCATTCCCAACTTCTTCACAGTGGCTTGGATACTACCCGTTTAATCGTGTAAGACCTCAACCCATAAAACACTTCTACACACACGAACACATACTGTACATACTCTTAGAGATCACATTTTAGTCATTAATTGTAAAACATTATTAAGTCATCCTCACTGTATATGAATTGTGCAGTCTTACAGGAGACATCCAGAGTGGTATTTTCCCACACTCACACTAGGTGCAGAAGTCGTATTTCATATCCATCTGTGTTGTGCATGTGGCACTTTGAGCTCTGAGCAGACATATGTAATGCACATTTCATGCTCCAGGAAAATAAACATGCTTTTACATTAAATATACAAAAAATAAAAACAGGGCTTCAGAAACAGTCTTGCTTGGCCTTGATTATAAGGCACGACGCAGTTTTGTGAAAATAAATAACATGCATAATAGAGACCACCCAAATGGATGAAGGATGCAACAAGATTCAATAGGTAATGCCATTGACTCTGATCACTTTCTAATGGGAAGCTATGGGTTTTTTTATGTATATAATATTATCAGTATTTTACAAGAACCTGTTTCAATGCATGATTTGTATCTATTTATGTAAATGAGGCAATCACACTCTTGTTACATAAACATTCTGTGCTCCCAGATTGCAAGAGCAGTGCCATGATTTGATGCTGATTTACTAAAGGACTTGAGGATATTCACTCAAAAAATTGTGTAAATATTTATTCAAATTATCCAGTCATATGAAAAGCAAATTCCTGTTTACTTTGAGGACCCAATTAAAGGAGTTGTAAAGGAATTTTTTTTCACCTTAATGCAATCTATGCATTAAGGTGAAAAAACATCTGATGATCGCGAATAGGGCTTTGCGTAGAATGACGTTCACGTTGTAAGCATTGGCTTGTTGCGGGTTAATTTCGAGCATGCGCACTGGGATACCGCCACGGACGGCGCATGCGCCGTTCAGAAAAAAACATCATTTACGTCAGGTCAAGACGTATTACTATAAAACACGCCCCCATCTCATCCATTTGAATTGTGCGCCCTTACCGCCGACACAGTTACACTACAACGCCGTTAATTGCGGCGCAAATTCTTTGAGAATACGGGAAATACGCTGTAAGTTACGGCGGCGTAGTGTAACTGAGATACACTACGCCGGCCGTAAAGAAGCACCGTGCCTCGTGGATCTGGCCCTGTCTATTTTGCAAAAATTATACATCAGAAAAACAGTGACAGATGTGTGAGAAAAAAGGGCTGATCAATATAAATGAGAAAAGTTTAAGGCCTCGTGCACACGACCGTTTTCCTCGACAGAATCCATCAAGAAACTTGGTGGCAGAGCTTTTTTGCAGAGGAAAACAGTTGTGTGTATGTTTTTCATCTAGAAAACTGTTGTGGAACTCGATGAGAAAAAAAGAGAACAAGTTCTCTTTTTCCTCGTCGGGAGTCTCAATTTCCTCGTCGTGTTCCTCATCGGGCTGGTTTTCGACGAGAAACACGTTTGTGTGTATGCTTAGAAACCCGCACATGCTCAGAAGGGTGGCGCCAGTGGAATCAAACTTCCCCTTTATAGTGCCGTCGTACGTGTTTTACGTCACCGCGTTTGAGAACGACAAGATTTTGTCTTGACAGTGTGTACGCAAAGAAAGCTTGTCAAGATTCTCGATTCACTGTCACATTCATTGTGTACACTCAGCTCTGTTGACCCTTTGGGCGTAGACTCTTCAGGGTTCAACTAGTCTGGTAAGCCTCTGCAGAATTGGTGGTGTTTTTTTCACAAGTGTGCATCACGTTCAAGTGTGAATCATCATTGATCTAGGATTATTTACCTAATCGCATACATCAATCAAGCTTTGTCACTATTTATATTTTTGACTTTTCTCATTTATATTGATCAGCTCTTTTTTCTCACACATCTGTCACTTGCTGTTTTTCTGGTTTATTATTTTTGCAAAATAGACATTCAGTGTTTATAACCTCATTATCACTCAGCGCTCCAATTTATATGTTTTGTTTGTTGCTTTCCTTTGGTCCACTGGTTTTTGTAGCTGCTCACTTATCAGATAGCGCAGATTTATTTTGTTTTGAGCAGCGCAGCCATTGGCTGGCGCTGCTGTCAATCAGATCCAGTGACGCGGCGCGCCGAGGGGCGGGGCCGAGTGATACAGTGAACGGCTATGGCCGCTCGCTGTATCACGGGAGCGCGCCCGCAAGGACTCATCACCATGCGAGCTCTCTCGCATGAATGTGATGAGTTCTTGCGGGGAGGACCAGAGACAGCCGCTGAGAGACCCCAGAAGACATGGATCGGGGCCACGCTGTGCAAAACGAACTGCACAGTTGAGGTAAGTATAACATGTTTGTTATTTTAAAAAAAACATTTTTTTTCCTTTATTGACCCTTTAAGTGAAGATGTTTTTAACATGATTGTATAATTGAATTGAATATTCACACAATTCACACATGTGAAGATTCTCAACTAGAAATGTGTTTAGTTTTTTCGGATTCATTTGTTAAGTCATCTTAAACTCAACAGTTCTAAAACAGAACTCCTTGTGTTTCAGGCCAGCCGAAAGAGTCAAGTGGTAACAAGTTGGACTCCACCGCCCATTCTGGGGCAAATCATCAACCCTAGCTCCAAAGTCAAAAGTCTCGGGGTCATCTTTGACACCTTCATGACAATGGACGCACAAATAGGGTCAGTAGTCAGCGGAGCGCACTATCTGTTGCGCCTACTACGCAGACTTATTCCATTTATCCCTAAAGAAGACGTAGCAGTCATGGTGGGAACAATCATAAACTCCAGACTGGACTATGCCAACGCACTGTACCTCGGACTCCCAAAGTACCAAATCTCCCGTCTGCAAGTCGTACAGAATACGGCCGCCAGACTGGTGACTGGGAAAAAAAAATGGGAATCAATCTCACCTTCGCTGAGAACCCTTCACTGGCTGCCAGTAAAAGACAGAATTGCATTTAAAGCACTCTGCCTTACACATAAGTGCATCCATGGGAAGGCTCCGCAATATCTTTGCGACAAGATAGAACCTCACAATTCGAATCGCGTTCTGCGATCCACCGACCAAAATCTGGTCAGGGTACCAAAAACTAAATACAAATCCAAAAGGAGAAAGAAGGTTTGCTTTCCCAGGGTCCTAGACATGGAACGCTTTACCAACCAGCATTCGATTGGAGGAAAACCACCTGATTTTCAGAAGACGGATCAAAACTCTGCTCTTTTGAGGTCATGAGTCACAAACAACTAGCGCCCAGAAGCGATTCAGTTCGCATGTGTTGCGCTCTATAAATTTTTCATTCATTCATTCATTCATTCAAGTCAATCATTTTGTTTTGTCATATTCGTTATAATTAAATTATCTGTTTTTGAAATTAGTTTTGTATATTCAGATTCATTTCATATATTCAGATGGATTCTTATTTTCGGAAGATTCTGCTTCATTCCTTAGATTTCCATTGGCACTTTGCATTGCGAATTGCTTGCGAATAGCTTGTGACATCAATACGACTTGCTTGCCACTTTGATGTTTTGCGACTTTGGCCAATCATAGTACAGAATGTGATACATATTACTGAATTTACATAACCATCCAAAGTTACAAATGAATGAAACAAATTAAAACAAATTCATTTGCTGTTTTTGTTATAATATATTTCCGATTCATTATAATTTGTTACTATTGTGATCCAGAGATTCGAAATCGCAGAATAATGAAAACGTTGTCGGAATTTTGATTTATAATGAAGCAAATTACATATGTCTATTCTCAACTCCTCAGTAAATCAAAATGTAAATAAGTGATAGTGACTGCGCTGTATAACTGAGGGGTAAAAAAGAGGGGCCCACCGGGTGGGCGGGATGGCCACTAAGGGCAATAGCCGCTGTGGACACAATAAATGTATACAATGTACCCAAAAAGTGATAATGTGAATAAAACTCAGAAAGCTTGTGACAAAATAATATAGGTAAGTAAAAAGATATTAAACAAGAAAACATATATATATAATACAAGTCCAGTAAATCAAAGTCCAAATGAAAATACAACATGCAAAATAAATAAGTAATAAAGTCTTTGTGAACGGTGATTAAGTAGAAAGCCAGACTCCAGTGTTGAGGAGGAACAGAACTTCGGTGCAAACACCTCTAGTGGCTCAAAATGCTCACCTCAAGGCTATAGCACGGACAGCCTGGAACACCTTAGATGTATCCCAAAATACCAACAAAGTTTGTCTGTAGCTGGAGGGGGGCTCCGCATCAAATGGACATGGTATAAAATAAAGAAAAAAGCAAATGGCATAATACTGTGGGAGTAACCTGGGAAATAATGGATCACATGCACATGCACTCACATGGAGACCGTGGACAGTGGGCCTATCTCCAACGAACAGCGAGTTCGCAAAGTCCTGTCTATAATCCTGAATTTCTGGATTTCCCTCTCCTATGGCATTCCACCTTTAAGTCCACCAGACACTAGCACATGAATTGCTCAGAGAGTATGGATGGAAGGAAGGAGAAGGAGACACATAGTACAGTTCCGCATGGAAATTTTTTATGTATAAAGCATAAAAACGTACATTTATAAAACACGGACAATTCCAAACAAAAACGAGCAGCGAGCTCGTATACCTGCTGTCAGAGCGTGTAGGATCTAGTGCTTCCTGTCCCTATGCGTGTCGTCACACCACGTGACTTCATCAGGGGATCCCCTGATGAAGTCACGTGGTGTGACGACACACGTTTTTGTTTGGAATTGTCCGTGCTTTATAAATGTGAGTTTTTATGCTTTTATACATTAAATTTTTCCATGCGGAACTGTACTATGTTACTCCTTCTCCTTCCTTCCATCCATACTCTCTGAACAATTCATGTGCTAGTGTCCGGTGAACTTAAAGGTGGAAGCCACCAAATAAAATGTTCATTTTTTATATTTTGTTGAAAATCCTTTACTGACAATGACTGCCTGAAGTCTCGAACCCATGGACATTACCAAAGACTGTGTTTCCTCCTTTCTGATGATTTGCAAGGCTCTAACTGCAGCTGTCTTCATTTGTTTGTGGATCTTTCTGCCTTTTACTTTTGCCGTCAGCAAGTGAAATTCATGCTCAATTTGGTTGAGATCAGGTGATTTGATTTGATATGGGATTTGTACTGCGCCGAATGCCCTCCCTTAGGAGCGCGTCTAGGCGTGGAGAGACCCCATATTCAAACTTTAATTTCCCATACAAAGGTAAAAGAGCCTAGGGTGTAGAATTTGAAGGAGGTAACATAAAACAGAGAAAAACTGGGGAGGAGGCAGGGGAGGGGCTAACCCTCCAGAAGGAGGAGGAAAAAGAGCATTCAAAGTCCATGGTTTTGCGTGGTTCCTATTCTTTATCAGATTATCTGTAGGCCTGATGAAAGAGGTTTGTTTTTAAGCCCTTCCTGAAACTCAGGAGGGAGACTAAAAACCTTAGAGATGCTGGAAGGGAATTTCACAGCTCATTACCCTTTGTGACCAGGCGTCTGTTGCCAGTGTATTGCAGTCTGCTAATTGTTGGTTCTGTGAGAGTTTGCTGAACAAAGTGATCTTGACGGCACATAGTGAGAGGCTCTGATTGATTCTGCCATTGCAGAATATTCTACTTATTTTCCTTCAAAAGCTCCTGGGTTGCTTTTGCAGTGTGTTTTGGATCATTGTCCATTTGTAGTGTGAACCGCCGTCCAATCAACTGCTGCATTTGGCTGAATCTGGGCTGACAGTATATCTCTAAACACTGCAGAATTCATCTGGCTGCTTCTGTCTTCTGTCACATTATCAATAAACACCAATGACCCAGTGCCACTGGAAGCCATGCATGCCCATGTCATCACACTGCAAGCTCCACCATGTTTTACAGATGACGTTGTGTGCTTTGGATCATGAGCTTTTCCAAGCCTTTTACACACTTTTCTTCCCGTCATTCTTGTACCGATCATTAGTTTCATCCATCCAAGAATTCTTTTCCAGAACTGGTCTTGCTTTTTTAGATGTTTTTTGGCAAATCTGGCTTTTCTTTTCTTCAGGCTTATAAATGGTTTGCACCTTGTGGTGAACCCTCTGTATTTCCTCTCTTGAAGTCTTCTCTTGAATGTAGACTTTGACAATGATGGACCCACCTCCTGGAGACTGTCCTCCATTTGTCTGGATGTTGTGAATGGGTTTTTCTTTACCATAGAGAGGATCCTGTGATCATCCACCACTGTTATCTTTTGTGGACGTCCAGGCCTTATTATGTTGCTGAGCTCACAGTGCGTTCTTCTTTCCTCAGAATTTACCAAACTTTTGATTTGACAACACCCAATCTTGCTGCTATCTCTCTGATGGATTTGTTTAGTTTTTAAAGACCTCTAGACCTTTTACCTGCTTAATTGATGAAGAAATACCGAAGGAGTAGCCCACACCTGGCCATGAAACGTGGGTGGGGGTGGCTATTCTTAAGAGAGCTGTATTTCATAATCCCTTCTTCCAATATATAACTATAGCTTTAATATGATTTGGTAAATACCTGAAAAAAACTAAAATTGTGTCCAAATATATATGAACCTAACTATATATATATATATATATATATATATATATATATATATATATATATATATTATATATATATATATAATATATATAAAAATCAGCCTTCATGTTGTAGTCCCTTGTTAATAAATTCAATCAACTTTAGTAAAAGTAATAGTAAATGAATGAAAAAACCAAGCACCATGAGTTTCTTAGTGATTTTTAGCTCATTTTGTTGCATGGCGTTGAGTGCATAGCTCAGTTATTTGGCTGCATATATGGGATATTTTTAACTGGGCAAGTTAAATACAGCTTTAAAAAAAATGTTTTAAGTGTTTGAACTACGAGGGTACACAAGGTAAATAGATTGATCTGATTGTCTTAGAATAGTAACAATATGATCAAAGTTCTGGGTCAAGCTAATCTTGAATAGATACAGCTTGCTCCATTGTACATCTAATAAAAACTGATGCTAGGAACGATGACATCCATCCAACTCTTTTTCAGAGTAAACCAGGGATGATCAGACAAAGAATTCAGTCCCAAATATATGTTTATAATCTTGTTTTGTTATTTTGGATTAGTTTACATTTGTTACTATTGAAATTCAGAGCTTCGGATAAATCTGAATTTCCAAGTAATGAAAAATTAGAGGAAACAAACTGTACATGTCTACATGCCACCAATGAGGTAGCTCAGTAACCTTGCTCTGTATATACACAGGGCGATGTTACTGAGCTGGTGACTAGAACACTAACAGCTGGGCCACAGAACACATCATTGGGTATTATGGTGCAGGCTTGGAGGTAGAACCTCAACAAGGTACCTACTTGGGAGGGGCTACGCACACTCACAGGCCACCGCAAAGTATACATATTATAGTAATTGCTAAAGTTGAATAGGACAGTTCTAAGTACTGTAATGCACTGTGATGTTAGGGCGGCCTCTGCTGGAGGAGTGGCAAAACCTTGTACAAGCAAACTGAACTGGCTCTCTGGAAGGAGTCCTCAATATGCTTTTCCACACCGGATAGTGTTCCCTGCACCATCCCTACTTTCCTTGTGCTAAACACTATCTCTAACCAGAGGGTTCCTTTCCTCAACCTGCCACAAAGTGCACCCAAGTGATATGGGATCCCCTATTTAAAGGCTCCTTTGTTAACTCTCCTGAACTGTCGTAGGAATTGGAGATCAAATCAGATACCTACTTTCCCAGAGAAATCTAATGGAGTCCATAAGGGGACAATGCCCTTATCAGACTCCTCATCCCCTGTAGCACTGGCATGGTGCCACCTAGAGGTGAGAAAAACATCTGCACCTGCCTAGAGGTAGCAGGAAAGTGTCATTGGTTGCTAGGATGCTGGCAGCTGGGGCGATAAGAATGGTCACCTCAAGTGGCGCTTAACCTAAACATGCTTCTGGCTGTTCTAGTATGCAGCAGGTCTGATTTTTGGTCCGTTGTGATGCATTAGGCAGCCCATTCAAGTGAATAGTCTGCAATACACTTTAATCTGTGATAACAAGCATGCATTAAATAAACTGCAATGGCCAGCCCTGTTATGAATGGGCAATAAAGGTACATGGGGAGTCTGCTGAGGACCTGTACTATCGTACCTATTATAGGGAGACTGACAGGCTTACTTTAGAATAAGAGAACACAGGACAAGACAAATATTACAGTATTGAGAGGATATATGCCGAGGACCCCTCTGTCTGATAGTAAAACAGGAATTCCGAGAACACTAGGACACATCCTTACTGCCTTGTTAATGTTTGTGTTTCTTTCATGTACTCTGCGTATCCCATAACGTTCAAAGCCATTTGCTCTATGGAGAGTTTATATAGATGTCCTACCATTATTTTACAATTTGTTCCAGAGTAATGGATTTATGGAGAAATTGCCCTTGATGTAGGTACCTGATTTTTTCAGGGTTATGTAAAGTTCACAACAGAAAAGGCAAAGTGAACCTCAGTTAACCACTTGCTTACTGGGCACATAAACCCCCTTCGTTGCCAGGCGAAATCTCAGCGTCCGGCACTGCGTCGCTTTAACTGACAATTGCGCGGTCGTGCGACGTGGCTCCCAAACAAAATTGGCGTCCTTTTTTTCCCACAAATAGAGCTTTCTTTTGGTGGTATTTGATCACCTCTGCGGTTTTTATTTTTTGCGCTATAAACAAAAAAAGAGCAACAATTTAAAAAAAATATATATTTTTTTTACTTGTTGCTATAATAAATATCCCATTTTTTTTTTTAAAAAACTATTTTTTTTCTCAGTTAAGGCCGATACGTATTTTTCGACGTATTTTTGTAAAAAAAAAAAAAAAAAAATCGCAATAAAAAAAAAAAAAAAATCGCAATAAGCGCAAAAGTTATAGCGCCTACAAAATGGGGAACAGAATTATGATTTTTTTTATTATTTTTTTTTTTACTAGTAATGGCGGCGATCTGCGATTTTTATTGGGACTGGGATATTGCGGCGGACGTATCGGACACTTTTGATACACAAATTTGGCGCCATTCACATTTATACAGCGAACAGTGCTATAAAAATGCACGAATTACTGTATAAATGTGACTGGCAGTGAAGGGGTTAACACTAGGGGGTGAGGAAGGGGTTAACTGTGTAGCCTGGGTGTGTTCTAACTGTGTGGGGGGAGGGGGGTGACTGGGGGAGGGGACCGATGCTGTGTCTCTATGTACAAGAGACACAGATCGGTCTCCTCTCCTCTGACAGCACGTGGAGCTCTGTGTTTACACACAGAGCTCCACGTCCCTGCTGTCACCTGCCGTGTCACCGACGATCGCGTGTACCCGGCGGACATCGCGGCCACCAGGTACACGCATCGGGTCTTCGGCGATGCGCCGGGACAGTTTTTACCCGCCGCGCGCCACCCAGTGGCGCGCGCGGGTAATGCACATACAAGGCCGTGTTTAAACGGCCACTTGGCACTTGAGAGCCGCGCTGCGGACGTATTTCGTCTATAGCGCGGATCTCAAGTGGTTAAACAGCGAATACAGACAATAGGAAAAATCCCTAAGTGGGTGGCCAGTGCTATCCCAGGAACATGACCATTATTCTAAATCTACCCTTCGCTCAGTTTAGTCTACGTTTTGGAGAATTGTTGCAGTCATGTTCAGCAGGCTTCTCCCAGTGTTTCTGGGTGGGATTGCTCCCTATTTTCACACAGCTATGTGCTGTGCAACTTCACATTCATGAACCAGTCAATAAAATTAATGTGGAATCAGAAAGTGGGTGGTGATGGAATAAAGGAACATGCTGGCCCGCATTTCTGAAACTCAGAATCCTGATTTTGAATCTTATAATTCTGACTTTAAAAGTCAGAATTTTCTTTAACCTCCCTGGCGGTATTATTCTTTCAAAAAAAAGGTGCTGAAAGCGGTACCATTATTTGCAAGGAAATTTGGCGTTTTATACTGTAGGCCTGTAATTTTTAGAAATAACTCACTTAAATCTGACCAAACAAGATTCTAATAGGCATCCCGGGTATGAAATTTTTTAAAAAACAAAATTATAAATTATAATATAATAAATAATTATAAATAATTATAACAAGTAATAATATAATTATAATAAAAATGATTCAATAATGTAATCAAATCAAAATCACTGAAATTTGCTCAGTTGCAGAATTGTCGTTGTCATTATTATTTTTTTTTTATGACGAATTTCCCCACAAATCGCTATCGCACAATTCTGCAAGTGATTATAATTTATTATCGCTGTTTTTTAGCTGCTCTAAAACTATTTTTGACATAAAGGGACACTTTTGGTTGCTATGAACAATCTACAGTTTACAGGCAGAAAAAAAAAGTTTTTATTATATAAAAGTACATGTAGGGCACTGGGCAGACCACTAGGGACAAGGGGTGTGTATTTTTTACATACAGTACTGTATGTAATGTGTTTGTTTATGTTTTTGAATTTGGCGCCGTTCTCCGCTCCCGTGCGTCGTAACGTCGCAGGGAACGGAGATCGGCGTCACACAGAGGCACTGTGTGAATCGAGCGAGGTCCCGCTCGCTCGCACAGCGCGGTGGCATCGCTGGATCCAGGGACAAGGTAAGTAAACACTCCCTGTGGATCCAGCGAGGCAAGCCCGAGTCTGACTCGGGGTTACCGCTCGCAGCAGGAAAATCTAACCCCGAGTCAGACTCGGGAATACCGCCAGGCAGGTTAATACATTTTAGAAGTGGAGATGGGCTTTTATGAAGATATGAGTTTTCAAGGATCACCTAAAAGCGGACAGAATAGAAGATAGCCAGACAGATTGGGGTGGGAAGTTTCAGAAGATGGGAGAAGTTCTGAAAAAATCCTGGAGGTGAGCATTGGAGGAGGTAACGAGGGAGCTAGAAAACAGGAGGTTTAGTTGAAATTTTGAAAAGAGGTTGGTAATGTTGGTAATTCAAATTTTAGTTTGGTGAGCAGAAGCCCTTGGCAGAGAAGGGTAGTGGACATTAGATGTTTGGTATTGCGGATGCATCTGGCAGTTTTTTTTGGAGAGATTGCTCTCCCTTTTCGCTGTGTGATGTGAAACTTCACTGCAGGAGATAATTTTTTAAGTTTCCTGGGCGGAGGACGATTTCATCTGGAAGAAAGGGCATCCACACAAGAGACACATCCTACTGACTGTAAGTTATGTCCCTTGTGCTGATATTTCTGTTTTTTTAATTAGGCTTTAAATACACTATACCTAGGCAGCAAATTTCCATATGGTGGGCCATTTTTATTTTATGCCCCTCAGGAGAGCTAAGCTACTGAGTCACTGCTGAGGGAGGGGAGCAAGAGCTGAGCTGCTGAGTTACTCCTGCAAAGGACAGTGTGGCAGGCGCAACACTATAAAGTGCCTCATGCGCTGTGGCATTAGAAGAATTGTGATATCTCTGACTTTTCAGTCCAACAAGACTGTCTATTACTCTGAAATTCCTCAATTGCCGTTCTCTGGAAGCAGTAAGGTTTAAAGAGCACACCAAATGCTTAAAATAACTTCTTTATTAACTTCACTTTTCTTCATAGATAACACTGCTGCTTTGTAGCAGACAGTCCATGTACAAACACGTGTTGAATAAGGATCACAAAATGGTGGTTCAAATATTCAATCTTGTCATTTAACATAAAATGGTGGATATATTTCTTCTTCAGTATTTATACTCTCTCTCTCTCTCTCTCTCTCTCTCTCTCTCTCTCTCTCTCTCTCTCTCTCTCTCTCTCTCTCTGTAAGTTATCAAAGCATTCTCGGATTTCTCTGAAAGGTATAACTGTGGTTTGCAATTTGGTTTGCAGGGTTGCTTTAGTTCGGTTAGCTTGTTAGAATGGATTGATGGATGTGACTTAGTTCGGTGGAACTACAGTTAGGGCGGTTAGATGACTTTGTTTGAATGACTGAATGGACTTAGTTCGATGGCTTAGTTTGGTGGAACTATAAGTGAACACACAACTAGATCAGTATACAGTTCTGATCACACTATTTACAATAAGAACATATATAACTTGTGTAACATACCTATTTAGGCCCTTTCTTCCATAAAACGGAACTCTGTATGTCTGCTCTGCTCTCTGTCTTCATGTGGAATGAATTTGCAGCACATGTACAGTATTAGGAACCTCCCAGACAGAATGGATGCAAAGGTAGCTGTGATAGGTCAAGACTCTGCTCAATGTGAGATTAGCTGTGATTGGCCAGGAACTCTGATGAGTCACAAAAGCTTAACTCTATGCTTTCTGGTATGAATTCTACTGTGTAATTTGAGCTTACCTTCACTGTCATATAAATAAATGATGCTTAAAGGCATATTTTTTCTTTTGCCTCTGTGAACACAACATACAACTGTTATATGACATTCAAGCATAAAATCACAGTGAATAACTTTGCTTTTGTCTCTCACATATAAACATGTGCATTACATTTAGGTTCTTAGCAGGTTTAGCTGTATATACATGTAGGTTATATTAGCTACCTAGGACAGGTTCTAGTTGGCCAGCTACAGACAGCAAGGGTAGCTGAGCTACTTTCACTTGGATCACTTTAGTGCTTTTGTTGTGAACTTTGAGGACAAATTGCTCCAGAATTCTTGCAGCTACAGAGGTCGGTGAAGGCTTGGCTTCAACCTCATTCACTTCATATTAAGAAGGTGAATGTGTTAACACCTGGATTTCCATTGCCTGGCAACATCATCATTTTAATGTCATTGTAATATTACAGCTTCAGATTTATACAAAATCTTGTATTGTCACCTTGCATTAAAATCCAAAAAGGAATAATAAAACATCATCATCATTATATATTATATGTAATTATCTGCTGTACTGCCAGTCATTTCACTAATCCTCTGCTCAGAGACAAATGGGCGTTTTCTTAGTTTCTCTCCTCTTGATGGGCTTCATCTCCAGAGCGGTGAAAGACAGGCCCGGTGTCTTGGGTGAGCACACTGGAGATAATTATACAGCATTCTGTCAGATCTGTTTCTTAGTGTTCTTTTGCAACCTTTAAAAGCTTTTTTAGGATCTTACGCACCAAGGACTGTGCTGTTTCCAGATCAATCTCCTTTCAATAAGCTTTGTAATTGGCCTCTTGCAGTTTTGGTGACCCTCCAGTTTTTGGAGGGAAGAACTCGATGTGCCACTTTTGTGAACTTTACAATTTTTGAAGATGGTGCCAAAAATGTCAACACTTGCGGTTCCACCTTATTAAGGGTTGGCTTAATGCACAAACAGTCTCTTTTTTTTATTGACGTATTCCTTAAAGTAGCAATAAGCCCCCAAGACTTTTTAGCTAAACACATTCAGTAAAAGAAAATAAACATTCCCCTGTGAAATAAGGTTGAAATTCTTACCCGAGCACTTGTAGTTTACAACGTTCAGTGCTGTTGCCTCCTGCTCTCTCAGTGCTGCTTCCCCAAATTTCCAGTCCTCACAGGAAAGAGTTAGCAGTGAACAGCGTTGTTTTGGGAAGTCTGTTAGCTTGGAGAAGAAAAGGGGAGGAGGCGAGAGCAGCAGGGGAGTGCCCTTCCATCTTAGGCTATAGGGCAGTGTCATTCTATTGATGCACACAGTGTTGATGCACACAGCTGCAAGAGAAAGAAGCCACCCTTAATCAGGAAACCTGTGGGAGCAGTCATAGCGCTGCGCAAACTGTTGGGGCTATATAAATCCTATATAAATAATAATAATAGCATCAGGTTAAACAGGAACACAGACAAGGAATAAAATATAAAAAGCTGCATACTCAGTAAGGGATTAAATCAGCTGCCAAAACTGCTTTAAAAATAGAGGGTTTAATTTCAATTTAAAGTGTTACTAAACCCACAAAAGCAAAATCAGTCCGTATATGCAGTACAGCATGCTTGCTATACTCACAGAGGCTAGGGGACAAGCTGCACATGCTCAGTTTGGTGTGTATTTCTAGAGAGTTTTTTCCTTGGGTGGTTGCATGTGATCAGCACAGGGCCAATCAGCACTGTCCATGCAGAGGGTCGGGGTCTTGCAACCTCATAGGACAGTCAGAGAAGAATGAAAACTCTTCCTACAAGCTTTAACCAGACACTGATAGAAGTCACAAGACTTCTATATGCTACTGATGAGAAAAGATATTTATCAGTTTATATTTACTAAGACTATTGCATTTTCATGTTCTGTGTACTATGGGAGACTAACTATAGTTATAGCAGGGAGCTGGCTATCTTACCTGCAGTATCTTTAGACACTCCGCAACATTGTTGTAGTGAAACTGTTTCCCTCTAGTGCCAGCTAAGACTCTGTGTCATCACATCCTGTCAGCAGAATGATTAACATCAGGAAGCAAATCATACAGGGATTTGTAGTTCCAGGACTCAAGTTTCACATTGAGATTGCACTGTTTAAGGACTACAACTTCCAGCCTGCTCTGGGGCAAAGGAACTTGCCCATCTGGGGGGATTTTCTCAGACTACACGAGGGAGAGAAAGAGATTAGACCTAGGGGAGATTTTAAGCATCCACAGCCAGTCGGGACATCCAGCCCATGAGAGGGGGATCTCAGCTGCATATCCAGATGCACCTGCACTGACGGTGTGAAGCGTTCCAGTGTGAGGTGACCAGTCGGGGGCCTTAGAAAAGCCTGCCTGTTTCAGGACGTTTGTTTGGGCCTTGATCGCAGGATTGGGTGAGAGGGCTTTTGCCCATTTGCAGGAAACAAGGACACTGCACACAGATAGAGTTGTATGGACACTGTATACAGACATCATTGCTCTGGATGATTGACGGCCGGCTCTGGCACGTCACGCTCCCCGAAGACAGCCGGAGTAGGTCTCGGCTCTTCACGGCGCTATATGGCGCCTGCGCACAGACTATGCGCAGGCGCCGTGAAGAGCCAAGCCTATTTCGGCTATTTCCGGAGAAGCGTGACATGCCAGAGCCGGCCGTCAATCATCCTCCGTCTGGATAGGAACGCCCATTCCCCGTGGGGAGACGGAATCTTCAAAGTAGGATTGCACTGTGAGTACGGGGATAAAAAAATCAAGACAGGCATACTGTAGCTCGCGCTACTATGCCTCATTTTATGCTAGAAGAAAAAAAATTTTTTTTTTTGTTTATAGGGTGAACCCCCGCTTTAACCTCCCTGGCGGTATGATTATGTCTGGAATTTTGTACCAAAAGCGGTATACAATTATTTTGCATGGAAATTTGGCGTTTTATATTGTAGGCCTACAATTCTGAGAAACCCGGCCGTGTGTACACTTTCGGCCGAGTAAGGCGACGAGGACCTCGGCGAGAAAATTGAGAACATGTTCTCTATTTCCTCGTTGTTCTATGGGAGAACTCGGCCCGCTGAGGTCCTCGGCGGCTCCAGGACTGAACACGCCGAGGAACTCGATGTGTTTGGCACGTCGAGTTCCTCGGCCGTGTGTACGGGGCCTTAGGAATAACTCACTTAAATATGTCCAAGCAAGAGTCTAGTAGACATCTCGGGTATGATAAAGTTTGAAACACAAAATCATAAATTATAATATAATAAATAACTATAAATAATTAAAATAAATAATAATGTAATTGTAATAAAAATTATTCAATAATGGAATTAAAATCAAAATCACTGAAATTTGCTCAGTTGCAGAATTGTCGCTGTCATTACTTTTATGTTTTTATGACGAATTTCCCCACAAACCGCTATCGCTCAATTCTGCAAGTGATTATAATTTATTATCGCTGTTTTCTAGCTGCTCTAAAATCACTTTTGACATAAAGGGACACTTTTGGTTGCTATGGACAATCTACAGTTTGCAGGCAGAAAGAATATTTTTTTAAATAAAAGTACATGTAGGACACTGGGCAGACCACTAGGGACAAGGGGGTGTGTGTATTTTTTACATAAAGTACTGTAATCTGTAAGATTACAGTATACTGTATGTAATGTGTTTATTTACTTTTTTTAATTTGGCGCCGTTCTCCGCCCCCGTGCGTCGTAACGTCACAGGGAACGGAGATCAGACAGACAGACAGGCACTGTGTGAATCGAGCGAGGACGCAACTCGCTCACACAGCGCGGTGGCATCGTAGGATCCAGGGACAAGGTAAGTAACTTTGTCTGTGGATGCTGCGAGGCGGCCCCGAGTCTGGCTCGGGGATACCGCTTTTGGTATTGAAATCTTACCGCGAGCCTGACTCGGGAATACCGCCAAGGGGGTTAAGCGGCTCTTGCGGGGGTATCGCTACATTGTGAATGCAGGGTCCTGGGTTTAGTAACACTTTAATTTTCTAAAGGCCAATATTTATATACTGCGGCAGAATGGCTCTCCTGGGTGAAAACCTGAACATACGCGCGTGGCCGGTGTGATCGCGTGCACAAGCCGGAGCATGGGGGTTTGTGTATGTAAACACACAAATCCCTGTGCTGTCTGAGAAGAGAAGGACAGAATGTGTCTTTCTACAAAGTAGAAAACACGATCTGTCATCTCCTATAGTCAGTCCCCATCCCCCCCACAGTTAGAACACAAAATAGGGAACACAGATAACCCCTTGATCGCCCCCTAGTGTTAACCCCTTCCCTGCCAGTCACATTTACATAGTAATCAGTGCATATTTATAGCACTGATCGCTCTGTAAATGTCAATGATCCCAAAAATGTGTCAAAAGTGTCCGACCTGTCAGCCGCAACATCGCAATACCGAAAAAAATCGTAGATCACTGCCATTACTAGTAAAAAATAAAAATAAAATAAAAACACCATATAAATGCCATAACATTTGCACAAACCAATCAATATACGCTTATTGCGATTTTTTTTACCAAAACTATATAGAATGTGTTTTTGTTTTTTAAACAGCAGAAAGTAAAAGATATTGGGGGTTATTTACAAAAGGCAAATCCAATTTACACTACAAGGGCAAACTACAAGTGCAAAGTGCACTTGGAAGTGCAGTGACTGTAAATCTGAGGGGTAGATCTGAAATGAGGGGAAGCTCTGCTGTTTTTATCATCCAATCATGTGCAAGCTAAAAATGCTGTTTTTTATTTTCCTTGCATGTCCCCCTCAGATCTACAGCAACTGCACTTCCAAGTGCACTTTGCACTTGTAGTTTGCACTTGTAGTGCAAAGTGTATTTACCTTTCGTAAAAAAACCCCATTGTGTTTTTTTTTTCAAAATTGTCGCTATTTTTTTGTTTATAGCGCACAAAATTAAAACTGCAGTGGTGATCAAATACCACCAAAAGAAAGCTCTATTTGTGGGGAAAAAAGAACGTCAATTTTGTTTGGGTACAACTTTGCACGACCGCACAATTGTCAGTTGAAGCGACGCAGTGCCATATCGCAAGAAATGGCCTGGTCATTGGGCAGCCATATCTTCTGGGGCTGAAGTGGTTAAAGCGATTTTAATGTCCATACTAACGCTATAGGAGCGTTTGGTAAGCGTTAGAAATTTAGTCAAGTGTGAAGAAGCCTTTAAAGAGGCTCTAACCCTTCCCTTCTCTGTCCAAAACAAATTAAAAAGTGACTAAGTTTAAAGGAATAGTTCACCTTTACCACAAAACTGCCTATGCAGATAAGAGGCATCTGTAGATAAAAACAAACTTTGCAGATCTGACTAAAGATGATTCACCTTTGCTATAGGTGTAGCATACCCCCCAACCGTCCCGAATCCCGCGGGATCCTCCCGCAATTTAAAGTGTGTCCCGCGGACTAGACTAGAGTCCCGGAAAACAGGGCCCCCGGGCGCGACATTTGGTGGGGAGACATTCCGTGCCTCCATGTTTGTTTACGTTTCCCGCCGCCATGTTTGAGTCCGGTGCCCTGTGATTGGGCGTATGGTGGTCATGTGCGGCGTGGGGCTGGCCTGTCAGCGATCGTCTAGAAGTTGGAGCAGACGGGGAGTCGGCACAGAGCGGTATTTGCACAGGTAGGAGAACCCCCCCCCCCGCTCAACAACTTTAACTTTGAAAAAAAAAAACGCCCCCCGCTCAACAAGATGTCCCGCACTGGATTTTTTAAATGTTGGGAGGTATGGTGTAGGCCATTTACATACCTTATGAAGCCTGACTGGAATACTCCCAAGAGGGTGCTAAGTACTCCCAGGATGTTGCTAAGTGAGGCCTAGTCATCACTGCTCACCTCCACTATCCCAGGAGTGAGATCTCAAATGCTGAGCTCAGAGCTACAGCATCAGGGGAGAGAGAGTGTGACGAAGCCTGAATCAGAGAAAAAGCATACTCCTGTGATGGTGGAGGTGAACGGTGATGACTAGGCCTCACTTAGCAATGTCCTGGGATTACTTAGCAATGTCCTGGGAGTATTCCAGTCAGGCTTCGGGAGGTACAATATATTCCAAAAAGTATTGGGACGCCTGCCTTTACACACATATGAACTTTAATTTTGCAGCTATAACAGCTTCAACTCTTCTGGGAAGGCTGCCACAAGGTTTAGGAGTGTGTCTATGGGAATGTTTGACCATTTTTCCAGAAGCGCATTTGTGAGGTCAGGCACTGATGTGGAAGAGAAGGCCTTGCTTGCAGTCTCCTCTCTAATACAACTCAAAGGTGTTCAATCAGGTTGTGGACTGGCCAGTCAAGTTCCTCTGGAAACAAATTGTGGGTATACTGCGCTGCTTATAGGAAAGTGCGACCAGCTGCTAACACAGCTAACAAAGACACATCAGCAAAACGAAAGATAGAAAAAATTATAGTGTAGCGCTACGGTCAGTAATACGTGTAAATTTCAAAACTATTAACAAATCCTGTAAAGAAAATATATAATAATAATAAAATCACATGTAGATTCCTGAATGGAAATTGGTGAAAAAAATTATATAGTCCAATATATATAATAAAGTCCGTGTAAACAAATCACCACGTGAATAAATGTAGAGGAATCTTGATGATGTTCCAAATATATATTCAATTGTAAGTGATCACCACCACCAGTGAGGATAAATGGAGGCTTACCAGAGCAGATGGACTTGAGCTGACATATGTCACTACAAGTCAGATTAGGCTTATAGTACTAGTTCTAGTACATGGGATCAGGTGGTACGAACATCCAGAGCCTTGATTCAGCTGTCAGTTCAAATATACCGATAAAATGAGGAAGCCTTTGATCCATAGAGCTCCATAGTGAGCCGGGTAGTTCAAAAAAGGCAAGGGAAGAAAGATGGCCACATAGTGTAATCCAGTAAAAACTATGTAATTTATTTGTAAGTAAAATTATCAAGTACACTCACATGTATCCTGATTCAAAATCGCATGGTATATGAAATTGAGGCGGCAGTGGAGACGGCCCCAGTCAAGTTCCTCCACTCCAAACTCGCTCATCCATGTCTTTTTGGACCCTGCTTTGTTCACTGGTGCCCAGTCATGTTGGAACAGGAAGGGGCCATTTCCCCTTGATCTTACAGTTCATGTGTGTGTAAAGGCAGGCGTCCCAATACTTTTGGTAATATAGTGTATGTATGGGATATGAGTGTGTGTCTTTTACTCCTGACCCTTGCACCCTGTACGTGGTATGAAGATGAAGCATGCACATAAGGCATGGGTAGGATGATTGGGTACACACATCATAGAGGAGTGGGTGCAGTTTGGCATCTTCATCCTGGATGTTGGATGACCCTGTCCAGCATTGCCCCCACATACACTGTGATCTTTTAGGAGAATTTCGAGACAAAAGATACGATTTTCAGAATCTTGCTCAGGCACAATCCACATTTCTGAAATGCAAATCTTCACTTTCTAGGTTCAGATCCACTTTAACCACTTCCCCACCGCGCCATAGACAAAAGACGTCTATTATTCTGGGAGGACGTCCCTGGGACGTCCTCCCAGAATCCTTCACTCGCGCTCCCGGAATCATCTGTGAGCGCCGGGTCTAGAAGACCCGGCGCATTAAAGATCGTGGTAAATTGCCGCTGATAGCGGACGTTTACCACGTGATCGCTCCGTCAAATGACGGAGCGATCACTTGTAAACAAACATGTCATGACGCCGGTTCCTCCCTCTCCTCTCTGTACCGATCGGTACAGTGTGAGAGGAGAGGGGGGGGGGGGAGCGGAAGCAGCAGCAGCTGCTGTGGGCTGGATCTGTGACAAATGCAGTCACAGATCCAGCCATCCATCCCTGCGCAATACTCTGCAATAACACCAATACTCTGCAATACCCCCCATGCTCTGCAATACCCCCCCTACTCTGCAATACCCCCCATACTCTGCAATACCCCCCATACTCTGCAATACCACCAATACTCTGCAATACCACCAATACCACCAATACTGTGCAATACCACCAATACTCTGCAATACCCCCCATACTCTGCAATACCCCCAATACTCTGCAATACCCTCAATACTCTGCAATACCCCCAATACTCCGCAATACCTGCTAATATGACAGAAACGAGAATATTTTTTTTATTTTTACAGAATTTTCAGTCTTTTTTCTTTTATAGCGCAAAAAATAAAAAACCCAGAGGTGATCAAATACCACCAAAAGAAAGCTCTATTTGTGGGAAAAAAAGGACAAAAATTTCAGATGGGTACAATGTTGTATGACTGAGTAATTGTCATTCAAATTGTGAGAGCACAGAAAGCTGAAAATTGGTCTGGTTAGGAAGGGGGTTTAAGTGCCCAGTGGTCAAGAGGTTAAAGGAACTGTGTTCAGGTTTACTTTAAGTGAGAGCAATGGTCTCCTTTTGCTTCACTCCTTTGAAAAGTTTCAACTCAGTGGATGTTGGCTTGCGGCCAGTAATGAGGATATGGCACAGGAAACACCACACATGTCAAAGACAACTTATTGTTCTTGATGTCATCTGGAGAAACACTTTGTTTTACATCAATTGATATTTAGATTGTATCCAACTGTGTGTTTCCCCTGTGTGCACCAGGGACTCGGAATATGACACAAAATAGCGGTAGTAGGGACATCTACAGCATCTGTAAAGGGTTAGGCATTAAAGTGGTTCTAAAGGCTGACGATTTTTTAAATGAATGCAATCTCTGCAAAAAAAACACCTGAGAGCCAATTCCCAACAAGCTCTCCAAAATGCTTACCTGAGCCTGATCACATCACCTATGATGTGCACAAGAGCAGCTGCTCTCTGCGTCTACATAAGCTCAGAGACAGTAGCAGGAGCCATTGGCTCCCTCTTATGTCAATCACAGCAATGGGGTCGAGCCATGCTCTGTGTGTCTATGGACCCCCAGAGCCCACTCGGTCGCGAACCCGCAAGGGTGCCCCCATAGCAAGCGGCCTGCTATGGTGTAGGCTAGTGGGGGGGCCAAGAGCCCTGGGGGGAAGAAGGATCGGGGCTGCCCTGTGCAAAACGACTGCACAGAGCAGGCAAGTATGACATGTTTGGAATTTCATGAAAAAAATCACTTTAACAGCTTGCCGCCTGACCACAGTACATTTACTGCGGCAGGGCAGTACGGGCAGGCAGGATCATGTACATCATCCTGCCTCTTTCAAGTTAGTGGCACTATAGTGATACTTTGATTGTCCCACAGCTATCTTATGGTACCTGGTCCACAGTGGTACCCTGTACAATGTGATAGCTGTGGGCCAATCACAGCGCACAATAGCAAATTACAGCTGTTTTGAATGTTACCCATTCATGACAGTTCACAACATTGCTGTTACAGTGATTATTACTGTAACAGCAATCAAAGTTTAAAAATAAAAAAATCACTTTAACAGCTTGTCGCCTGGCCACAGTACATTTACTGCGGCAGGGCAGCACGGGCAGGCAGGATCACATACATCATCCTGCCTCTTTCAAGTTAGCGGTGCTAGCTATGTTTCCTATAGTGATGCTTTGATTGTCCCACAGCTATCTCATGGTACCTGGGCTACAGTTGTACCCTGTAATATGTGATAGCTGTGGGTCAATCACAGCACACAATAGCAAATCACAGCTGTTATGAATGTAACCCATTCATGACAGTTCACAACATTGCTGTTACAGTGATTATCGCTGTAACAGAAAAGTTTAATAATAAAAAAAATCCTAGTCACCTCCCCCCAGAATAGTACAGTGTCACTATGTTGACACTGGACTACTCTTATGAAAGGATGTAAAAAATTAAAAAAAAAATTGTAATAAAAATGAAAGTGTCCCAAACATTTAACAGCTCTTAAAGCATGCATCACCAGGCCCACCAAACCTGCTGGTAGGCTAGATCATCAAACATTCTGTCATGGATTTGCAATAAAGTCTGGCAGCTTACCTGATCTCCATGTGGTCATTAGAGGCCTGACCCTCCTTCTGACTGTCTTTTATCACCTTCTTCCCTGTATTGCTCCACCCTAGGCCATCCCAGGAAGCCTATATTAACCACTGCACTGCTAGTCTGCTTTTCTGTTCAACAGTGTTGTTTGCTCAAGTTCCTGTCTGCAGTGTGCTACGATTACCTTCCTGTTTACCATTTTTGGCTCGTCCCTGACTTCTCCTGTTTGCCTGTGCCCTTGACCTTTTGCCTGTCCCTCGGTTACCCTAGTCCAGGGCTGGACTGGGACAAAAATTTGGCCCTGGACTTCATCCAGACTGGCCCACTTTGACAGGTCTCTCCCATAGCGGCCGGACAACTCCCGCACCCCCCCGGCCACCCAATCCCACTCTCTCCCTTCACTAGCCACTGGTACTCTTATAGATAGTACCAGTGGGGAAGCTAGACATTATTTCACCCGGGACAAAGAATCAGTTTGGTGCCCCCCCTCATGGGACAAGATTAGGCAGAAGTGAGAAACTCCCAGGCCATAGCTGTTGAGTCAGCTGTCTGTCCCCTCCCCCATGCTCCTCTGTCATCCCCTCTGGTCCTCCCCCTGCTTCTCTGTTCACTCCAGGTGAGTACTGTGGGGAGGGAGAGGAGGTGAGCGTTGCGGGAAGGGAGAGACAAAGGAGCGGAGGGGGCGGTGGTCCGCTGTCACTGAAGCCGGCCCACTGAGCCATCGGCCCACCGGGAAACTCCCTGTAGTCCCAATGGCCAGTCCATCCCTGCCCTAGTCTGCCTGTTGCCCTGACCTCGGCTTACACATCACTACCGTTTGTCCCGCTTGCTGCTTCCCCTCTCTCTCTCTGCGGAGCCTGACCTAGGGGATCCCGGGGGTCGCGACCTGGATCCAGCTGCAGCGAAGGCCATCCTCACCACTAGAGGCTTTGGTGAACACAAAGCTGGGTCTTAGACTCCGCGCCCTGGGCAATCTTGGGTTCAAGCTGCTGTCAGGGATTCTAAATAGACCAGTACTGTGTGCCTACACAGAGGAGACCAACACTGTATGCAGTGAAATAAAAGGTGTTTATTTACAAGGTGAACAAAACATGTGAAGACAACCAGTGCACAAATAAACAACAAAACGTATATACAAGCCAAGGGGGAATGCCGTAATCATAAACAAAAGCCAAGCCGAGGTCATATACCAGGAGATCGCAGAAGATGGGTGAGAACAAGGATCGGGTCGGATAGGAATCGGGTCCAGAAAGCAGGGTCAGAGTAACAGGCTCAGGATCAAGGTAATAGACTGATACCAGGGCAAGGAGTGATTACACATGCCGGGTAGTTATAGAGGTGTGCTGATTGCATTCTGGTCACACCTTTACGCAGGAAGGGCTGTATGCTCCATACTGCCAAGAACCCCCCGCTGGTGGACGCCAGTACTGCAGCCCAAGGATCACATAATACCACCAGGGGAGAGCTCCCCTGGCAGTCCATGACTGCCGGGAGACACCTGGTGGTGGGCCACAGTACTGCACGCCAAATACCAGGCAGTATCACCAGCGGGGGGAACCTTTCCTGAGAGCTTCCTCTTTGATCGCAGCAGTCGGCTATAGGGTTCACTACCCTGTGGTGCATCCCTGACCCCCACGGGGTGCACTTTTCACCTGGCCACAGGTGACCTGACACATTCATAACATAGAATGATAACTCTCCAGCACACCCTGCTGGAAGAAGCTCATTCAGCAAATGACCGAGAAAATACATTGTACGTCTAGGCATCACTAATGCTGAGGTACAGATAGTCTGACTGTAGCCCACAGATAACTACAGAATCCCACAAAATTGCAAAAAGAAATGTTGCAATAATACTACATCAATGCAGCTGGACATACACATTAAGATCTATGAAACAGACAAGACAAGCTTAAATAAATCTCCAAAATCTCATTCAATAGCACTGTGAAGGAAAGAAGCAACAATTTAGTCAGTGGAAGCCAAATCTTATATCCCAGATGTGTCATTAGTAACGTTTCCGGAAGACATTGGCCCTGTGTGTCTTTTTGTTCCATCTGTACAAGCAGCTAAGTTTGTACCAACAGCAGAGCAGAGCTCCCACCCTGCTTATGTCTCCAAGCTCCTCTCTCATAACCACATACTTCGGGTTTTAATGTCAAGCTGATTAACTTCTCCGTGCCAGAATCTGCAGCCATTCCTCTCCTGGTCTGAAACTCAAATAAAATAGGACAACGGCTCCAATACAAACACAGAGGAAACGCGAAAAAAGCCAGAAAAGGTACTTCTATGAAACGATGCCATCAATTCATTTCACCATTTTTAAGAATCGAGCTTGTTTTGGCAAAGGTTCAAAAGTAAAAATTTGATTTCATATGAGGAGACGTCTTTGTTCTTTTAATAAACAGGATTTGTTCATGTGAATGGACGATATCATTACAATCTGTTCATTAGAGGAAGAGGGCAAAATGCAAGTTACACCCCTGCCAAAACGTATTGGGGCAGATCCACAGAGATCTTCACCCGCGCAGCGTATCAGAGATACGCTACGCCGCCGTAACTTACTTGTCCTTGGTTCGAATCCATAAAGATTTTGCGCCGTAAGTTACGGCGGCGTAGTCTGTCTCTGGCGGCGTAACGGCGCGTAATTCAAATTGGCGATTAGGGGGCGTGTTTCATTTAAATTAAGCGCGTCCCCGCGCCGAATGAACTGAGCATGCGCCGTCCCTAAATTTCCCGCCGTGCATTGCGCTAAATGACGTCGCAAGGACGTCATTTTTTTTAACATAAATTACGTCCATCCCGATTCACGAACGACTGACGCAAAAAAAATTGAAATTATACGCGGGAACGACGGCCATACTTAACATTGAGTACGCCACGAAATAGCAGCTTTAACTATACGCCGAAAAAAGCCGACTAGAGACGGCGTAAAGGAATGCGCCGGCCGCTCGTACGTTCGCGGAAATAGCTAATTTGCATACTCGAAAAAACAACGATACGACGCGGGAAATTTGAAAGTACGCCGGCGTATCAGTAGATACACCGGCGTACTCTCTCTGTGGATCTGCCCCATTTTGTTTTGGGCAGATGGGGAAGGGTTAGGGACTCTATCAGTTTTTGTTTTTTTATCTCGAGGCACCCCAATCTAATATGTAACATTTTTTACTAATAATTTGACATAATGCAGCGGTCTCTACACATGAAGGACACCCAGCATTAACCACTTCAATACCGGGCATTTTCACCCCCTTCCTGCCCAGGCCAATTTTTCGTTTTTAGCGCTGTCGCACTTTGAATGACAATTGCGTGGTCATGCAACACAGTACCCAAATTAAATTTTTATGATTTTTTTCCCCACAAATTGAGCTTTCTTTTGGGGTATTTGATCACCTCTGAAGGTCTTAATTTTGTGCTATAAACAAAAGTAGAGTGACAAGTTTAAAAAAAAACACATATTTTTTTATTTTTTTATATAATAAATATCCCAATTTTTTTTAAAAAAAGTTTTTTTTGGCCGAAATATATTCTTCTACATATTTTTGGTAAAAAAAAAAATATCGCAATAGCTATAGGGGTAGATCCACGTACCTGGGCGCATCTTCCCGCCGGGCGTAGCGTATCTAAGATACACTGCGCCGCCGCAACTTTTTTTTTCCCGAATCCACAAAGAATTTGCGCCGTAAGTTACGGCGGCGTATTGTATCTCTGGTGGCGTAAGGGCGCGGAATTCAAATGGATGTAATGGGGGCGTGTTTTATGTTAATACGTTGTGACCCGACGTAAACAACGTTTTTTTTAACTGCGCATGCGCCGTCCGTGGGGGTATTCCAGTGCGTATCCTCGAAATTAACCCAGAACAAGCCAATGCTTACGACGGTGATGTCATTCTACGCAAATCCGTATTCGCGAACGACTTATGCAAACGACGTAAAAAATTCAAAATTGTACGCGGGAACGACGGCCATACTTTACATTGACTACGCCACCATATAGCAGCTTTAACTATACGCCGGAAAAAGCCGAACGAAAACGACGTAATAAAATGCGCCGGCCGGACGTACGTTCGTGGATCGCCGTAAATAGCTAATTTGCATACTCGACGCGGATTTCGACGGAAACGCCACCTAGCGGCCGCCGAAAAATTGCATCAAAGATCCGACGGCGTACTAAGACGTACGCCTGTCGGATCGATCCCAGATGCCGTCGTATCTTGTTTTGTGGATACAAAACAAAGATACGACGCAGGAAATTTAAAATTACGCCGGCGTATCAATAGATACGCCCGCGTAATCCTTTTGTGGATCTGCCGCATAGAGTCTACAAAATAGGGGATAGATTTAAGGCATTTCAAATTTGTATTTATTTTTTACTAGTAATGGTGGCGATCTGTGATTTTTATCGTGACTGTGACATTGCGGTGGACATATCGGACACTTTTGACACATTTTTGGGACCATTCACATTTATACAACAATCAGTGCTATAAAAATGCACTGATTACTGTGTAAATGTCACTGGCAGGGAAGGAGTTAACACTAGGGGGCGATAAGGAGTTAATTGTGTGTCCTAGGGAGTAATTCTAACTGTAGGGGGCGCGGACTCACAAGGGGAGGAGACCGATCAGTGTTCCTCTGTACTGGGAGCACACCATCGGTCTCCTCTCTCCTGACAGGACGTGTTTACACACACAGATCCACGGTCCTGCTGTGTTAATGGGCAATAGGGAGTGGCTGGCGGACATCGCGGCCGCCAGGCACGCGCACCAGCTCCCGAGTGATGCAGCGCACACGCCCCCTAGACGGCCGGGAAGCCCAGGACATCATCTGACGCCAGGATGGGAGATCCCTCTTGCGGACGTCATATGACTATGAGTGGGATGGGAAGTGGTTAAAGGTAAAAAATACATCTTTGCACACTGGTACTGACTAGTCTTCCAGTATTTCTCTTCTCACTCAGTTTATTTTCCTCACTCAGGTAATTTAACCACAGTGCTGATGGAGAGAGGCAGAGGAGGGGCAAACAAGGATGTCCTCAAGGGCCTAATGTCTTCCTTATCAACCTGTGATGCCATTCTGTTGTTAGGTAGCCGACAGCTGGCCTGCATTGTGCCCAATGTTGTAATGCTGCACAATAAGTACTTGTGGCAGTGTGTACCTAAAACTGCAGGCATGATCTACCTGCCAGCTTGTTGACAATTCTGGTTAATTTTTTGACATTTTGCCAACACCCCCCCGAAGAACCCAGAAGGCCCCCCAGGGATGCACAACACCCTGGTTGTAAAAAGCTGGTCTAAATACTGTAAAAAGGATAAGCGAGTCACAAACCTTCACATACAATGCTCACCTCTGGCACCATTCGGAGGTTTGTGCCCATCTGATGCTAATGGAGGAGGGTTTGGTTGTCATCTGGACAGGAGGATGCCACAGATAGTCCTAACCCTACTAAAAAAAAATGTTTTTGTCTGTGCCCCCATTAGGGAGATTTCTCATGTCTTTCTCTACTGACAGTCAGGGGCGGACTGACCATTTGAGCACCCAGGCACTGCCCGAGGGCCCGATGCCACTAGGGGGCCCCATCAGGGTTGCCAGCCTCAGTAAAACCAGGGACAGTATGTAAAAATCTGTTTTTAAAAAAAATCACAGGATTATAGCTGCCCCGCCTCTCCAGTACTTTTTCAGTGTGTGTGTGTGTGTGTGTATACTTTGTTTATGTATACTGTGGGCCAGATTCTTGTAGATCGCCGCATCTTTGAGGCGGCGTAACGTATCTCATTTACGTTACGCCGCCGCAAGTTTTACGGGCAAGTGCTTGATTCACAAAGCACTTGCCTGTAAAGTTGCGGCGGCGTATCGTAAATCCTCCGGCGCAAGCCCGCCTAATTCAAATGATCCGGGTAGGGGGCGTGGATCATTTAAATTAGGCGCGTTCCCGCGCCGAACGTACTGTGCATGCGCCGTCCCTAAAATTTCCCGACGTGCATTGCGCTAAATGTCGTCGCAAGGACGTCATTGGTTTAGACGTTAACGTAAATGGCGTCCAGCGCCATTCACGGACGACATACGCAAACAACGTAAATTTTCAAATTTCGACGCGGGAACGACGGCCATACTTAACATTGACTGCGCCTCATATACTCAGGGGCAACTTTACGCGTCGCAAATCCTACGTAAACGTCGTAACTTCACTGCGTCGGTCGGGCGTACGTTCGGGAATTCACGTATTTTGCTAATTTGCATACTCGATCGGGAAAACGACATCGGCGACACCTAGCGGCGAAAAAAAAAAATTGCATTTAAGATCCGACAGCGTAAGAGCCTTACGCCTGTCGGATCTAATGGTTATCTATGCGTAACTGATTCTATGAATCAGGCGCATAGATACGACGGGCGGACTCAGAGATACGCCGGCGTATCTCTTTTGAGAATCTGGCCCTGTGTGTGTATACTGTGTGTATGTGTGTGTATACTGTGTATGTATACTGTATGTGTGTATACTGTGTGGCCCCATAATCTATTGCCTGGGGGCCCCATAATCTCCTATTGCCCGGGGGCCCCATAATCTCCCATTGCCTGGGGGCCCCATAATCTCCTATTGCCCGGGGGCCCCATAATCTCCTATTGCCCGGGGGCCCCATGAGTTGTCAGTCCGCCCCTGCTGACAGTAAAGGCTGTAGAATGGATGAGAGCATCAAAAATCTAATGTGATTTAAGTAAATCTATATTTCACTTGACAAGAGGTCAAAAGAGAATCCCAACATGTTTCAGGGTTCAATACTACTCCCTCATCAGGGTTGGGAAATATTATCACTTTTCTTGGCATACAACATTCACCTCTGGCACCGTTCAGTGGTTGTGTCCCTCTGATGCGGTTACTGTATCATCAGGATAGCAAGATGCTACAGTTAGCAATAAAAATGTTGTTAGATGTTCTAATGTTTCCCCATGCTATGAAAAACAGGCTTTTGTTTTTGTCTGTGCCCCCCTGGGGGAGATTTCTCAAGTCTTATTCTACTGACAGTAAAGAATGTAGAAAGGATTAGAGTGCCAGAGTACAAAAAAATCTTTACTGCACGTGTCTTCATGTCAGAAGAGAATGCCAAGGCGTTTCAGGGGCTAGATCCTCCTCCTCCACCCTCATCAAGGCTGAGAAATAAGATACGATATTCTATATACAAAATATATAATCATCTATACATGATATACAACATTGGCACTACAGAATATTATTTCTTTGTTCACAAAGAGTAGTAAAATCAGGAAAAGTCATGAAATAGAAGAAATAGAGAACATTAAATAATATTATTATTATTTTTTCTTTACTATTTTATTATATTTGTGACTACCGGTACTCATGATTTTACTACTGTACGAGCATCATAGGGTGCAGTGCTCAGGCCAAGCCTGGACAGTGTCATGTGGGGGAGAGAAGTCACTAGGCCTGTGTACAGGGCTGGACTGGGACAGAAATTTGGCCCTGGACTTCATCCAGACTGGCCCATTTTGACAAGTCTCTCACATGGCAGTTGGACAACTCCCGCACCCCCCCCCCCGGCCACCTAAGCCCCCTCTCCCCCTTCACTAGCCGTTCTACTTTATTAGAGTAGAACGGTGGTACTGGTACTCTTATAGGCAGTACCAGTGGGGAAGCTAGACATTATTTCACCCGGGGCAAAGAATCAGTTCGGTGCCCCCCCTTATGGGACAAGATTAGGCAGAAGGGAGAAACTCCCAGGCCATAGCTGTTGAGTCAGCTGTCTGTCCCCTCCCCCATGCTCCTCTGTCATCGTCCCTGCTCCTCTGGTCCTCCCCCTGATTCTCTGTTCCCCCCAGGTGAGCGCTGCGGGGAGGGAGAGGAGGTGAGCGCTGCGGGAAGGGAGAGACAAAGCGGAGGGGGGCGGCGGTCCACTGTCACTGAAGCCGGCCCACTGAGCCATCGGCCCACCGGGAAACTCCCTGTAGTCCCAATGGCCAGTCCATCCCTGCCTGTGTAAGTTCCGATTCCATCTGGTGCAGAGCTTACACAGGGTTTGGACATCTGGTTGCGATGGAAGAAGTAAGTGTAGGGGAAGGTGTACACCAATGTAGAAGGTTAAGGTTGTACTTTCAAGAGAACTTTTCATTTTCCTCATTCCTCCAAAGTTCCAAAACAGGCTTACATCTTATTGGTAGTTGGGAGAAGTTTCATTGAACTAAAATGTATTTTTGCCTGTAGAGTTTCTGTTTGTGAGAAAACAGCAATGAACCTGGAATGGCTGTGTTTGAGAATTCCCATCCTGCATCACAAGCTAGGGTTCTCATATCACGGGATTATCAATAAAAGGCCGCAGGGTGGATTGATACCTGATAAAATCTGAGCAGGTAGGCTTTTGTCACTGTATCAATTTCTAGGCTTACTTTTCTATTTTGACTGGCACATACCTTTAATGCCTGAGCTTCTTTGCCCGCCACGGCATAACATAATGCCAGCTGCATTCCCACCCCGGCTCAGGTCAGCAAAATCTATGGTGGAAAAAGGCTGTTTTTGCGAATGTTTTTAACATCCCAGTAAGTATGGATTAGGTATCCGGCATCCTGCAAGACGTGGATTGTATTATTTCCAATCACACAGCTTGTTTTCTCTCCACAATTTTCAGCCTAACATATTAAAATAAATGACTCTGGACAGGTTTGGAAGCCTACTGCGGGAAACTGTGTATAGTTTTAGACAGCGCTGGCAGAGCCCCATAAAGAAACTTGGCCAACAATTTCACATTTGTTTAAAAAAATATTAAATAACATTAAAATGCAGCTTCTGCTGTATCAGTCTCCATGTTAATCGAAACAACCTACGTTTATTTCATTAAAGACACTCTGCTATTAAGAGCTTCAACATGAACTAACGGCAGCCTGTAAAAGAAGGGCATCTATGGTTACATTTTCAGCGTCCCATGTCTTAAAACAACTTTGTGTTGATGGTCATTAACCAGTGCAGGTATCTGGCATTGCTGTGTGTGTCCAATAACTGCCTACCAGGGATGGACTGGCCATTGGGACTACAGGGAGTTTCCCCGTGGGCCGATGGCTCAGTGGGCCAGCTTCAGTGACAGCGGACCGCCTACCCCCTCCGCTCCTCTGTCTCTCCCTCCCTGCAGCGCTCACCTCCTCTCCCTCCCCACAGCACTCACCTGGGGGAGAACAAAGAAGCAGGGGGAGGAGCAGAGGAGCAGGGGGGGTGACAGAGGAGCATGACAGCTGACTCAACAGCTATGGCCTGGGAGTTTCTCACTTCTGCCTAATCTTGTCCCATAAGGGGGAGCACCGAACTGATTCTTTGTCCCGGGTGAAATAATGTCTAGCTTCTCCACTGGTACTGCCTATAAGAGTACCAGTACCAGCCATTCTACTCTAATAAATAGAACGGCTAGTGGCTAGTGAAGGAGGAGAGGGGGCTTGGGTGGCCGGGGGGTGCAGGAGTTGTCTGGCCGCCATGGGAGACACCTGTCAAAGTGGGCCATTCTGGATGAAGTCCAGGGCCAAATTTCTGTCCCAGTCCAGCCCTGCTGCCTACCCACCATGTGCTGGAGTTCCTCTTTAATGCCCCTATGGCACTACAAGACTATCACTTGTTCTACTTCACTAGACCTTTTATCCATGCTCTAATTGATTTATTTTGTAAAGCCAGTAAAAAGGAAAAGCAGAGTGAAAAAAAGCACTTGTGGGTTCAACCAAAATTGATTTGTGAATTCATTCTTCTATGTAAAGTGGGCATGACAGGGGAATCTCCTTTGCCTAATTTGTGCCATAATATATCCATCTTTCTCCTCTCGGAAAATTGGAAGGTATGGGTGCGACTCTGTGGAGGCCCCTAGGCAGTTGAAACCTTGTGGCCCCCTCGTAGTTTTCTGGAGGTTTCTCATGCACATGCTCTAGTGGGATGACATTGAACTGAGTAGTGTATACGTTGGCCGCCAGATGAAGATGGATGGAGGCGACCATCACTACTGTACATTACATGTATGTAGGTGAACCAACATTTTTTTACAAACTGACTGCTGAAAGAAGATAAGGTTTTAAGAGACAAACTGTAGGTGAACCAACATTTTTTTACAAACTGACTGCTGAAAGAAGATAAGGTTTTAAGAGACAAACTGTAATGTGTGAACCTGATGTCTATGGTTTATGTACTTTACATTGTTATTGGTTACATTACTACAGTATTTTCTCTATAGCAACGGTCCCCAACCTTTTTGACACCGGGGACCGGCTGCGTGGGTAATTTGTTGGGGAAATGGCTGGTGTTGGCGCTTCAATCATCACAACAAAATGGTTGATATGGTGTCAGGATGATTGTAGCGCATAATTTCCATTATTACATTGTAATAAAAAAGAAATAGTTCAACTCGCCATAATGCAGAATCAGTGGGAACCCCGAGTGTGTCACTTGCCACCGTTGCCTACCACCAGATGGAGCTTGTCACTTGCCACCAGATGGGGATTATCACTTGCCAGATGGGGACGGTCACTTGCCAGATGGCGACTGTCACTTGCCAGATGGTGACTGTCACTTGCCAGATGGCGACTGTCACTTGCCAGATGTGGACTGTCACTTATCAAATGGTGACTGTCACTTGCCAGATGGCGACTGTCACTTGCCAGATGGTGACTGTGACTTGCCAGATGGGGATTATCACTTGCCAAATGAGGGTGGAACATGCAGTGATGCAGGTCGAGCAGTGAGAGATTTCAACTCTCGCCCGCTGCAGCTCAGTGTAGTGTTTGTGCCGGCTGTGAGGACTGGATGGTGGCGGGGTGGGCGGTGAGAGATGACATCATCTCTCTGCTCTCACACAACACCTCAGTGTTGTGTTCGGGGCCGACTGTGTGGGTGGAACAACTGTGATGCGGGGCAGGCCGCTAGAGGTGATGTCATCTATCTGCTAGCCCGCTCCTGATGAATCTCTGAAAGTGCAGCCTTCACGCCCTGGCTGCAAACAGGTTATGGCCCAGCTGTGGGCCGTGGCCCGTGGGTTGGAGACCCCTGCTTTATACAGTATTTAATGTAAAGTTTTTATTTCTTTCAGTTGATTAATTTTTCTATGTTTTGTAAACAATTGACATTTTTTAACAAGATCAAATCAATATTATTTTAATCCACTGTCACAGGGCCCTCAAACGGCATGGGTCCCATAGTCCGGTGCCTACTCTGCTTATTTGGTAATGCAGCACTGTATGGGTACCTGCTGTGCATACAATGTTGGGAAAAGACCCTTTAGCACCCAAGGTAAAAAAAGGAAATTGCACCTTAATCCCCATGAAATATGAGCTCCTCCAGCAGTATAGATTGCACGTCCTGTCCTTTTTGCACCACCTTCCCACAGAAAGACCCATGTAAAGCCACCTGTTCCATCTACCCCTTGGCCTGGCCCTGTGTACATACAATAATGAAGTGCAAATATCGGTGAAAACCAGCTGTAGGGTACCTCAAGGGATGATGACTGCAAAGGACAATAATTCAATAGGGTCAAAAGCCATGTTCAAAGAGCATTGGCCCATATAAAACATATTTAACTGTTCGGACTACTCTAAAGTAGAAAAAAAAGGTGCTTAGATTGGTTATGTGGGTTCCATGTCCTCTAAGTGTACAGCTAACGAAGTGATGGGGGAGCACGTGCATTCTTTAACCCATTTCTGCCTGGACATACTGTAGGTGGGTAGACCTTTTTGTTTCCCCTTTAAAATAACAAACATGTTATACTTACCTCCACTGTGCAGTTCATTTTGCACAGAGTGGCCCGGATCCACATCTTCTGGGGTCCCTCGGCGGCTGTCTCTGGTTCTCCCCGCAAGTACTGACCACAGTCATGCAAGAGAGCTCGCATGGTGGTGAGTAATTGCAGGCACGCTCCCGTGATACAGCGAGCGGCCATAGCCGCTCACTGTATCACTCGGCCCCGCCCCTCGGCGCGCTGCGTCACTGGATGTGATTGACAGCAGCGCCAGCCAATGGCTGCGCTGCTCTCAATCCATCCGCTCTAGCCAATCAGCGGCCAGGCTGAGCGGCGAAGAGGATCTCGGTATCGAGCGCGGGACTTTCGAGGGGTCAGGAAAGTATAACGGGGGCTCGGGGGGGGGGGGGCATTTAGCATCAGATGTTTTTTCACCTTAATGCATAGATTGTTTTACTTTACAACTCCTTTAACACCTTCCTTGAAATTTCCATATAGCATTCTAAAGGGTCGACATTCATCGCACAAGCTGTTTTTGTCTGTCTGCTCTAATAAGCAATTTTCTGACTCTCGACCAGTTTCTGCATTCGGCTGGAGCGGATTTAGGCAATGTATGGTCACTTTTAGTTTTGGCATTGCCTAGCAGTTAGCAGTCAGGAAACACACACATTCCAGGGTCAGCATCTGCTACTGCAGGAAAGTCATCAGCACTCACAGCAAATCCCGCTACTTCCTTCAGATAGAAACCACAGAGTCAGAGCAAACGCAGGACACCTCTCTGCAGGCAGAGCAGGCATTTGTGGTCAGGTCTCTCCAGCGCAAGAGAAAATCACCCAAGATATTTTACACACACAGGAGCAGACTAAATATACAGTGAACATATGAAAATGGAATTTTAAGTTAAGCCAATATACTTTCCTCTAAAGTGTAACCTTAAAATAAAAGCACTTGTACGTTTTAATACTGGTTTTACAGTTCATGATACATTAGTGTTATGGTCAATAGGAAGAATGCTCCTCACATTTGCGATTAGTAGGAAGAATCCCCATTACAGTAAAACCTTGGTTTGAGAGTAACTTGGTTTGAGAGTGTTTTTTAAGACAGTCAACATTTTTTAATACATTTTGACTTGTGTAAGGTTGGGGGTTGTTAGCTCTTGTGGTATATGCATTTTCCCAGTGATCCACGCCAGTCAGGAACTATATTTAAGGGCATGGTAGCCCATTTTTATTAAAAAGGCAACAATAAAAGTCCAAACAAAGGTTTCCCACGCAGGGGGTTCTTCTCCATCAAACACAAAACAGACAATACTAGCCCACCTGGCTCTCTGTAGCAGTACTTCTGCACTTTATCCTGGTCACCCAGACCAGCGGACTCCTCAAAGCAGACAGTGTCTACAGCTCTGCTTCTTGCAGTCACCAAGCTTCTGTCTGTCTCCTACAGCCTCTCTGACTTCTGGAGACCTCATGTCTCTTAATGTGGAGCTGTCTCCAACTGGGAGCCATGAGGGCTTCCCACACTCTCATTATAAGGGCTGTGCTCACCTGAGCACACACCGTGCTGGTAATCAACAAAGTCTGGATACAGGGTTGGAGATCCCGTCCCACCCCAGACACTGTGGAATCTCCAAAACTACAGAGCCCCATGTCAAATTACCAAAACCTGGAGAAAGCTGCAAAAGCAGTCTTCTCCAGTCCACATATACGCTCTGTAGTCTTGAACCTCGCAAATGTGCATACCCTGTGTCCAGCACACTGTCCATTTTACCGGGACAGTAGCTTCTACTGTCACACTTGATATACGAGCGATGTCTTGATATACAAGCAGCGTCTGTCATGAATATGCATCATGTCTGTCTGCCTACCTGATCTCCATGAGTTCATTAGAGGCAGATCCTGTTCTGGTTTCCCTTCTTATCACTTCCTCTTCCTGTATGGCTCCACCCTAGTCCATCCCAGGAAGCCTATATTAACCTTTGCTCTACCGGTCTGCAGTGCTGTTCAACAGTGTTCCAATGCTCAGTTCCTGTCTGCAGTGTATTGCTAGTTCCTGGTTGCAGAGTGCTACGATCATCTTCCGTGTACCGTTTTGGCTTGTCCCCGACTTCCCTGTCTGCCTGTGCCCCTGACTATTTGCATGTTCCACGGTTATCCTTGTCTGCCTGTTGCCCTGACCTCGGCCTGTCCATCACCACTGTTTGTTCTGCTGGCTGCTTCCCCCTTCTCCCTGCGGAGTGTGACCTGAGGAATCCCGGGAACGCGACCTGGACCCAGTTGCGGCCAAGACCATCCCTACCACCAAGGGCTCTGGTGAATACAAAACTGGGTCTTAGACTCCGCGCCCTGGGTGATCTTGGGTTACGCTTCCTCCCTGCCAGCAGTAGTCGGCTATAGGGTTCACTTCCCTGCGGTGCATCCCTGACCCCTACAGGGTGCACTTGTCACCTGGCCACAGGTGACCTGACAGCGTCATGTCACAACTAAGTATAAAAGAGAAGCGAGTGGCGCCCCTAGTGTAGCAATATGGTTAGATTTAATGAAGGTACAACATTTAGCAACATATTGCTACTCTCGTATTGCCTCTCTTCTCTTTTATACTCTGTAGCTCCTGCTGGATTTTGCTTCTAATCCTCTTGTGGAGATTGCCATTTGTGGATGGACATTTTATGGTTACACATCCTATCATATTGCTATAATATTTTTATGGGCTATAAACTGAAGGACCTACATATCAATAAATGGTTGTGGAACAAATCAGGTGCTTTGGATTACAAGCATGTTTCTGGAACTAATTATGCTCACAATCCAAGGTTTTACTGTACTTATGATTACTTGTCTGTGAGACAGAAATGGTTCATTGCTCAAGGAACCCCTAGCATCTTCTAGGGCAAGGGTCATCATACAAAGGGCTAGTTTAGTGTTCTTTAGACTTTGGGGGCCAGACTGTGACCAATGGAAGTAAGAAATGCCCCAGCATCAGTGGGGTTCCACTACAGTTCTCGGATCAGCAGATGACCTTGATCAAGAGCACCTAAGGCCTAGTACACACGAGAGGATTTATCCGCGGAAACGGTCCGGGGGACCGTTTCCGCGGATAAATCCTCTGGCCGATTTTGATCTCATGGTTGTACTAAACATGAGATCAAAATCCCCGCGGAATTCCGTCCGCGGTGACGTGTCGCGCCGTTGCCGCGATGATGACGCGGCGATGTGCGCGACGCTGTCATATAAGGAATTCCACGTATGTGTCGAATCATTACGACGCATGCGGGGGATGGATTCGGACGGATTGATCCGGTGAGTCTGTACAGACCAGCGGATCAATCCGTTGGAATGGATTCCAGCGGATAGATTTCTTAGCATGTCAAGAAATTTTTATCTGCTGGAAATCCAACCCCCAGGGGACAAAAATCCGCGGAAACAGATCCGCTGGATCATACACACCAGAGGATCTATCCGCTGGAGCCTGTCCGCGGATCAATTCCAGCGGATCGATCCTCTCGTGTGTATGGGGCCTAAGGGTGATCAGAACAACCCCCAAGCATTGCCAATCATCCCACCCCCCCCCCCCCCCACCAAGGAGTAAGAGAAGGAATACAAATAGAGAATACATGGAAGGGAGAGGAAAAGAGGGGAGGAAGAAAGAAAAAAGGGAGAGAAAGAATAAGAGAAAAAAAAAGATGGCTAGAGAGAGATGGGGGAAAGACAAGAAATTTGGATAGCGAGAGATAAAAGGGAAAGAAAGGAGAACAAAGAGATAGAGTGGTACATCCTAAAATGTACCATATGAGGTTTTAATATTGTACGAGTGGAGGGGCTCAGGACCGCTAAATTTCCATGGGTTAGGGGCACAAATTACTAGTCTTGCCTTGGGTGCCGACAACCCAGGCTACAAAAATAATTTTACTGTTAGGGGTCCCCACAACTTGGGAAATTTTATCAAGGGGTCACGGCACTAAAAGGTTAAGAACCACTGCTCTAGAGGAACCCAAGGGTTCTACGAAACCATGGCTGAGTTGATGGGGAAGGAGTCACTGTTAGATCGATTTTCATTGTACACATGCAATTGCCGGCAATGACACCGTCCTAATTGGTGCAAAGCCGCATTTGCGCTGCACCGATTTCAAAATGTCGTTTCTGTACTACTTTTTGCGATTTCGGACTGCGATTTACATTGACATCTGTGCAGAAACCTGCAGCCCAGTGTGAACCTGGGCTTTCTAAGGTTTATTTTTTAACTCTCCTCCAGTTAGTTTGAGGTCATGTCTCAGTGTTTCTGATCTTAGCTTCATATTGAAAATACGTGCAGAACCTTATTCACCCCCTTCAAGTAATTTAAAGGTTTCAATTATGTCTCCACTATCTTTTCTCTCCTCCAAACTGTACCTTTTAAGTTCCTGCAGTCTCTCCTGACGTGTTTTATCTCTCAGACCTTTCCCCATTTTTGTTACCCATCTCTAGGCTTGTTGTATCTTATTATTATCTTTTTGTAATTGAGGTCTCCATAACTGCATACAGTATCCAAAATGAGGTCTAACTAAAGATCTTCTTAGGGGAATCAAGACCTCCTTCCTCCTTATAGTGATCCCTCCAGTGATAAATAAAGATCTATATAGGGGAATCGGTTTCTCCTTTCTCTTGCTGGTGATCCTCTACTGATAACTAAAGATCTACATATGGGAATTTGGATCCCCTTCCTCCAGCTGGTGATCCCTCTGGTGATGCATCCTAGAATTCTATTCACCATTTCCACTGCCTGGTTTACTCATTTTTTAATCATTTAAAATAGGTTCCCCAATGAATTTTCCCTAGGTGTATTATATATTTAGAAACATTGGCCCGGATTCAGATACATTTTCATATCTATCGGCGGGCGTAACGTATCTCAGATACATTACGCCGCCGTAACTTAGGCCGGCACATAGTCTGAAAAGACACATATTACATTAGTATGATGGTACAACATTTTCAATGGTTCTCAAAATGTATTCATAAAATGCATGATTACGTCACCTATAGCACCATAGTGGACACAGCCATCCAGGGTATCTGCAGAGCACTCCACAAAAGTGTATAGAAGTTTCAAAAAAAGGGAGATGTAGAAGATTCAAATGTATCAAGAAAGTCTCCAGAATCTGATAAACAGATAACAGTGCAATGATGTAAACATTACATAAAAAGAAAACATAAAAAGAGGGGGACAGAAGCATAATGGAAAAAATACACCCCTAAGCTGGTAAGACAAGGGGACAGACTTGGTCCGGGAAACCAGGGATGTCTGGTCACCCTACGATAAGGGCAGTTTGTTTTATACTGTATGGGCCAGATTCTCGTAGGGAAAGCGTATTTGCGAGCGGGCGTAACGTATCCTATTTACGCTACACCCCCGTAACTTTGACAGGCAAGTGCAATATCCTCAAAGCAAAGTTGCGGTGGCGTAGCGTAAATAGGCAGGCGTAAGCCCGCCTAATTCAAATATGGAACATGTGGGCGTGTTTTATGCTAATGTATTGTGACCCCACGTAAATGACGCTTTTTACGAACGGCGCATGCGCCGTCCGTGAAAGTATCCCAGTGCGCATGCTCCAAATTAACCCGCAAAAAGCCAATGCTTTCGACGTGAACATAAATGACGCACAGCCCTATTCACAAACGACTTACGCAAACGACGTAATCGACGGAAAATTTGGCGCTGGCCCGACGTCCATATATAACATTGGCTGCGCCTCATATAGCAGAGGTAACTTTATGCCGGAAAAAGCCTAACGTAAACGGCGGATCTGTAATGCGACGGCCGGGCGTACGGTCGTGAATTGGCGTATCTAGCTGATTTACATATTCTAGGCGTAAATGAGCGTACGCGCCCCTAGCGGCCAGCGTAAATATGCAGTTAAGATACGACGGCGTAGGCAACTTACGCTGGTCGTATCTTAGAAAAATTATGGCGTATCTGATTCTTTGAATCAGGCTCCAAGATACGATGCCTCAGGCTTATATGTATATCATTGCCTTAGCTGACTTACGCTGACTTACACTCCATACTGCAAAGATCAAATAAAACAAACAGTTGCTCTAACCCCAACACATTTTAGAAAAAACAATTTTATTAGTAAAACCAAAACATCCAAGGTTAAATTATTGTGAACTATAACAAAACGATGTTTCATTGAACATCAGTGGGCCCAGGACATACAGCTTCTGTGACCTCATCCATTAAATGTTATTCTTCATAGAGTTGACTCTTTTGGAAAGCTCGATGACTTGGTTCAGTTAAGGATATGTGTTTTTTCAGCAGGAAAATTCCCTAATCATTGTGTTGTTGGAATTTGATAATGGACTTTGCTAATGAAATACAAGTCTCGAAGGGAATATCAACTTCTATGGTTCAGTGTTCTCCTTCGCTGCGTTTTGTCTGCAGTCATGAGCCATCATATATTAGGACACTTTCCATATGGTGAACTGACGTCTAGTCCAGACATGGGCAGGCTGCAGGCTGTTGACTTTTGTACTTCAAGCGCAAGAAAGCCCCACCAACCGAGGAGTACTGATCTGAGGGGTAGGGGGCATTTGGGGCCATGCTGCTGTGGTGGCCCTGAGTGGTACTTCATCATTCAAACATTGGTAGGAGTGGAGCCTGTAGTCAGGGGCAGCTGCTGGGTGTTATTTAGTTACCTGCTCACTGTTGAGATCTGTGATCCCCCAAAAAAAGTCTTGAGATGTCATGTGACCAAATGCCAAGTAGAAGCTGAGGATGGAAGATGTGAAAAGGTGCCTCACAACAAACCGTGTCGTCTGGAAACACCCAGTTTTCATTTTGTCCAACAACAAAATAAGGCACCATGGCTCACTTTGCATGGTACATTTTTTTAACCTACCATTAAAGGCTTGGTTGGTTGTGCTGGCCTGCAGGCCAAAGGTTCCCGGCCCCCCCACTGCTCACCAACAATCTGTAACTTTATTGCCACTCAAAGTCTCCATACTCAGAATGAAGCCCTAAACTGAGAGCAATGAGCTTCAATACGCAATGGCAACCCACAACCCACCTAGCACTGGCTTCAGGATAGAGGTTTGTCACATTTCTCTGCAGAATACAGGAAGCCAAGAGCACAAGGAGAAAAGTTCAGTAAGGCCTCGTACACACGGACGGACTGTCCGATGAAAACGGTCCGCCGGACCATTTTCATCGGACATGTCCGTTGCCGGATTTTGGTCGGATGGTTGTACACACCATCAAACCAAAATCCCTGCGTACAGGATACACGGTGACGTGGCCGCGCCGTCGCCGCGACGATGACGCAGCGACGTGCGCGACCCTAGAAGGTCAATGCTTCCACGAATGCGTCGAATCACTTCGACGCATGCGAGGGCTTTCGGCCGAGCGGACATGTCCGGTAAGTCGTACAGACGACCGAACATGTCCGACGGACAGGCTTCCAGCGGACATGTTTCTTAGCATGCTAAGAAACATTTGTCCGCTGGAAACCTGTCCGATCCGCCGGAAAATTGTCCGGTCGGATGTACAGACGACCGAACATGTCCGCTGAAACTGGTCTGCCTAAGTCTAAAAACCAATCAGAATTTGCTGGAATCAGATCAGTACACATCGCTGTTAAATTCTGCGAGTGTTCATGGCTAGGTGCCTTCCTGCCTGGCTTGTTGTGAATTGCCAAGCATTAAACTTTAATACAAGTTCTGTTTCCTGCAACTGGACTCTAAGGCCCTGTACACACGATCAGTCCAAACTGATGAAAACGTACTGAAGTTCAGTTTCATCGGTCCAAACTGACCGTGTGTGGGCCCCATCAGTCTGTTATCCTTCGGTCCAGAAATTTAGAACTTGCTTTAAAATTGAACTGATGGACTGGTAACCGATAGGTCAAAACCGATGGTTAGTACGCAATAGCATCGGTTTTAAACCCGGGCATGCTCAGAATCAAGTCGACGCATGCTTGGAAGCATTGAATTTCATTTTTCTCAGCACGTCGTTGTGTTTTACGTCACCGCGTTGGGCTCGATCGTTTTTTGAACTGATGGTGTGTAGGCACATCAGATCATCAGTCAGCCTTATCGGTGAACCGATGAAATTGAACTTCAGTCCGTTTTCATCAGTTTGGACTGTACAGGGCCTTAGTATTTATTTCCCCGTACCATGCTGCAACTCCCCACAGGCCCATGTACACCAACATGGAACAGTGTGAACAATTTTCCTCCCCTACCCTTTCAGAGGTTCTGTCATAGTACATTGTGGTCTGCCTAGGGATGCATAGGCTTTAACCGAAATCTTCAAAATTCTGCACACCGCCTACTGCACCTACTTTAATAGAAATAGGCCATCTTTAAATCAATTAAAGTGATTGTAAAGGGAAAAAAAATATATAACAAACATGGTATACTTACATCTGGGCAATGGTTTTGCACAGAGCGGCCCCGAAACTCCTATTCTGGGGTCCTCCGCCAGTGCTCCTGGCTCCTCCCCCTCATCTAGTGCCCCTATAGGAAGCTGCTTGCTCTGGGGGCACCCATGCAGGATCAATCCTGAGCTGTGCGTATGGCATTTACACTACGCCGCCGTAAGTTAGCGAGGCAAGTACATGATTCACAAAGTACTTGCCTGCTAAGTTACGGCAGCGTAGCGTAAATCGGGCGGGCGTAAGCGCGCATAATTCAAATTTGGCTTAGGGGGTGTGTTTTATGCTAATCGGGGGTGACCTTACGTGATTGACGTATTTTACGAACGGCGCATGCGCCGTCCGCCTACATATCCCAGTGTGCATTGCGGCAAAGTACGCCGCACGGTCCTATTGGTTTCGACGTGGACGGAAATTACGTAAATCCCTATTCACGGACGACTTACGCAAACAACGTAAAATTTTCGAATTTCGACGCGGGAACGACGGCCATACTTAACATTACTATTCCAGCTATTTTGATGGAATAACTTTAGGCCTGATAATGCGTTAGGTAAACGGCGTATCTGTACTGCGTCGGCCGGGCGTACGTTCGTGAATAGGCGTATCTGGTGATTTACATATTCTACGCCGACCGCAATGGAAGCGCCACCTAGCGGTCAGCCTAAAAATTACACTTTAGGATACGACCCCGTACACACGACCCCATGTGTACGACCCCGTGTGTACATACGACCCCGTACACACGACCGAACATGTCTGCTGAAACTGGTCCGCGGACCAGTTTCAGCAGACATGTTTGGTCGTGTGTACGGCCGACCGGACAGGTTTCCAGCGGACATTTGTCCAGCCGACCGTTTTGCAGCGGACAAATGTTTCTTAGCATGCTAAGAAACATGTCCGCTGGAAGCCTGTCCGTCGGACATGTTCGGTCGTCTGTACAGACTCACCGTACATGTCCGATCGGCCGCCATCCCTTTGCATGCGTCGAAGTGATTCGATGCATGTGTGGAAGCATTGAACTTCCAGGGCCGCGCACGTCGCCGCGTCATCGTCGTGGTGACGGCGTGGCCACGTCACCGCGTATCGTGTACGCGCGGATTTCTGTCTGATGGTGTGTACAACCATCAGACAGAAATCTCCGGGCGGACATGTCCGCTGAAAACGGTCCGGCGGACCGTTTTCAGTGGACAATCCGTTTGTCTGTACGAGGCCTAAGACACTTACGCCGCTCGTATTTGAGCCTAATTTAAGCGTATCTGGTTTCCAGAATACGTCTAAATTAGCGCCGGCGCACATTCAGACTTAGGCTGGCGTATCTACTGATACGCCAGCCTAAGTCTTTCTGAATCCACCTAATAGATAAGCAAATCAGTTCATTTGATGTGTTTTCTTCATGCAGTGATTTCTTCATTTATCTCCAAACAGTTCTGTTACTCATTATGAAACGCCTTGCGACATTTTTATAGGAAACAATAACAGACTTCGTATTACATTACACACCATGCGGCATTGGTGTTAGACATAATAATTATTTTACACCCCTTGTCTCCAATCCTTAGCAGTGCATGTGTGAACCCCCATCAGCACTTAAAAGACAATTTTTCTTCCTCCGGCTCTTAAAGTTTTCTCACCCATGATTAATGATTTCTTTTCGAGCAGACACCCAAAAAAATTGGCTTTGCCATCAGCAGAGAACTTTGTCTCAATTATTATTACAACTTCCTTTCTCTTTTTTTTTTTATTCTCTGCTGAATGTCTTACATGATCGATAATGGACACCAGATTTGGTGAAACAATTGCTTCACTCTTTTATTAAAAGGTCATAAAATTTTGTAGAGAGGTTTCGTAACGAAATATTAAGTCGGTTGTTTGAAATCATGTGGAAATGTCTCTTTGTATAAATCACGCTGAACATTCTAAAGATGTGGTCAAGCATATGAAAAAAAACCCTTTTTTTTTTTAAATCTTATTCCCCCGTCGACCATATTTGTTGGGACTCCACCTCACCCAGTAGATTGTACATGGAGTCACTGGGTGTGTGCCTTAGACGTGTGGACATGAATGAGTGCATACATACGCACATCTCCATCTTACAAAAAACAAAGCGGTTGTTATGTGACCTCTTGTTTTCGTAGATCAGTCCTTATCTCTGCGGGCTTGGCTAATGGGAATTATTATAAAGCTTTTAATGGATAAAAATAATCGCCTTGACTCCCAGCTACTGTATCCTGCCTTTTATAATATAACACTAACATTTTATTGTATCTTATTACACGCTAAAGATAAAGAAAAATCTCAAAGTATTCGTAGATAGCTTAAAAAAAGACACACATCTTTAAAAAAAAAAAAAAACACATCCTGAAGACCCTAAACTCGAAGTTCAGCCATTCTGAAACTTTTTTCAAACCCTTAAAATCATTTTCAGATCTTGGGGAGTTCTTACTTAAACCAAATTATTGGGGATCAGTGGGAAAATTACACTTGCAGTGGTGGCCAGTAGGAAGAATAAGGCCCCTTTCACACGGGGCGGATCAGTAATGATCCGCCCCGTGAACCTCCGCTTGCTCAGCGGGGATCGCTCCGTTGATACCCTCTGAGCCGGCGGATGACAGGGCGGTCCCCGCACACTGTGCAGGGACCGCCCTGTCTTTTCTCCGCTCTCCCCTATGGGGGGATCGGATGAACAAGGACCGTCTGTCCGTGTTCACCCGATCCGCCAGACGGATGGTAAAGTATTTTTTTTCTCCGTCACACTTTGGCGGATCGGAGCGGGTCGGATGTCAGCGGGCATGTCTACGCTGACATCCGCGGTTCCATAGAGGAGCACGGAGCGCCCGTTCAGGTCCATTTTTGGGGTCTTTCGCCTCGTGGCCCTCTGGCGTGAGGTATGTGTCATTGTGATTTTCAGTCTCGGGACCATGTTGGCCCGAGGCTGCCTTTCTACCATGTAGGCCCAGCTATCCTGGCTGGGGCCTACAACTGCAAAGAGATCTCAAGCTGTCTGTCTACTAGAGGAAGCTACTTAATGGATGAAAACAGGGGAGGACCTGCCCAGGAGGAGACCAAGCGGAAGGCTAATGTCTCGGGATAGGCCTGATGACCCTATTAAGGGGGATATACAGCCCAAGTTACCCTACAGTTTCGCCAGGTTGGCTTAAAGGCTGTATAGCTGGAAGACTGGGTGTTAAAATCCTGTGCAGAGGATTCCGGACTGATTCATTATGCTCATAACCAGTCTGTGGCAGAGACTGTTGCTGATCATTGTTCGTGCATCATTCCGGCTGCTAGGCCAGGTGAGAGGGGCCTATCCGGGTGAGCAATACCCACTTGAGAGGAAGTGGTGAATGACTATTGGGACGTAGAAGTTTTTTTCTTCAGTGATCTGTACTGTGCACCTGAATCTTCCCCTTCCCTCCTTCATCCTTCTACTTTCCTGCATTTAAAAGAAATATAAAACCTAACAGCTAAATGTTTTACATCTCGTGTGGACATTGGAGTTCTTTACAGACTTTCTTCCCCTAGACAGTGAATATTGAGGTAACGTGCACACTTGTGTGGGTGGTTGTTGCTGCGGTCCCGCGCCTATTCCCGCAGCTGCAACAACCCGCATAGAAAAAAGCACTGAGGCTCAGGAGATGTGTTGGGGTGCCATTGATCCTAAAAATAGTAAAAAAATCCTAAAAGAAAAATGCAGTGCAATAGTTTTCACGCATTGGGAACCGCACTGCACTTGCGGTTTCCATGTGGGCTGTGTTTTCAGAAAAGGTGCAGGGACTTTTTCTGGTGGCTCAGCAGCCCATTCAAATGTTCCCCAGGGTAATGCCCTTGCCTTTTGTGAATTGACAGATTAGGATCCTATCGAACCCAGTGAACTCCGCTCAATATGAACCCAGAACACTTTAGCTCAACCCTGCTCGGGAATGTCTGTCATAGTTGGTCCAGAAGAAGCCAAACAACCCCTTAAAACAGCTTTTTTCAACCTTTTTACCCCAGTGGAACACTTAAGATATCAGGTCTTGAGGAATCCTTAGTAAGTCCATTCATTCATCATGCCACTATTATTAGTGGTCAGTGGGAAGAATACCCCCCTAACAGTGGTGGTTAAAATGCCACCCTTACAAATAGCTAAAAAGATAATTGGTGACATGCTGTGGGCTTTGCAAAGTGGTATTGGACATGGAACTATCCAGGCACCATCATTTCGGAGGTCATGTAGCCACAGCTGTAAGGGGCTTACAACTGGGTGGATGTTGACACCAAATTGTACAGTCCCCATCCTGTTTCTTCTTGGATAGGACAACCACACTCTTGTGATTGAGAAACTCTCTGCAGGCTTGGACCATAGCCGCAAAAATTCCAAAGGCTGGTTGGATTAAGAGTGGGGAGAGCATACGACCACCAAGGAGCCCATACTTTCAGAAATTTTTCATGGGAGTCATGTAATATACTGGACAACTTTTTGTTGATTATCAAGGTGGTCAGATTGCTCTTCACTGCTGCAAACGGCATCGAAAGTGACTTCCAGCCCTTGGCATTTGCACGTTTAGCGGCAATAAAAAGGTAAGTCGTAAGGTTCTGTTGATATGAGAATAGGCCCTGAATCAGGCGATGCAATAGTGCCAGTTTTGCATCCCTACAGATAGGTATGTAAAAAAAGATTGTATAAAAATCCAAAGACCCGGGACCAGAATCCTGTTAAGTGTGGGCATGACCACCAAATGTGGACCACATCACTGCATTGGCCACAACCTCTAAAGCAGGGGTAGCCTACCAGGGGCCACATGTGGCCAGCAGAGCCCTCTGATGTGGCCTGCGGCCTCCTGCTCTGGAATGGCGGGTTGGCAAGCAAAGATCGCAGGTTGCCGACCCGCCATACCACAACATCAGTGTTGTGATATGAAGCTGGTGGTAGAAGAAGAAAGCGGCTGCGGAGCAGAGCAGTCGATATTTCCTCTAAAGCTTTTTTCACAGGCGGAGTCTATGGCAAAGTTCAGCTAACCCACAGGATAGACACAGCTGCACTCGCAGTGTGAGTAAACCGCAGCACATCAGTGTGAAATCAGTCTTAGACCCTTTTCACACGATCAGCCAGACCAAATGGGACCCTCAATTCACCTCTACAGAGTGACAGATGTCCGTTTACACCCGCCTACCTCCAATCCAAAAAACATTTGTACCCTTCCATCTGGGTGGATCGGAGGGCCTATAGAGTAGCCGTGACCTGTCATCCGTCCGCACCGCTCAATGTGGCCCGCGACTGGTTACCAAGTTGCTTAAGTGGCCCTCACTCTTGAAAAGGTTGGGCACCCCTGCATCTATCAATGTGGGAAGGGTTCAAGCCTGCTTAATGGGCCGGGACCTAATACTACCTCAAAAGTACCTTGTAGATTGCTTCCAGTGTGGATGTGTCGAAGGAGCATTTTTGTATGGCGGATTAGGCCTTGCTCCAATCTTCAGGGTCAATAGAGGTGCCAAGATCCCGATCCCAGCTAGACTTATAGGAAAAAGAAGAGGAGGGACCAGTAGCATTCAGAGAAGAGTAGATCAAGGAGATGGTACCTGGGGCCCCAGAGGAGTGTTTGAAATCTGATATCGTTTTCATGTTAAGTCCCTGACAATTCCTTTATCTGCTTTTCTCTCCACACAGATGGAATAATTTTTTATCAAGCAACTGTCAGGAACAGTGCCTATTTTCTGGACAGAATTGCTGATTTTCAGATGATACCATCAGGCTAATCTTGGTGCTTGTGTTCACTCAAATCTGACTCAGATCAGTCCCTGCCGCAGCCTCTCACTTTGGGACTTGCCACAGGGCTACAATAGCGGCCAGGAAATTGCGTGACTTTGAAGTCATGGTAGTGTGAAAGAGGCCTAAGGCTAGATTCACATCCTTGCAGGTGCGGGAGAGTATGTTTCTGATAGCATTAATCTAAGCCCAGTACACATGGTCTGAATGTTGGGAGACAATGGGCAGTTAAAAAAAAAAAGCCTGAAATACAGCCCCTGTGTATGTCGGTCTGTCTGACAGAAACCGGCTGTTCGGCCGGCTTCTGTTGGACGTGCATTCTGAAAACCAATAGCCGACAGGCTCCCGATCAGCGCTTTCTGCCAATGGCAGAGAGTGCTAATCAAAGTGTTCTGGCGGGGGGCCGTCCCCCTATCAGAACACAACAGCTCAGCAGAGGAGATCGCTGAACTAACCTTGCATGGTTAGTACAGTGACTCCGACCGGAGGTGTCAGTTTTAGGGTATCTACCCGGCTTTAGTCAAGGTAAAATCACATGACTGTGACTAGAGGACGGCTTTTTAACCACTTAACCCCCGGACCATATTGCTGCCCAAAGACCAGAGCACTTTTTGCGATTCGGGACTGCGTCGCTTTAACTGACAATTGCGCGGTCGTGCGACGTGGCTCCCAAACAAAATTGGCGTCCTTTTTTTCCCACAAATAGAGCTTTCTTTTGGTGGTATTTGATTACCTCTGCGTTTTTATTTTTTGCGCTATAAACAAAAATAGAGCGACAATTTTAAAAAAAATTATTATTTTTTACTTTTTGCTGTAATAAATATCCCCCAAAAATATATAAAAAAACATTTTTTTTCCTCAGTTTAGGCCGATACATATTCTTCTATATATTTTTCGTAAAAAAAATCGCAATAAGCGTTTATTGATTGGTTTGCGCAAAAGTTATAGCGTTTACAAAATAGGGGGTATTTTTATGTCATTTTTATTAATATATTTTTTTTACTAATAATGGCGGCGATCAGCGATTTTTTTCGGTACTGCGACATTATGGTGGACACTTCGGACACTTTTGACACATTTTTGGGACCATTGGCATTTTTATAGCGATCAGTGCTATAAAAATGCATTGGATTACTATAAAAATGCCACTGGCAGTGAAGGGGTTAACACTAGGGGTCGGGGAAGGGGTTAAGTATGTTCCCTGGGTGTGTTCTTACTGTGGGGGGGGGGGGGGGGGGCCTCACTAGGGGAAACACTGATCCTCTGTTCATACATTGTATGAACAGAAGATCAGCATTTCCCCCCGACAGGACCGAGAGCTGTGTGTTTACACACACAACACCCGGTCCCCGCTCTGTAACGAGCGATCGCGTGTGCCCGGCGGCGATCGCGCCCGCCGGGCACACGCACGGGAGTCGGGGGCGAGCGGGGGGCGCGCGCGCGCCCCTAGTGGCCGCTCTAAGAGCCGACGTTATACTACGGGCTCTCGCCCTGGAGAGCCGACCTGCCGCCGTAGAATGACGGCGGCTGGTCGGCTAGTAATTAAATGATAAAAAGTTGAATTTTTTTAAAGGCTTTACTGATGCTTTAAATTGTGACATGCCAGAAATATATTTATTTGTAAAGTTAGCGCGAGGTCCACTTAAAAATCTGTTTCCCTTTAGTTGTGGAGAGTGCCCTTTGCTGTGATCTTAAATTGAACAGTTTTCCAGTGAATTTACTCTACGGGCCATTTATGTATTTATACAAGGGGACCATTTCTTCCTAATTGCTTCTTATCTAATGTAAACAGTTCTGGTTTGGATACTTCACAAACTGATGTTTTATTAGATTTTTATATTGTGGAGAACACATTGATCTGTAAACTTTTTTTTATATGTTTTTTTTTATTAGAATGAGGAATGATTAGGAGTTTTGATTATGTCTGTGTCTGTTAGTGAGTGTATAAACAAGACCAAGGATAAATCCAAGGAAAGATCCAAGCTTTACTCACCGGCCAGCCCGCTGACAACCGAATCAACCTATCTAACAGTATGTGTTAAAACAGGGGTTTAGTCTGCACACATTTGCAAATACATTCGTAAGCCACAGAGCCTCGTCACGGCACCCTGGTATCTGTAGTCCTATTTCTAGCTTATGAAAGACTCCACAATGGAAGCAGATGCATTCTGATGGATAGGTGGAGCCAGGGCCGCCATCAGGGGGGTACAGGCAGTACACCTGTAAGGGGCCCGGGGGAAACCGTTTATATTTTATATATATTTTTTTATATTTCTTTTTATTTCTTTATATATATAAATATATATATATATATATATATATATATATATATATATATATATATATTAGTATTATTATTAAAGGGCCCAGAGGTCCCCAGGGCCCTGGATGGCAACCCCCCTTTTTTTTATAAATTAATTTTATATTTTTATTTCATTTCTTTTTTTTCTTATTTTATATACAGGCATACCCCACTTTTAAGTACACAATGGGGTTTATTTACTAAAGCTGGAAAGTGCTAAATCAGGCCCACTTTTGCATAGAAACCAATGAGCTTCTAACCCCAGCTTGTTCTATTAAGCTTTGGTTAAAAAACCTGGAAGCTCATTGGTTTTTATGCAGAAGTGAGCCTGATTTTTCACTTTCCAGCTTTAGTAAATAAATCCCAATGTGTACTTAAAAGTGGGGTATGCCTGTATATATATATTTAATAAAGGGCCCAGAGGTCCCCAGGGCCCTGGATGGCAACCCCCTTTTTTTTATTTATTTTTTTATAAATGTTTATTTATTTTTTTATATATATATTTCTTTATATTTTTTTTTATTAAAGGGCCCAGAGATTTTTTTTTTTATTATTATTAAAGGGCCCAGAGGTCCCGGATGGCAACCCCCCCTTTTTTGTAATTTATTTTTGCCACTTAGCCAACACTCACCAGGGGGAGCCTGTGAGACTTATGGAATTGAAAGCACAAAATGTGGCCTACATTGAACCATGGGAGATGTAGGCTGGGTAATGACTTTTCCAGTACAGTGCCTTAAAAAGTATTCCTACCCCTTGAAATTTTCCACATTTTGTCATGTTACATCCAAAAACTTAAATGTTTTTTATTGTGATTTTATGTGTTAGACCAACATAAAGTGGCCCATAATTGTGAAGTGGAAGGAAAATGGTAAATGATTTTAATTTTTTTTTTTTACAAATAAATATGTGAAAAGTGTGTTGTGCATTTGTATTCAGCCCCCCTGAGTGAATACTTTGTAGAACCTTCTTTCACTGCAATTACAGCTGCAAGTCTTTTTGGGGATGTCTCTACCAGCTTTGCACATCTAGAAAGTGACATTTCTGCCCATTCTTCTTTTCAAAATAGCTCAAGCTCTGTCAGATTGGATGGAGAGCATCTGTGAACAGCAATTTTCAAAACTTGCCACTAGGGTTGAGTGAACCCGAACTGTACCGGACTTTTGGATTTTTGGTACCCGTTCGGTGTTCGGCAATGTAATGGCGGGCTGCAGGGCAGCCAATCAACATTTGTTTAACTCGTGTGACCTAGAAGCCATCACAGCCATGCCTACTAATGGCATGGCTGTGATTGGCCAGTGCAGCATGTGACCCGCCTCTATATAAGCTAGAGGCACACAGCACAGCACGTCACTCTGCTTTAGATAGGGTAGGGAAAGGCTGGTGCTGCTGCTGCTCTGAGGGAGAGAATTAGATAGGAGTCAGACTCAGTCATCTACATATGTGCAAGTCACTCTGCTTTAGATACTTTAGGGAAAGGTTCCTGGTGTTGGTTTTAGGGAGAGAAATAGATAGGAGTCAGTCCTGCTTCAGAAATCAAATTACACCAGCACTGCATATGTTACTGTGAGATACACCCTTTAGATACTGTTCTTCTATTGTGCTATTCAAAAAACATCCATTTAGGGCAAATAATATTTTTTTGGTGCGTTTCCTGCATATCTGTACGTGTGAGATACACACTTTAGATACTGTTCTTCTTTTTTATTTTTATGTATTTTATGTTATTTTAAGTTATTTCCCTATCCACATTTGTTTGCAGAGTACTTGCCATGCTCTTACCAACATTTTGCTGCCATTTTCAGCCCTCTAGCCCTTTCCATTACTTTTTTAGAGACATTTTAGTACTCAAAAGTTCTGGTCCCCATTGACTTCAATGGGGTTCGGGGTCAAGTTTGGGTCAAGTTCGGGTCCCGAACCCGGACTTTTTTTCTAAGTTCGGCTGAACCCGTCGAACCCGAACATCCATGTGTCCGCTGAACTGTACTTGCCACAGATTCTCAATATGCTTTGATCTAAACCATTCCATTGTATGGCTGTATGTTAAGGGTCGCTGTCCTGCTAGAAGGTGAACCTCTGCCCCAGTCTAATGTCTTTTGTAGACTCTAACAGGTCTTCTTCAAAGATTGCCCTGTATTTCGCTCCATACATCTTCCAATCACCTCTGACCAGCTTCCCTGTCCCTGTTGAAGAAAAGCATCCCCACAACATGATACCACCACCATGTTTCACGGTGGGGATGGTGTGTTCAGGGTGATGTGCAGTGTTAGTTTTCAGCCACACATAGCATTTTGCTCTTAGGCTAAAAAGTTACATTTTGTTCTCATCTGACCAGAGCACCTTCTTCCACATGTTTGCTGTGTCCCCCACATGGCTTCTCACAAACTGCAAATGGGACTTTTTATTGCCACTCTTCCATAAAGGCCAGAGATGTGGAGTGCACAACTAATAGTTATCCTGTGTGTGTGTGTACTCTATGGGCCGGATTCACGAACGACTTACGCCGACGTATCTTTATATACGCCGCGTAAGTCCATGGATGCGCCGTCGTATCTATGCGCCTTATTCTCAATGCAAGATACGCCTGAATTTCGGCTTGATCCGACCGACGTAAGTCTCCTACGCCGTCGTATCTTGGGTGCATATTTACGCTGGCCGCTAGGGGCGCTTCCGTTGATTTACACGTTGAATATGTAAATGACCTAGATATGCCGATTCACGAACGTACTTGCGCCCGTCGCAGTAAGCTACCCCGTTTACGTAAGGCGTACGTCCGGCGTATAGTTATCCCTCATAAAGCAGGGGTAAGTCATGTTAGGGTATGGACGTCGGAACAGCCGTCGGATTTTACGTCGTTTGCGTAAGTCGTACGTGAATGGGGCTGGGCGTAGGTTACGTTCACGTCGAAAGCATTGAGCCGACGTATCATAGGGAATTCATTTACATGGGGTCACGGCTAATTTGAATACAACACGCCCACTACCTTCCTAATTTGAATTAGGCGGGCTTACGCCGGCCCATTTACGCTACGCTGATGTAACTTAGGGAGCAAGTGCTTTGTGAATACTGCTCTTGCCTCTCTATGTTACGTCGGCGTAGCGCATATGAGATGCGCTACGCCCGCTCAACGATACGCCGAGCTACCTGAATCTGGCCCATTGTCTATAGCCTAAGGCCTAAAGTGCTGAGAACCCAAAGTTACCCTAAGTGCAGAACTAGATGGATTGCTGACAGCTAAGCATCCAGATAGGAGTTCCCTGTGTCTGGAAAGGAGCTGCTTGCTGCTGAGCAGACTGAATAAGAAAGGGATTGACCATCCATCTAGTAGCCTTAAATCACTGCATGCAGAGTTATAAAGGGATTTTATTCATTGATTTATTTATATGCACCACCTTAAAGACTGGGCCCCACCGTTTAGCTGGCTGAAGATTGCTGAAGATTGCAATTCAAGAGCCATGTACATACCAACTGCTCCACAGGGACACTGAACTGAGCTACTAATAGAGGTACCTCTCTGGAGTTATATACTGTAAATATACTTTATATAGGCAATGTCTGTGTCAATAGGCTTTCTATGGGGACACTTTTCGGAGGGGAGGAGCCAGGAGTGCTGGCGGGGAACCTGAGAAGAGGAGGTTCGGGGGACACTCTGTGCAATGGAATTGCACAAAACAGGTAACTATAAACTCCTTTGTTATTTTTATTTTTTTTAAAAAGCATACGTTTCAAAAACACTTTAAATCAAAAAATCCAGTTAATGTTTAAAAAAACCTTGGTTCTAGGTATAGTTTATATTTATATATGTACATGGAATAAATCTCTCCAAAGGGGAAAGGCAGCACATATATTCTGACAGAGGTTCTACCCCTTTCATACTCTTCCAGTAAAAGTGCTTCTGTTTTTGTCTGTGTTCCTGTTGCAAAGGTTCTAATGTTTCCCTGTTCTATCCAAGACTTAATAAAAGCATGGCATCCAATGTAAAGCTAAACCCTGGGCAGATATAAAAGATGCAAAGCAAAGCCAAGCTCCAGGCAGATAAAAAGAAACAAATTAAAGTCCCTCTGTATTCATTAACCACTTAGAGACTGCCCCACTCTGCCCACCGATCGTTCGGGACACAAGTAGAACGGCAGTCTGTCTATGTAAACAAGGCAGACTGTCGTTCTGTCAGCGGGGAAGGCTTTGACCTTATGTTTCTACATAGCAGGAACACACATCTTTGCCTTCCCCTAGTCAAAGCATCTCCCCCACAGTGAGTAAGCACAACCTAGGCACACATTTAACCTGTTGATCTCCTCTGATGTTAATCCCTTCCCAGCCTGTGTGATTAGGACAGTGACAGTGCATATTTTTTAGCACTGATCACAGTATTAGGCCCTGTACACACGATCGAACATGTCCGATGAAAACGAGCCGCGGACCGTTTTCATTGGACATGTTTGCTAGGAGATTTTGGTCTGATGGCTGTACACACCATCAAACCAAAATCCCCGTGGCGGCAGCGCGGTGACGTGGCGGTGACGTTGACGCCACCACGTCCACAAACCAGGAAGTAAAATGCTTCCACGCATGCGTCAAATCCATTCGGCGCATGCGGGAGATTTCGGTCCGCTGGTTAAGCGTACTAACCAGCGGACATGTCGGACGGACGGGTTTCCAGCAGATAAGTTTTAAAGCATGCTTTAAAACTTTTGTCTGCTGGAAACCTGTCTGCTAGGCTGTAAACATGGTCGGATCTGTCCGCTGAAACTGGTCTGCGGACCAGTTTCAGCAGACACGTTCGATCGTGTGTACAGGGCCTAAGTGTAACTGGTCCCCAAAAAAGTTGCCAAAAGTTGCCAAAAGAAGCCGAACGTCGGTGCGCAGGCGCCGTATAGAGCCGCACCGACGTTCGGCTTCTTTCGGCAACTCGTGACGCGTAGTATGCAACGGTCGGAAGCCTGTCAATCAGATAGGAACGCCCAGTCCCGAAGAAGACATACACGGAAGCGGCGGTGAAAGTCGGTATGTACGGGAAAAAAAAAAAACAGCCGATTGTCATTAGGACAACTCTTATGCCGCGTACACACAGAAGTTTTTTGTGATAAAAAAAACGACATTTTTAAAAACGTCATTTAAAATGACCGCTCGGCTTCTTTCGGCAACTCGTGACGCGTAGTATGCGATGAAAATAAGGTATGTACGAAAAAAAAAAAAAAACAGCCGATTGTCATTAGGACAAATCGGCTGAATGTAATGTTAAAAATAGATTTTTTGGGTGAACCTCCACTTTAACCTATCAGTACCCATCAGTGCAGCCTATCAGTGCCCATCAGTTAAGTCTCATCAGCGCATATCAATGAAGGAGAAAAATTACCTGTTTGCAAACATATGGGGCCAGATTCACAGAAAAAGTACGCCAGAGTATCAGCAGATACTTTTACAAATTACAAATTTGCCGCGTCGTATCTTTATTTGTAATTCACAAACAAAGATACGACGGCTTTTGGCTAAGATCCGACAGGCGTACGGCTTTGTACGCCTTCGGATCTTAGGATGCAATACTTCGGCGACCGCTGGGTGGAGTTCGCGTTGTTTTCCGCGTCGGGTATGCAAATTAGCTGTTTACGGCGATCCACGATGGTACGCACGTTCGTCGCATTCTCTTACGTCGTCGCTAGTCGGCTTTTCGCGTCGCAAAGTTACAGTACGGCTGCTATTTAGGTGGTGTAACAATAGACAGCCCATGTTAAAGTATGGCCGTCGTTCCCGCGTCGAATTTCAATTTTTTTTTTGCGTAAGACGTCCGGGAATACGAAAGGACGTAACGCACTTCGCCGTTCAAAAAACACGTCGGGGCGCCGTAATTTTCGCGCAAAGCACGGCGGGAAATTTCCTAACGGAGCATGCGCAGAACATTCGGCGCGGGAACGCGCCTAATTTAAATGGTACACGCCCCATTTGAATTAGGCGGGCTTGCGCCGGACGGCTTTACGCTACGCCGCCGCAAGTTTACACGCAAGTGCTTTGTGAATCAAGCACTTACGAAGAAAACTTGCGGCGGAGTAATGTAAAGGGGATACGTTACGCCCCCGTAATTGTTCGTGAATCTGGCCCATGATGTTCTTTTTTCCATCTTTTTTTTTTTGTTTAGCAAAAAATAAAAACCCCAGTACTGATTAAATACCACCAAAAAAAAAGCTCTATTTGTGTGGAAAAAAATGATATAAATGTCATTGGGGTACAGTGTTGTATGACCGCGCAGTTGTCATTCAAAGTGTGAAAGCGCTGAAAGCTGAAAATTGGCCTGGGCAGGAGGGGGGTTTAAGTGCCCAGTAAGCAAGCGGTTAAATATTGAAAGAAAATACTTTTAAGACCCAATTGAATATCAATAGCACATCACACTGCTTGCTGTAATTTCCTACTGCGATCCTTTAAAGTGTAACCCTATCTGACCATCCCATCCCTGCATGACCCACCGACTACTGAGACTTTGTACATCCAATGATTGTACGGTGTGTGAGCTGCAGACAGCTGTAAATCAGATGGGCTCTATGAAGACCACACTAAACTCCCACTGTTTCCCAGTCCTTGGGTTTCAATGCCCCAGAACTGTGACAGGTTTAGCGGAATCCCGAAATATAATCAGACTATAAAATGACCAGCTGTGATCCTTTCTTGGCATAAATCTGGACTATTCACAAGGCTAGCCAAGGCTGTGTGAAAGGAAGGAGTATAGGGAAAGCAATATAAGGCACATTAATCCATTATTTAAAGACATCTAGTAAAAAAATAAAAAATACATCACATAGAGCAAAGTGTAAGCTGGCAGTCCTATCAGAAACTATTTTCAAATAAACTTTACTACGATATATTACAGTGTATGGTTAGCCTACATTTTTTGTTTTATATACTATATAGTAGGAAAGGGTTTAAACCAGGGGTGCCCAACCTTTTGAAGCACGAGGGCCACTTAAACGACTTTGTAACCAGTCGCAGACCACAATAAATGAAGCGGGCGGATGGCAGGTCTATGTCTGCTCTGCATATGCAGAGCGGACACGGACACAGACCACTATACGCTTTTTAAGCGGATCGGATTGGAGGACTGGAGGTAGGACACATGTCGGTTTACATCTGCCACTCCTTAAACCGCGTACACATGACCATTCTTCATGTCATGGAAAAAAACGATGTTTTTCTCGACGTGATTCTTGTCAAGCCTGCCTTGCATACACACGATCGTTAAAAAAAAAATGCCAGACCAAAGCCCGGTGACGTACAACGCGTACGATGGCACTATAAAGGGGAAGTTCCATTTGAATGGCGCCACCCTTGGGCTGATTATGCAAATTTTCCTTCTTATAACTTGCTTCTTTTTTCACCGCCATTAAAGCGTACACACGACCGCATTCCACGACGAGAAAAACGACGACGAGAAAAACGACGACGTGAAAAACAACGAGAACAAATAGAGCAGATTCTAAATTTTTAATGGCCATTTTTCTCGTAAGTCCGCGGACCAGTTTCAGCAGACATGTTCGGTCGTCTGTACGGGGCCTTAGCAGTGGCATTGTTACTTTTTTTTTCTACAGCTGGAAACACACCTCCAGCTCGTGCCTGCATGTGTCCTCCTCCTTTCTGTCTCTCTGTGGCTGTGCAGGGCAATGTGGAGCAGTCTGTCTCTCTGTGGCTGTGCAGGGCAATGTGGAGCAGTCTGTCTCTCTGTGGCTGTGCAGGGCAATGTGGAGCAGTCTGTCTCTCTGTGGCTGTGCAGGGCAATGTGAAGCAGTCTGTCTCTCTGTGGCTGTGCAGGGCAATGTGGAGCAGTCTGTCTCTCTGTGGCTCTGTAGGGCAATGTGGAGCAGTCTGTCTCTCTGTGGCTGTGCAGGGCAATGTGGAGCAGTCTGTCTCTCTGTGGCTCTGTAGGGCAATGTGGAGCAGTCTGTCTCTCTGTGGCTGTGCAGGGCAATGTGGAGCAGTCTGTCTCTCTGTGGCTGTGTAGGGCAATGTGGAGCAGTCTGTCTCTCTGTGGTTGCGCAGGGCAATGTGGAGTAGTCTGTCTCTCTGTGGTTGTGCAGGGCAATGTGGAGCAGTCTGTCTCTCTGTGGCTGTGTAGGGCAATGTGGAGCAGTCTGTCTCTCTGTGGTTGTGCAGGGCAATGTGGAGCAGTCTGTCTCTCTGTGGTTGTGCAGGGCAATGTGGAGTAGTCTGTCTCTCTGTGGCTCTGTAGGGCAATGTGGAGCAGTCTGTCTCTCTGTGGCTGTGTAGGGCAATGTGGAGCAGTCTGTCTCTCTGTGGCTGTGCAGGGCAATGTGGAGCTGAAAACGGACTTGTGTCCATTTACACCCACCTACCTCCAATTCGATCCGCTAAAAAAAAAATAGAAGGGGATCCGTCTCATTCCATCTGGGAAGATCAGATCGGAGGGCCCATCGAGTAGAGTGGGCTGCGTCCATGCCCGCTCTGCAGTATGCATGTCATACGCCCGCTCCACTCATTGTGGCCTGCGACCAGTTACCAAGTCGCTTAAATGGTCCTCACTCTTCAAAAGGTTGGGCACCCCTGTCCTAAAGGCACCCATATACCAATACGTTTAAAGTAAATCCAAAACCTTTTTTTATATTAAAACAAGAAAAAATATTATCAAGATCTACCTAACACATTGGAGTTGATTTAGTATAAATGGAGCACACAGAGTCTGGTGCAGCTATGCATAGTAGCCAATCAGTTTCTAATTTCAGCTTGTTCAATTAATCTTTGACAATAAACCCTGGCAGCTGATTGGTTACTATGCACAAGGGCACTGTGTCTGTGTGCTCCATTTTTAGTAAATCCCCCCCCTTTGATAATATTGAAGGCATGGTAGACGGCCAAGTGTTTGTGGACACCTGACCACCAGGCCTATATGAGTTTTTTTTACATCCCATTCCTAAATAATGGGCATCACCAAGAAAGAAATATTATCAAGATTAACCACTTGGCGCCCAGAGTACGTCATATGACGTCCTGGGCTTTGTGGTTGTATATCTGAATGATGCCTGCAGCTACAGGCATCATTCAGATATTGCCGTTTTCAGCCGGTGATTCCCTTCACCATAAGAACGATCATAGCGGCTGTTCCGCTGCTTAATCGTTCGTACGGGCTGCGAAAGGGGACGTCCCCCCAGCTGCCCTCCGGTGCTTCTCCCGACTCACCGATCCGATCGGTAAATCGGAGGCAGGATCCGCCGACCCCGGGTTGCAATCATAGAGATTTCTGGTGGACCAGATGGTCGCTGGAGTCTCTATGATCGTAGAAGGCCGGGCGCGATGTTATGACGTCACGCCCAGCCTCTGCTTTCCAAAAAAAGCGCTGCTTTGGCTGTTTTAGGCTTTCCAGTATGTCACTGTAAAGAGGTCCTGTCATGCCATATTCCTATACAAGGGATGTTTACATTCCTTGTAAGGCTTCTTTCACACTATGGATTGTATGTCCGTTTTATAATATCCGTATTACACCTATTAACGGACGTTTATTAACGGATTTAATAACGGATACATACGGATAAATATTTTACCATTCTTCCTTTATTGAAAACGGATAATGTTTATCCGTATATATCCGTATACATCCGTTATATCATTCCTTTCTAACGTCCGTTAATAAAAAACATTTCACCCTTTCTTGAAGTCCAGCTCCAGAAGTCGCATGGATATTCAGGGGAACCCCGCCGTCAATTTAAAACAAAAATGACGTGCGGTTCCCGGTAAATATCCATAACCAGACCCTTCAGGTCTGGTATGGATATTCAGGGGAACCCCGCCGTCAATTTAAAACAAAAGTGACGTGCGGTTCCCGGTAAATATCCATAACCAGACCCTTCAGGTCTGGTATGGATATTCAGGGGAACCCCGCCGTCAATTTAAAACAAAAATGACGTGCGGTTCCCCCTAAATATCCATAACCAGACCCATTATCCGAGCACGTTGACCTGGCCGGCTGCAGAAAAGAGGGGGGGACAGAGTGCGGCCCCCCCTCTCTCCTGAACCGCACCAGGCCACATGCCCTCAACATGGGGAGGATGTCCCCATGTTGATGGGGACAAGGGTCTCATCCCCACAACCCTTGCCCGGTGGTTGTGGGGGTATGCGGGCGGGAGGTTTATCAGAATCTGGAAGACCCCTTTAACAAAGGGGACCCCCAGATCCTGACCCCCCCCTGTGTGAAATGGTAATGGGGTACACTGTACCTCTACCATTTCACGAAGGAAGTAAAAAGTATTGTAAAAAAACACACTGACACAAAAGAATAAAGTCCTTTATTAAAAAAAAAAAAAAAAAAACTCCAGCGCTGAAAAATCCACTCGTTCCCGGCTTCCAGCGTTGTCCTGATCCTGCGACGGGTGCGGGTGATCTCCCGCGATGAGAAGATCCAGCGTCGGGTGATCTCCGCTCCGGCGATGTGAAGATCCATCCGGCGCAGCAGCATCCCGGACCTCCTCTCACCGCTGGGCACAGCCCAGCGAATGAGCGGCTGAAGCAGTGACATTTCTTATATAGAGGAGGCAGAGCCACCCGTCACGTGACCCTGCCCCCTCTGACGTACCTCTGCTACGTCACTGGGGAAGACCAAGAAGAGGGAAGACCTTTCCTCTTCTTGGTCTTCCCCAGTGACGTAGCAGAGGTACGTCAGAGGGGGCAGGGTCACGTGACGGGTGGCTCTGCCTCCTCTATATAAGAAATGTCACTGCTTCAGCCGCTCATTCGCTGGGCTGTGCCCAGCGGTGAGAGGAGGTCCGGGATGCTGCTGCGCCGGATGGATGGATCTTCACATCGCTGGAGCGGAGATCACCCGACGCTGGATCTTCTCATCGCGGGAGATCACCCGCACCCGTCGCAGGTTCGGGACAACGCTGGAAGCCGGGAACGAGTGGATTTTTCAGCGCTGGAGTTTTTTTTTTTTTTTTTTAATAAAGGACTTTATTCTTTTGTGTCAGTGTGTTTTTTTACAATACTTTTTACTTCCTTCGTGAAATGGTAGAGGTACAGTGTACCCCATTACCATTTCACACAGGGGGGGGGTCAGGATCTGGGGGTCCCCTTTGTTAAAGGGGTCTTCCAGATTCTGATAAACCTCCCGCCCGCATACCCCCACAACCACCGGGCAAGGGTTGTGGGGATGAGACCCTTGTCCCCATCAACATGGGGACATCCTCCCCATGTTGAGGGCATGTGGCCTGGTGCGGTTCAGGAGAGAGGGGGGGCCGCACTCTGTCCCCCCCTCTTTTCTGCGGCCGGCCAGGTCAACGTGCTCGGATAATGGGTCTGGTTATGGATATTTAGGGGGAACCGCACGTCATTTTTGTTTTAAATTGACGGCGGGGTTCCCCTGAATATCCATACCAGACCTGAAGGGTCTGGTTATGGATATTTACCGGGAACCGCACGTCACTTTTGTTTTAAATTGACAGCGGGGTTCCCCTGAATATCCATACCAGACCTGAAGGGTCTGGTTATGGATATTTACCGGGAACCGCACGTCATTTTTGTTTTAAATTGACAGCGGGGTTCCCCTGAATATCCATGCTCAGTAAAATTAACGTCCGTTAACATAACGGACATTTACGGAGACATTTACTAACGTCCATGTGCCATAGACTTCAATGTTAAAATATAACGGACGTTAATATATCCGTTACTTGCAACGGACAAATAATTTACAAAAAATAGTGCAAGACCCGTCACATATTCCGTTATAACTAACGTCCGTATGTTATAACGGACTATTACGGATCTTTACGGAACATAAAAAAATCCCATAGACTTTAATGATATTTTATAAAGGACGTATAACTTCCGTTTTTTAACATTATCTGACGGATTTTAAAACGGATTATTAAAACGGATTTATTTTGTAGTGTGAAAAGGGCCTAATAGGAATAAAAGTGATCAAAATTTTTTTATTTTTTTTTAAAGTGTCAAAATAAAAAAAAATAAGTAAAATTAACAATAACATTTTTTTTTTTATAAAAACGCCCCTGCCCCTGTGTGCTCGCACGCAGAAGCGAACGCATATGTAAGTCCCGACCACATATGAAAACGGTGTTCAAATCACACATGTGAGTTGTCGTCGCGAATGTTAGAGCGAGAGCATAAACTCTAGCCCTAGACCTCCTCTGTAACTCAAAACATGTAACCAGTAACAATTCAAGCGTCGCCTATGGGGATTTTTAAGTACTGAAGTTTGGCGCCATTCCACGAGCGTGTGCAATTTTGAGGCGTGACATGTTAGGTATCTATTTACTCGGCGTAACTTCATCTTTCTCATTAGGCAAAAAAATTGGACTAACTTTACTGTTTGTTTTTTAAAGCATGAAAAAACACGTTTGAAAAATTGCTGCACAAATACCGTGCAAGATAAAAAGTTTCAGTGACTGACATTGTATTCTCTAGGGTCCCTACTAAAAAAAAAACATATATAGTGTTTGGGGGTTCTATGTAATTTTATAGCAAAAAAATTATGATTTTTACATGTAGGAATGAAGTGTCAGAATTGGCCTGGGCTTCAAGTGGTTAAACTACTACATTGATAATATTGATAATATTGAAGATACAGTAGATGGTCAAATGTTTATGGACACCTGACCTTGGAGAACCCATTCTGAAATCATGGGCATCCCCGCTTTGCATCTTTGACAGCCTGCACTCTTCTGAAGAGGCCTTCCACAACATTTTTGAGCGTCTGTGGTTGCCCATTCAGCCAAAGGAACATTTGTAAGGTCAGACAAAAAAACCCAGGGCCAGATCCTCATAGCGAGTACGCCGGCGTATCTACTGATACGCCGGCGTACTTTCAAATTACCTGCGTCGTATCTTTAGTTTGAATCCTCAAACCAAGATACGACGGCATCTGGGTTCGATCCGACAGGCGTACGGCTTCGTACACCTTCGGATCGTAGAAGCAATACTTCGGCGTCCGCTGGGTGTAGTTTGCGTCGTTTTCCGCGTCGGGTATGCAAATTAGCTTTTTCCGACGATCCACGAACGTACGCGTGGCCATCGCATTTTCTTACGTCGTCTCTAGTCAGCTTTTTCCGGCGTATAGTTAAAGCTGCTATTTTGCGGCGTATAGATAGACTTGCCATGTTAAAGTATGGCCGTCGTTCCCGCGTCAAAATTAGAATTTTTTTTTTTGCGTAAGTCGTCCGTGAATAGGGATGGACGTAAGTCACGTCTAAGTTTAAAAAATGACGTCGTTGCGACGTCATTTCGCGCAAAGCACGGCGGAAAATTTCAAAACGGAGCATGCGCAGTTCAATCGGCACAGGGACGCGCTTCATTTAAATGAATCACGCCCCCTACCCGCTGATTTGAATTCCGCCGCCAGAAATACACTACGCCACCGTAACTTACGGCGCAAAATCTTCCTGGATTCGACTTAAAGCCAGGTAAGATACGGCGGCGTAGCGTATCTCTGATACGCTGCGCCTATCCAATTCTATGTGGATTTGGCCCCCAGTGTTCTGTCAAATTAGCCAACTGGTCAGAAACTCTACCACGTCAATTCCAGTTTCTTTAAACCATCAGTAATTGGAGATTTTGACTAATTACTGTTGGACACAACACCGGCAACCGAATAGAGTCTGGTACAGGAAGATTTTGCTGTTTTGACAGCACAGTGGCTAACGAGGAAAAAGTTGTCGCCGCCTCGGAGGCGGCCATTTCATTGCTCGTGATATTATGTACCGGACTCTATTCGGTCTCCGGTGTTGTGTCCAAACAGCAATGAGTCAAAATCTCCAATTACTCATGGTTTAAAGAAAACGGAAGTTAAGTAGTCGGAGTTTCTGACGAGTTGGCTATTTTGACAGAACACCGGCCACCCTTTTTGTCATTGCAGTTCATCCCAAAAATGTTCAGGAGAATTGATGCCAAGACTTTGTACAAACCACTCAAGTTCTCCACACCAAACGCATCTAATCATCTCTTTATGGAGCACAGTCATGTTGGAACAGAAAAAGGTCTTCCCCAATTGTTTTCCACAGAGTTGGAAGTGCACAATTGCCAAAAATGTCTTCATATGATTTAGTATTTTAGAGTATCTTTGCTGAAAACATCTAAACTGAATAATTTGGAGGCATGTCTCTATACTTTTAGGTATCCACAAATTTAGTCCATATACTGTATACATTATCCAAAAGGCTATTGCTGCCTTGGTCCACCGTGGCAATGAGCACTGGCGCATTCCATCTATGACCAGCTTAGATCCTTCAGAGGAACAAAGAAAAATCCAACAGAAAGAAAAGTCTTTTGAGCTTTTACACTTATTCCAGTAAAATGGAGAAATAAAATATTCCCTTTAAAGAGGAATATATTAGTTTGTGGCATGGAGCGGAGGTGTAGAACTCTGGCAGGAAAAAGATGAAGAATATGGGGTAGAGAAGAAACAAAGGAGGCCACATCACTGCTTTGTCGCACTTCCTGCTGAAACAGCATAAAACAATTTCAAGCTTTGTGGTAATGTAACAAACAATTTTGATCTGTTGCCACCACAAAAGCCGTTATTTTCTGACCACTTGTTTTATTTTGATTCTTCAATGATGGTAAATGAAGTCTGATTATTTTTCTTCTGATTTCCTCAAAGGGGAATTGAAAAGCCAACATTGCTTTGAAGAAAATTACTGATATCCTGGTAGAGGTTTGCGTGCAGTGACTTACTTCCAGGTGAGTTTGTTTTTCCATGACGGTTTGAGGGATGGATTTGTAACTTTTCTTAAAGGAAGCTTAAATGTCCCATGACATCATCTTCGAACAGATGGGTTGACTTTAAGGGCTCTAAGAGCACGGAACAATGATAAAGCTATCCTCATCTTTTTACCTACATTTTCTTTTACTTTTTTTTTATGGATACCTATGGACTATAAGGCCATGTATGCCTATGGTCCAAGTATATAGTGACGACGATGCACTTCACCTCTAGCAGCTGCCTTTCCTTGGTGTGCATTCTGATACTTAAATACCCCCAGGACTTTTTTTTTCAATAGATTTTATTGAAAGAAATTGCAATACAGGATATCACAATGGTGGGTATTACATTTTCTCAAAACAGTTTGTATAAGCCAGTAGTCTAGGCAATTACATACATGGGTGAATACATATAACAAGGGTAGGATATTACAGGAAACTCAGAGACAACTACCATGTCGAGATAATTGGGTGGATCAACTTGGAGGGTCCCTAGGGAGCTACTGGTTGTAACAATGTGATAGAATATAATAATATGCCTATTTTTGAGTTAAGCAAATTTTTTATTAGAACCACTAAAATGTTTAATCTCTTTTATATTTTCATATTGTTTCTATATTGTTGTTTTTATATTTAATTTTATATATGCATGTGTGAAAAGTATATGTCACAATAAGTGTCTTATTATCCTTACATGAAGATTTGTCAGATATGATATTAAGTTTTAAAAGTCAAAAGAACACAGCATTGAAAGTGAAGGATAAAGCTATTTGAAACCAGCCCCCCTCCACTCACTCAACTTTTGAAAGAAACTTTGAATCTTGTACAATAGCTGTTATGCTAAATACAAAGGGCCAAATTCTCAAAAACTGTGCGTAACTTAAATTTCAGCAGTTAAGTTACACTGACTTAAAATTTCTACCTAAGTGCCTGATCGTCAAAGCACTTAGGTAGAAATTACACGCTGTGTAACTTAAGTGCCGCCGTCGTAAGGCGGTCCTCCTCTCCTGGGGGCGTTTTAAATTTAAATGAGGCGCGCTCCCGCGCCGGCCGTACTGCGCATGCGTGTGACGTCATTTTCCCGACGTGCAGCGCGCGAACGTAATTAACGCCGGTCGGCTTTGAGAATTTCGACGGGACACTAAAGTTGCGACGGGTGAAAAAAAAGACGCGCCGGGAAAACAATTAATTATAAAAAAAAATGACAGCGTCGCTCAGCATGCATTCCTGAGAGGGAGAACTCCATGCCAATTTTCAAAGAAAAAACCGGCATGGGTTCCCCCCCCAGGAGCATACCAGGCCCTTAGGTCTGGTATGGGTTGTAAGGAGACCCCCCCACGCCGAAAAATTGACGTAGGGGGTCCCCCTACAATCCATACCAGACCCGTATCCAAAGCACGCTACCCGGCCGGCCAGGAAGGGAGTGGGGACGAGCGAGCGTCCCCCCCCTCCTGAGCCGTGCCAGGCCGCATGCCCTCAACATGGGGGGGTTGGGTGCTCTGGGGCAGGGGGGCGCACTGCGGGCCCCCCCCACCCCAGAGCACCCTGTCCCCATGTTGATGAGGACAGGACCTCTTCCCGACAACCCTTGCCATTGGTTGTCGGGGTCTGCGGGCGGAGGCTTATCGGAATCTGGGAGTCCCCTTTAATAAGGGGGCCCCCAGATACCGGCCCCCCACCCTAAGTGAATGGATATGGGGTACATCGTACCCCTATCCATTCACCTGTAGGCAAAAAGTAAAATGTAGTAAACACACAACACAAGGCTTTTTAAAATATTTTATTATTCTGCTCCGGAGGCCCCCCCTGTCTTCGTTATTAGCTCAATTACCAGGGGGGGCTTCTTCTTCCACTCTCCGGGGGTCTTCTCCGCTCTCCGGGGTCTTCTCCGCTCTCCGGGGGGGCTTCTCCGGACTCCGGGGGGCTTCTTCCATCTTCTCCCCTCTTCCGCTCTTGACTCGGCGAACCCCGGTTCTTCTGCAGCTCTCCAGTGCCTTCTTCTTCAGCGCTGGCTGCCTGCTATGTTTGTGTGTTAGCTCGATTTCAAACAGGCAGCCGGCGCGGTCTTCTGTGACGCCAGGGTCTTCTGGTCTTCTGTTTTTCCGATGTTGCCTCGTCGCCTGTTGTCGCTGCAATGATGGAAGCGCGCCTTGCATCCCATTTATATAGGCATCACCGTCCCATCATGCTCCGGCAGGTACCCACGTGGTGGGTGCACGTGGGTAGGCACCCACCACGTGGGTACCTACCGGAGCATGATGGGACGGTGATGCCTATATAAATGGGATGCAAGGCGCGCTTCCATCATTGCAGCGACAACAGGCGACGAGGCAACATCGGAAGAACAGAAGACCAGAAGACCCTGGCGTCACAGAAGACCGCGCCGGCTGCCTGTTTGAAATCGAGCTAACACACAAACATAGCAGGCAGCCAGCGCTGAAGAAGAAGGCACTGGAGAGCTGCAGAAGAACCGGGGTTCGCCGAGTCAAGAGCGGAAGAGGGGAGAAGATGGAAGAAGCCCCCCGGAGTCCGGAGAAGCCCCCCCGGAGAGCGGAGAAGACCCCCGGAGAGCGGAGAAGACCCCCGGAGAGTGGAAGAAGAAGCCCCCCCTGGTAATTGAGCTAATAACGAAGACAGGGGGGGCCTCCGGAGCAGAATAATAAAATATTTTAAAAAGCCTTGTGTTGTGTGTTTACTACATTTCACTTTTTGCCTACAGGTGAATGGATAGGGGTACGATGTACCCCATATCCATTCACTTAGGGTGGGGGGGCCGGTATCTGGGGGCCCCCTTATTAAAGGGGACTCCCAGATTCCGATAAGCCTCCGCCCGCAGACCCCGACAACCAATGGCAAGGGTTGTCGGGAAGAGGTCCTGTCCTCATCAACATGGGGACAGGGTGCTCTGGGGTGGGGGGGCCCGCAGTGCGCCCCCCTGCCCCAGAGCACCCAACCCCCCCATGTTGAGGGCACGCGGCCTGGCACGGCTCAGGAGGGGGGGGGGGACGCTCGCTCGTCCCCACTCCCTTCCTGGCCGGCCGGGTAGCGTGCTTTGGATACGGGTCTGGTATGGATTGTAGGGGGACCCCCTACGTAAATTTTTCGGCGTGGGGGGGTCTCCTTACAACCCATACCAGACCTAAGGGCCTGGTATGCTCCTGGGGGGGAACCCATGCCGGTTTTGAATTTCAAAATTGCCGTGGAGTTCTCCCTCAGGAATGTATACCAAATGCCGTCGCTGGAATGGGCCTTTACAAGGTTTGGCTAACTTTCCACATTGTAAAACCAGCCCTAATTTTGCGCCGGCAAATTCGGAACTTAGGCAGAAATCAAAGTGCTGAAATGCTTTGAAAATCTACTTAAGTCCTCATTTGCATACGCAAAGCTGGATTTCAATGAGAAATGCCCCCAGTGGCGGATGCGGTACTGCATCCTAAAATCTGACCGTGTAAGTGTCTTACACATGTCAGATTTTCTGCCTAACTTTGGAAAAAGCCTTTTGAGAATCGTTTCCAAAGTTAGGCACAGAGATACGCAGGCTGAACAGCAGTTAAGTCTGCGTATCTCTTTTGAGAATTTGGCCCAGACTTCTCCTCCTTCTGTCTGCTTCTTGTATTCATACGGAGAAGCAAACATGGCAAAATTTGAAAGAGACTTTACGTGTTGACTGTCTGGTCTAAGCAGCCCTTGCAAAGTTGATGAAGAAACCCCTGAGTTTTAGTATCAAACAAAGGATTTTACATGTGTTCACAGGAGGGCGTGTAAAGGGGTGTGTGAGGGGAGGGTGAATGGGAGGAGCAGTGGGTGATTGGGAGGATTAGTGGGTGTGTCTGTATAATGTGAACCAATCAACTGTATGCCTTATGATTTCATGTGGCTAATAAAACTGACCCCAGGCTGAAGCTCAGCCTCTTTCTACTCTGACAACCAAGGAAAGCAGTGTGTGTGCCTTTTTTGCTGCAAGTGTCTGAGCCGGTAAAGCAGTACAAGGAAAGTAATCTTTTACAACAAAAGCAAACACCAATATGTTGTACAAAGAAGGGAGAAAGATGAAAATGAGAAGCCACTAGGGCTAGGGTACTGTCATGGGCTGGGTGCCCTCAGACAAAGTGATTGTGGTTGAAGTAGACGAAGGTGGAAGAGTTTGGTCATGTTGGATGACATCTAGAGCATCTGGTTCCACTGGTGTGGGGCTATTGACGGAAGTGTCCTCTTTCTCTGGAGTGGTAGTGAGAGTCTCGTAATAAGAGAACGAGAAATTTTCAAAATTCTGTAATTCCTCTTGTGATAGAGTAGATTGCATGAACGCCCTCCCCCAGATCTTAAACTATGTACTCTGGCTGTGGGGGGTTGCTAATGAGCCCACTGAAAAAAACATTATAAGGCAATGGTAGGTGGCAGTTCAGGTGTGGAAACAGCTCCAAGCACAATAAGTACGGTAGGTATTTATCGGGATGAGCAGCAGACAAGTGAGTAATCCAGTAAACGTTAGCTAAGGGTCGGTGAAGGTCAGCAGATAAGGGAGTAATCAAGAAAATGTTAGTCAATGGTCTAGATAAACAGCAGCAGACAAAAGAGTAATCTATTAGGCTGGGTTCACACCATTGTGAATTGGATGTGGTATCCCTGTATCCAATTCGCAATAGCAGGAGATTTTGACCGACTTTCTATGGGGCCGGTTCACATATCTCTGCAGCGGGTCTGGTGTGTTTTTCAGAAAAATGCTGTGTGTCTTTTGGTCCCTTTCAGGTCTGAATTCAGCCCAAAATTTGGGCTGAAATCGGACCTGAAACGGTAAACCTGCACCGGCTCATATGTGAACTGAGCCTTAATGCTAGTCAAGGGTAAGGACAGGCAACAGACAAGAGAGTAATCTAGTAAAAGTTAGCCGAGGGTCAGGACAGGCAGCAGACTAGAGTAATCCAGTAAATGTTGGCAAAGGGTGAGAATGGGCAGCAGACAAGAGAGTAATATACAGTAGTCAAAGTAAGACAAAGGTATGGATGGTTACTGGGTAGGCAGGCATTACACCTGGTTTGTAGTGCAATACAACGAAAATAACAATTGAAACGCAACACCACTATTCAAAAGTCCAGATACAATTTTATTCCTGTACGGCACAATCACCCCTTCATCAGGGCTTATCTAGTGCATAAATCTCATCAGCATCTGATTTGGTTTATTGTTGTCAGTGTCCCTGTTGGAGAGGTTTAGGCAGGCTATAACTCTGTATGGGCAGGCTCCTGAGGATGTCACATGTGAATGATAAATAGCGTTGGGTAGGATCAGTCCTGCCTAACGAAACATGTTGGGTGGGACTTCTAATTTATGTCACTTTTGGTCTAGTGCAGGGCTGCCTTAATAGCATCATGAGCCCCTGGGCAAAGTAATGCACTGGGGCCCCTACCAGCTAGCCCAAATTTTACACACCTACTTTCGAGAAATAAAGTATAAATAGTTAATAGAATTAAACATATATTCATTAGTACTTTTAATAAAATCGATTTTACTAAAGGAAAACATTCCATAAATCAGACTAGTCAAAACAAAAGGCACAGTACAGGGGGGAATGCAGAGGGGCACAGTACAGGAGGGGTCAGAAGGGCACAATATTGACATCAGGAGGGCACAGTATAGGTTCTGGGATGCTTCCCGGGACACAACCATATCGGGACAGTTTAGTAAAAATCATGACTGTCCCCAGCAAATCTGGGACATTTGGCAAGTATGATGTAATGCAAGATTATTATGGGGCCCGTCATGTATCTGGGGCCCCTGGGCAGTGCCCAGGAGTGCCTTTGCATTAAGATGGCCCTGGAAATGCTGGAATGCCACCAGCGCTTCCTATTACGTAATTTGAATGCCTGGTCCATTTTAACGTATTGTAAGTTCAATTGTATCTTGTTTTATGCTTTGAATAAACAGTATTTCACTATGGGAGACCAGCGGCTGCCTTGGCTACTTCCCTGATCGATTGCATAGGGTTCCTGTAAAATGGTGGAAACTGTTCCCAACTTTGGAGGTGTATACTATGAAATGCGTGTTTTGACTTTCTTGTAAAAACAAGTGTAGCGCCCCCTTGCTTTTCAGCATGGGCACTACGCCTAAATTTAGTGGGGAAGGGGGAGTTACCTTGCTCCCTTCCAGTGTGTGTTTAAAATCGGAACCTCTGTCATTCTGGAAATGTCCACTGGGTCAGTTTGTGTTCAGGGAATGCAATGCCACCCCTGGCCGGCAGCTGGCGCCAGAGGGGTTCTAGCAGAGCAGATCTTATCCCAGCAGCCAATTAGAGGATGTTTTCCCTCGCGGGGCATGCTGGGGGAGGGTATATCTGTGAGAGAGGTCATGTGTTGGTGATCTTTTCACGGGGTCCCCGTTCCAGGTGCGGTACCCACCTTCAGGGTACGCGCATCCATGGACCCCGCCGGCGTGGCCCACCTGGCCAGAGCTGAACTTGGCAGCAAACCTCATCCTGATGAGAGAAGGGACCTCAGCGTTCCACTCCGTTCTCTTTTCTTCCTTTATCAACTATGATCTTCCTAAAATTGTGTTGATGTTGGCCGTGTTGGCCTGGGCAATAAAGCATTGAAAACTCTTTATTGGATGTCTGGACCTCCACTCACTGTTGCTATTCTCACAGTTACACCCCTAGACACTGCCAGGGTAACTTAGTAGGTGATCCCCAAATCAACCAGCGGCTCCTTCGGGGGTAGCGCTACACAAGGAGTCAACTAAATTTGGTGAATGCGACATATATTGGCACATGATGAAGTGAAGCACATTTTATTGCATGTTTATCATTCATGTGAGAGCTATGGAGCACTAAGATATACATTTTATTATGGGACTTTGAATGGACTTTTGCTTTATAAGGGCCCTTTCACATGTTTGCTCAGCGGGGATCGCTCTGTTGATCCCCGCTGAGCCGGCGGATGACAGGGCGGTACTGGAGTGTCGTGCTCACCCCCTCCATTGGACTACAGGAGAGTCAGGACGCCCACTAACACACAGCTCCTTTCTCTATCTGCAACGTAGTGAGCGTCCTGACTCTCCTGTTGTCCAAGGGAGGGGGCAAGCACGACACTCCACACCAGGGAGAAAGCCTTGCATTACTGTGTGGAGTTACAGACAGAAGAACAGGAAGTGAGGATTTCTCAGAAGAAATAAGGACATTTAAAAGCAAAATGGAAGGATGAGGTAAGTGAAGGAGGACTGCACTAAGGTAAAGGAAGCTATTTAAGGATTTTTTTTTTTTTTTACCTTTACAACCCCTTTAACCACTTCCCTACCGGCCCATAGTAAAATGACGTCCACAAAGAACCTCTGCCATTCAGAGTGGACGTCATATGACGTCCTGGGCTTTGTGGGGGGATATCTGAATGATGCCTGCAGCTAGAGGCATCATTCAGATATCCTTCTCTTGTGCCGGTGATTCTGCACAACGTAAGAACGATCATAGCGGCGGTTCCGCCGCTAGATCATTCTTACAGGCGGCGGAAGGGGACATCCCCCCCCTCCCGCCGCCATCCGGTGCTTCTCCGGGCTCTCCCGTGCCATCGGGGGCCCGGAGAACGAATCGTCCGGCGCTCGCAGGAAGCATAGAGATGACTGGTGACCAGATGGTCACCAGTCATCTCTATGACCGTCGGAGGACCCGGGCGCGATGTGATGACGTCACGCCCGGGTCCCCGTAAGTAAACAAAGCTGCGATTGCGGCTGCTAAGCAACGGTAAACATGAGATCTGTGAATTTTTTTTCACGATCTCATGCTTTCAGGCCTGGAGGAGAGATGTGAGGTCTTTATTGACCCCGCATCTCTCCATAAAGAGTACCTGTCACACACATTCCTATTACACGGGATGTTTACATTCCTTGTAATAGGAATAAAAGTGATAATAAAAAAAATAAAATTAAAAAAAAAGTGTAAAAAAAGAAATAAATATGTAAAAAAAAAAAAAGAAATACATTTTTTTTCTAACGCCCCTGTCCCCAGTAGCTTGCGCGCAGAAGCGAACGCACACGCAAGTCCCGCCGACATATGTAAACGCCGTTTAAACCACATATGTGAGGTATCGCCGCGTGCGCTAGAGTGCCAGCAACAATTCTAGCACTAGATCTCCTCTGTAAATCTAAACTGGTAACCTGTAAAATTTTTCAAAGCTTTGCCTATGGAGATTTTTAAGTAACGAAGTTTGGCGCCATTCCACGAGTGTGCGCAATTTTAAAGCGTGACATGTTAGGTATCTATTTACTCGGTGTAACATAATCTTTCATATTTTACAAAAAAATTGTGCTAACTTTACTGTTTTGTTATTTTTTGAATTCATGAAACAATTTTTTTCCAAAAAAAAGGCGTTTGAAAAATTATTGCGCAAATACCGTGCAGAATAAAAGGTTTCAATGACCGTCGTTTTATTCCCTAGGGTGTCTGCTAAAAAAGCATATATAATGTTTGGGGGTTCTGCGTAATTTTCTAGCAAAAAAATGATGATTTGTACATGTAGGAGAGAAGTGCCAGAATAGGCCTGGTATGGAGGTGTGTATAAAAGCCCTGTATGGAAGAGGTTAAGGCCTCAGTTTTCACAGATGAGAGGGAGAAACTGATGATGCTCCTTCTTTGTGCACTGCCAATCCAACCAGATGGAATGGGAGAGCCTGGGAGAACAGGGGAGGCTGTGGCTGAACGCAGCAGGGATAGCGCTGCCATTTTCCATTAGCAACGGTGCTGAAAAGGAGATCCTGCCTATGCTCGGGAGGAGGGAAGAAGAGACCCTCAGACCCTGGGAGGTGCCTTGCTGCCCAGCCACTCAACAGCGCCCCCTTCATAAGCACTTGCCATGGCTGCCATACCCTAGATACCCTACTGACTGTAACTGTCACTGAAAACATGTACACTTAATATTTTTTTTTGCTGTATGTAATGCATTTCTAATAATTTAGCGGTAGGATAGACCTGTAACACACCTTATAGAAAAGGTAGGAGAACCTTTTCAACTACTGGTATCCTTAAGCAATTTTATTTTGAAAACTATGGAAAGCAATACATGGGAAACAAGATTAGAAGTGGAGTTTTCCTTTATAGTAGGATGTTTACCGATTCGCCATTCGATAAATCTGGGCTATTGGTGCTGGAGTTTAAAGCACATCTGTTTTAAAATAAAAGGTTAGACTAGCAGTCCAGGATCTTGTTAAACGCACTTCTCTTTGCCAGTAAACTTTGGCTCAGTACATCTTTTCTTCAATTATGTGAACAACGACTCCCTGTAATCTGGCATAATATTTGTACAAATATGGCCAGAGAGGACTCTGGAGCAACACAGTACTGTGTTTTGTTGTTCTTCACTCCCCCGCTTTAGAGTTATCTGTTTTTCCTTTGCTGTTGCTTTGTTTTCTAAAGTAGAACCCCACTGGAAAGCCGAAGCCGATACAAAGTGGTATTCCATCTTGCTCTTAAGGCAGGTTGGGGAAGTGAGTTTTTAAAGTCGAACTAAAGGCAATTTATTTTTTTGCCATCTGTTTTCATTGAGGAGATTTATATTCATATCCCGTTCCATAGCTGAATGAAGAAGTGAGGGGAAATCTCGGGGGGCCACCAGAACTAGTGTCCACTTTAGAGGATTTCCCCTCTATTACCGTGTTTCCCCCGAAAATAAGACCTACCCCCGAAATAAGACCTAGCATCATTCTCCAGGAGGGCTGCAATATAAGCCCTACCCCAAAAATAAGCCCTAGTTTAAAATGCTTGTAAAATCCTATAATCCACTTTATTACAGTAGTATATAATGTACAATGTGTGTGTTTCTGTAATATAAATACAGGGAAGAGAACACCGGCGGGTCACAGAAGCGCAGAGTGGCGCTATAATGAAGGTTTTTCGGCTCAATTATATTACAGAAACACACACATTGTACATTATATACTACTGTAATAGAGTGGATTAAAGGATTTTACAAGAATTTTAACTCAGTTCACACTGGGATTCCTATCAGGCAGGGAGAGAGAGGGGAAAGAGAAGACAGCACATTACATGGTAAGACCTACCCTGAAAATAAGCCCTACTGTGTCTTTTGTCGCCAAAATTAATATAAGACCCCAGGCTTATTTTCGGGGAAACATGGATAGTGTGTGGAAAGGGTGCATCACAGTGCAGCAACACAGCAAGGGAAGGGAAGAAAGCTCCGCACTGGCATAGTATAGCAGTATTTATTAAGTAAAATACCATATAAAACAAATGGAACTCACAGGTTAAAGTATTGAAAGATACTTATTCCCAGAGGTATAGGAATAAAAACCACACCTCCTTCATCAGCCTCGGGCTGAAAACTGATGAAGGAGGCGTGGTTAAGCTTTCGAAACGTGCTGCTGGGTCTATGGATGCACTCAGCTCATCTAAGATCCTGGCCGGGGCACACATGCATAAGCATTTCCTTAGCAACTGGCTAGCTAAAGGAGGCTGAGGGGAGCAGCTAGAAGAGCCTGGAAAGGGAGATTTTCAAGGAAAGAGACTATTTTTTAAGTTACTCTGGAGGACCTCTCCTTTTTAACATAAAAAAAAACAAAAAAAAACGCAAATGGGTGTATTCTTACTTCCACTCTGTTCCTCCTCCCGATAGTGACTTGGCAGCCCTGCCAGACTTCTAATTTCTAATGTAAACACAGAGTAGATACGCAGCAAAAGGAGAGGGCGGGGTGCTGATACCTGACTTGAAGGACTCCATTGCTGTTATTGTTAACTTTGAGGATGAATTTCTCCACAGTTTCTGCAGCTATGGAGGTCAGTGAGGTAACTACTCTTTAAAGCCAGCCACTTGCATCAAGGCTGAGTGGTTTTATTAGTACTTAAGCTAGTACTGTGATGTTCCCTGGAGGCTATGATCAGCACCCTGCTGGCCTCTTTCACCTGCTATGATCTGCTTGCATTGCTGTAGTGGCATTGCAGCCAGTGGTTGAAACCACGACACACAATGTTCTTTTCTAATTAGGTTTTGCCAAACAAGTGGTTAACTGTGGATGGGTGTTAAGTTCTTGTTGTGATGGGTTGTAGGGGGGTTAAGGCACTTGGAGTATGTCCCAGATCACTGTCTGGAAACGATTTGCCAATTCATGGCCAACCTTAGCCTTCAGAGAACTGTCTGGATTCATTGTGAGTTCTGAGTCATACAATAAAGTTTGTTTATTTCTTATTACATATAGTGATGTGTCAATGAAGGGCGGGTGTGAGACAAGCTCTCAATCACAGGACTTGATATGGTGGTGGATGAGTTTCATTTCCCAGGTTTTTTCCCCTTTTATTTTAACTGGGTAAGCCTGCGGATAACACACTCCCTGTCCTAGGGTAGCAAAAATGGGACAAATGGGATGGCAAAAATGGAGTGGCATCAGGAGTGCCCATATGACATGTTATAGCAGGATCACAAAAGCTGGTATGATCTTCATTTCTGCTTCTTGTTTTGTGAATTGTGGGTGGATGGAAAGGATTGGAAAGAGAACCAACTGCAAGAAATCTTCCAGCTTTGAATCTTTCAGGGGGGAGAAGTAGGGTTGGGGGTGCAAAACGGGCACCTCAGATAGCAATTAACCTAGGCACACTCCTGATGGCTATGCTCATTCACACCACTGTATCTATGGAGTGGACCATGGCGGTCTCCCAGGCTGCTCTCCTGAATTAGACTACTAACTCCTACTCCATTCCTCATCTCCATTGCATAGGGATGCATACTTTTGCAGTGTACAGATGTTATTTGAGAAACGTTAAATGCATTCTATGCATTAAGGTAAACAACCTTCTGCATGCAGCTCCGCCCCCCCCCCCATAATACTTACAGAGCTCAATCTCAATCCAGCGATGTGTATAAGACAGCAGAGGCTCTCTCATCTCTCCCCCCTCCTCGTTGGATAAGATACAGCAACAGGAGCCATTGGTTCATATCTGCGGTAGGCGGTCGCCAAGTGGTTAAAAAAGAAAAGGGATGACTTTACAAGCGCTTTAATTTTTCTGCTCTGTTCTACCTTTATGTATTTGTTCTTGTATTGAACTGTTACTATTGTTTTGTAACTTTTTTCTTTTTTTTTATTATTACTATTATTTTTTTTGTAACCGTTTTTTTTTCTCATTGCAAGGAGAGAGAGATACAATGGGCCAGATTAAGGTACATGGGCGCATCTTTGTGCCGGCGTAGTGCATCTCATATGCGCTACGCCGACGTAACATTGAGAGGCAAGCCGAGTATTCACAAAGCACTCGCTCCCATATTTGCGCCGGCGTAACGTAAATGGGCAGGCGTAAGCCCGCCTAATTCAAATCAGTAAGGTAGTGGGCGTGACCCCATGTAAATGAATTCCCGAACGAACGGCGCATGCTCAGAATCACGTCGCATATTCTCCCTAAGATACGTCGGCTCAATGCTTTCGACGTGAACGTAACCTACGCCCAGCCCCAATCACGTACGACTTACGCAAACGACGTAAAATCCGACGGCTGTTCCGACGTCCATACCCTAACCTGACTTACCCCTGCTTTATGAGGGATAACTATACGACGGACGTACGCCTTACGTAAATGGCGTAGCTTACTGCGATAGGCGCAAGTACGTTCGTGAATCGGCATATCTAGGTCATTTACATATTAGAACGCGTCAATCAATGGAAGCACCCCTAGCGGCCAGCGTAAATATGCACCCAAGATACGACGGCGTAGGAGACTTACGTCGGTCGGATGGAGCCAGAATTCAGACGTATCTTGGTTTCCAGAATACGGCGCATAGATATGACGGCGCATCCTAGAACTTACGCGGCGTATCAACAGATACGTTGGCGTAAGTTCTACCTGAATCTGGTAAGTGTGCTTTTGTTACAAGTTTTAAAATAATACATTTTTTACGGATTTACACTATTGTGGCCTCCTATGTTTTTCTATGTGGTATGGTCACCGTATCCTCTAACACGGGAGTGCAACCGAGATCGTTGTCCTGATTGTCCTACAAGCCTTGACTCTGCAGAGTTTAAAATCTTCATGCTACCTGGGGTCTTCTTTTAATTAAGAGACCACCGGGAATCTGGTAAGCAGATTCAATACTCGTTTGGTGGAGGTCTCTTCTTTTTGGATTGTCACTTACCAATACAGACTTTTCTTTTCATATTCACTGGTGAAAGGACTTTTTTGTTTCCATTAAGGACTTTTTTCTGATAATTTGCTGTTCATTTATATTCCCCATATTATTCACGGATGATTATTTCATTTGTTTTTGGACACATGTTACATTTTTATTATGTGTAGCGCATCTTGTTTTTCTTATGTTTCACTGTTTGTATATATCCAGTAAGGTGGCAGCTTCACTTTATCACATTTGATTGTCACATAGTAGTATTTACTTTTACCACTTATTATATTATCGCGGTTGCTTTCCCATTTTTTCCTACCTGAATCTGGCCCAATGTATCTTTCCTCTCCATTCACAGAGAGAGAAACACAGGAGCAGGCTATCACAGTAACTGATCACTGTGATAGCCAATCAGAGGCTATCACAGAGATCAGGTGACCTGGAACCATCAGTTCCGGGTACCGAGCATTAGTACGGGAATCCGGGGCTCTGGCTGAGACCCCTGTCTCTGTGCTGTTAGTGCAGCCAGCTTAGTGTGTATTTTTACTTTTGCAGTCAAATTTGGAAGTAAGTAAAAGTAAGAAGGAGAAGGCCAGATAACTGACTCAAAGAAATTCTGAACAACATCACAGTTAATTGGATTCAATCCATGTATGGGCAGGGTGATTGTACCCTAGTCGATCCATCAATCGACTTGGGTACAACAAGCATGTTGGATTTCTAGCATTCAATTATCATTATAATCACTGTGTTCTCCTGGCCCGGATGCCCCCCCCCCCCCCCGTGTCGACAGAACACAATAGCTCTGCGGGAGGGATTCTCCCATCTATGGTGACTGTGTTGATGGGGGAATTGAGCGATTTTCTTTCCTGCAACCTTTGGTGACAGGATGAGTTTTTTCTCATTAACATACATATGAGAAGCCCAGCTTCAGATCTTTAAAACCTTGTACACACGTCCGGTTTTCCCGACGGGAAAACTGCGAGGAGAGCTTTTGGACGGCCGTATGTATGCTCCTCGCAGTTTTTCCGACGGGAAAACTGCCCAAAAAACGCCGGACAAAAAAAAAGAAGCAGCTCTCTTTTTTCCCGCCTGGAAAACCGGCGGTTTTTGTCAGTTTTCCTATGGGAAAAACTACGATGGAGCATACACACGGCTGGGATTCCCGACCGAAGCTCCATCACAGTTTTCCTGTCAGGAAAACCTCTCGTATGTAGGGCGAAAGACTGACCGGGCAGGTTCTCGGCTTTCCTCTCGGGAAGTACTCCCATGTAAACAAGGTATAAATGTGCATTCATATCATTTTTCGTTTCATTTGTTATTTTCATCGTTTTTCTAATCATTCGTTATGATCGCAATTCGTAAATTCCAAAATTTGTAAATTCGTAAATTTGTCAATTTGAAAATTCAAACATTCATAAATTCGATCATTTGTAAATTCGAAAATTTGTAAATTTGTAAATTCGAAAAATTTGAAAATTTGAAAATAAGAAAGAAAATCTGAAAATTTGAAACAATAACTAACTAATAATATCTAACTATTAAATTATAGGTATAGGAATTTCCTTTCAATCTTGGCTGTTAGTGAACGTAACAAATATGAATTTATCCGAAGGTACGAATTATCCGAAATAACGAATGCCGCATCTAAACAAATGGAAAGGAAAAAATTAATAATAAATAATAATAATAACCCCTTTTTTATTATTATTGTTGTTATTTATTATTATTAATTCGTTATGTTCTATTCATTTAGATACAGCATTTGTTATTTCGGATAATTCGTAACTTCAGATAAATTCATATTTGATACCTCTAGCTGCAGGCATCATTCAGATATCCCCCACAAAGTCAAGGACATCAAATTACGCCAACCCAGGATGGGAGATCCCATCTGTGGACGTCATATGACTATGGCTGGGTAGAGAAGTGGTTAAGCTGCAAAAAATGCTCATAAAAGTGGCTGTAAAAACGTCCGTGGGCATGAGGCCTTATGGTGGTGGTCAGAATGCCACTCTTACAATTGAAGAGATACTTGTTTCAGGGCTCAAAATTTCAAGTCCTGAGCCACTAGCCAGGCCTCAAGAGTTACTCGCCACCAGTTGCCCCACCTAATTCATACACTGCCCTGCGCCTAATTGCACCCGTAAACACGCCCTTGTAGATTATCTCATGGAATGACAATGTTTTATGCAGAATCAAGTTACAAAATTAAATATTACCAACAACAACTTTAACAAAATGGGACAGGGCACTGGGGGCAGACCAGAGGGACAGGGCACTGGGGGCAGACCAGAGGGACAGGGCACTAGAACTTCCCCATTCTCTTGCGGTCTCCTCTGCAACTCCCATCCATCCTCTCTCTCTCTCTCTCCCATTCATCTCATCATCGGGAGCCTGTGTGTGCGGCTCCACGCTTGCATGTCCCCACTTCCCCCTTTTAATCAGGCTGGCAGAGAGGAGAGGAGCTGCAGCACAGCGGGAGGAAGTACAATCCAGCGCTCAGATCCACACAACTGCACAGCCATTGACACCATAGCACAGCGCACACTGACAGCGCACATCACACATTGAGACCAGTCTGTTCACAGTGCTCAGGCTAAACTGTTGGACACTTACATAGAGCACAAGGAGAAGAAAACTGCACAAACTATAAGGCTGCCTCTCTCATGTCAGGGCAACTTTCAGTGAGCGCTGCACCGGAGTGGTAATTTTGGCAATCCTCCACCTCACTCATTACTTTCTGCTCTCCAGCTACATTGGTCGGGGCCCGGGGGAGGGGGGCAGGCTCAGAGAGGTCATACTGTTAGGTCCCATGGCTTAATGAGAATTGTAAGGAGAGCACCTGTGTACTGCTCTGCCTGTGCGCGGCTCACCAGACTACTTTTCCCGAGCATGCACCTTTCCTCTTCGGCTGCCAATCTCATCGGGACTCTAAGTGTAGGCACAGATTGGAGGGAGATTGGTCATGCATCCCTGTCATCACTCGCCCCCAGCTTAAATCCACTCGTCAAATGCTAGTAGGCGAGTGGAAATTTTGAGGGCTGCTTGTTTCATGCTGCTTGTTTTGCCATAATGGGATGTTTTCTGCAATCATACACTCTAACTGCATGAAATTTGACCGCAGAACATTCGATTTTGCCGCATTCGCACATAAAGTTTTGATCCCCTAAATATCTCAAATGTGGAACAGAATTGTGCAGGATTGAAGTATGAGATGAACGTGTTCAGGCTTACATGGCTTTTAGTGATATCTTGGTCAATCTGTATGGGAAATATGTCAGCGATCGCTGTATTCAGTTGTTTCATTGTGGAAGCTTTTGCATCAATGGCGAGGGCCAGCTGCGCTTCTGTAAATATTATGATTTTCTAAAAAGTTACGTGTTCAGCAGACTTGCCAGCAAGCTCGGTTTTAGAAAGAGACTCCAGATGGAAGGGTGCAGCTGTATTGGTACTGCGGCGGGAAGGAGTTAAGACTTCTGTGCGTCCAAATGTCAGCTGACGTGACTCAGCCATTAGGAGCAGCAACAGGACCCTGACACCTGCGTCGTCCACCCATGGTTCACATCTTGCATCATCCACCAATGAGACACTCTGCAAAGAGTGAAAGATGTTCTGCTTCATGCATATTGACATCTGTAATAGAAACAAACATTTTGGAAGGAGATGGTCTGGGATTCCACCCTCATCTGCTCAGTAGCAACCAAAAGTAAACGATTTTCATTTAGATTAACTTTTAGGAACGAGAGCATTTCCCTATTGGGGCTGGAGAGGCTGCGCAGCTACATCACTGCATACATGTCATAGCAGGACACTGGACCACTATTAAAACCCAACTCAAGCCAAAACCTTTATTTTGTTGGAATATCTGTCAAGATTTTACTGCTATTATTAGTGTCAATAGTGAACACTCTAAGGGAGTTGTGGGAGTCTGGGGATATGCTGCAGGAGACATATTAGAGTAAAACCTTGGTTTGAGAGTAACTTGGTTTGAGAGCGATTTGCAGACAAGTGTAGCGCCCTGCTACTTTCTAGCCGGCGCTGCTTTAAATTTAGAGGGTAGTCAACGTTTTTTTCAACCCGACAGTTAAAACGGCCTTGCCTTCTCATGATCGTGAAAAAAAATGCTCTAGCAAAGCGCGGTGACGTACAACACGTACAACGGCACTATAAAGGGGAAGTTACATTTGGATGGCCACACCCTTTGGTTGCTTTTGCTGATTTTGTGTTGGTAAAAGACGATTCGCACTTTTCTGTCTGTTACAGCGTGATGAATGTGCTTACTCCATTACGAACGCTAGTTTTACCAGAATGAGCGCTCCCGTCTCATAACTTGCTTCTGAGCATGCGCGCTTTTTTCACGTCATTAAAGCCCACACACAACAATTTTTTTACGACGTTAAAAATGACAACTTTAAAAGCGTCGTGGGAAATTAGAGCATGTTCTAAATTTTTAATGGCCATTTTTTACATTGTGAAAAATGCTCTGGAGCCCACACACGATCGTTTTTAATGACAATTAAAAAAAAATATATTTTTTTACAACCCGAAAAAACGGTCGTGTGTACACGGCATGAGAGTTAGTTGACTCAGACTGTATGATTTTTCACTAAATTTGGGCCTCTGTTCCAGCCATGGCTGTACTGTGAGTGACCACTATTGTTATCTGGGGTGTTGTTACCATTCCAGGCCGACGGTGGCAGCAGTCAGGTTAAGGTGTTTTGGGTGTTCCCCTTCAGCAGCCAATTAGAGGGAGTTGATCGTCCTGCTGTGCATGCTGGGAGGAGTACTTAAGGGACAGAGACTCATTAATTCGGGGTCATCGCTGATCCTGGTCTGTAGTCCCCCCCACCCCCCTGTGTGTGGCCCTCCTGGCCGGGGGTGCATGTTCAAGTGTTCCTGGCTCTGGACCATGTTGGTCCAGGGTTGTGATCTACTAAGTAGGCCCGGTAGTCAGACTGGGTCTACGCTCACAGAGTGGTTCTATGCTGTCCGTCCTGAGGGAGGAAGCCACCTATGAAGAACCTGTCTTGGAGAGCACCGAGCAAGAGGCTGGTATCTCAGGAGAGGCCTTGAACCTCATTGAAGGACGCACTATTACTAAGAGGCTGAGTCACCTGAACAATTACCTATTACCCTTCCACCTCTTCAACTACTACTTTTATTCCTTTAACAGGTTTGGTAAATAAAGCAAAGAAAAAGAAGCCGAAAGTGTGGACATTGAACTTTTTTTCCTCAAATCTCATCTGATACCCTAGACCAGTGGTTCTCAAGGGTGGGCGGTCGGGGCTCCTCGGGGGTCAAATTACGATTTGCCAGGGTCACCAAACCCCGGGCTGTAACTGAATCACGCACCACTCTCCCAGCCTTTTCAACGGCCGCCCACTCAGCTATTAGCAGCTGCCCTGTTCACGGCATGGATGGGGCAGAGACTAGGGGTCAGCTGACTGGTGAGGAATGTCAAGTGGGAGGGGCTGGAGGAGACCCTATTTCCTGATTTCAACATAGGGGTCACTGCTGTGAGACACTACGAAGCCAGAGACACAGTGAGTAACATTGCCTGTGATTATATTTGCCATTAAAAGTCCTCACTACAGTTCTCAGATCAGCAGATTTGATCAAGAACACCTAAACGGGATGATCATAACTCCCCCAGCACTGCTACTCTTCCCATTCCCCCACCCCCTCAACAAATAGTAAGAGAAAGAATAAAAATAGAGAATACATGGAAGGGAGGGAGATAGAGGGGAGGAAAAAAAGAGAGAAAGAACAAGAAAGATGGTGAGAGAGAGAGAGAGAGAGAGAGAGAGAGAGAGAGAGAGAGAGAGAGAGAGAGAGAGAGAGAGATGGGGGGGGGGTAGAGATTAGGATAGAGAGAGATAAAAAGGTAAATAAAGGAGAACAAAGAGAGTGGTACATCCTAAAATGTGGAGTGGAAGGGATTTAGGGAGCACTAAAAATCCGTGGGTTAGAGGTGAAAATTACTTGCCTTGCCTTGGGTGCTGACTACCCTTGCTACGAAAATAATTTTACTGTTAGGGGATCCCAAAACTTAGGAAATTTTATCAAGGGGTCACAGCACTAGGAAGGTTGAGAACCACTGCCCTAGACGGTGAAGAAATAGAGGTAACATGCCACCCAAAATAATCCAGCAGCTCTTTCGGGGTAGTGCTACGTGTGGGGGGCTCGTCCGGATTGTAGCTGCAGGCATCATTCAGATATCACCGCACAAAGTCAAGGACGTAATTTGACGTTCAGCGGTTGTTAAGTGGTTAATGAAGGTACAACATTTAGCAACTTATTGCTACATTTAGAGGTGCTTCTGTTCTCTTTTATACCCTGTAAAAAAATGCTTTGATATACAAGTGCTTTGGATTAAAGCATGTTTGTGGAATGAATTATGCTTGCTAACAAGGCAATTGGAAAACACAGACTAGTGCCTGCAGGGGCCCTGAGGCCTCGTACACACGACAGAGAAACTCGACGTGCTTGGCACGTCGAGTTCCTCGTCTCGTTTTGGATGAAGCCGCCGAAGAGCTCGCGGGCCGCCTTCTCCTATAGAACAACGCGGCCAACGAGAAAAATAGAGAACATGTTCTCTATTTTCTCGTCGAGCTCCTCGGCGGCTCCATCGAGCCAAAACTGTACAGACGACAGAGATTCTCGGCAGAATCCGGGTTTTGACGAGTTTCTCGGCGAATTCTGCCGAGAATCTCTGTCGTGTGTACGAGGCCTGAGGGCTGCACAAAAAATATCAAAGGGCCACAAGTGATCCTCAGGCCACAGGTCAGGACACTGGGGGGGGGGGGGGTAGAAAATTATCAGAAGTGGTTTTATTAATATTATTTGCGTCTTTTGTAGTTTGAACATTTATAAACCAGTTTTAAAAGCCAGAATAAAAATGAATGAGGTTATTTCAGGGCTGTTTGGTTAAAGAGCCGGAAGCCTGATTATATCCAGGACTCGGCAATTTATGCTCCAAAGCCTGTATTCGATGGAGCTGTCAAAGAATGATTTCAGCAACTTCAAAAACCATGTAAATCTCCCTCCCGTTCCAGCTCTCCCAACGTCCTTCAGGGTAGCAAAGTTGTTGGTATAATTTTCTGCCTATTAAGAATCCTGAAATCCATTAAAATGTTATTTAATCTTAGACATATATAATTACAGCAGAAAGCAGAAAAGGCAAGCGAATGGAGCTAAATCTTTCAAAAAGTTGACATTAATTCTGTTAATAGGAAGGGGGTGAAAAGTTATATAAGGCCAGACCGCTTGAAAAGGAACAGCTAACATAAAAAGAAAGTCAGAAGCTTTTAAAAGCTTTCGGAAACTATTTTTGATGGCTACTCTGCAGACTGATTCTGCTTACTGTCTAAATGTATCTGTATTGAGAAATGTAAACTGAATAGAGAAGTACATCTAAAGCCAAAACTTTTTTTTTAGCTTTAAATATATTATTATTATTTTTTTGTCTGCGTCCCTCTGTGGAGATTTTCCTTTACTTCCTGTCATGGTGACACAACAGGAAGTGAGAGGAAGTGTCTACTGGACAGCTGCACTAGAACAGTTGTCCTTTTGGAGGGTTTTCTCTATATTGCGTTCTAGTGACAAGTGTACAGTTTTGGATTTCCTATCATGTTCTATCCTGGTGGTGCAAGAGAGAGCGAATCTTTGCAACGGGACACAGACAGCAATTACCGTATTTATCGGGGTATAGCGCGCTCCCGCGTATAGCGCGCACCCCTAAAGTTGCCCCCATTCCTGTGGAAAAAAATGTTTTTTTGTACTTACAGTTTTGGTGTCTTGCGCGGCGTCCATCGGCGAATCCGGCATCCGTCTGCGGCTTCCGGTGTCCTCTTCTTCGGGTCCGGCGTCCTCGTGTCCTGCCCGCTCGTTTCCCGCGCCGAGTTTTGAATACTGCGCCAGCATATACCGAGCGCAGTACACTCGGGCAGGCTCGGCAACTGTCGCGCTCACGTCCTGTACGTCCTGGACGTGACCGCGGAAGAAGCCGAGACTGGCTGACTATACCCGAGTGTACTGCGCTCGGTATATGTCGGCGCAGTATTCACAACCCGGCGCGGGAAAGTGGGTATCGGCGTATATCGCGCCACCCTCGATTTTTCCCTGATTTTCAGGGCAAAAAAGTGCGCGATATACGCCGATAAATACAGTAAATCCGACAGCTATTCTAACCCTTCCCTGCTCTATTCAGACTAAAAAAATAATAATAACGTTTTGACGGTAGATATACTATAGCAGGGTCAGCAACCTTTTTCCACTTAAAGCGGAGTTCCACCCTAAAAATTAACTTTCTATTAACAGTTTGCCTTTAATGTAAAAAATAAATAAAATAATAATTTTTTTTTTTTTTTTTACTCACTTCTATCTTGTTGTTACTACAGAAGCAGTATTCGTAATCTGCCTAGTTTCTGGTCCTAGGTGGTTCAACTTCCTGTCCTAAGACCCCATTGCCTCCTGGGAAATGATGACACTCATTTCCCAGGAGTCTCTGGGCATTGTTGTGCCTAAAAATCACCCAGCATGCATCTCTCCCTGAAAACCAGGAAGAAAAAGGAACTGGGCTTCACATGCCCACACATATGATGGATACGGCCACAACATGAGCTGGAGGATATAAGGCAAGTGTTTGCAATGATTTCTGGAACGATTGGGGAGCTATTAATATGTTTTAGGGACTATTTAGTGTGATTAATTTTAGTTTGCAAAAAAAAATTTAAAATTATGCCCGGAACCCCGCTTTAAGGGCCGTATTCAATGTATGTGAATGCAAGGAGGGCCACATGGAGGGCTAATACATGACGATAATAATATTCCTAACATAGTAATAACAACAGTACAGGTTTACCTCACTTAAGGGGGTCCCATTCCTACGCGATAAATCTTACACTTTTGAACATTTAACCGCTTGCCGACAGGCTCACGCCGATATACGTAGGCAGAATGGCATGTACAGGCAGATTAACGTATCTGTATGTCGTCTTTAAGAAGCGTGCCCGCCACAAGCTCCGTGGGTTCGCGATCGTCTCACGGAGAGGAAAAGCGGAGAAATGCTAATGTGAGCAAGCATTTCCCCATTCTTTCTAGTGACAGGACACTGATCACAGCTCCCTCTATTTGGGATCGGTGATCAGTGTCATGTCACACATAGTCCATCCCCCCTACAGTTAGAACACATCAATAGGACACACTTAACCCCTTCCCCGCCCCCTACTGGTTAACCCCTTTACTACCAGTCACATTTACACAGTAATAAATGCATTTTTATAGCATGTATAAATTTGAATGGTTCCAAAATGGCGCCAAAAGTGTCCGATGTGTCCGCCATAATGTCGCAGTCACAATAAAAATCGCTGATCGCTGCCATTACTAGTAAAAAAAAATTAATAAAAATGCCATCAAACTATCCCCTATTTTGTAGACGCTATGGCCCAGATTCTCGTAGAATGGCGTAAAACTGGGCGGGCGTAACGTATCTGATTTACGTTACGCCACCGCAAGTTTTTCTGGCAAGCTCTTTATTCACAAAGCACTTGCGTGTAAAGTTGCGGCGGCGTAACGTAAATCACCCGGCGTAATTCACCCGGCGGGTAGGGGGCGTGTTTCATTTAAATGAAGCGCGTCCCCGCGCCGAACGAACTGCGCATGCGCCGTCCATAAAATATCCCGATGTGCATTGCTCTAAATGACGTCGCAAGGACGTCATTGGTTTTGACGTGGACGTAAATTACGTCCAGCACCATTCACAGACGACTTACGCAAACGACGTAGATTTATAAATTTAGACGCGGGAACGACGGTCATACTTAACATTGGTTGCGCCTCATATACCCAGGGGCAACTTTACGCCGGGACAAGCCTAACGTAAACGTCGTAACTTTACTGCGTCGGCCTCGCGTACGTTCGGGAATTCGCGTATCTAGCTAATTTGCATACTCGACGGGGAAAACGACGGAGGCGACACCTAGCGGACAAAAAAAAATTGCATTTAAGATCTAACGGTGTAAGAGACTTACGCCTGTCGGATCTAATGGATATCTATGCGAAACTGATTCTAAGAATCAGTCGCATAGATACGACGGCCCAGATTAGGACTTACGACGGCGTACATGGCGCTGCGCCGTCGTAAGCCCTTTGAGAATCTGGGCCTATAACTTTTGCGCAAACCAACTCTATAAAGGCTTATTGCGATTTTTTTTACCAAAAATATGTAGAAGAATATGTATCGGCCTAAAACTGAGGGAAAACATTTTTTATACAGTATATTTTTGGGGATATTTGATATAGCAAAAAGTTAAAAATATTGCTTTTTTTTCCAAAATTGTCGCTTTATTTTTGTTTATGCAAAAAAATTAAAACCGCAGAGGTGATCACATACCACCAAAAGAAAGCTTTATTTGTGGGAAAAAAGGACGTCAATTTTGTTTGGGAGTCACGTCACACGACCGCAGCAATTGTCAGTTTAAGCGACGCAGTGCCAAATCGCAAAAAGTGCTCTGGTCCTTTGGCCAGACAAATGGTCCGGAGCTGAAGTAGAGTGCCCACGTGTCCTGGATTGCCCGGGACTGTCCCACAATTGACATGTCTGTCCTGGGTCCCGGGCACCTTCATTCAGGGACAATACAATGTCCGGAATGAAATCGAGGACACAGCCACCCCCTACTAACTAATAACTACATTTCCGGGAACTGGTTGCTAGGCATCTTGCAACCAGTGACAATTTACTCTCAGACAGTGAGGCCGGGAGCGAGGCCTGCGCTTAGTGCAGCACTGCTGTCCCCGCCCACCTCGGCACCTCCTCCTTCTATGGCACCCAGCGGCAAGCAGCAGGGACTGGTGTGATCTTCACTCTTCAGATAGTGACGCCACTCCTTTCATTCTATGCAAGTGGCTCATGCAGAGGGAGTGACAGCAGCACTGCATCTGGTACAGGCTATGGGCAGCAAGCGGCACTGCATCTGGTGGAAGACTATAGGCGGCATGCGCCACTGCATCTGGTGGCAAGTGGCACATTCACCTGACATAACCCGCTGCCAATTTCCCCATCAACCCCAAGACTGCATTTCCCCCCGCCCCCCCTCACCTGTTTTGGGGGGATGGTGAGAGAGGGAGTGTGTCCCTGAATGACTGTTTGGAAATGTGGTCACCCTAGGCTGAAGTGGTTAAAGCCATCTAGCAGGATTAGAAATACAGATAAATAAAGATATTGGGCTAGATTCAGAAACAAATGCCTATCTTTAGGCAGGCGTAGCGTATCTCATATACGCTACGCCGCAACTTTTGAGAGGCAAGTCCCGTATTCAGAAAGAACTTGCGCCCGAAGTTCTGGCGGCATATCGTATATGGGCCGCGTAAGCCCGCCTAATTCAAAATAGGCTGGTAGGGGGCGTGTTGTATGCTAATTAATCGTGACCCCACGTAATTGACGTTACTAACGAACGGCGCATGCGCAGTCCGTGAAAGTATCCCAGTGCGCATTCTCCAAATTACGCCACAAATAGTCATTGCTTTAGACGTGAACGTAACTTACGCACAGCCCTATTCTCGTACGACTTACGCAAACAACGTAAACAACGCAAAATTCGACGCTGGCCTGACGTCCATACTTAACATTGGCTACGCCTCATATAGCAGGAGTAACTTTTACGCCGGAAAAAGCCTAACGTAAACGACGTAAATCAATGCGCCGGGCGGACGTACGCTTCTGAATCTGCGTATCTATCTCATTTGCATATTCTACGCGGAAATCTACGGAAGCGCCCCTAGCGGCCAGCGTAAATATGCACCCTAAGATACGACGGCGTAGGAGACTTACGCCGCTCGTATCTAGGGAACATTGAGGCGTATCTGATTTTATGAATCAGGCGCCGAGATGCGACGGCCCTCATTCGGAGTTACGACGGCGTATCTGGAGATACGCCGACGTAACTCCTTTCTGAATCTAGCCCATTGTTTTTATTACTGAAATTAATAGAAGGCTTTGGTTTTGCTTTAAATTGTGTCTTCAGTGAACTGACTCCAACTGTGATTTGTCAACATGCCGTAGCACTTGTAGATTATAAACTCTTCCATATTTACATACTTTGGAAAAAATTCAGTTTCAATCGGCGCTGATGTGTATCTCATACCCGGGAATATCTACTTGTCAAATAATTGGCGGTTAAAAAAGGGGATTGAAGGACGTTCTACAAACATATAGAGTTAACATTGCCGTCTATTCACAGTTAATCAGTTATCATTTCCAGGGGGAATAAAGCTAACATGAACTCGGAGCTTTGCTTCAATGAAAAATAAGATTTTTTTTTTGAAACTTTGAATGCCATTAATTAGATATTCATATCGCTGATTACACGTAAAAGGTCAATTAAGGTAAAAACAAAGCTGTTGTCATTTCTGTGTTATAATGCAGAGATGTCCAATACAAATGTAAAAGGTTTATGTAGACATAGGCTCGGATTCACAAAACACTGAGGCCCCGTACACACGACCGGTTTTCTCGGCAGAATCCAGCAAGAAACTCGATGGGAGACGTATTCTGCCGAGAAAAACCGGTCGTGTGTACACTTTTCGCCGAGAAACCCGTCGGGAAACTCGTCGAGCCAAATAGAGAGCATGTTCTATATTTCCTCGTTGGGCAATGGGAAAATTTGGCTCGATGAGTTTTCTGACAGCCGAACAAGGAACTCGACGAGCAAAACGATGTGTTTTGCCCGTCAAGTTTCTCGGTCGTGTGTACGGGGCCTGACGCCGACGTATCTCGAGATACGCCGCGTAAGTGTAAATATGCGCCGTCGTATCTGTGTGCCGTGCGCACAAAACTAGATACGCCTGAAAATAGGCTTCATCCGACCGATGTAATTTTCCTACGCCGGTGTATCGTTGGCGCATATTTACGCTGGCCGCAAGTGGTACTCCCATTGATTTCCTATTCACCTATGCAAATGAGGGAGATATGCCGATTCACGAACGTACTTGCGCCCGGCGCATAATATACGCGCTTTGCGTAAGTCCTACGTCCGGCGTAAAGTTATTCCCCATATAGGAGGCGCAAGTCATGCAAAGGTATGGACCAGGGAACACAGCCGTCGTATTTTACGTCGTTGACGTAGTACGTGAATAGGGCTAGGCGTAGGTTACGTTCATGTCGTAGGCAGTGATTCGACGTATCTTAGGCAGTTGTTTCGACGTGATTCTGAGCATGCGCACTGGGATGCGTCGTACGTTATTCATAACTTTATGACGCTCAGTCCTTCATTTACATGGGGTCACGCCTCATTAGCATGGCTCATGCCCACTTCCACCTACGCTGGCTTACGCTGAGGGAACCCAGCGTAGATTTGAGAGCGACTGGGGGCGAGTGCTTTGTGAATACCGTGCTTGCCTCTGTGCGCTGCGTCGGCGTAGCGTATATTCGATACGCTACGCCGGCATAAATATGCGCCAAAGTATGTGAATCCGGGCCATAGAGCATAGATATTGTATGCTATACTCTGAATATCTATAATGGGCTTCTAAAGATATTTTCTTATTTTACCAATAGATTTAGCTAATTCTTTTTAGATGATTGAATGGAAAGACCACCCAAAAGTAATATTTTAATAATAGGTGGACTCTAATGGGCTGAGTAAGCCCCTGACTTCTTATATGTTTCCATAATACATAATACCTCAACAGTGAGATCTCATTGTGATAATTCCTGATATTTTTCCTGTCCACCTGGGAGTTTTGAGAGTTTTCTCATGTCCCAGCTCCGGTTACATTCTCATAATATGAAATTTAGTAAAAACTCCAGCAGGGAGAACGGAAACTGCTCATAATCGGCACAACAGGTGTGCAGACTCGGGAACTCAACACAGAGATCACGCCAATACAGTCCTCTAATAATAGAGGAAGTTCTCAGGTGGCTTAGCTCGTTAGCATCTTCCAAAAATGAAATATCAGTTAAATAAAAAGCTCAATCAATCTCCAGCAGCCCACACACCCTATGCTCCAATTATTCACCTGCTGGTTGAATTTTAAAAAAAATTACTCATCTATGGGCTGCTTAGGGTTGCAATAATTCAAAGAAAATTAGGAGGCCTTTGAAGGTTTCTTGACATGTTTCATGAACAAGTCATTTCTTCAGGAAGGAGGAAGCAGGAAGGAGGGAGTGTTGATGTCTGTATAATGTCTCTATGGTCCAAAAAAATGAATTATAAAACCATTCCACATGTATACAAGCCTTTATCGTTCCCTGGTCATAGGAAAGGGGGGGGGCAAGAGACTACAGAAAAGAAGGCTATTCCATGGTATCTGTATATTATTCCGTTCACAGCAACTAGTGATCACTCGCAAGTCTGGATGGTGGATATTGGGCAGGAAGCCCCACACTTATTTTGGATGACTTTCAAGTAGAGAAAAGTATGGAAAGAGGGGCACCGGAAGATAGAATGGTCGCGGCTGCTAGTACCGCAAACTAAATTTGAACTATCACACAGAAAAGGATTTTGTATATATGGACTTTCTCGGTACTGATGACACAAGTATATACAGTAAAAATGTATTTATTGTACATAAAAAAATATACATTTAAAAACAGAACTTATGACACACTAGTTACAGCAGTGAAACAAACGTAAATCCGTATGGTATCTAATGTTGTGAGGTGGAGTCAAAAGGAGACCTCTACCGGTTTCGCAGGAGACCGCTTCTTCAGGAGGTAATCTGTACAACAAATAACATTATACATGACTAGCAGAAAACATAAAAAATTAACAAAACAACATGAATAAACTGTGAGAGGTCAGGTATGCAATATAACATAGAAGTGCTTACCACCAGGGGACCACCATGGAGCACGCCACATATGCCCCCGGCGGCGAACAAGGGGGAAGAAATTTGTTCTCTGATAGGATAATAATATTAGGAGAAATAATAAATACGATAGGATAAGAGGGCACCACGTGAATAAAGAGTGTGGTGTGTGAATCAACCCAAGGTAAACCCAGGAAGAAGAAAGGCAGAAAGATAGGAGGGGGAGGGGGGAGAGGTAAGCTTGTAGGAAAGGAGGGAAAAGGCAAGGAGGGGGAGGGGAAAGGGGAGAAAAGGGGGGAGGAGGAAAAAGGGGGAGGGAAGAGGGCAAAGGGGAAGGAGGGGAGGGGGGCGAAAGGGGTAGTGACAAAAGGGGAACCTTAGGAAACACCAGAGCCAATGCACATAGACTAGGATAGCCTATGCTCTTAACACCAGGTAGTGAGGTGGAGAAACATAATATTGCAAGGGGAACCTGAAAAGTCTTTCCAAGGCTGGTTTCTATTAAACCCTGGATGATGGTACGTTATATGATTATTTAAGTAATTTGATCTGAGGCTACACTCAAACATTTTTGCATAGAGAAAAGTATGGTTTGGCTCAGTAAGTTTTGCTGATACATCCACTTGTGTCCAAGATGTGTGGCAGAGATAAGATGGAATGTATAATTTTATTTTGCATCACTAAATCCCCACAGGGCATTCTTTGTCTGTATATATGGAATTATTTTTCATATATTTCTGATCAATATAACATTAATGTGGTTCAAGGAATAAGGCATGTAACGGAATGGCCCTTGATACCCAGAGACTTTTGAAGGATGTGGGGTACTCCTGTGCCAGCTTCACTAATGACTCTTGGGTCTAGGGTCATCCTATGTCCATTAGGGGCATAGGATGACTAAGAAATGATATCTCGGATTACATGAGATGGGACATTAACGATAATTCATGTATTGCAGGAGATCTTGAAATATTACAAGTTGTTAATTCTTACCCCAACAGGTCAATAGGACAGTATTCATTCAATGTGTAACATGAGCAACAAGACTGTTGAGATGCTAATTAAGTCCACCTGGCTGTAGTGATTTGGCTTGCTGTGACTGCATTCTATTGTCCATTGTGCTAATTACGTCTACTCCTAAGATCTTTCATTGTGTATGCTAATGACACTGTTTTGTGTGAAGATACTATTGATAATAGATGTAGAATGTGACTTGTCAGCTGTAGTAATTAACTCCTCTAGATTCGGTGCCAGAAAGTCTGACCTTTCAGGGGCAGGGAATTAGCATGTCAATTATGTTTAGTAAAGGAATGTGTTTTGTGTAACAGGTGAGGATAACTTGTCGCAGAGCCAGACCGTCTGGGTAATGAGTAGTAATTAACTCACCTGAATGTCATTATCTAAAATAATGTGTAAAGCGGTGGGTGGAGTTGAGTCATTGTCCACTCTTAGTTTCAACTGTATATAACAAGCTGAGTGTACCATTAAAGTATTAATTTGTTTGACTCAGAGAACAGAGCTGTGTGTCTCGTTTATTCTGGGGAATGGAATGGGTCCTGTCTGCTGGATTGAGGGAGAAGCTGTCTTGGGTTTGTGTGGAATGGAATATCGTAAACGGTGTTAACCCCTGACTGTTACAATTGTTGGCTAGCAGTGGGATAATTCCATCGCCAGAAGAACAGCTACAAGGACACAGGACAATGGAGATGCAGTATGAACGTCTGAAGCTCTCTTCCCTCAAGGACTTACTGGAGAGCCGGGGCAGACCGACCAGCAACCGCAAGAAAAGGGACATTATCGCAGAACTTGTCGAAATGGATAGAGCTGAAAGGCCCAGCATAACAGACAGGACACCCGAGGAAGAAAGTTTTGATCGGGCTGTTAAACGAGGACTGGCACAGTATGGTCCTAATCCTCCACCAGAGATCATAGACCTGGTTATAGCGGCTGTGGATGCCACTTGGCTACATCAAAGAGGTGCTGCAGCAGCAGAAGTCACAGCAGCACCAACTGAAGAGAGAGGAGAGGTACAGATACCAGTCTCCATGGAATAGGAATTCAGAAGGAGGTTACAAGAGATGCGGATACAGCACAGAGGACCAGTATCAGAGGAGGCCCTGCTGGGATGGTTGGATTTGATCCATTGCCAACTCTGGAAGGAAGCGCTAGCTCTTGAGCAGCAACACCAGGGAAAGGTCCTCCCCTCCATCCATGTAAGGTACTGGCCGCAGTATGATGTACAAATGCCGTTGTTGGGGGGAACAACCAAAGCAGGAGTGGACAGCCGAGTTAAGCGGGCTGATCCCGGGCAGAGATGCGGTTGGACGAGAGCTACAGAGCCCTCCGGTGGTATGTAGCCCAAGAGTGCCCATGGTCAGCGGATGACAGCCCCACAGAAGGCTTTGACTATGATGGCCTGGGATTGTTGTATTGGAGGATGTCCAGTGATCCTGACTTCAGGGATGATCGGGAGTGGCACTTGGAGGAAATAATGGAGCACAGAGAGCAAAAATTGAAAGTCTCGGAAGGGCACTGGTTACAGGAAGATTTGGAGTTTCTGGCCATTCAGGAATGGGAGCTGGAGATCGCCTACAGACAGCTGCTAGACTCTGCTCAGCAGCAGGGTGGGGCTCCCGTTGCCTGGGACTATGAGGAAATTTTAGATGACAACTGTGAAATCCTGGCTGGTGAATCGGCAGTGGAAAATATGGAGATTGCCACCCCTAAAGCCGAAGCGGATGATGTGGAGTTCCAGGGGGCTAGGGCAGTTGGGTTATCTCCCCAGCCACAGATTACAGAATGCATGGACTTAATGGACCATTCAGAGGATGTTACGGTTTATGCATTCCCAGCAGAAGTGCTGGCAACAGGGCAGAGTGCTACCAATCTCTGCCCAGCACCGGAACCAACTGTGGAGTTCCAGGGAGCCGGGGCAGTTGGCCACTCTCTCCAGCAACAAGCTGAGGTTGTAAAGCTTTTACTCCCAGCCGAATCACTGGCAGCGGGGCAGGATGCTGCTGACTGCTGCACACCACTGCAGCTTGAGCTGATATCGGGGGATGGGACTGTGGTCTCCCCTCACAGCAACCCAGCAGAAGAGCTGGCAACAGAGCAGAGTGCCACAAGCCTCTGCTCTCAAGTAGCAGGAGAGGGAGTTCCTGTGGTAGTGGATGGGACTTTAGTCTCCACTTGTATACCCCAGGGATGGGGGGCAGTTGGCCCAGATCCCCAACAGCATGATGAACTGAGCCCAGTCACCCTGTCTTCTCTCCAGCGGCTGAAAGGACTCCAGGGAGAAGGGCCAGTCCAGGCCTCTCCCCAGCAGCAGGCATGTTCTATGAGAGAGGCAGAGGTTGGCTGGGTGAGTAATGCTCTGTTGGGAGCAATTTATTTGGAGTACTGTATGGATACCAGCATTGGAGGACTGGAACTACTGACTAACTTCAGAGACAACCCGTTTGGGGTCCCCTCCTGTGTTAGTCTCCCACCGAAAGGGGAGAGATGTAACGGGATGGCCCGTGATACCCAGAGACTTTTGAAGGATGTGGGGTACTCCTGTGCCAGCTTCACTACTGACTCTTGGGTCTAGGCTCATTCTATGTCCATTAGGGGCATAGGATGACTGAGAAATGATATCTCGGATTACATGAGATGGGACATTAATGATAATTCATGTATTGCAGGAGATCTTCAAATATTACAAGTTGTTAATTCTGACCCCAACAGGTCAATAGGACAGTATTCATTCAATGTGTAACATAGACTGTTGAGATGCTAATTAAATCCACCTGGCTGTAGTGATGGGGCTTGCTGTGACTGCATTCTATTGTCTATTGTGCCAATTACGTCTGCTCCTAAGATCTTTCATTGTGTATGCTAATGACACTGTTCTGTGTGAAGATACTATTGATAATAGATGTGGAATGTGACTTGTCAGCTGTAGTAATTAACTCTAGATTCGGTGCCAGAAAGTCTGACCTTTCAGGGGTAGGGAATTAGCATGTCAATTATGTTTAGTAAAGGAATGTGTTTTGTGTAACAGGTGAGGATAACTTGTCACAGAGCCAGACCGTCTGGGTAATGAGTAGTAATTAACTCACCTGAATGTCATTATCTAAAAGAATGTGTAAAGCGGTGGGTGGAGTTGAGTCATTGTCCACTCTTAGTTTCAACTGTATATAAGAAGCTGAGTGTACCATTAAAGTATTAATTAGTTTGGAACCAGAAACAGAGCTGTGTGTCTCGTCCTTCAGGGGAATGGAATGGGTCCTGTCTGCTGGATTGAGGGAGAAGCTGTCTTGGGTTTGTGGAATGGAATATCGTAAACGGTGTTAACCCCTGACTGTTACAATTGTTGGCTAGCAGTGGGATAATTCCATCGCCAGACAGCTACAAGGACACAGGACAATGGAGATGCAGTATGAACGAACGTCTGAAGCTCTCTTCCCTCAAGGACTTACTGGAGAGCCGGGGCAGACCGACCAGCAACCGCAAGAAAAGGGACATTATCGCAGAACTTGTCGAAATGGATAGAGCTGAAAGGCCCAGCATTGCTGGATTGTGGAGTGTCGGATAAGCTGTCTTGGGTTGGTGGAATGGAATATCGTGAACAGTGTTAACCCCTTAACGTTACAAGGAAGGTCATAGATTATGCAATTTTCTTACCTGCAACTGTGGGTTGCAGAAAAGAAAAACGCTTGATTCCTCCATCAACACAGTGATGCCTCGTACACACGACCGGTTTTCCTGTCAGGAAAACTGCCATGTGAGCTTTTGGTGGGGAATCCCGGCCATGTGTATGCTCCATCGCAATTTTCCAGACAGGAAAACTGCCGTGGAAAAAAAAGAGAACCGGCTCTCTTTTTTCCCGCCGAGATTCCCGGCGTTTTTTAAGCCGGCAGTTTTCCTATGGGAAAAGACTGCGGTGGAGCATACACACGGCCGGGTTTCCCGACCAAAGCTCTAATGGCAGTTTTCCTGTCGGGAAACTCGGTCGTGTGTAGGAGAAAAAGTTACCGAGCAGGTTCTCGGTTTTTCCCCCGATTTTCCCAGTGGACTTTTACAAAAAGTCAGCCGGGAAAACCGATCGTGTGCACTAGGCATCAGTGTTGGGAATCCCTCCTGCGGAGCTATTGCGTTATCCCTTCGGGGGAAGAGAGGCATGGGGCACATTGCTGGGAAAACACAATGGGGTAGATTCAAGAAGCAATTGCGCCTGTGTAACCATAGGTTACACAGCGCAATTGCTTACTTGCCCCGGCGTAACGAGTGCTCCTATTCAGGAACCTCGTTACGCCGACTGCAGCCTAAGATCTGCGCGGCATAAGGCTCTTATGCCCGCATATCTTAGGCTGCATTCTTGCGGTGGCCGCTAGGTGGCGTTCCCGTTGTGCTCAGTGTATAGTATGCAAATTGCATACTAACACTGATTCACAACGTTGCGCGAGCCCTGCGTACGCAATTTACGTTGTTTACGTACGGCGGTTTTTGCGCAAGGCGTGTTACGTATACCCGTCGTTCCCGTGTCGCAAAATTTGAATTTTACGTAGTTTGCGTAAGTGAATCGTGAATGGCGCTGGACGCCATTCACGTTCACTTTGAAGCAAATGACGTCCTTGCAGCGTCATTTCCCGCAAAAGGAACGTCGGGAAAGTTTCCAGACGGAGCATGCGCTCTACGATCGGCGCGGGAACGCGCCTAATTTAAATGATTCCCGCCCCCTATTGGATCATTTAAATTGCGTGCTCTTGCGCCGGGCATTTTGCCGGTGCGCCCGCGCAATTTACGGAGCTTCTGCTCCGTTAATCAAGGGCAGCGGAGCAAATTTGCGGGGGCGCAGGGCAAAAACGTTGCCCTGCGCCTCCGTAAATAATGGGCAATTCTACCTGAATCCGGGCCAATGATTATTGCTAGAGGCTGCAGCCAGGGCCAGACTGGGAATAAAAAACAGCCCTGGAAAAAATGTCGTACCAGCCCCATAGCATTATTATACCAGCCCAACATCATCATAACCATCATTATTTCTTTGTTAATGAAAGGTAAAACCATGCATTTTAATGATTCTATAGCCCATTTTATTCAGTTTGGCATCTGAATATATTTCCTGGTAATACCTTTTGACTTTTTTTAAAATTCATAAGTAATATTTTCAGAGTTGGAATAAGGGATTGATGTTGAGGTGATCAAATCCATAAAGTGTAACCACATCCTTCCAAAAATACTACCCAAATCCAGGTTATGGCAAAGTCACCTGAAACAACAGTTTTAATGTAAGTTTGAGCGAAGCTGATATGTTTCCAAACAGATAAAAATTAAAATGTAAAAATAAGTTTTGCTCTACATGTAAGTGTATATGTGTTCACTTACAGAATACAGATACGGTATACACATAGAGAAGTGAGATCCAAGTTTTGCTAATTTCCAATTATTTGCATTGCTGGATTGAAAAACAGAATAATTTGGAAAAAAAAAAAACTCCAATAAAATCCCATATAGTTAGGAGCACAGATTGCGTGGGCTCCCAGAAACTCCATATTTAGTTGAGGGTTGAGAATGCCATTATCTGGCATATTATACATGAGAAATGTTTTAGTGGAAACAAATTAAACATTTAATTGATTCCTAAGAAAATCATACTTAGAAGTCTAATGCAGAAAAAAGTGCATTTAAAAAAACAAAAGCCATTTGTAGAGTACAAAGGACATTGGCACTATTTGTTTCCTGAATGTGCCCATATCTGATCGCTTTACACATTACAAGGAAAAAACTCCTTTATCAAAGGGCTTGAATGGCCATCATTCAGTAAAATTCTTTAAAAATACTGTAGAGGCAGAGCTTAATTACAACTCTCAGAGGGTCCTGGTGTAAGAAACCCTGATGGGCCCCCCTGACCCCCCTTTCCATCTGAGTCTCAGGCTTCCAATTTTGGAAGGGAGTCCATTGACATCCTCCCAGAACCCTGCCTTCCACGTTTCCCCTACTAGTGCCGCCTATCAGCGCCTGTCAGTGCCTCCTCATCAGTGGCCATCAATGCTGCATATCAGTGCTCAAAGACCATAAGTCCCACCTATAAGTGCTCATAAATCCCATGTATCAGTGTTCATTAGTGCCTCCTATCAGTGCTCATCAATCCCACCTATCAGTGCCCATTAACCAGTGCCCATTAACCAATATGCTGCCTAAAGACCCAAGGGGTTTTTACAGTTCGGGACTGCGTCGCTTTAACAGACAATTGCGCGGTCGTGCGACGTGGCTCCCAAACAAAATTGGCGTCCTTTTTTCCCCACAAATAGAGCTTTCTTTTGGTGGTATTTGATCACCTCTGCGTTTTTTATTTTTTGCGCTATAAACAAAAATAGAGCGACAACTTTGAAAAAAATGCAATATTTTTTACTTTTTGCTATAATAAATATCCCCCAAAAACATATATACAATTTTTTTTTCTCAGTTTCGGCCGATACGTATTCTTCTACCTATTTTTGGTAAAAAAAATCGCAATAATCGTTTATTGGTGGGTTTGCGCAAAATTTATAGCGTTTACAAAATAGGGGATAGTTTTATTGTATTTTAATTTTTTTTATTTTTTTTACTACTAATGGCGGCGATCAGCGATTTTTTTCGTGACTGCGACATTATGGCGGACACTTCGGACAATTTTGACACATTTTTGGGACCATTGTCATTTTCACAGAAAAAAATGCATTTAAATTGCATTCTTTATTGTGAAAATGACAGTTGCAGTTTGGGAGTTAAAAACAGGGGGCGCTGTAACATTTAGGGTTCACTTTGTGTGTGTTTACAACTGTAGGGGGGTGTGGCTGTAGGACTGACATCATCGATCGAGTCTCCCTAATAAAAGGGATCACTCGATCGATGCGCCGCCATAGTGAAGCACGGGGAAGCCGTGTTTACATACGGCTCTCCCCGTTCTTCAGCTCCGGGGAGCAATTGCGACGGAGCGGCTATAAACGAATAGCCGCACCGTCGTCCCGGATCGCTCCCCGAGGCTTGCCGACCGCCGCATGTACCGGGGGGGGGGGGGGGTCCCGATCGGATCCCCGACCCACGTCAAGCAGAGGACGTACCGGTACGTACATGTGCCTGTCCGTGCCATTCTGCTGACGTATATTTACATGAGGAGGTCGGCAAGTGGTTAATGACTCCTATCAGTGTAGCCTATCAGTGCTCATGAATGCCACCTGCCTCCTAGATCAACTTGGGTACAACCAGCCTGCCGAATATTACATGCGATTGTTGCTAGTGGCTGTTATAGCCGCTCGCAATAATCACTGTGTTCTCCTGGCGGGGGCGGCTTCCCCCGCCCCTGGTTGGAAGAACACAATGGTTCAGCGGGAGGGATTGCCCTGTCAACACTGTCTGTGTTGATGGAAGAATCCAGCGAAAATCTGTCCTGCAACCCTTCGTATACCCAGCCTTATGCCACGTACACACAATCGGAATTTCCGACAACAAATGTTCGATGTGAGCTTTTGGTCGGATATTCCAACCGTGTGTGTGCTCCATCGGACATTTGCTGTCAGAATTTCCGACAACAAATGTTTGAGAGCTGGTTCTCAATTTTTCCGACAACAGCCACAGACTAGGACCTCAGTTACACACTTTGGTGAGAGGAAAATGGCAATGTTAGGGGCATGCACCCTTTACAAGGATGGGTGCCCCATTGGAGCAGGTAGAGAACTGGGACTGTAATATACCCTTTTTCCTAGTGTGCATGCTTTGGTACCTGCAAGCAAATTTACAACTGGGGTATCACCAGGGCCGGTGCTACCACTAGGCAAACTAGGCAGCCGCCTAGAGCACCCTGCTGCCTGGGGCGCCAGGCCACTGGTGTTTCTACTCTCTCTGCAGCAAGCAACTAAGTCTCAGCATCAACGGGCAGCCACCGCTCTGTTTGTACATAGTGTCAGAGGCACAGCGGCAGCGGAGTCCCGACTCCCGAATGAATGAAAGCAAGTAAACATTCATTGATGGGCTCTGGCAGGCTGCATTTATGGGCGCTGGTAGGCTGCATTTGATGGGCGCTGGTGAGACTACATTTGGTGGGCGCTGGTGAGGCTGCATTTGATGGGAGCTGGTGAGGCTGCATTTGATGGGAGCTGGTGAGGCTGCATTTGATGGGCGCTGGTGAGGCTGCATTTGATGGGAGCTGGTGAGGCTGCATTTGATGGGAGCTGGTGAGGCTGCATTTGATGGGCGCTGGTGAGGCTGCATTTGATGGGCGCTGGTGAAGCTACATTGATGGGTGCTGGTAGGCTGCATGTAATGGGCACTGGTGAGGCTGCATTGATGGGCGCTGGTAGGCTGCATTGATGGTTGCTCGTGAGGCTGCATTTGATGGGCACTTCATTAAAAATGTGGGGTTTACAAGGGCAGGAAAAAGGGGGTGGAGTCAGGAGTGGAGCCAAGGGGGGGTGGAAAAATTAGGTTTTGCCTAGGGTGTCAAAAATCCTTGCCTTGCATATTACTCAGCCAATGTACATTCCCAAGAACAGGAACTGTTCTCAGTGGCATCTAAACCTTTGCTCTCCAATCACGGATGAATGATTCTGATGCCGCGTACGCACGATCATTTTTCGGCATGAAAAAAACGTAGTTTTTCAAAAATGTCATTTAAAATGATCGTGTGTGGGCTTCACATCATTTTTTGGGTTCTGAAAAACGACAATTTTTTTTCCCGAACATGCTGCATTTTTTAACGTCGTTTTAAACAATGGCCCAGATTCAGTAAGCAATTGCGCCTGCGTAACCATAGGTTACGCAGCGCAATTGCTGACTTGCGCCGGCGTAACGAGTTCTCCTGATTCAGAGAACTCGTTACGCCGACTGCAGCCTAAAATCTGCGTGGCATAAGGCTCTTATGCCACGCAGATTTTAGGCTGCATTCTTGCGTTGACCGCTAGGGGGCGCTCCCATTGTGGTCAGCGTATAGTATGCAAATTGCATACTTACGCCGATTCACAATGTTGCGCGGGCCCTGCGTACGCAAGGTACGGAGTTTCCGTACGGCATCTTTAGCGTAAGGCTGCCCCTTCTAATAGTAGGGGCAGCCAATGCTAAAGTATAGATGCCGTTCCCGCGACGTGAAATTTGAATTTCACGTCGTTTGCGTAAGTGATTCGTGAATGGCGCTGGACGCCATTCACGTTCACTTTGAAGCAAATGACGTCCTTGCGACGTCATTTGCCGCAATGCACGTCGGGAAAGTTTCCCGACGGAGCATGCGCTCTACGCTCGGCGCGGAAGCGCGCCTAATTTAAATTATTCCCACCCGGCGGGATCATTTACATTGCGCGCGCTCACGCCTGGCAATTTTGCCGGCGCGCCCTCGCAATTTACGGAGCTACTGCTCCGTGAATCGAGGGCAGCGCAAAATATTTGCGTGGGCGCAGGGCAAAATCGTTGCCCTGCACCTCCGCAAATATAGCGCAGATCTCTTTGAATCTGGGCCAATGTCGTTTTTCGGGTTGTAAAAAATGATCATGTGCGGGCTAAAATGACGTAAAAAACCTGCGCATGCTCAGGAGCAAGTTATGAGACGGGAGCACTCGTTCTGGTAAAACTACCGTTCATAATGCAGTAAGCACATTCATCACGTTGTAACAGACAGATAAGTGCGAACCGTCTTTTACTAATACGGAATCTAAAGCAGCCCTGCATGGAACTTCCCCTTTATAGTGCCGCCGTACGTGTTGTACGTCACCGCGCTTTGCTAGATCATTTTTTAAAAACAATGGTGTGTAGGCAACGTCGTTTTAATGATGAAGTTGGGAAAACGTCGTTTTTTCGACATGCTGAAAAACAACGTTTTTTTTTCATGCTGAAAAATGATCGTGTGTACGCGGCATGAGACTGTGTGTGTAATCAGGGCACCACGATATAGAGAAAAATGATGTGGTTTGGCCAGTGGCTGAACTGCACTCTGTGCTAACCACTTTTAGGAAAAAGATCTACTTTACAGCACAAAGACGAAGGTGAGCCTGTTCAGGATCTGCTGTTGGTTGAAGTCCAACAGTTACTTTTCCTTCTTCAGTGTAATCATTCACTGGTGATATTTAAAGTTTTCATCCAGACACAAAGGCAATCCTTACCCCATATGCTTTCAGTGAATTGGAACTGAGATTCGGTAACCCCACACCTCTCCTCTTCCATGTGAACTAAATTTGCGGTTTTCAGTTTCCTTTTCAATGGTTGTTCAAAGTTCCTCCTTTACAGCTGCAGCACAGCCAGATATGACAGCTGAGAATATTAACCTATTTTTAAGGGCAATCGATCATCTTTTTTTATTGGCAACATATGTTAATATTAAGATACATGTCCTTAGTTATAGTTTTTAATTTAAATTATATATTGTTCTTTGTCTGAATAGGCAGTTCAATACTTGTGCATGACCAGTGTTGCCAACCGTCCGTATTTTTATGGACAGTCCATAAAAACGGGCACTTTTTCCTCCGTTCGTAAATGTCCGTGGCTGCGGGAATGTGCCAGTAAAAATAGCCGAGATCGATTTGGCTTGGAACTGCCCATGGAGATTGGAGGTAGGGGGTGATGGTGGCTGCGGTGGCACCGCAGAGGGGGGTGGTGGCACCGCAGATGGTGGGGGATGGAGATGGGTTGTTGGTGGCACCACAGAGGGGGATGGAGGCAGGGGACGATGGAGGCAGGGGGTGATTGGAGTCAGGGGGCCTGGGGGAGATTGAAGGCACGGGGTGATTGGAGGCAGGGGGTGTTGGTGGCACCGCAGAGGGGGAGGGTGGCATTGCAGAGGGTAGGGAATAGAGACAGGGGTTGTTGGTGGCACCGCAGAGGGGATGGAGGCAGGGGACGATGGAGGCAGGGGGCCTGGGGGAGATTGGAGGCAGGGGGTGATTGGAGGCAGGGGGTGTTGGTGGCACCGCAGAGGGGGAGGGTGGCATCGCAGAGGGTGGGGATGGAGACAGGGGTTGTTGGTGGCACCACAGAGGGGGATGGAGGCAGGGGGCCTGGGGGTGATTGGAGGCAGATTGGAGGCAGAGGGAGATTGTGGCACCTCAGAGGGGGGTCAAGCCAGGGGGGTGTTGTCACTAAATAATTTGCCCTTATTATATCGAAAATAACAAAAATATGTTTTTTTTTACCTTACTATCTACCTTAAATCGCATTGCTATTTGCCTAGCATACTTGTTTGTAGCCTAAATACTGAAATTTGCACCTGAAAATTTAATTTAGTAACTTTTGTGAAATGCAAGTAAAAACGAGGCTGCGCCAGTAAATTTCGGGTGTCGTGCCAGTAAATTTTAATCTGGTAGGTTGGCAACACTGTGCATGACATTGCCTACACTTGGAGAAACCGTAAATGCCTTTCATTCATAGACTGATTGAAAAATTTGGGATTGCTATGGAACAAAACCTTTACAGCCCAGAAGACACATTCTTTTAAAAGTTGGTATGAAGGTGATGTAACTGGAGATTTAATTACCCCAGCAACCAGTCAACATAGGAGATTAATAAGGAGTCGAATAGTCAATATATGGTCTGCTTTCTTGCAAGCATGTTTGTTTGCCAACGTCTACAACGTCTTTCCTCTCGCTTGCCAGCAAACATCTTCCTTTGCCAGCTATTATTTTTGCAGACAACTTGTAACACTGAGAGAAGACGAGTGTGGATTACAAGAATTGTTTTCTTGGTCATCCATTGGGGCCAGAGTTCACATCGTCTCATGTGTTCAGTGACAGGGTGCTTCCCGAAGTCCCTTCAAAGATATAGGTGCTTTGCTTACATACCCTTAGGCCCCATACACACGAGGAGACATGTCCGATGAAAACGGTCCGCGGACCGTTTTCATCGGACATGTCTCCTGGGAGCTTTTGGTCTGATGTGTGTACACACCATCAGACCAAAATCCCCGCGGACAGAGAACGCGATGACGTAGAAGACACCGACGTTCTCAAACACGGAAGTGCAATGCTTCCACGCATGCGTCTAATCAATTAGACGCATGCGCGGGATTTCGGGACGCTGGTTACACGTCATAACCAGCGGACATGTCCGATTAGGTGTACTAACCATCGGACATGTCCGACGGACATGTTTCCAGCGGACAAGTTTCTTAGCTTGCTAAGAAACTTTTGTCTGCTGGAAACCTGTCCGCTAGGCCGAACACGCGGACCAGTTTCAGCGTACATGTTCGACCGTGTGTACGCGGCCTTAGTATTTACTGTATTTGCTGGCGTATAAGACTACCTTTTACACTTAAAAAAAATGCCCAAAAAGCAGGGGTCGTCTTATACGCCGGGTCAGCTGCTCGGATGCCTGCTGGATGTGCGGTAATACTGTATGTAGCTTCGGCTACATACAGTATATACCGCTTAGCCAATCCCGGTGAGCGATGTATTAAAATGAATACAGAGCCTGCTCGGATTGGAGTAACAACCTCTGCCAATCCGAGCAGGCTACATACAGTAGCCTGCTCGGATTGGCTTTGAGAGTCAGAGAGGCGTGGGCTGATGATGTTACAGCCTCTGCCAATCCAAGCAGGCTTTGTATTCATTAATAGAATACATCGCTCGTCGTGATTGGCTCCAGCTCCAGCAAGAAGGAAGAAGAATATGGCTCTAGAAGGAAGAAATATGAAGCATCGGAAGCCTTGAAAGGGGGGTCGTCTTATACGGTGAGTACAGGCAAAAAAATCTTAAAAAAATGTAAAATTAGGAGGTCATCTTATACGCCCGGTCACCTTATACACCGGCAAATACGGTATCTCCCTCCATAGCATGCAAATAAATTCACATACTGGGTGATGTTGGCCCCACACATTAGTATTATAGTCAATAAGCACTTGTAGCATTACTCTTCATTGGGTGATAGGGAATAACCCTAATGTGGTCTGTGGAGAGGGCCTGCTTGCCCTGCACTTAAGGGTACCTCTCCTCCCTTCTCGTGACCCAGGACCACAAGCAAGTCAACATTTAATCCTTGCTTTTGTAGCGCCCCCTTGCTTTCAGCATGGGCTACGCTAAAGTTAGTGGAAATGGGAGAGTTACTTTGCTCCCATTCGTGGTTTGCCTAAATTTAGGACTTCTGTCATTCCAGGAATGTCCACTGAGTCAATACCACCCCTTGCCGGCAGTTGGCGCCAGAGGGGTTCTGGCAGAGCAAGTTTTTCCCCAGCAGCCAATTAGAGTAGTTTTCCCTCGCGGGGCATGCTGGGGGAGAGTATATCTGTGACAGGGGTCATGTGTTGAGAAGTCTTCGCGGGGTCCCCATTCCAGGTGCGGTATCCACCTTCAGGGTATGCGCATTCATGGACCCCGCCAGCGCGGCCCACCTGGCCAAAGCTGAAAACTGCATCGAGCCTCATCCTGAGGAGAAAAGGGACCCCAGTGTTCCGCTGGGTTCCATGACCTGTTGAAAGAATCCCAGTCTGGGATCGGGCGTCTGGACCACTGACAGGTATGCTTGCTGTCATCCGGGGGCCTATATAGGAAAAGTCAACTGGGAGGATTCACTCTCTTTTTTCACCTAAATCCTTTACTGAAATTGGCCTGTGGCAGAGGCCCTAGAGCCCGGTCTGTGAGAGAGACCTGTTCCTCCCATCTAGTTCAGAGTGACACTTCGGCTGCCAGGCCTATTATAGGGGTCTGTTCCGGAGGCACTTTACCCACTCCAAGGCACTGATGGACACGGGGTGGCACTGATGGACACTGAAGGGTGGCACTGATGGCATTGCTGGGCATCATTCCAGTCAGTGCCCATGTTGCCAGTCAGTGCCCATTTGTGGGCACTGATTGGCATCGATTGTGTTAATTTTTTTTGGGTGTTTTTTTTTTTGCTCTATTGAGCATCGGGGGGCACTCCCTGGTGGTCCAGTGTTGGCATCCGAGGGGGGGGGCTGCGCTGATAAACAATCAGTGCAAACCCCCCCTGTCAGGAGAGCCGCCGATCGGCTCTCCTCTACTCGCGTCTATCAGATCAACGGCTCTTCCTGTTTACATCGTGATCAGCCGTGGTTGGACACAGCTGATCACGTGGTAAAGAGCCTCCGCCGGAGGCTCTTTACCGAGATCGGAGATGCAGGGTGTCAGACTGACACCCCGAATCACCGATCGCCGTGCTGCGCGCCCCCACGGGCGCGTGCCGGCATGAAATCCTGCAGGACGTCAATAGACGTCCAGTCAGGATTTCACAACCACTTCCCGGACGTCAATTGACTATTGACCGGGCGGGAAGTGGTTAAAATACACCCAAAATACACCTAAAATACACCTATGATAAAATGTATAGACCCTTCATTTCTTTGTAAGTGGGCAAATTACAAAATCTGTAGGAGATGAAATAATTATTTTCCCGACTGTATGTTTGTTCTATTGCTTTGTCAATAAAAGTATTAAAGAGCTGACATACTTTAATCTTCTGTGCAATAAACTTCAGTAGACGGAAAACCTTGGAAACCCAACAATTCTATAATGAAAAAAAAAAAAAGTAATCGCTAGTTGTGTATTATTTTGCCTTTCCTGCTGATTGGTATAACAAGTAAACAATCACGGAACTGCGTCGCCTACAGGAGGGGATTGAGCTGATTGTATGCACTTTTGTTTGAGTAGAAATGACAATATTGCTAAGAGTGGGATCATGGAGGGAACAGGATACATTGAATGCCAGAAATAACAAAAAGCACCTTGGGGATTTTCACCACTGAATGTTCAAAGTGTTTGTGAAACAGATAAAAGACTCATCATGGCTTGAATTATTCTCAGTGGTAAAGTGCGATTTAAGCACTGATTCAGAAGATTCTTTTTGACTGAAGTATTTCACATAGAGATGGTTAACCAACTGCTTGGCCATCCCCAACCTCTCCACACCCCATAATTCCAAAAATAAACCAATTACACTGGGGGGGATTTAATGGCTCTAGAAGCCTTTTATTACAACTACCAAAAACACATCATAAACAATTTAACAATGGCCCAGATTCAGAGAGCAATTGCGCCTGCGTAAACATAGTTACGCAGCGCAATTGCTGACTTGCTCCGGCGTTACGAATGCTCCTGATTCAGGAACATCATAACGCCGACTGCAGCCTAAAATCTGCGTGGCATAAGGCTCTTATGCCACTCAGATTTTAGGCTGCATTATTGCGATGACCGCTAGGGGGCGCTCCCATTGTGCTCAGTGTATAGTATGCAAATTGAATACTAACACCGATTCACAATGTTGCGCGGGCCCTGCGTACGCAAGTTACGGAGTTTCCATACGGCGTCTTTAGCGTAAGGCTGCCCCTTCTAATAGTAGGGGCAGCCAATGCTAAAGTATACCCGCCGTTCCCGCGTCGTGAAATTTGAATTTCACGTCGTTTGCGTAAGTGATTCGTGAATGGCGCTGGACGCCATTCACGTTCACTTGGAAGCAAATTACGTCCTTGCGACGTCATTTGCCGCAATGCACGTCGGGAAAGTTTCCCGACGGAGCATGCGCTCTACGCTCGGCGCGGGAGCGCGCCTAATTTAAATAATTCCCGCTCCCTACGGGATCATATACATTAGGCGCCCTTACGCAGGGCAATTTTAAAGAGCGCACACGCAATTTATGGAGCTCCTGCTTCGTGAATCGCGCGCAGCGCAGTAAATTTGCGGGGGCGCAGGGCAAAAACGCTGCCCTGTGCCTCCGTAAAAAAGGGGCAAATTCTACCTGAATCTGTGCCAATATGAATAAAATTGGGTAGAAGGTCCTTGACAGGGGCGCCCTGACCATTCGGGCACTCAGGCACTGCCCGAGGGCCCCCGGGCCACTAGGGGGCCCCATCAGGGTTGCCAGCCTCAGTAAAAGTTGAGAGTGCAAAATCTAGTGTAGCTCTGCATGGTGGCCAATCAGCTTCTAACTTCAGCTTGTTCAATTAACCACTTCAATACCAGGCACTTTCGCCCCTTCCTGCCTAGTCCAATTTTCAGCTTTCAGCAATATCACATTTTGAATGGCAATTGCGCGCTCATGCAACTCTGTACCCAAATTACATTTTTATAATGTTTTCCCCACAAATAGAGCTTTCTTTTGGTGGTATTCGATCACCTCTGGGGTTTTTATTTTTTGCAGTACAAATAAAAAGGCTGAAAAAAATAAAAAAATAAAAAGGTTTTCTTTGTTTCTGTTACAAAACTTTGTAAATAAGTAATTTTTGTCCTTCACTAATGAGCACTGCTGGAGCTGAACTGATGGGCACTGTTGTTGAGGCAATTCTGATTGTCAATGATGAGGTGGCACTGGAGATGAGGAACTTACCGTATTTATCGGGGTATTGCGCGCTCCGGCGTATAGCGAGAACCCATAAAGTGGACCCGCATTCCTGTAAAAAAATAACATTTTAGTACTTACCGTTTTGGTGTCTTGCGCGGCATCCATCGGCGGCCTCATCGGGTCCGGCGTCCGTCTGCGGCTTCGGGTGTCCTCTTCGTCGGGTCCGACGTCCTTCTGCCATGTCCTCCCCGCTCGATCCCCGCTTTCCTGCGCCGAGTTTGAACACTGCGCCGGCATATACCGAGCGCAGTACACTCGTGTATAGTCGGGCAGGCTCGGCTACTCTCGCGCTCACGTCCTACTATGTCCTACGAACCTACTAAAAAAGACTGACATTTAAAAAAAAAACGTTTTTCTTAGTTTCTGTTATAAAATTTTGTTTTCTCCTACACTGACAGGCACTGATGAGGCAGCACTGATGGACACTGATGAGTTGGCACTGATAAGGTGGCACTGATATGTAGAATTGATGGGCACTGATATGCAGCACTAGTGGGCACAGGTAGATGGCACTGATATGCAGCACTGATGGGCACTGATAGGTGGCACTGATGGGCACGGTTAGGCGGCACTGATTGGCATTGATAGGTGGCATTGATGGACAGTACTGATTGGGCAGGTACTGACAGGTGTTAATGCTGGGCACTAATTAGCACTGTGATAGACACTGATTGGCACTATGGTGGGCACTTATTTCCACTGTTGTGGGCACTTTATTGGGCACTGACAGGAGTTAATGATGGGGCACTGACTGGCAGCTGTTGGGCACTGATTGGCAGCTGATGGGTACATTTGATAGGGGCTGTGCTGATAATCAATGTGCTGATTATCAGCACAGACCCCCTTCTGACAGGGAGAGCCACCGATCGGCTCTCCCTGTCAGCGCGAACCGAGGAAAGCCGTCAATTCATGGTTCACGCGATGATCAGTTATGATTGGTAACAGCTGATCATGTGGTAAGAAGCCTCCGTCAGATGCTACTCAGTGGCAAGAAGCCTCCGTCAGATGCTACTCAGTGGCAAACTGTGACCACCTCATTTAAAGTCCCATGGGCGACTCCTTTTTGTATATATATATATATATATATATACTGTATATATATATATATATATATATATATATATATATATATATATATATATATATATTAGAGATGGAGGTGTATCACTGGTGACTTCAGACCTTTTAATTTGTTTGTTAAGACTAGATGACCTAGCTGTGATGCTTAAAGAGGAAGTAAACCCTGATGTACTGTTTGACTCTTCACATGACTGTGGTCCTCGCCTGGTCCCAGACATTGGTGATCACGCCTTTGGGCAAGGTGTTACCCTTGTGCTAATATGGGTGGCATTGGACATGGGTGGCCTGGTTTACCTCAAAGACCCAAAATTGGTGTAGTCCTCTTATGTGATCAAGAACTTGGTGTCCAACGAGTTAACAGCGAGCATTATCGTCACCTTCCTACTACCCTCTTACATGCTGTGGGCACTATTTAAATCCCATAAAATAGTAGTAATAAAATGGAAATCTGAGAGGCAGGGGGGCCCGTAATACACACGATCGGTCCATCCGATGAGAACGGACCGATGGACCGTTCTCATCGGTTAACCGATGAAGCTGACTGATGGTCCGTCGCGCCTACACACCATCGGTTAAAAAAACGATCGTGTCAGAATGCGGTGACGTAAAACACAACGACGTGCTGAAAAAAAACGAAGATCAATGCTTCCAAGCATGCGTCAACTTGATTCTGAGCATGCGTGTTTTTTTAACCGATAATCGTGCCTACTAACGATCGGTTTTGTCCTATCGGTTTTGGAATCCATCGGTTAAATTTAAAACAAGTTGGCTTTTTTTTAACCGATGGCGCCCACACACGATCGGTTTTGACTGATGAAAACGGTCCATCAGACCATTCTCATCGGTTTAACCAATCGTGTGTACGCGGCATTAATGGTTTTGCTTTGGGGTTCCATTACAAACAGCTAAGGCCCTGCTCACAAAGTCGCTTTAACCTAAGTGATACACAGACTACTGTCCAGTGTCAGAGATCTGCTTCTATATTGCACAGAACCAGCTCTCCAAAGCCAGGAAAGCCAAAAAACAATGAGCCAAATTACAGTATAGTTAGATATTTTAATATCTCCTTTATTCCCGACCATCCACAAATGATCATTTTCTCTGGAATTCTTTTATGATGATGATTCCATATGGCTTCCTTCCATTTATACAGATAGACTTACTGTATAGATATCTGCAGAATATCTTCAGTTATCATGATCTATTCGCTGTCTTGTGTATATTGGAATACATATGGTGTCTGTATGTGTAGCTGAGAACTCAGGACATCTGCAGAAAACTTCTTAGTGTTCCAAGTGTTTTCCAGCTGAATCTTTATCCTCGAATGGCCATGTACAAACCCTATCAAAAGCCCCACTAATATCACTGACCTTCAATCAAAGCAGTTCCTTATGTGTCTCCTTGATCCTGCCTGGTTACACCCTTCTCCTTCAAAGCTCCGGAAAATCCTCCAGAAAGATTTATCCTTCTCCGTGTTTGCTCCCAATATTTTACATTTGTTATTTTAATTTATAACCTAATCAGAAACCATCATTAAGTTGTTTTGCTCTACTGCCGAGATACCTTCCAGCTAAAATCATGGAGGCCACTGGTACAAAGTACGTCATTGGCTGGTGGAATGTAATATTCCTTCCTATTATCCTTTATAGTTATAGCATAGCTGATGTCATAATCCTGATTAGCACACAGAGGATCGTATAAAAAACATCCAAAAAATTTATTGCAAAGAAACCATCACAAAAATAGCAACGTTTCGAAGTCACACAGGACCTCTTCATCAGGCAAGTCTGACGAAGAGGTTCTGTGTGACTTCGAAACGTTGCTATTTTTGTGATGGTTTCTTTGCAATACATTTTTTGGACATTTTTTATACGATCCTCGGTGTGCTGGCGAATATATTTACATGATTGCTGTTCCAGTTCCCAGCTGGTGATCGCTTCAGCAAAGTGAAATAAAATAAAACCCAACTGCTGACGCGTTTCGCACTAACACTAGTGCTTAGTCATAGATATTGTTCAGTGTGCGGCTGTCTAGAGACAATCTTTGTTCCTGCTTTGCTAAGTGCATTGCCTGCACCTGAGTTGTCTGCAACGGTGGATGTTCGTCTGGGTTTCCACCTGGAGAGGCTATTCCCCTATCCAATGGAAGGAGTCGTAACTGATCCATAGCTCCCAACTGTCCCTGATTTCGAAGGACTGTCCCTGATTTGGAGCAATGTCCCTCGGTCCCTCATTCCTCCTCATTTGTCCCTCATTTTGGTCTGATCTATAGAGATGTACAGAACAGACCAAAAGTTTGGACACACCTTCTCATTCAAAGAGTTTTCTTTATTTTCTATGAAAATTGTAGATTCACACTGAAGGCATCAAAACTATGAATGAACACATGTGGAATTATACATAACAAAAAAGTGTGAAACAACTGAAAATATATTTCATATTCTAGGTTCTTCAAAGTAGCCACCTTTTGCAGCAGACACATCTCTAGAACTGGTAAGAGGAGACTGTGTGAATCAGGCCTTCATGGTAGAATATCTGCTAGGAAACCACTGCTAAAGAAAGGCAACAAGCAGAAGAGACTTGTTTGGCTAAAGAACACAATAAATAGACATTAGACCAGTGGAAATCTGTGCTTTGGTCTGATGAGTCCAAACTTGAGATCTTTGGTTCCAACCCCCGTGTCTTTGTGCGATGCAGAAAAGGTGAACGGATGGACTCTACATGCCTGGTTCCCACTGTGAAGCATGGAGGAGGAGGTGTGATGGTGTGGGGGTGCTTTGCTGGTGACACTGTTGGGGATTTAATCAAAATTGAAGGCATACTGAACCAGCATGGCTACCACAGCATCTTGCAGCGGCATGCTATTCCACCCGGTTTGCGTTTAGTTGGACCATCATTTATTTTTCAACAGGACAATGACCCCAAACACACCTCCAGGCTGTGTAAGGGCTATTTGACCAAGAAGGAGAGTGATGGGGTGCTGCGCCAGGTGACTACCTCTTGAAGCTCATCAAGAGAATGCCAAGAGTGTGCAAAGCAGTAATCAAAGCAAAAGGTGGCTACTTTGAAGAACCTAGAATATGAAATATATTTTCAGTTGTTTCACACTTTTTTGTTATGTATAATTCCACATGTGTTACTTCATATTTTTGATGCCTTCAGTGTGAATCTACAATTTTCATTGTCATGCAAATAAAGAAAACTCTTTGAATGAGAAGGTGTGTCCAAACTTTTGGTCTGTACTGTATATAAAATGCACTTTTTATCTATCAAAAAGTATTTTCCAGCACTAAACCTTTCATTTGATTTCTAAATTGCTGCATTTGTAAATTGCAAAAGCCAATATAAAGGAATAGCAGTGATAAAAAAAGCACTTGTAGGTTTAACCAATCTTGTTTTTTTTGTTCAATTATCCTGTAAGGGGGCGTGGCCAGGCGTGTGTCCTATGCCTGCATACTTTTGCTGATAGGTGTCCCTCATTCCCATCTCAAAAAGTTGGGAGGTATGCTGATCACATGTGCAGCACATTGGTAGTTGAAGATTAAACAGAGGCTAAGATGGCAGCTTCCTTGGCTTAAAACTATAGGAGGGTTTACTTCCACTTTAAAGTGTTTATTAAGTGAATTTTTTCCCTATTATAGTTCCCCCTCTTATATAACATTAAGCTCCCCAGTGGATGTAATTTATAAAAATATGCTGTATAATAGCTTATTTCCGAGCGCCACTCGGCACTCAGGTTACTGGCCGCTGGTCTCCTCTCCCAATCTGATAGCTGCAGGTGCTGGGTATCTCCCGCTGACGCCAGTCGGGATGATGAGAGGAGGAGACTAGCGGGCAGTCATGTGAGCACCGAGCGGCGCTCGGAAATAAGCTATTAGACAGCATATTTTTATAAATGACATCCACTGGGGAGCTTAAAGGGTTTGTAAAGGTTTGAATATTTTCTTTTTAAAATAACAAACATGTTATACTTACCTCCACTGTGCAGCTCGTTTTGCACAGTGTGGCCCCCGAACAGCAATTTCTGGAGTCCCACAGCGGCTGTCTCGGCTCCCCCCTGCTTTTGATAACCCCCTTGGGAAGTGCTCTCCCAAGGGGGTTGCCTTGTGGGTGTACTCCCGAGTCCTGTATACAGTGCCCATAGCCGCCGAGTACAGGACTCTGCCCCGCCCCCAGCGCCTGCGTCATTGGAGTTGTTTGACAGAGGTGCGAGCCAATGGCTGCACTGCTATCAATCTATCCAATGAAAAGCCGAGAAGACCGAGCAAAGGAAGAGTGTGTTCGCGACGTGGGACTTTCCAGGGCTCAGGTAAGTAAAACGGGGGGCTGGGGGGGCCGGCAATCATCAGATGTTTTTTTTCACCTTAAAGCATAGGATGCATTAAGGTGAAAAAACATGAACCTTTACAGCCCCTTTAATGTTATATAACAGAGGGAACTATAACAGGAAAACATTGTTATTTTTAGAGCAAGAGGGGAGGATTATGGAGTGGGCGGAGCTGACAGGCAGGGAGGGGGGAGGAGGACACAGGAGAGTAGACATGAGAGTTGCGGATGACGGAGGCATGTAAACTGACCACGGTGTCAGGGCTCATCAGCCATGATATACCATGGTCAGTTTACATAGGGGAGGGCAGAAACTGGTAGGATCAGCCATGTATTTCAGGTGATATGGGGGGCCAAATTACACTGCACAAGCACTGTGCTGTTATTCCCGCTTTAAAGGAACAGGATCCATTAAAAAAAAATCAGGGTAACAAATGATTTAAAGTGCATTTGTTATTAGATTTCTGTAGGCTGCCATAGCTGACCTCTCTTTTTTTTTAGGAATGCCGGTTCTGTGGCTGTCAGGCTAATGCTTTGCTTCACTGTGTCACTTATTTAAAATATGATCATTTTGGCCCTGTGACTCAAAAGTATTGATGACATACAGTACAGACCAAAAGTTTGGACACACCTTCTCATTCAAAGAGTTTTCTTTATTTTCATGACTATGAAAATTGTAGATTCACACTGAAGGCTTCAAAACTATGAATTAACACATGTGGAATTATACATAACAAAAAAGTGTGAAACAACTGAAAATATATTTCATATTCTAGGTTCTTCAAAGTAGCCACCTTTTGCTTTGATTACTGCTTGGCACACTCTTGGCATTCTCTTGATGAGCTTCAAGAGGTAGTCACCTGGCGCAGTACCCCATCACTCTCCTTCTTGGTCAAATAGCCCTTACACAGCCTGGAGGTGTGTTTGGGGTCATTGTCCTGTTGAAAAATAAATGATGGTCCAACTAAACGCAAACCGGATGGAATAGCATGCCACTATTCGATCGCACGTTCCACCCGTCGGAAATAGACAAATCAAAGCACAGCCACAATCCACCCGGAGGTCGATTAACAGAACCAATAGGCAAGTTTTAATTGTTGGCCGGATTGTACTTTTAGGGGGTGATTTTTTTAATCACAGGTCCACTTTAACCAGAGAACATATTGTCTCTGTGAGTCTTTCAATTTCTGATGCATTCAGTGTAATTTAGTAATAGTATTTTCTCCCTGGACAGGCATCTAAGATCTTTAGCACACTGTCTGCCAGAGAGCTTACATAAAAAGGTTCTTAGATCCCTTGGCCTTCTCGGGAGAAGATAATGAAACCTTTTCAACCTAATGGCAATAAATCTGTAATAGAAATTGATAACACGTTAAATAAATTTATATTGCGGGCTACTATTAAACTCAAGCTGCTAAGTATGAGCTTACTGTATATAGTGGAATATGAATGCAGTTTTTTCTTACGTAACTTATTTTTATTAATTTTACAAACAAATCTATCTATCTATCTATCTATCTATCTATCTATCTATCTATCTATCTATCTATCTATCTATCTATCTATCTATCTATCTATCTATCTATCTATCATTTATGGAATGGTACATCAAAGCAGATATTACTAATAGTCTGGGTAGTTAGTAACTAAGCTTAAAACGGTTTCCACCCCTCGTCTAAGTCCTATTCTAATTACACTATATTACAAAAAACTATTGGGACGCCTGTCTTGACACGCAAATGAACTTTAATGGCATCCTAGTCTTAGTCTGTAGGGTTCTATATTGTCCAACATCAGTGCCTGATCTCACAAATGCGCTTCTGGAAAAATGGTCAAACATTCCCATAGACACACTCCCAAACCTTGTGGACATCCTTCCCAGAAGAGTTGAAGCTGTTATAGCTGCAAAGGGTGGGCCAACTCAATATAGAACCCTATGGACTAAGTCTGGGATGCCATTTAAAGTTCATATGTATGTAAATGTAAGTGTCCCAATACTTTTGACAATATAGCATATCTATCTATTTAACACCCGAAGCTAATGCCCACTGTTTTCTCGGGTCCCCTGTTCCCAGTGCCCACCATTCTCCAGAAAGCACCACACTCTCCGACACACCAGGGATGAAGGGTTGATATTTCTTGCAACAAGATATGCAATAATACAATAACCCAAAAAAATGGAGACAGCAATAATCACTCAAACAAATCTGTGAGACAGTACAAAAATACGATATACAATTGGTAATAAGTAGGGATGAGCTTCGAGTTCGAGTCAAACTCATGTTCGACTCGAACATTGCCTGTTCGCCTGTTCGGCGAACAACGAACAATTAGGGGTGTTCGCGGCAAATTCGAAAAGCCGCGGAACACCCTGTTAAAGTCTATGGGAGAAATCTAAAGTGTTAATTTTAAAGGCTAATATGCAAGTTATTGTCCTAAAAAGTGTTTGGGGACCTGGGTCCTGTCCCAGGAAACATGTATCAATGCAAAAAACAGTGTAATATTACTTTAAATTTCGTACCTAGGGCGGGGGTTTAAAGTCAGCATGTGAAAAAGCGCATGTTTCCCGTACATAGAACTGTCCCTGCACAAAGTGTCATTTCTGAAAGAAAAAAAGGCATTTAAAACCGGCTTTGCGGTTTTAGACCCTTTTCAGACCCTTCAGGTCTGGTGTGGATTTTAAGGGGAACTCCACCCCAAATAATAAAAAAATGGCGTTGGGTTCCCCCAAAAATCCACACCAGACCCTTATCCGAGCACGTTTACCTGGCCGGCCGCAGAAAAGAGGGGGGGGAAAGAGTGCGCCCCCCTCTCCTGAACCGCACCAGGCCACATGCCCTCAACATGGGGAGGATGTCCCCATGTTGGTGGGGACAAGGGCCTCATCCCCACAACCCTTGCCCGGTGGTTGTGGGGGTCTGTGGGCGGGGGACTTATCAGAATCTGGAAGACCCCTTTAACAAGTTAAATTGGTAATGGGGTACACTGTACCTCTACCATTTCAAGAAGGAAGTGTAAATAGTTAAAAAAAACACACAGACACCGTAGAAAAAATTCCTTTATTAATAAAAAAAATAAAAATCCAGCGGTGGTAATCCACTCTCGATGCGGCTCCCTGCTCCAACGTTGTCCAAGACCGGGCTTTCCCAGTGACGTACGAGGGTGCGTCAGAGGGGGCGGGGTCACGTGACGGGTTGCTGCTTCCCCTATTTAAGAAATGTCAAAGCTCCAGCGCGTCATTCCGCTGGGCTGTGTCCAGCGGAGAGTGGAGCTCGCCTGCTGCGCTCTGGACGGATGGATCTTCTCATCGCTGATCACCCGTCGTTGGAGAGATCATCTGTCGCTGGATAGAAGACAACGTTGGAGCAGGGAGTCGCATCGAGAGTGGATTACCACCGCTGGATTTTTTTTTTTATTAATAAAGGAATTTTTTCTACGGTGTCTGTGTGTTTTTTTTAACTATTTACACTTCCTTCGTGAAATGGTAGAGGTACAGTGTACTCCATTACCAATTCACATAGGGGGGCCAGGATCTGGGGGTCCCCTTTGTTAAAGGGGTCTTCCAGATTCTGATAAGCCCCTCGCCCGCAGACCCCCACAACCACCGGGCAAGGGTTGTGGGCATGAGGCCCTTGTCCCCATCAACATGGGGACATCCTCCCCATGTTGAGGGCATGTGGCCTGGTGTGGTTCAGGAGAGGGAGGGGGCCGCACCCTCTTTTCTGCGGCCGGCCAGGTTAACGTGCTCGGATAAGGGTCTGGTGTGGATTTTTGGGGGAACTCCACGCCATTTGTTTTTTAAAAGTTGGGGTGGAGTTCCCCTTAAAATCCACACCAGACCTGAAGGGTCTGGTATGGATATTTGGGGGGAACCCCACGTCATTTTTTTTAAATTGATGGCGGGGTTCCCCTTAATATCCATATCAGACCTGAAGGGCCTGTTAATGGAATTTGGGGGACCCCCACGTTTTTTTTTTTTTTTTATGAATGAATCATCTCTGAATTGCCAGAGCCGACAATTCATTAGAGCCGCAAGACCGGTTTTAAATGCCTTTTTTTCTTTCAGAATCGACACTTTGTGCAGGGACAGTTCTATGTACGGGAAACATGCGCTTTTTCACATGCTGACTTTACACCCCCCCCCTAGGTACGAAATTTAAAGTAATATTACACTTTTATTGTTTCACTTTTAGCATTATTAAATTCACTGCTCCTGAAAAAACGTTAGTTTTTTAAACTTTTTTTTGCATTGATACATGTTTCCTGGGACAGGACCCAGGTCCCCAAACACTTTTTAGGACAATAACTTGCATATTAGCCTTTAAAATTAACACTTTAGATTTCAAATGTTTGAGTCCCATAGACTTTAACAGGGTTCTAAAGTTCACACGAACATTTGGTGTGTTCGCAAGTTCTGATGCGAACCGAACAGGGGGGTGTTCGGCTCATCCTTAGTAATAAGAAAGCAGACCAGAGAATGACCCCTAATCCCTATACTGGGGAAAGTCCTGTCTAAGGAGCAATGCTATGACAATGGTTCAGTAGTCTTTGTCCAACCCTCCCCAACTGGCCAGCACGTTGGGGCCCAAGTTTCTTGTTGGAGCATTTGGAATTTAGTCCCTCGATCCCAGATATAGGTGTCAGAACAATGTTCCTGGTCGACAAAACTGTTTATTTAAGTAAGGTGTGGTTGGGTATGGCCAGCTGCCTCACATTGGCTCTTAGGGTGTTGACTTGGCTCTTCCTACTCTCCGTCTGGGCAGCTGTAGTGATGTACTTCCTTGCTTCTTCATCCTCTCCGTGATCCTGGATGATGAGAGGGCTTACTTGGGCTATACACACAGCAGTAGCAACGCGAAAGAGATATCTTATCTATCACTTATAGATCTACCTATCTATCTATCTACAGTGATGAAAATAAGTATTTGAACACCCTGCTATTTTGCAAGTTCTCTCACTTGGAAATAATGGAGGGGTCTGAAATTGTTATCGTAGGTGCATGTCCACTGTGAGAGACATAATCAAAAAAAAAATCCAGAAATCACAATGTATGATTTTTTTTAACTATTTATTTGTATGATACAGCTGCAAATAAGTATTTGAACACCTGAGAAAAACAATGTTAATATTTGGTACATTAGCCTTTGTTTGCAATTACATAGGTCAAACGTTTCTTGTAGTTTTTCACCAGGTTTGCACACACTGGAGGAGGGATTTTGGCCCACTCCTCCACACAGATCTTCTCTAGATCAGTCAGGTTTCTGGGCTGTCGCTGAGAAACACAGAGTTTGAGCTCCCTCCAAAGATTCTCTATTGGGTTTAGGTCTGGAGACTGGCTAGGCCACGCCAGAACCTTGATATGCTTCTTACAGAGCCACTCCTTGGTTATCCTGGCTGTGTGCTTCATTGTCATGTTGGAAGACCCAGCCTCGATCCATCTTCAAAGCTCTAACTGAGGGAAGGAGGTTGTTACCCAAAATCTCGCAATACATGGCCCGGTCATCCTCTCCTTAATACAGTGCAGTCACCCTGTCCCATGTGCAGAAAAACACCCCCAAAGCATGATGCTACCACCCCCATGCTTCACAGTAGGGGTGGTGTTCTTGGGATGGTACTCATCATTCTTCTTCCTCCAAACACGGTTAGTGGAATTATGACCAAAAAGTTCTATTTTGGTCTCATCTGACCACATGACTTTCTCCCATGACTCCTCTGGATCATCCAAATAGTCATTGGCAAACTTAAGACGGGCCTTGACATGTGCTGGTTTAAGCAGGGGAACCTTCCGTGCCATGCATGATTTCAAACCATGACGTCTTAGTGTATTACCAACAGTAACCTTGGAAACGGTGGTCCCAGCTCTTTTCAGGTCATTAACCAGCTCCTCCCGTGTAGTCCTGGGCTGATTTCTCACCTTTCTTAGGATCATTGAGACCCCACGAGGTGAGATTTTGCATGGAGCCCCAGTCCGAGGGAGATTAACAGTCATGTTTAGCTTCTTCCATTTTCTAATGATTGCTCCAACAGTGGACCTTTTTTCACCAAGCTGCTTGGCAATTTCCCCGTAGCCCTTTCCAGCCTTGTGGAGGTGTACAATTTTGTCTCTAGTGTCTTTGGACAGCTCTTTGGTCTTGGCCATGTTAGTAGTTCGATTCTTACTGATTGTATGGGGTGGACAGGTGTCTTTATGCAGCTAATGACCTCAAACAGGTGCATCTAATTTAGGATAATAAATGGAGTGGATTAATTTTGGGAATCAATTGGCCATGCCTTCAACTCGGCGAGTGGGAGGATGGGAATTAAATAAGGGAGATGGAAAGATCCCAATTGTAGGAATGTGATCGTTTGGTTCCTTCTTGTTTTGTTTCTTTTTCCTTTTCTTTCTTTCTTCTCTTCCTCTCTTGAGAGGAGTGAATAGAGAGATTGTATTATGCTAAATTCTTTGGAATGTATTTGGATCTATTTACTTATATTTGTTAAGATGATTGCTATTTCCCATGTTTTGTACAAATGAAGAGGAAAATTTATTTTGAAAAAATAAAGAAATTGAAAAAAAAAAAATGGAGTGGAGGTGGACATTTTAAAGGCAGACTAACAGGTCTTTGAGGGTCAGAATTCTAGCTGATAGACAGGTGTTCAAATACTTATTTGCAGCTGTATCATACAAATAAATAGTTAAAAAATCATAAATTGTGATTTCTGGAAAAAAAAATGTGATTATGTCTCTCACAGTGGACATGCACTTACGATGACAATTTCAGACCCCTCCATGATTTCCAAGTGGGAGAACTTGCAAAATAGCAGGGTGTTCAAATACTTATTTTCCTCACTGTATCTATCTATCTATCTATCTATCTATCTATCTATCTATCTATCTATCTATCTATCTATCTATCTATCTATCTGTCTATCTATCTGTCTATCATTGATCATGTTCTGCAGTAAATGATTGTTCATGCAGCTTATTTTTGAGGAAACGGAGTGAGCTAGAGTCTCATGAGCTTCTTTTCTACTGTGATAATCGTTAATGCATTTTTAGGGTCAAATTACTGTCCAGTAATTGTTGGCTTACCACTGGAATTTTAAAAGGTAAGATCATAACAAATTCTAGTAAAGCCACCTGGGATTAGTGGATTGCTTTACTACATACTTTAAAATGGTGAAACTGTGCCGCTAAGTGTATATCACTGTATAGTCATACTTTCTTACATCTTTTGAGGTGTCAGTGGATAATTTTCATGTGTAATGGACCCACTCAAATTCTCAGGCCCATGAGACCTGACCAAAAAATCAATGTGCTTGATGGCTTAATTTCCTCTGATATCCCCAAATGTTTGCTCTGTATGCTTTGACTTGTAACTCCTCAAATAGAGCTGAGCTTGAGTTCTGCCTGAATCCAAGTTTGTCTGAACCTGGATGATAGCTATCATTGCTGGCCAATAAGCTGTGAGCCTGATATTCCCCGCAGCTGATGCACACATAGGGTCAGGAATCTTTTTTTTGCTTGAAAGATTTTTATTGAAATAACAATAGAAAAACAGGGGTGTACAGTACAGTGTGACAATGCACATCATAAAAACTTGTACAAAGATAACTGAAAATACACTTTTAATACTATTTTTAGATGGACAATATGCATTCTGAGACAATCAAAAAGATTGAACAAGAAAATAACATAAAATATAAACCTTAGCCACCGAGTTTGAATATAGGGGAGATAATACATCCTCCAACTGTAGACCCAGGATAAGAGCGATAAAATAATAAAAAAAATAAAAAAATAAGAAAAACGAGAGGAGCAGAATAAAAAGGGAAAACCAAAAAGTAAAAAGCCATAGTAAATAAATAAAGAGCAAAATGTGTAGAAGAACAAAAATCAATACAGTCCCATTCAGACACACTATATACCAAAAAATACAAAATTCAGGTCAATCTTGGAAACGCAATAACCACCAAGGATTCCATTTAGCATCATAGATCGGGATAGTATCATGAAGTTTATGGAAAATTTGTTCTGCTACCATGATTTGATCCATCCTAGAAAGCACCTGTGCAAAAGGAACCGTGGGGGATTTCCAATTAAAGGCTATGGCCCAGAGAACAGCAGTACATAAAGTGTGTATCAAATGTCTCAGGGGTCTAGGAGTGTCAGGGATTTTCTCAAATAATAGACAGTGCCTATATGACAGATCAATGTGACTACCCACACATTTGTCCATAAGATCGAAGGCACTCTTCCAAATAGGAGAGACCTTCTCACAATTCCAAAAAATATGGAAAAAAGTGCCTGGGGCTGAACATCCCCGAAAACAATTCGGAAGAAGACTGTGGGAAGATCTGGTGTAAACGGTGGGGTGTATAGTACCAGCGTGTAAAAAGTTTGACCGCCGTTTCTCTAAAGGACAGCGAAACCGTACACTTATGGAAGTTCTGCCAATTCGCCTCCCAGTCAACCGGGTCATATTCTAGGCCCAACTCTGACTCCCATTGGACCATATGTTTAAGTTTAATTCCAATATTATCTAGAACCATGGCTTTATATAAAACAGAGATTAGACCTTTATGGGCAGGAATCTTAATGACATCATTGACCTAATATGGCCACGAGACCATACCAAATCAATGTCATTGACCTAATATTGCATTGTGGCCATATAGATCAAAGATGTCATGAGCATTCCTTCGCCTTTGTATAGATGTAACTGCGAGCCTGGGAATCTCCCACCCGCAGCTCAATGGCCCAGCAATGATAACTAGCACCTGGGTTTAAACGAACTTTGGTTCAGGCAGAACTTAAATCATCACTTTTTTACAAGTCAAAGCATTTAGAGCAATAGTTTCTGGATATCAGAGGACACTATTAAGCACATCCATTTCTTGGTCAGGTCTCATGGGTCTGAGGATCTGAGTGGGTCCATTACATGGGGGAATTATCCTGTAACAACTCAAGGCGTGAGTTAGTATGACTGTACAGTGTTTTCCACTACAGCTGCCAGATGAGGTCTGATCATAAAATGAATTCCCCCCATCCACACAAGCGAGGTGAATGGAGGAATCCTCCCTGCTGCACTATTGTATTCTGTCATCTGGACTCCTCCACTGTCGGAATACATTAATCAGTGCTGCAGCTGCTGATCCAATGAAAATTTATGAACATTCCCGCTCTATAGAAGTCAATTGTTAGAGATTGGTTCAGCCGGTCCCTAAGGAACTGGACGAATTTTGAACCATATATGGCCAGCTTTAGCAGTAGAGTTCGTCTATTGTGAATCTTTTAGTAATGGAGTAAGGCACAGGTCTCAAACACAAGGCCCGCGGGCCGACTCCGGCCCTCCAGGCTGATTCATGTGGCCTTTGCACCTCTCCTGCAGCTGCAGGAGGGGGGCTCTTGACATCTAATATATGGGGAGGGGATGCGCTGGACCTTTTGAGGGCAATCATAATGCTGATGCCGCCCACAATGAAATGAGTTTGACACCCCTGGAGTAAGGCAATCACCTAATCCCAGATGGATATAAATAAGATAAATATGATCATTTTTTTAAATACATTTTCTCTTAAAGCCTAGTACACAATACAGTTTGACAGCTCTGGTCGGAGCCGCTCTCCTAATCATGCAAGGTTAGTCCAGCTATCTCCACCGCTGAGCTGGTACACTCGGGAGTCGGTGGGCGCTGCTGGTATTTTTTGTACCGGCAAATGTTACCCAACATTCTGCCTGTGTGTAAGGGCCTCAAGCAGCTAAATTAGCAAAATCAAGTGTTTTGGCATAAACAAGTTTGATGAATTCACTAAACGTATCTCTTCTACTCCAAGGCCTGGTCTCACCTTTACGTGGCATGTTGTATCCTGTACATCAAATGTTATTGTGGTTTACACAAGGGGAAGATGTGTTCACTGCCTTGCTGTACTTGCTGTTGAATTAGCACATTGTGCATTAATTATAATCCGCCTTTGTAGGGGAATGTAGGGAAAAAACGTTCCATGAAATGCTCTTTGTTCTGTTTTTTGGATTATTATCTTCACCCCTCACAGAGACAGCGCTCTTCAGTCTTTTAGGATTACACCACTCACTCATGTGCAGATTGCTGTGGCTCCGGCTAGTGGCTAACTATAGCATTAAACAATTGACCTCTTCCTTCACCTCCCAAATTGACCAGACGACACAGTAATTTTTTTTGGAGTCGAATAGCCATAGCAGCCTTTATTTTATTCTTTCAAACAATTGAAATACAAAAAAATCCATAAACAGTCAAAATGCATGAATACATAAATACATAACTCATTAACAAAAAACCTCAGCCTAATCCTACCCGGTCTAAAGATCTTTGAAGGCCTATTTTCTTTTTACCAACTGGTTGTATCTGTCACCCATGAAAGGCTCCCAGCCAAAACTTACATCTGCTCGGGGGCAAGTACCACTTACTACCAAATACAACCAACTAAAAAAAAAAAACTGATGTTGCCATTGTATTATTAGGAAGGGAAGGGACACCCATACCTCCAGATGAGCCCAACCCCCCAAATTCTCCATAATTTTCTCCAGCGCCACCTTCAAAGACCCAATAGACCACGCGCCTCTGCTATGATCAGTAACAAAAGAATCCAGAAATTGAACAGTTAGGCAAAACGTACCCCCCTAAACATCCTACTATAGAAACCAAATCACACCCGTAAATCGGCCAAAAACATCCCCAAACCAAACCAACTAGGGAGGGTTGTTGGGGGAAACCTTCCTTACCCTGTGAGAAGTTCAGACTGATCTCCGACTGAACACCTCCTTCCCCTACTGGACATCTCCTTCCCCTACTAGACACCTTCCCATCACTTTGGGATCCAATCAGGTAAGTGAATAACCTTTATTCATATAATACCTCTATTCACTCCGCCTCACTGCCCACTCCTGTCATGCTGGCCCTCCTCCCAGTTTTTGCACCGGGCCATATACTTTATTAGGTGAAATTAGCAATTTGGAATGTTTTCCAATTTTGGGGGAAACCAGAGAAACTATACAGATAGTAGATAATGAACCCAGGACCCCACATCTAGGAGGCTGCAGTGCCAACCTCTATGCTATATTTTCAAATGCATGCAAATGTACTAGTGTGCAAAAGAGGTGAGTGATTTCATGGATACTGTACCTTTAAATGGGATTATACCAAATACCTGTATATAGCACAAAAAAGTTCAATGAGTACATTCACTTAGCCAATCATACCAGCACAGTGGCTAAGGAGTTAGCACTTCTGCCTAGCAGCACCGGGATTGTTGATTTGAATCCCAACCTTGGCACTGCCTGCCTGGCGTTTGCAAGTTTTCTCTGTGCATGCATGAGTTTCCTCCCACACTCCAAACACATGCGATGGATTAATTGGCAGAAGCGTGTAAACTCTGCTGTTTTTTGACAGCTGCTGGTCTCATTCCAGCATCCTGGTTTTGGCTATGATGCATCCCTGTCTGTCTGTCCTCCTGCAAGGTGATTGATGTGGCCTTGCAGGAGGACAGACACACAGTGCGCAGCCCCCTCCGCAGCCCCCCCTAATACTTGAGCCCAATCTCGATATAGAGATGTGCACGAGAGCAGTGGCTCTCCTGGGTCTCTTCCTGCTCATTGGTTTAGACATAGCTATAAATCACAGCCAGTTAGGAGTCAGCGTAGGGCGGGACTGAGACACACCGTGTGTCCCATAGACACACAAAGCTGACTCGGGAGAGAGCACACATGAGTGCCCCCAGAGCAAACAGCTTGCTCTGGAGACATTCATCAAGTGGTAGGGGCCAGAAGTTCTGGTTAGGATCTGGAAAAAAAAATCTAACGTTTAGAACCACTTATATTTTTTTAAGAACTTGTCAAAGGTTGGTGGTATCTTTATTTGGTTTACATTTTCTTTTGTCGGTGAATGAGTAACCAATGGTGCTATGTACCCCCTTATTCATTTGCATAGGAGGTGGGCCAGTGTCATAGGGGCCCCTTGTTTTAAAATAAGGCTTCCAGAATTTGATAAACTCCCTGCCCACAGACCTCCACAGCTACTGAATCTGGAGAGTGGAGAAGAGGCTCTTGTCCTCATCAACATGGGGACAAGGTGTGGCAGGCGCAACACTATAAAGTGCCTCATGCGCTGTGGCATTAGAAGAATTGTGATATCTCTGACTTTTCAGTCCAACAAGACTGTCTATTACTCTGAAAATTCCTCTATTGCCGTTCTATGGAAGCAGTAAGGTTTAAAGAGCACACCAAATGCTTAAATAACTTCTTTATTAACTTCCCTTTTCTTCATAGATAACACTGCTGCTTTGCAACAGACAGTCCATGTACAAACACGTGTTGAATAAGTATAACAAAATGGCCGTTCAAATATTCAATCTTGTCATTCAACATAAAATGATGGATATATTTCTTTCTTCAGTATTTATACTCTCTCTCTCTCTGTAAGTTATCAAAGCATTCTCTGATTTCTCTGAAAGGTATAACTGTGGTGTTGCTTTAGTTCGGTAATGAGTTTTTTAGCTTGTTAAAGTGGATGGATGGATGTGACTTAGTTTGATGGCTTAGTTCGGTGTAACTACAAGTGAACACACAACTAGATCAGTATACAGTTCTGATCACACTATTTACAATAAGAACATATATATAACTTGTGTAACATACCTATTTAGGCCCTTGCTTCCATAAAACTGAACTCTGTATGTCTGCTCTGCTCTCTGTCTTCATGTGGAATGAATGCAGCACATGTACAGTATTAGGAACCTCCCAGACAGAATGGATGCAAAGGTGGCTGTGATAGGTCAGGACTCTGCTCAATGTGAGATTAGCTGTGATTGGCCAAGACTACTGATGAGTCACAAAAGCTTAACTCTATGCTTTCTGGCATGAATTCTACTGTGTAATTTGAGCTTACCTTCACTGTCATAAATAAACGACTCTTAAAGGCATATTTTTTCTTTTGCTTCTGTGAACACAACATACAACTGTTATATGACATTCAAGCATAAAATCACAGTGAATAACTTTGCTTTTGTCTCTCACTTATAAACATGTGCATTACATTTAGGTTCTTAGCAGGTTTAGCTGTATATACATGTAGGTTATATTAGCTACCTAGGACAGGTTCTAGCTGGCCAGCTACATAAGGTGCTTTGCCAGGGAGGTTCCCCAAAACAAGATACCCTCTCCATGTTGAGAGCATGTGGCCTGGTATGGTTAATGGAGGGGAGCTTCCCTACTGCTTCCTGCCCACCCAGCTGCATACTTAGATAGGGATCTGGTATGGATTTTTTTTTGGGGGGGGGGCCTTTTTTTGTTTATCCTTAAAATCAACACAAGACCACTATCTAGGAATAGGCTCTGGTGTGGATTTTGGGCCCACTTTTTTTGTTTATCCTTAAAATCAACACAAGACCACTATCTAGGAAAAGGCTCTGGTGTGGATTTTGAAGTAAACTCCCTTTCCTTATTTATTTTTCTCCTTTTTTGCCTGGGGTCCCCCATTGACATCTATATCATACCCTATTTTTATAATAGAGAAGGTCTCGTATAGAGGAAAGAAATCCCCCACTGCTTTGTTCTGTTTGTCATTTAATGGCAATTTAAATGTTATTTTTTGTTGTAAATGTCAGTTTTGCTGTAGTGGGTTGCATACATTGTACAGATGAGCCGCCACTTCACAGGTAGGGTCAGTGCATCCCCCCCCCAAAGGCATGTTATTTAAAGAAATTTTGCATTTATAATGCTTCCCTTTAAGCATTATTTTAAAAGCTACTCTTAGTGAATGGAATTAATGCCCCCTCCTCCAGGGCAGTGCCCACCTTCCCATGGTTTTTGTTCAACAGAGAGAAAAGAGAACGGAGGGCGCACCGACCTAGTGTGATACTGCTAAATGAATTTTATTAAAATTGTTAAAATAAATCATTGTACTCACAAAAGTTGAGTTTAAAATCAGGCCTTGAAAGACAATACAGCCGAAGTCCAACAACATCAGCAGAACACGATAATCGCTTGAATCTACGACCGATGTTAGGGCTGATGCATTTCGGGGGCGTACCCCTTTCCTCAGAGCTTGGTGGTCTGCAGTGTTCCCTCACCGTGGGGCTTGTGGCAATTTATACACACATACACAAGTGAGTGGGCATGTGCTGAAGGGTCAGTATTCTGGATCGGCTACAAAGGCTATGAATGTGGTTTTCAGTAGCACATGGAGCTCATTGCCCTGAAGAGATTATCCATCCCAAATCACCTTTCCAGATAGCTTACTCAGTCACAACTCACATGAAAGAAGATCTGGCGATGTTTATTCGTCGTATGATCCGTAGAATGCAAGTTACAACAGGTAAAAGAACGATTCTTCCATGCAGGTAGAAGAAACATACAGGTCACATGAATTACAGCATTAAAATGACTGATACAGAAAAGAGGGGGAGGAGACTGAGCAGCATGCAAACTAAGGAATGCCACAAGAGACAAACTAAATAGACATTAAAGAGACAGTACATAATAAAAATAATATCATGTAACATGACACTCCCCGCCTGAAATCTTTAGATTTCAAAGTCTATTACATATATAAAGATAAGTCCAACTTGAACCTGTAGGGGAAGAAACGTTAAAGGCAAAACTGGTGTGTAAACCATAGATACGAGATACCCGCAAACACAAGAAGGTATGCGGTAAATGAACAATGAAACATGACGTCCAAAAAACAGATGGCTTGAGTCCTGCAGTCTATCGTTTATAATCGTGGGACTTCAACAGTAGCACAGTCAATAGTGATAGTGATATTCTCCCCGCCATAGCAGGTATAGCCGGTACTCCTGCCTAAGTCACTCACTTGGGAGAAGAAGCACCAATTCCGTGATTGGTCGTGAGAAAGTCCGAGCAGAACCTCCTTTAAAAACAATGGGCAATGTGTATCAAATAAGCAACGGCCCTAACAGCTGATGACCAGGTTGAGAAACGTTCAAAACGATGCGACTTTAGTTTTTGTTCTGAACTCGCAGAGGTACACAGTGTGGTGTACATAGACCTGATTTCTTTATCATCGTCAGGATGTACCAGTTCATAGGTAGTGTCCGTGGAAATTGAGTAGGAGTTTTCAGAAAGAAATCTTGGAGGCGACAGCCACAAGCAGTCGAGGAGAGCTACTGGAGATATAGCTCTTGTCCCACAATCGGCAGGATTAAGGTCAGTGGGAATATGGTGCCATTGCTTTGGCAAGGAGAACCTTCTGATACGTTCTACTCTATTGCTGACGTACACGTAAAATTGTTTAGTTTGGTTGTAAATGTAACCAAGCACTATCTTGCTGTCTGTGTAAAATGTGAAGGAATCAATGTTAATGTCCATTTCACTCTTTATGACTTCAGCTATTTCCACTGCTAGCACAGCTGCACAAAGTTCAAGTCTGGGTATGGTATGTGCGGGTTTTGGTGTTAGCTTTGTCTTGCCTAGAACAAAGTTGCAGTGTATGTCTCCATTAACTCCTGAGGTCTTCAAATAGGCCACTGCAGCTATAGCTTCAACTGATGCATCTAAGAAAATATGGATTTCCCTCTGGACAGCGGCTGAGATGGAGACTGGGGCATAGCAACGTGGAATTTGGAGCTGTTCTAATGTCTTCAGAGAACCTCTCCATTTCTCCCATCTTTGTTGTTTCTCAATAGGTAACGGAGTGTCCCAATCTATGTTATCAGTAGTAAGCTGTCTTAATAACATCTTACCTTGGATGGTGACTGGGGCTATAAATCCCAGTGGGTCGTAGATGCTGTTCACTACGGACAAGACTCCTCTCTTGGTGAAGGGTTTGTCACAGGTTGACACCTGGAAGGTGAATGTGTCTGCCTTGATGTTCCACAGCAGACCTAGACTTCTCTGTATAGGGGGTGTGTCTGACCCAAGGTCAAGGTCTTTCACACTGGCAGCATAGTCCTCAGGGTGAAATGCATTCATTAGCTCTTGGCTGTTAGATATAATTTTGTGAAGTCTCAAGTTTGCTACAGCTAGCATCTCCTTTGTTCTGGTAAGAAGATTAATTGCTTCTTTAGCAGTAGGAAAGGATTTGAGCCCGTCGTCTACGTAAAAGTTCCTTTCAACAAATTGACGAGCATCGGATCCATACTCAGCTTCTCCAAGCTGAGCTGTCTTTTTTAGTCCATAGATTGCTACAGCTGGGGAAGGGCTGTTCCCAAAGACATGCACCCTCATTCGGTAATCAATTACCTCTTTGTTGATGTCATTGTCCTTGTGCCATAGAAACCTGAGGTAATTCCTGTTATCTTCCTTGACGATGAAGCAGTGGAACATTTGTTGAATGTCGGCCATCACCGCTACAGGTTCTTGACGAAAGCGAATTAGGACTCCAATGAGGTTGTTGTTCAAGTTGGGCCCTGTGAGGAGCATGTCGTTAAGTGAGAAGCCTTCATGTTGGGCACTGGAGTCAAAGACAACTCTGATTTGGTCTGGCTTTCGTGGGTGATACACACCGAAGGAAGGGAGGTACCAGCATTCTTCTCCTTCTTTCAATGGGGGTGCGGGTTCGGCATGACCCCTTTCAAAGATATTCTGTATGAAGTCCACAAAATGTCTTTCCATCTCTGGCTTCCTGCTTAAGGTACGCTTTAAGGAGGAGAATCTTTTGACTGCTTGATGTAGATTGTTTGGTAGCTTCTCTCTCGGGAGGCGAAAGGGTAGGGGTGCTACCCAGCTATTGGAATCTTCCTGAAAGAACTCATTGTCCATTACTTTAAGGAATTCTTTGTCTTCTGCCGAAGGAGCCAACTTGTCGTCTTCACTGCTTACATTGAAAACTGTAGAACCAAAGCTGTCATCGTAGGTGCGGGAAAGGTTTGTGTTGCAATGTTGCAACTTGCAGCTAGTTACCTTCTCCTTTACCCAGTAGTGATGTGGGCATGGCTCAAAGTGAGTATTACGACCATTTGGCAATACATTTGTCTTGAATGAAGAAATGTTAGTAGGCCTTTTCATTTTGCCTATACAGACGTTGCCTATGATGACCCAGCCTAAGTCCAGGTACTGGGCGAATGGGGCCTCTGGAGGTCCGCTGACCTGCCTGTGTACCTTGTGGATCCTTAGAATATCTCTTCCCAGCAGAAGAAGGATTTTAGCATCTTTGTCAAGTGGTGGGATTTCACTGGCTATTGACCTTAGATGAGGGTGGTAGAAGGCAACTTCTGGTGTAGGTATTTCTTCTTTGTTGGCTGGTATCTGGTTACACTCTACAAGTGTAGGTAAGGGTAATTGTAGGTTATTTTCTAGGGAGGACACAATAAATCCATGAGCCCTTCTTCCAAAAACCTCTGTAGTTCCACTACAAGTGCCCAAGGTGTAAGGGTGAACCTCTCCTTTTGTGCAAAATAGATCGAACAGTTCGGATCGTGCAAGCGATCGATTGCTTTGATCGTCTAAGATAGCATACACCCTTAAAGTCTTTTCTGGCTGATCCTTGTGATGAATATTCACTAGGCATATTTTAGCGCAAGATTTGTCACAGTGGTCTTCCCCACAGACTTCAGTGCACGAAGAAAATACCATGGTGGAATTAGGTACGTGATCTGTACTCTTCCCGCTGTGGTTCTGCCCAGGAGGAAGGTCTGCATGTTGTGAAGGATTGGACTCAAGGGGATGGAGTGCTTGCACATGGTCCTCGAAACCGCACTCTATGCACTTGATAGGAGTTTTACATTCCTTGGCAAAGTGATCGGTGGAAGCACAGCATCTATAACATACCCCAAAAGTCTTTAGGAGTTCCTTTCGTTCGTGTAGGGGCTTCTTTCTGAAACCGATACATTTTTTGAGGGGATGAGGCTTCTTGTGGATGGGACATAATCGGTTTGGGTTTTCGATCTTGCCGCTCTTGTTTGGGGCGGGAGTGGGAATAATGTCTGTCTTCCTAACAGACACGGGACCTCTGCGGTTCCTGTAGCTAGTATGTAGGTTGTCACCTTTAGGTGAGGGAGTATTGAACTCGCTGAATGCAAAACTAGGATCGTTCTTGGTGTCAGCAATGTTCCTGACGAAATTGCAGAAGTAGGAGAACGGGGGAAAGGAAACCTTGTTTTCCCGTTTGTATGATGACCCAACTTGGATCCACTTTTCTTGTAGGCCATGCGGAAGCTTGCAAACGATAGGGTTAACTCCTCGAGCAGTGTCCAGGTAACTGAGGCCAGGTAGCTTAGGGTCAGTTTTGGCAAGCTGGACTTCGAGAAGAAGGTCGCTGAGTCTCTGGAACTCTATATTGTCCTTACCAGATATCCTTGGGAAATTTTCCAATCGTTTGAGCAATGCATTCTCTATGGCTTCAGGACTACCGTAAGTCTGTTCTAGACGCTCCCATGCTGCGGTGAGACCTGCAGTTGGATTGTCGATGTAAACTGACCTGAGGCTCTTGACACGTTCTGTAGACTGTGGGCCAAGCAACCCGATCAGCAGATCCAGCTCACGATCGGCAGTAAAACCGACACCGCCTAATGTATTTTTGAAAGCGGCTTTCCAGCTTCTATAATTTTCAGGATGGTCGTCGAAGTTTACTAGGCCTGACTTGGCGAGCTCATGTCGAAGTAAGTACTTTACTACCTCTGTTGTATCGGTTGCCTCTGACTTTACATAGGAGGTTGCTGGTTGATTGTTGTGGATTGCATTGTTTATGGTATCGTTGCAAAGAGACGTGGGAAGATATGGTGCAGCAAGGGCATTCAGCTGAATTGTTGGGTGAAGGTCTGGAACAGTACTGTTAGCAGGAGGCTGGCGACTTGCTTGCGGATTTGTGTGCCGTTTTGTGACATATGCGGGATCAGCATGACAGTCGGGAGCTGCACAGGGGTGGGTTTGCATGTAGGAAGTGGCTGGAACAGCTTTTACCTGATGATGTGGTGAAGTACTTGCGTTGCCGTGAAACGTGGAGGTAATTGAGTGTTCACTGCTGTGGTTTAGAACATAGTTCTTAGTGCGTTCAAAAGGATCTTCTACATCTGCCTTGACGCTGACCCTTTCGCTAGCGTTTTCATCTGCACCGATAGCTTGTTCCAAAACCTTTAGTTTTGCTGCAGCTGCCTCGTAGTTGCTCTGTTCCTTTAAAGCTTCAATTGCTGCCCTTTGATGCGCTGCCTCGGCTTCCATTACTGCCTTTTGATGCGCTGCCTCGGTTTCCATTTCTGCTCTCTTTTTAGCATATGCGGCCCGTACCTTGATAGCCTCTGCTTCGGCGCGGGCATTTATTAGCTGTTCACTAAGCGTTGAGTGCCTTGAACTTCGGGATCTAGAGGAACCTTTAGAACGTCTGGTGGATACAGATTTGTGAGATACAGTGTCCCGTGGCAGCATTAATTTTGCTTCTGCCTTTGCTTTAGTTCGCTGGATAAAGCTTTCTCTTTCCTCATTAAGAAGCTGGGCATTGTTAAGTTGCTCTAAGGACTCCTCAGTGTTGATGCTTTGCAGAATAGTTTTATATTTCTTGCTTGTAGTCTGATACAGTTCGTATGAAGCAGAGAGATGCTTTATGGCGCCCTCTAGTTGCAGTACCTCGTGGCTGGGACATGAAATCACATCAATGTGGGTGAGGATTTTATCCCAAATCTGCTTTAAACTGGTTGCTAGTTCAGTTCTCATGGATTCATAGTTCTCTATAACCTTCCAAGTGGGTTTCACAGAGCGTTTGGTCAATGCAGTGGACTCTGGGTCCTCATCCTGGCTTTCTCTGTGTGAAGCATGCTGTGGTGTTTCATCACACACTGAGCCCTTTCCACTCATGATGGCCTGCAGTACACAGGCTTGACTGTAGCAGTGAAGAGTGTCTGTATACTGTGAGGAGCTGTAACAAGCTGTGCTGGGGTTGTATGCAGAATTCTCATGCAATACACACAGTTACACTTCACTATGATCTGTCCTGTGACGCAGTTATCTCTGTGCAGGCTGCTGGATACGTTCTTTTACTATTCTGGATCGGCTACAAAGGCTATGAATGTGGTTTTCAGTAGCACATGGAGCTCATTGCCCTGAAGAGATTATCCATCCCAAATCACCTTTCCAGATAGCTTACTCAGTCACAACTCACATGAAAGAAGATCTGGCGATGTTTATTCGTCGTATGATCCGTAGAATGCAAGTTACAACAGGTAAAAGAACGATTCTTCCATGCAGGTAGAAGAAACATACAGGTCACATGAATTACAGCATTAAAATGACTGATACAGAAAAGAGGGGGAGGAGACTGAGCAGCATGCAAACTAAGGAATGCCACAAGAGACAAACTAAATAGACATTAAAGAGACAGTACATAATAAAAATAATATCATGTAACATGACAGTCAGGGTCACCCCTCCCACAACGTGGGAGGTGCACACCCGGGACCTCACCCCCACACACACCCCTCAAGCCAGCCCACACCTTTAGGATTGTACCCAGCCATCTATACATAAGTGCATAAATAATGAATGATACATAATTAATAGATGATAAAAATACTAATGATATATATACTACTTGGTAAGGATGCATGACTTCAATGTACAGCGGCTGTCCCCATACATAGGAAGATACCACATGTCACTGATTCCAAACATGTGTATATATGTGTGTCTTAATTGGCAGAGTGGAAGCAGAATGTACAGTGAGAGGTCTCTTCCTATCATTAGTATTGTTTAAAATTCTCATTTGCCAGTAGAAACACAAGCACAGAGAATTTTAAACAATACTAATGATAGGAAGAGACCTCTCACTGTACATTCTGCTTCCACTCTGCCAATTAAGACACACATATATACACATGTTTGGAATCAGTGACATGTGGTATCTTCCTATGTATGGGGACAGCCGCTGTACATTGAAGTCATGCATCCTTACCAAGTAGTATATATATCATTAGTATTTTTATCATTTATTAATTATGTATCATTCATTATTTATGCACTTATGTATAGATGGCTGGGTACAATCCTAAAGGTGTGGGCTGGCTTAAGGGGTGTGTGTGGGGGTGGGGTCCCGGGTGTGCACCTCCCACGTTGTGGGAGGGGTGACCCTGACCCTTCAGCACATGCCCACTCACTTGTGTATGATGTGTGTATAAATTGCCACAAGCCCCACGGTGAGGGAACACTGCAGACCACCAAGCGGAAAGAGGTACGCCCCTAAAACGCGTCAGCCCTAACATCGGTCGTAGATTCAAGTGATTATCATGTTCTGCTGATGTTGTTGGACTTCTGCTGTATTGTCTTTCAAGGCCTGATTTTAAACTCCACTTTTGTGAGTACAATGATTTATTTTAACAATTTTAATAAAATTCATTTAGCAGTATCACACTAGGTAGGTGCGCCCTCCGTTCTCTTTTCTCTTTTTTAGTCTCATGAATTCCCACGATTCTGAGGAGGGCTGCAAGACTCTGGAAGACACCTTTTAATTGAACTTTACCATCCCATAACATCTTCCAAAAATACCGGAGCGCAGGAGATTTGTCTTTCTTTGTTCAACAGTGCATTGCCTATTAGCCTTTCAAATGGACAGAATAGATTCTAAAGATTCGGCTCCCATGGACTTTAATGGGGTTCACATTAACAGACAGAATTTTGGTGCAGATCGGCGATACTTGCAAATCGAACCCAGGTTTGTTCAGCTTATATCTAATGACAACTGAAACATTTTGGATTTCCCATCACTTTCTGTCCCATGACAATGAATTGCCAGGACAAAGAGACGAGGTAAGGTAAGGCACACAGTAATAAAGCTGGCTATATACTGGTATCTGATTGGCTGCTGATCAAGGCTTTTCCAACATGTTCCTTGATCAAATGGGGGGGCAAGCCACACAATTTGGCTAGTCTGTACTGAACCGGCCAAATTCCAATCAGTGTATGGCCAGCTTAAAGCTGGACTCCGGGATAAGCAAGTATCCTTCATCCATTCATCGTGATCATCCGGGATAAGCAAGTATCCTTCATCCATTCATCGTGTGTATTCTTCCTGTATTCTTGTGCCGCGTACACACGATCGGACATGCCGATAACAAAACCGTGGATTTTTTTCCGACGAATGTTGGCTCAAACTTGTCTTGCATACACACGGTCGCACAAATGTTGTCGGAAATTCCAATCTCCAAGAAGGCGGTCGCGTACAACATGTACAATCGCACTAGAAAAGGAAAGTTCAATACCAAGTGTGCCACCCTTTGGGCTCCTTCTGCTAATCTCGTGTTAGTAGAAGTTTGGTGAGAGACGCACTTATATGTCATCTGCTTCTGTTCACAATCTCTCAGAGACTCAGAGAAATCAGTTTGTCAGAACTCTGTGTGAATATCAGCAGCAAAACAACTTCATTGTTCTAGCACAGGGGTCCTCAAACTTTTTAAACGGGGGGCCAGTTCATGGTCCCTCAGACTGTTCAGGGCCTGGACTATAGTTTAAAAATATGAACCTATGCACACATCCTATTTGAAGTGCAAAAAAAAATGGAAAAACCAATATAATATTTAAAATAAAGAACGATTTTAATCAACATAAACTTATTAGTATTTTACAGACTACCCTCATCACAGAATCCTTCCCCAACACAGACCCACCTCATCACGGAACCTCACCATTACAGATCCCCCCATCAAAGATTCCCCCCATATTAGGCCCCCCATCACAAGGCCCCCAACACAAACTTCTCTCCATCACAAAGCCCCCAATGACTGACCCGCCATCACAAAGCCCCCCAACACAAACTCCTCTCCATCAAAAAGCCCCCATAACAGATCATCCCCATCATAAAGCTCCCCAACACAAACTCCTCTCCATCACAAAGCCCAGAATAACACACACCCCCATCACAGATCCCCCATCACAGACTCCTCTCCATCACCGATTCCCCCCATCAAAAAGCCCCCATATCAGGTCCCCCCATAGCAGATCCCCCCATCACAAAGCCCACCCTACACAAACTCCTTCCTGGTTAACCCTTGTTAACCGGAAGGTAACCGATAACCCCATCCCACAGATGGGTACCACCCTTTTTACTCAAAACGTCCAACTTTTCCTCCTGTTCCAGAGACCCCAACACTGCCATAGCATGCAAGGGGTAAAACCTTACCCTTGCATGCACCTCCACACCCTCAGGGCCCTCTGAATACCCTCCTGAAATCCCAGGGCCTAGAGATCAATGCCAACGGCATTGAGGTGAACCCCATCACCCCGAAGATACCGCCGGGTATCCACCTCCAGCTCCCTGTGGCGAACCACTAGACCGCCATTCCAGATAATAAATCTTCCCACCTCCTGATTGACTTTTACTCGGGCCTTGTTAACCTTCTCTACCGACCAAGCCCACCTCCAAGCCGTTCTGCCCACCATGTCAGACCACACGATAACCATCCCTGGGAAGGCAGTGTGCAGCCGAAGGAAGTCATATTTCACATCCCAGATCAGCTGATGCATGGACCTGGCCCCCATATCATTCCCCCCCACATGCAACACCAACACATCCGGTGCCTTGTCCAGCCGTGAAAACTTCAGAACTTCTGGGATGACCCTGCTCCACACCAATCCCGGTACCCCGATCCACTGTACCTGGGCTTCCCGCCTGAAAACACCCAGCTGTCTACCATTGGGCCAAACATCTACTCGTTTGGCCCCCCAAAACACCTAAGAGTGACCTAGGATCCACACTAAGCCGACCTCTCCACCTGAAAAACAACGGACACAAAACATAACGATATGCACACCAACCCCACCCACCTATAACAAATACATTGCCCCAATGCGGAATGAGTGCGAGGCATAACCCTTTGGGTCATACCCTGCTGCCACCAAACATTTCCGAAACACTGCTGTAAACTGAAATCTGGAAAGGGCCTACCCATCCTGATGCATTAAAAATGAACCACCCAGTCCAGGTAGCATAGAAAGAAAAGATTCCACCGCCCGTACAGGACATAATGCTGCATCCGGGATGCGAAACACCAGGAGTCGCATGCCCTTTCCCCTTTGGTCCGTCTTGAAACGCCATATCCACAGCGAGACCGACTCCACCGAACGCTCCACTTTGTGTATCAACAAACCTCCAAGCGCCTGCTTGGAGGATCTGACCAGCTCACCGACCCTCAACGCCCCGAAAAAGGCAAGCGCAAATGCCCCCCCCCCCCCGATATAATGCACACTCGTAAGCCGAGCTGCACACGGCACCCTGCAACATTCCAAACGAGACCAGCTGACTACCTCTGTGACCTCTCCTGTACCCCCTAACTGCCTGTTCACCCAGAACTCCTTGGTGAAATCCCTGCACCCCTGCCACTTGAACAGGAAAGCCAGGCCTGCTAGCGTCCGGTCGACCACGGATGCAAAGTCAAAGTCGAAGTCAAAGTCAAAAAATAGAGGACAGCAATCCCCACATCTTGCCCCACCGGAGAAACCGCAAGCCCCTGAACAAAAGTCAGCCACTCCTGCCATACCTTCGAGTAAGCATTCCAAGTAGCGTCACTCAATGACCGTTAAATCCACCGCGCTGCGCTGTCAAAGCAATGCTCCACATCCAGTCGGGCCAGGTGACCCCGT